>NC_052065.1:127338317-127944567 GCF_903992535.2 Arvicola amphibius | reverse complement strand
AAGTGAAGAACTACTTGCTTAAGAAATATAAGTAATTAGACCAATCTGTGAAGTTAGAGGTGTAAATTCAGAAGTCAGTTCTTTGTCCATTTTGTAAATTAGTAGTGGTGGTGGTATTTTTAGTAGGTTTATATTGTCCTGTTATCCTTGAGCATCCCTCCTAAACGTTCCTTAATTTATAGTACCAACCATGAGTTTCCTTGTGTTGATATTTCATTTGTATTTTAATAAATAAAGCTTTCCTGATGATCAGAGAGTAAAACAGCCCCATTGGTGAGCCTTACATACCAGACAGTGATAACATACACCTTTAATCCCAGTTGCCACAATAGTTTGCCATAGAAACCGAGCTGTGCATGCCTTTAATTCCATTGACGCATGCATTTAATCCCAGCATGAGATAGGAATATAAGCAGGGAGGAAATGGCTCGCAGACACAATCTCATTCTGAGATTCCTGAAGGCAGGATCATCATTTTGAACTGAGGTTGAGGTAAGAGCCAGTGGCTGGGTTCTTTCCTTTTCTGATCTTCAGGTTGAACGCCAATTTCTCTGAGTTTTTATTAATTGTGCTTCATTTCCTCTTATAAATCAGGCCTTAAACTCATTGAGGAATCAGTTGATTAACCACAGAACATTTATATTACTATTGTACCCTTGGGTATATATTGTCATGACAGTTGTTGTTATCATTCATGGCTGGATAAGACTGGATGAATTTTCTTCCCTCCTCCCCCCACTTTATCCTGTTTAGCATTTCCTGGTATTATTAATACTAGTCATCAAAGAGAAAACTTCTGGCTCAGTATTGCCTTGGATTTTCCAAGCTTTACAACAAGAATATGTGATGTATTTTGAATAGCATCTTATCGTGTGGTTCTTTGCATGAGATTGTGGGAGTATACAGCAGGTGACAGTTTGTGTCCAGCAGGTCAACCTACTAAATGTATATCTCTGTTGGGGAGGGCCACTAGACATAGCAGCGAAGTTACTTCTGTTTGTAATGTCTCTCATGCACCACTACATTCCTTTCCTTAAAACAACTTTGGGTGTATTCCTGTCCGTACTTCTGTGTGTTTATTTCATGTATAAATTTTATATATTTGGCATACATTTAGCTGTGGATGGTCAAGAAGATAATTCCTGTTTAATCTATATAATTCTGTTGATTAGAAATAATACTTGTAGCGGGGAGCAGCGGGCCGCTTCCCACCGCCAGACTACTGGACGCCCAGTTCCTGCACGGCTAGCTTTACACCCGAAATAATTACACGGAAACTGTATTCTTTTAAACACTGCCTGGCCAATTATTTTCAGCCTCTTACTCACATCTTGCTTTAACCCATTTCTAATAATCTGTTAATCTGTGTAGCACCATGAAGTGGTGTTTTACCGGAAAGATTCTAGCATACGTCCATCTTGGACTGGAGCTTCATTGCGTCTGTCTCCCTGAGCAGAGGCATGGCAGTCTGACTAACTTAGGAGAGGCATGGCATCTGACTGAGCCATCTACCTCACTTCCTTCTTCCTGTTCTGTCTACTCCACCCACCTAAGGGCTGGCCAAGGCAGTTTCTTTATTAAAACAGAAGACCCTCCCATGTCATTTCCCCTTTTTCTGTTTAAACAACAAAGAAGGCTTTAACAGCAAAATTACATATAACAAAACAGTTATCAAGTAAGAATTATAGTTACAATATTTATATCTACTTTCTTTTATCATAACTAAGGAAAACTATAACTATCTATCTATTCTTCAACTCCATCAAAGACTCCAGAAGAACACAATATTACCTAGGTGAACAAGAAGTAAGCTATTTTCAAAACTCTAGAAATGACAGAGACATCTTGCTACCTGGACAGTCACTCAAAGTTCTTTTGTACTGTTGGGGCATCCGTCTTCGGCCTACAGGCCCATAGTTTCCAGCAGACATTTCCATGATGCAGGAAATTTCAAAGGCAGTTCAGTCAGTATCTGCTGTGTCCTGCAGAATGTCTTGCAGACTCTTTCATGAATCAGGAATCCCAAAGAATCATCTCACCTTTAGGCAAGTTCAGCAGTCCTCTCTCTGTGGGTTCTTTGTGTCCAGTTTATGCAACAGTCCAGGCAAAAGCAGTTTCTTGTGCAAATTGCCATCCAACTCCATAAGGATCCTCTTCGATGCCCATCATCTTCTTGAAGTAGATTGGTGTTTGCCAGGAACAGACATGTCTCATTGTCATCAAAAGCTCTAAGTTATTACATTTTAAATGCCATATTCTGCAGTCTTTGAAAGATATGAAGAATGCCTATCTGAAATATATTTATGCACATCTAGAAAATCTAACTAACATGACTACAAGCTTGACGATTATCAATGATTATTCATTAACAACCTATATTTCCTAATTATACATTACATTTTTAAAATGAACTACACAATCACAATACCTTAAACAGTATCAAAAATACATATAACAAAATAGACCTTAAATTTAAATCACTAAAGCAAAATCCATATCAATGCAAATTACTCATCTCCATATTATATCCCCTTTTAAATGTAAAAGAACGCGTATAAAAAATATTTGGGAACATGGGCACAGTTATTTCTCTCCAAACTGCTTCCTGCTGAATGGGGACACTGTTAATCAGATCTTTCATAGTGTAACCTGTGTGCCAGGTTCATCTCAGTCATCAGTTGGGTGAAGTAATTTTCTGAAGGTGTTCACAGCAACCTTTCAGGAGGTCGTGGTCTATCATACCATATTGGGATAAGAAGCAATCCATAGGGTCTCATTTTCTGTAAAAATAAAAGAAGAATCTCTTTTCCAAAGTATCATATCCTTAGATCCAAATTCTGAAGTCAAAGTATTTTCAAAATATCTATCTTGGATTAGTTCAGCAGCATTTGTAAACAAATATCTTTTAGCAGCTGTTGCTTCTTCCTCAGCATTCAAACAATTCAAAGAGAGCATAATAGCATACAGTATCAAGATAATCTGTGTATTTTCCATCTTTGTGCTGCTTTATTTTAACCTCTATTTCTTTTATTTTTACTTTTATTTTTCAGACAGGTTCTCTGTATATCTTTGTCCTCGGATAACTCTGTAGACCAGGATGTCCTTGAACTCACAGAGATCTGTCTGCCTCTGCTTCCCAAGAGCTGGAATTAAAGGTGTATGCTACCACACCTTGAACTCTCATAAATCTGTCTGTCTCTGCCTCCCAGGCATTTGGATTAAAGGTGTGTGCTACCACCATACCTTGAAGTCACAGAGGTCAATCTACCTCTGCCTCCCAAGTGTTGGGATTAAAGGTGTGTACCACCACAACAAACTACTTCCTTTTTTTCTTTTTCTTTTTTACTTTTAAGAACTTTAAGCTTTAGTCTGCATATATTTTTAACACATTGGAAACCATTTATAGGTTTTCTTTGACTTTGAATCTTTCTTTTACTGTATATCTCTCTCTTTTTCTGACCACATGAGCCTTTAAATTACTGAACAATATGGGTAGGATTCAAGCCGTGGCTTTGCCAGCTAGATCCATCCCATTGCTTAGCTTTCCAGCCTCATGGCAGAGGTACTTGCTAGAGCCATTTTTATTACCACAACTCTGTGGCATTTCAAGGTCCCTGCCAGCAAGCAAACTGCAACAGTGTTAAACAACAATCAAAAGCTCCATAGTCAGGATCACCTGCTTGAAAGAGTCAGAGTTTGCCCTGGCAGGATGGCCCAGAAAGCCAGCATTTTAAAATGGCACAACCTTTTTCCTGCTATGGCCGAAAACCGAAAAACATGCTCTCAACTTTCCATCAACACCGTTTAAGTGTTTCGTAGTAGGACCTCCTTTAGGTCCTACTTTTAAGAGCTGCAGGGCTTTGCAGCTAAAGCTGAGTCAGGAAGCCTCTCTTAGATGAGAGAGCTTGCTAGCCTCTAGCAAGCAGAACAGACCTGAGAAATTGCTGTTACCTAGAAAACATGCTTCACTCCATTCCTTCCCAAGCTTTCCCAAGCTTTCTGTGGATTCAGCCATCCACGTTGGGCACCATTCTGTAGCGGGGAGCAGCGGGCTGCTCCCGCCGCCAGGCTCCTGGATGCCCAGTTCCTGCACGGCTAGCTTTACACCCGAAATAATTACACGGAAACTGTATTCTTTTAAACACTGCCTGGCCCATTATTTTCAGCCTCTCATTCACATCTTGCTTTAACCCATTTCTAATAATCTGCTAATCTGTGTAGCATCATGAAGTGGTGTCTTATCAGAAAGATTCTAGCATACGTCCATCTTGGGCTGGAGCTTCATTGCATCTGTCTCCCTGAGCAGAGGCATGGCAGTCTGACTAACTTAGGAGAGGCATGGCATCTGACTGAGCCATCTACCTCACTTCCTTCTTCCTGTTCTGTCTACTCCACCCACCTAAGGGCTGGCCAAGGCAGTTTCTTTATTAAAACAGAAGACCCTCCCACGTCAAACACTAGTATATTTTTCATTACTCAGAATGTCATAAGAAAGTGATAGTATTGTTAGTCATTAAGAATGCTAATTTTAGCCGGGCGGTGGTGGCGCACGCCTTTAATCCCAGCACTCGGGAGGCAGAGGCAGGCGGATCTCTGAGTTCGAGGCCAGCCTGGTCTACAAGAGCTAGCTCCAGGACAGGCTCTAGAAACTAAAGGGAAACCCTGTCTCGAAAAACCAAAAAAAAAAAAAAGAATGCTAATTTTAGACCTCAGAACAAATTCAAAGCAAGTTGGTTGCTCCTGGGGGTATCTGGTGTCCCAATAGAGAAAAATACATGAGGTCATTATCTAAAGTGTTCATTGCTGACTCAATGTCAGGCTTCAGACAACTTTGGTAGGCATAAACCTCATTCAGTAATTGTCTTTCTGTACATACACACTGTCACTCAAGGACCAGCTAACTAATTGCTATTGTTAAGTCTTGAATTGCAATGTCATTTTCTGTCTGAGAAACCCCAACAACTTAGAGCTATGTGCATGGACAAACATTACTAACTGGCCAGTCAATGTGACCTCCCTAGCCTGATTAAAACTGTGTGACATATATTGTGTTATAAGGGTGTGTCAGGCCCTGAAATTGCAACATATAAGTGTCCAGAGTTTTGCTGAAAGGGGAGGCATGTAGAGCTGTATAGAGAGTTGCTGTGCAAAGAGCTGTTCAGAGTATGAGTGTGTGTATGCTGCACATGAGAGGTAGATGAATGAGAAGAGATAGAAGTATATGAGACAAAGAAGCGTGAGAGAGTGAATGAGTAAAGGATGAGTAAATGGTGTAGAAAAAGTATGTGTTTGTATGTGTGTGTGTGTGCATGCATGCGCGCACATGCGTGTATGTGTATGACAGATGGATGCATAAACGAGCTGTTGCTAAGTAGAGGTGCTGTTCCTATGAACTGTGTAAAGTGTTGTATTGTGGAAGAAGTATGTAAATAAAATGTATAACTGTCACTGTGTGAAGACCAGGAAGATGAAGCTGCATAGAAAAGAAATGTAGTGATGTGGGAGAGTCTTCTGTTTGAGTTGATTTCATTGGCTAATAAAGAAACTGCCTGGCCCATTTGATAGACCGCCCCTTAGGTGGGTGGAGTAGACAGAACAGGAAGAGGAAGTGAGGTAGAAGGATCAGTAAGATGCCACACCTCTCCTAAGTGAGACAGACCACTGTGCCTCTCCTGAGAGAGAGGCCAGAAGCAATGAAGCTCCAGCCCAAGATGGATGTACGCTAGAAACTTCCTGGTAAGGCACCACTTTGTGGTGCTACACAGATTATTAGATATGGGTTAGTCAAGACGTGATTAAGAGGCTGGAATTAATGGGCCAGGCAGTGTTTAAAAGAATACAATTTGTGTGTTGTTATTTCGGGGTATAAGCTAGCCGGTGGCCGGGAGCAGGGCGGCCAGGAGCCAAGTGGTGGGATGCAGCCCGCAGCTCCACACTACAATGTAGAACATAAATATATGTAAAATGAAGATGCATAGTAATGTGAAAATAGATGTAACTATGTATAGAGATTTATGGACATGCAGGAGAAAGATGTATGAATGTAAAAAAAAAAAGATATATAGTGGTATGTAAAGAATGTAGCTCTGTGGAGATAGAGAGATTATCAGAGAAGATTGTTTAATTTGAAGTAAAAGAGAAAGTTCACATCAGAAAATGTATATTTTCTCATTTATTCCTCAGACAGAAAATGTCTAGCCCTCGATAGATTAAAAATTTTTTTTAAGCATTTACTGCATTCATGGAATTTTTTCATACTCTGGTATTGACTGGAGGCTCTTCGCCTCCCAGTTAACAATATTTCTTCTGGTCAACCAAAAATAATGACAATATTATACATAGTTTTTGGGTTTCTGGAATTCCTCCTGATCAATAACTGTAGAAGAAGTATTTCATCCCTGGCATCATCCTTTTTATTTTATAAAATATAGTTTTTTGGGCGAGAATCCTTTGTGTGGGGTAAAGCTCAGAGAACTTAACAGAAACAATGTGGAATGATTGTAAGAACCAGAAATCAGGAATCAATGGGACAAACTATCATTTTCTGGACTTGACAGGATCACTGCACTCATAAGCTCAGAGCAACTGTGACTGCCTGCACAAGATCAAGCCTGTCAACATTTTAACCTTGATCTGCAAGGAGTTACTGGCAGAAAATTGGTTCTTTAGGAAGGAGGGTGATTTTGCTTTCAGGACATTATTTCTGTGAGATCACATTACAGAAGTTGGCTGCACACCCATAACAATATGGGTATTCCAAATTGGACTGTGTGATTTATGTGTAAACATGAGACATACCTTATGCAGGGGGGGGAGTAGCAAGAATTTTGAAGGATTTGGAGGGGAAGAGGGGAAGAATATAATCAATATATATCCTACAAATACCAAACAATACAATTTAAAAATGGTATACATATTTAAACAGAGAATTCTCAATAAAAGAATCTTTAAGAAGTGTTCAGCATTCTTATCTATAAGGAAAATACAAATCAAAATGACTCCATGACACCTGTCAGAAAGGCTAAGATCAAAAACACTGATTAAAGGTTATGTTGGAGAGGATATGGAGTAAAGGGAGCACTCTTCCACTGCTGGTGGGAGTACAAACTTGTGCAGACATTTTGGAAATTGGTATGGTGGTTTCTCAGAAAACTGAGAATCAATCTACCTCAAGGCCCAGCAATACCACTCTTAGGCTCATAGCCAAAAGATGTTCAATCATATTATAAGGATATTTGTTTAACTGTGTTTATAGAAGCATTATTTATAATATCCAGAACCAGGGGACAACCTACATATCCCCCAATCAAAGAATGGATAAAGAAAATATGATACATTTACATAATGTGGTATTAGTGGTACAAAAGAATGACATTTAAGAAATTTGCAGGCAAATAGATGGAACTAGAATAAACCATCCTGGGTGGAGCAACCCAGACCCAGAAAGATAAACATGGTATGCACACTCGCATAAGTGGATATTATATGTAAAGCCAAGGATAACCAGGCTACAATCCTCAGTGCCAGAGATGCTAGGTAACTCTAAGAGGGACATGCATGGATGTGGATCACCATAGGAAGAGGAAAAAGATGATATCTCCTGGGTAAATAGGGGTTGGGGAGAAGAAGGTAAGGAAATGGGAGTAAGAACATTAGGGAACAGCATGTTCAAGTTGGGGGAGGGTTAGAGAGGTAGAGCAACTAAAGAGATACTTTGATAGAGGGATCCATTATGGGGTTAGGGAGAAACCTAATGTTAGGGAAACATCCAGGAATCCACAAGGTTGACTCCAGATAAGACTCCTAGCAATAGAGAAGAGGGTCTTTGCTTCTGCTGTAATCAGACTGGTAGCTACCCTAATTGTCATCACAGAGCCTTCACTCAGTAACCAATGGAAGGAGATGCAGAGATCCACAGGCAAGCACTAGGCTGAGATTCTGGAGTCTGGTCAAAGAGAGGAAGGAGGCATTATAGGAGCAAGAGTGATCAAGATCAGAATGGGAGACCTCACAAAGACAGCTGACCTGAGCTAGTGGGAGATCATGAACTCTGAACTGAAAACTGGGATGCCTACATGGGACTGAAATAGGCCCTCTGAATGTGGGTTATAATTGTGTGGCTTGGTCTTTTTGTGGGATCACCAGAAGTGGGAGCAGGGTTTAACCCTGGTGCATGAACTGGTTTTTTGTAACCATTTCCTATGGTGATACGGGGGAAGGTATGGTGTGGGATTCCTCTTTGTATGCTGTGAATAGCATTGGTAAATAAACTGCCTTTGCCTGTTGATGGGGCAGAAATTAGATAGGAGGGGAAAACTAAGCTGAATGCTAGGGAAAGGGAGGCAGAGTCAGGGAGAAGCCATGTAGCCCTGCCAGACATAGACACTGGAACTTTACCCGATAAGCCACAGTTTCTTGGCGATACTCGAATTACTAGAAATAGGTTAAATTAAGATGTAAGAGTTATCCAATAAAAAGTTAGAGCTAATGGCCAAGCAGTGATTTAACTAATACAGTTTCTGTGTGTTTATTTTCTGTCTGAGCTTCCGGGTGCCTGGGAAACAAATAAGCTATCTCTTACTACAGAGGCTTATTGAAGGTCCTCTTACTACAGAGGCATATTGAAGGCAAGTTGAAGGTCCTGCTTCAACTTGATATGTCAGGCTTTGCTGACTCTCCATGGGAGGCATTACCATCTCTGAGGAGTAGATGGGAGTTGGGGAGGGGAGTAGGAGGGGAACAGAGAGGAGGAAAAAGGAAATGTGGTTGACATATAAAATGAATAAAAATATTTAATTTTTTTTCAAAGAACAAATACAAACTACTATATTAGAAAAAATAAAATGACCAATATTGAAAAGTGACAAATAATTAGACTCAATCTTTATTTCATTTCATACAAATAAACCCCACTTTTGTTTGATTTTAACCTACTCTTTAAATTCCTGTAAGAATGATTTAATTTGCTCCTATAATTTGTTTGTGTGGTTAATACATATATTTTATATTCAGTTAATCTAGATTTATTTTGAACTTAAATTATTCAATGAGTCTATTTTTTGCATTTTGTACAGATTTTCAATTATTTTGATTTTTTTATTCATGTGAAGGAAAAAATCCCTCAACTCGCTACTGAGTACTCACCCCCCTTCCCTAGTCTGAAACTGAATCTTCTGTGAAGCTAAAAATGATGATGGTTTCAAATCTACACTCTAGTTTAAAGTATCTGAGATTTTTATTTGCTTGTTTTTTTACATTGTCTAATATTTTAAGAACAATTTAGGCCAAGAGTGAGCTATCTCAAAATTATCTTCTAATATCTTTGCTGACTCTATGATCCAGTTTCCATTTTTGCTTCTTAATGATACCATGTCCAAAGCATAGTATCATGGCATTTGGAAAAAAAATGCTTCAAGCTGAAGTAGCTTTATGCGTCATATTTGCCATGCTATCTTTTTCCCACAGATGTTTTCCTTACAGTGTTCCCCTTGAAGAAAACTAGCTTTGGAAATGTTCAGCAGGGAGTGAGCAAGTAAACCGCAACTTTTTTTCTCATTCTGTGCTCATTTGGGAGCTTTTAGATATCCTAGACTGTAAAGAAATTCTGTATTCCAACAAGTCTCAAATGGTTTGGAATTTAATACGTTAATAATTGTCTTGTATCTGAAACTGAAATATTAGCACAGTTACTAATATACCACTGTTATCTCGTGTTTGTTACAGGAGACAGTATAATACAGTGCATTCATTTTTTAAACATAAATTTCTGAGCACTGAAAAGTGGGAGGGAATGTCCCTAAAATCTTTATAAACTGTGAAGTAATATATTTTCATAATATCAAAATATTTTCTGTCTCTTGGCATTTTTTCTTTGATAATTTCCTGATATATTATTTCAAGGACTAAGTGACACCTGATGTTGTAACATCATCATATTACAGACACAGATATGACAGGGATTTATTTGGACTGCTGTGGGGGAGCTGTCAATATATCATGTTCAGTTGTTTACCTGCACAGGCTAATATGGACCAATCAGGTAAGAAATGTCTACTAGTACAAGGATAGCAAGTTACTAATGGAGGAACATGTCACTCACTGATGATTTTGGAATCCTACCCTACAGGAGAAAACCCACATCTGGTACTGTGAACTTTCTTCAAAGCTCATGATGACACTGTCAGAAAACATAATAAGTAGTTATAGTTTACTAGATTCCTAAGGTACATCCTAGCCATGAGTAAGTGAGACAACAGCTCTCCCTAACTTCTGACTTCATACTTGTAATAATTTCTTCTTTCATCATGTCAAATCCAACCTGCCATTAATGAGAAACCCAATTCTGTTTTATACAGTGTTTGTTTAAAAAGTGTTTGCAGTTACTTTTCTGCAATTTGAGGTTCCCCATGATTTCACTTAATCTCATGGTATATTAACTGTGTTATTAGTTACTTCACCTGTGGGTACATTTTGACATCAAAACTAGCTTGTAAGAGCCTCATAATATCAGGAAGTTTTATCTTTTCTTGCTAATTTGCTATAAAATAGAGTTTAAACATTTTTGCATGAATGAACCTTATACAAATGTTATACCTATCGATAATTTTACACTTAAATCTGACATATTGCAAATCAATGCATATTTTAGCATCTACCATATTTTCAGTATTGTTAATTTAACCATTAAAATATTTACTAAATAAATTCTAAAATGGTTATTGTTTGTGAAGCAACTGTTTAACTGTATACAATAAATTAGCTACTATCATACATAAAGAGGAAAACAATAGAAAAGAATGAAGCAAAGACATTTCATACTGTTAACACTGTTAGCAACAATTCAAAACTAATATATCCTCTTAATCTCTCTGTGTATGTGCATATTTGCAAGAACTAGTCTGTTACTAAGATACCACATTCAAGAATATGTGGTCTATTTCTGTTCATTAACTACATGATTCAAGCTATATAAAGCTACAGATTCACAAATACCAAATACAGAAAAAAAAAAAAAACTTGAGTGGAAACCATATATTGATTCTTGGGTAAATTTCAAATGGAATTAAAACATAATTGGGAAAGAAATTATCATATCTTTTTGGGGGAAATTACATACTATGAATCATGTAAAACTGGAAAAATCAATGTTAAATACAAGCACAAGCAAATTATAAAGTGACCAAATATACAACATAATCACAAATAATAGAAGAATCACTTGTGCCAAGACTAGATTCTGTGAAGACTCTGGATTTGGTGCCAGAGATAAGCCTTATATTAAGAGTGATAGAAACCATGGTAGCTAAGTTTACTCAGACCTTCATACCACATATCTCTCAAATCTATTGATACTGATGTTAAGCCTCAATAACACCACAACAGACTATGGATGCTACTGTATTTAGAAAAGCAGGATAGAATGACATGGGTGTTTTTGGTGGTCTGCTATCTAAAACAGAAAATCAAAATTCTTAGAAACTTGCTAACATGGCATATTCGTGTTCCGTGATGAAAGAATAATGCTCCCTGTTTCTATTTTCTCATTTTTATCAATCAGTGACACTTTGGTATTTTCCCCTGTGCTGCCTCACACAGCACCTGTCTTAAACCTTTACTGTACCATGTATTATGTTATAGTATTTACTAGTTTCTTTGTCTCCATCCCACAAGTCTGTGTTCTTAACCTTATTTTGAACCAAATAAACTTTGCAGATTTGATTAAAGCTTTGGATTTAGGCCACTGGAAATGTAGTTGCATAAAGCAATAATTTACAAGTGTACATTCCAGCTCTTCTAGACTTTGTGACCTTAGAAATGTTACTTAACCTCTGTCCCTCAGTTAACTTATCTGCAATATGGACATAAAAGGAGTAAGACACATATGACAGAATTATGCTTACTTCATGCCATGCATCTAATACGTGATGCATAGACATGGATTCGAGTATTTTTTTGTATATTAATGAATAGCTTATGAGGGAATCATACTTTTTCCTAGAATGTAATATTTTAATCACATAAAACAGGTGAGACTAATTTTCCACATCTAATGTCTATCATTTTTGTTTCAAAACTATATACAATGTAAAAGAAGAAAATTCAGGTTTAGATTTTGAATACATTTTTTTAAACCAAAAGCTCTAAAAAAATTCTGCAATACTTAAGATGAGAAGCATATGAAAACCCACAGTTTGTCTGAAGTTAACGACTTATAAGGAGTTTAATTTTATTCTGCTCTAGAAATTTTAAGTGGCTACTTTTATCCTCATTTGGAAAGAAAAAATAGTTTTGTTCTTTGAAGAAAATATAAATATTTGTGAAGCTTAACATATTCAGTTCTAAAAGTATTCAACAGGAAACAATTTGATAATACATATTTTCTTGCAGTTAGCAATGGATTTTGACAAAAAAAATGCCATTGGCTAAATCATATGGTGTTCCAAACATGTTAGTTTGTTATTTTATAATGAAATATTACTCATATTTTGTAAGAGAAATGGTAGGTATTTAAATATGTTCCTGCACCCTTTTCTTTGCATTCTCTGTTGTCTTAATGAAAAGCCTATGAAGGCTATTCTGAAGCTTATAGCAATTTTTTAAAATTAAGTTTATAATCAGCACCATAGTTACTATAAAGCTTAGTCATAAATAACTGAATGTCTTTCCAGCAGTGTCATCAGGAGTGCAATGTACTAGAAATAATAGTGCTCCTAGTATCTAAAGTCTCCACCCACATTCCATCCTGTTCTTGCCTCTCCCTCCTTGTAACTATGGTTACCTTTGCAAAATAAACATTAGAATAACACGCCTTTGATTAGAAAACTTTAATGTTCCCTCTCTTTGTTATTCTCAAGACTTATTGTGCTTCAGAATTATTTTGGAAGCTTTATAATAAACCCATGAATGTCAACAAAAACTGTGATTCTAGAGGTTTTGAATAAAATCCAGGATGCTACCTCTTACTCTATAATCTAGAAACAATTGAGTCAGGTACTTTACAAACTACACTTTGAGTATAATTACTTTCAAAACAAATGTCCTGGCCAGTACTTTAA
Source organism: Arvicola amphibius (assembly GCF_903992535.2). Taxonomy (NCBI): domain Eukaryota; kingdom Metazoa; phylum Chordata; class Mammalia; order Rodentia; family Cricetidae; genus Arvicola; species Arvicola amphibius. Next base: position 127,931,512 of record NC_052065.1, on the reverse strand, counting down.
TCTGATTTTCAAGGCAATGAGTTTATTGACTGGACCATGCATATCAATTATTATAAAGTATTTTAATGAAATTTTTACTTAATTGAGTACCTTTTCTGAATTTAGAATTTGGAAAGAATCTTTTAAAGGTTTCTGGGTGTGAGTTGCTAATAATCTTGCTATGACTTCTAGGGTAGACCTTACAATTTTTTAATATTAAATTTGTCATTTATTTCTATAGTCACTACCTTTGATTATTACTATCTTTTTCCTATGTGGCCCTAATCATTTAACTTGTAACCTAAATCTCTGAACATACACATTTTTGTCTGTTCTTCATAGAACAATCAAATACATCCTTCAATGGTGTTAATAGTAATTTAACTGTAATTCAACTTTTTGACTTTATTTAGTTCTTTCTACACCCCAGTGAGTTGTATACTGTTGCTAACTTTATTTTATATATAAAGATTATAAAAAGCATATAATGTAGTTGAGTCTTACTAGCTTCCTGACTTTTACTTAGGAACAAATATCTAAAGTTTTAAAGCTACTGCCCACATATGAGAGGCAACATTTGTTTTTCCTTTTAAAATATCTTTATTAATGCTTTGATAATTTTATACAATGTATGCTGATATTATTTGTTCTATCATTCCTTAAGGATCTGCCTAAACTCTCCTACTACCCAAATTTTTGTCCTCTTTATTTTTTTAAACCAATTATATCCAATTTGTTTTGTTCATACAGTCTTAGTTATAAGACCTTCTACTGGAGCATGTTCAACTGATTAGGGGCTACACTTTTAATTAAAACTGACTTTCTTTTGTCCACAACCCATCAGTTTCCAATACCTCTTTGGCAAGGGGTAGAACGTGGTGCCCATGTACCCTCTGCTTGGAATTGATCTGACTTGAACATATACAAGTCTTGTCATAACTTGTGAACTCATATTTGCAGCTGTCCCATTTATAGCAGATAGGTCCCTTGTAGTCACCTGCCACATCTGGCTTTTATGGTTTTCCTAACCCACCTTCTTCAATTATTTTTGAACATAGGGAAGAGGGTGTGAAACAAATGTCCCACTCAGGCTGACAATTCCACTGTTTCTCTGTAGGTTGATCAGTTGTGAGTCGTTGTGTTGTATTTCATCTACTATAAATGAAAGCTTCTGTGATGAGGTTATGAACTCACTAATCTATGTGTATAGCACTAAAACATTAGGAGTCTTTTTGATACTATGCCTGTTTATCAAAATAATAGTAAGTTCTCTCCTAGGCCTATGACGTTTCTAGCTACAGTTTCTCGGCCCAGTAATGGTGACATATATTGATTTCATCCTGTTGAGCTCTCTTAAATCCATGCAGAAAGTAATTGATTGAACCCAAGGTGTTCAGGCCTACTATTGCACTAAGTGGGGATATCTTTCCAGGCTGTATGGATTCAATAGACTAGCAATAAAAGGTATTCATTCCAGAGATCCTAGAAATTACTAAATAAATCAACAGTTCTTTATTTTATCATATTATGATCTATGTAACTCTGTGACTTCAACTATGAAGCATTTAATGACTAATAATCATTTATCTAAGACAAAAAATGTGCTGCCTTCCTGATTTCAATCAAATTAATAACTGATATAGTAGACAGTATTTATTACCTTGATAAACCTGTTAAACATCCTGTTAAGAACCCATCACATGTATATTATCTGGTAAATTTCTATTTTTTGGGGAGGGGGTGTGAAGAACCATTAGGGATATGAGACTGAAGGGTAAAAGGAAAAACTTTCTATCTATATAAAGGGTTTTTATGTAAATTTGTTTGGTATGAATGCTATTTTTCCACACATGTAGTCTTAACCTACTCTACATGTGACAAAAATAAACTTACCTCATTGAATAGATTTAAATATAAATAAGAATATCCAGTACAGGTCTAATGAGCTAATGGACTGTGTCTATATCTGTTACATTACTGTGGTATCATAGATCAAACCATTAATATGACTAACAATTTTCAATGAAATATGCAAGAGGTTAAAAGTTACCATAATATTGATATAATTTAATATATCATTGACTAAGCATCAGAAAAAACTAAATTATTGTGACTTAATATTTATTTAATGTGACACCAAGAAAAATAAACTTATAGAAAAATTAATTTATAAAATTTAATTAGAGAAGTATATCACATTTTAATTGTATTATAGTTGCTTCATTTACTATTTCTAGTCTCTTTCTGTTTTATTTTTAATTCTCTAGAGATATAATTATAATTTTAATAAATATTCTTTGATAATCTAATGCAATGTAATTTGCTCTTATTGACACCATAACATATCATAACAAAAAATTGAAATAAGAAATTCTGTAATAGCTAATTCACTCTTGAGGAATACATTGCTAGTGTATGATTGTAGCTTGTGTTATTGTTCTTGACAATTACCAGAAGAACATGACCCACTGAATTAACTAGGGAGAGCTCATATGGGCTCACACTAACTGAAGCAGGAAGCACAGTGCCTTCTTGGGTCTGGACTGGGTTCTCTATCTATATGTTGTAGCTGGTAGCTTGATGTTTTTGTGGGACTCCTAACAGTGGGAACAGATGTGTCTCTTACTCATTTGCCTGTTGTTGGGGCTTTTTTCTTCCTATTGGATTGCTTTGTGCAGCCTTGATAGGAGAACTTTTGCCTTGTGCTATTGTATCTTGTTTTGTCCTGTTTGACTCTTGTATCTTGGTAGCCTGCTCTTTTATGAAGAGAAAATGGAAGAGGAGTGGATCTGTAGGAGAAGGAATATGGTGGGTAGCTGAGCTAAGGATTAGACAAAGACCATTTATCACAGAAAGTGGGAGTTAAAGAAGAAAGCAAGGTGTTTCAGCTGGTCTTCAGTATATGCTGGAATCCCAAAGAAGCAAGCTCTGATGAATGAGGAATGTGAAAGAAAACTGGATAAATAACCTCTAGGCAACTTGCAAATTCAGTCCCGAATATACTTAAAATCTACGTATAAGAATTCATAGTCACATTACTGAACAACTGTGGAATCTTCCTCTTCCTCTGTCTCATCACCTCATTGTAGGTCCACACTCTTGTAGGTCAGTATGAGCAATGATTTGCTTGTACGTGATGTGCAGCTATTTTTAAGGAAACCCATAATAGAAAAAAAATCAAATTTGTAAGAAAATCCCATATTACCAAATTGTTATTTCTAACTATTCACTCATTAACATTCACATTTTTTAGGTTCCTTATCTTTCACATAACATGATTATTTTTATATTGTAGAAAATGGATTTCTATTTCAGCCTGAATTTACTAAATATTGCCCAGAATACATGCATATATAATCCTTTTCCAGAATTAATTTGTAATGCTTAATATCATTTCACATTTATGGACCCTTTTTCTACTAAATGCTAAAAACACTTCAACAAAAAGCTGTTTAAGAATTCTGTAACATAGCTGGGCGGTGGTGGCGCACGCCTTTAATCCCAGCACTTGGGAGGCAGAGGCAGGCAGATCTCTGAGTTCGAGGCCAGCCTGGTCTACAAGAGCTAGATCCAGGACAGGCTCTAGAAACTACAGGGAAACCCTGTCTCGAAAAACCAAAACAACAACAACAACCAAAAAAGAATTCTGTAACATACTTGAAATAGAAATGATGCATGACTACTGAAATTTCAAGTACACATATTTACTTATTTTTTTAACAAAAACAGTGTCAGCTCTTTCCAGGTTTCATTCATAGTAGTTTAGCTTATCTTTAAATATTAACATGCAGCTCATATCCAGTGTACTGTTATTTACGAGTTTGGGGATTGTTTTAGATTCTGTTTTAAGGTAATGAATTTTATTCCCCCCTCTATTTGATATTGCTAAGAGATTCTGAGAATATGTTCAATACCCATAAGTGATGACAGCTAAATTTTTCAGTGTTTATTATCTGAGAAGATTTTATTGAAAGAGAATTATAGTCTGATGTAAAGAACATGATCCCATACACAAAAAATCTGATCAGTTTAGTACACATTTATTTTGTAACTCTATGAATTAGGATTAGGAAGGCTCCAACTAATAACAAACCCCTCAGAGTACTAGTGTTGAGCCAAAATTATCTCAGGGCCTGCACTTTGAGGCGTGTGGGACAGAGAAAAGCTTGGCTTGAGCTTAAGGTAACCGAGTGAAGATGAGACAACAAAATTTAGGTAGACATCTGTCCAGCCAGAGGGAGGGCTTGGCTGTCTCTCATTGGCTGGAGGTACCCCCACATCACATTATATCACTTAATCTATATAAGCTGATGCTTATAGTAATAAACCGAATTCCTGCTTTGATTTGACTCCTTATGGTGTCTGATTGTCCTGCATTGTGGAACTGATTGTCCTGTGTTGTAGGGCTGCAGAACAGGTAGATAGTGCACTGAACTTTTCCTGGGGAAAAAGAGGCTAAGGAGGCCTAACATAAGAGTAATATAAAATTTTAGAACTTTTTATTTTCTTGCCAAGAAATGTTGAGGGGACACATCTCCTGATGTGATATGGGAATTGTATATCACATAAACAATGCAGTCAAAAGTAAGAAAAAGTAATTATAAAAAACAAGGGTAAAGCAATTGTTCCAACTGCCCCTTGCAGTGAGTTATTTTTAAGCAGACCTGTGATATGACACTTGCACAGAAATTCTATTATCTGTAACTTTGTCACATAAGTAATATCATAAAGGAAGTTGGAAAATTTATTCTCAATTTGGTTTAACATAGGCACAGATAAAAATTCTATTACTATAGAAAACTGGAGAACCAATGACAGAAGAAAAGTAACAGCGTTTTGTTTGTTTGCTTGTTTGGTGACTGGGTGTTTCTGTAATTTTTTGGAGCCTGTCCTGGAACTAGCTTTTGTAGATTAGGCTGACCTTGAACTTACAGAAATTTGCCTGCCTCTGCCTCCTGAGTACTGGGATTAAAGGTGTGTGTCACCAACACCTGGCTAAGTAACAGTTTTTTTGCATTAACTATTATCATCATGTGTTTGCAATTTGACTATAGGATTTTGTCTTTTTCAACTTAGTAATAGAAAATTTTATGTTTGACCTTAATATTTCTAAATGGTTAAATGTGGGCAGTATGTCGAATGATCTTCAAGGAGTTAAAGATCTCTAAATAACTTAATTAATGGATAGAATGAAGGATGAGTAAATGATAATGTGGTTTAGATTCCTTCAAAGGAATTTAAGCATGGTACAAGATCTATGAACTCTGAGAGTCTGAATTCATTATTATGGATTTAGAACCAATCATAAGGTTGGTGATCAATATATCATTTTAAAGTAAAATGTTTAATTATTGAATAATTATACAATATATTGTGAACTCATAAATACATGCAACCATAAATACATATTTTAGCATTTGGTTATGAAATGAATACTAGCATAGACTTTATTCAGAACAAAAGTGATTACATCCCTGACACTAGAGGAATACTTTTTGTGCCCCTACTGAATCATAATCCTCTCCTTAATTCTGAAGATTTTAAAGTTTGGAGATAGTTTACTGGTTGGTTCCTGAGAAGGTAAGAGTAATTCACAGCTCAGATAATATGATTATTTTAGAACAAAGTATTTCTAATTGAATATTCCTTTAAAAGAGAGATTTTTCTGCTTCAACTGTTGAGATGTTGAGCCAGTTAACTGTATCAAAACTATTTAATATTCAGATGATTCAAGAACTGCAATATAGAAACACTAACCTTCAGGTTTACTCTAAGATGTTTACTTCTGAGGTGTCATTGAAGCAGCTCTAAGTGCATTTCATTTTTAATTTTCAACATTATGAGGTCATTTTCAAAAAAATTAAACATCTTCATTTATTTTTTATTATATAAGCAAGGTTAATGTTAAATGTTGTATGAAAGAATGATTACAATGGGACATAGTTCAAAGATTTTTTTCATGTGTTCCTCTTAAACTTTAATTTTAAGCTCATTTGTGTGATTTTTACCAACTTCTAATTTTATTAGTATTAAAATTAGTATTGTTTTTCTTTCTCACAATTTGATGACATCAAATTTTCTAATGATTTTTAAGCAGTATAATTACCTTTGTTTCTTTTCTTCATATATAATACTATCTCTCTACATGAGATCCAATATAGGAGGCATTTTGTGCTACATGTCTTTCTTTGGTTATTAAATGTACATTTTCTCCCATTTTTGTGAAAGGTCTCAGTGCCTTTCTTGGATTACCTCGCTCTTTTCCTATTTTAGATTACTATTTTAGTCTTTTTCTTTGCACTTACACTTCTAAATCTTTCTACAATTTCTGTCTTAGATGACAAAATTTCTAAGTACTTTGTTAGGCAGACTGAATCAATTAGAAGAGAATTTTCTTGAATTCTGAAAACCTGGTTTTAGCAGATCTACAGACCTATTTGTGTGTGTGTGTGTGTGTGTGTGTGTGTGTGTGTGTGTGTATGTGTATTCGCTTGTGCCTGTGAAGGCCAGAAGAGAGCACCACATTCCTGGAGTTTGTCTGTGCTGGAAATCAAACCCAGATCCTTTGGAAAAGTGGTAGTTACTCCCAACTTCTGAGCCACCCTTTCAGCCCACAAATTTAATTTTTATAAAGCATTTTATGTGATTCTTAAGTGATAGGTGTCAGATTCTTTGCTTTAGCATGCCTTAAATATTTTATTTTCTGCAGAAATTATTGATAATAAAACATGGATACTTTAATGTTTTTGCCATTTTAATATAATACATAATCTAATACAAATTTAATCATGATTCAAAATTTACTTGTAACTAGTAGTCAATTTATTTTCTGTGCTTTGTAACAAAGCTTGTAAAAATTCTTCATATATCTGTAAATAGTTGTTGACCTTTCATATGTTCACAAGGTTCCTTTAAATGGGTCTTTGTTCCTACCACTTTACTAAAGTTTTGTAGTTACAAAAGCAGCCACAAGTCATAATTCTAATACCATGACTAATTTTTCTACTTCATCTTGTTTGGACTAACAGCAAAATTATCCCCACTGATACCTTTCTTTTTTTTTTTTTGTTTGTGTTTTTTATTTTGTTTTGTGGATACACTGCTTTTATGTGGCCCTGCAACTGCCACAGTCTTCTATTTCTGCTCTTTTTTTGTCATGTTTTGAGGCTTTGATTTGTCTTCACTCTTTACATTTTGACCACTTATTCTTTTCTTTTTTATTCTTTTCTCAAACGTTATAACCAAACTGAAGTTTTCCTACATCCAAATTATATTTCTTAATTATACATTATATTTTTAAATGAGCTACACAAACACAATACCTTAATCAAGATCAGAAATACATATACATATAACAAATTGACCTTAAATTGGTATCAATAAACCAAGATCCATATCAAAGCAAATTATTCATATTTATATTATACCCCCCTTTAAATGTAAAAGAACATTTATAAACAAGATTTGGGAAGATGGGAATAGTTTTGTCCATAATGCTTCCTGCTCTTTGGGGGTGCTGTTAATCAGGTCTATCGTGGTGTATCCTGTGTGTTAGGTTCATCTCAGTCAGCAGTTGGGTGAAGTAATTTTTTGAGGATGTTCACAGAAAACTTTCAGGGGGGCATGGTCTAACAAACTATATTGATCTAGAAGCAATCTATAGGTTCTCATCTTCTGTGAAAACAAAAGAAGAACCTCTTTTCCCAAGCAACATGTCCTTAGACCCAAATTCTGAAGTCAAGTTACTTTTACGATATACATGCTGATTTAGTTTTGCAGCCCATACAATGAAATGTCTCTCTGTACTTAGCTCCTTCACAGTAAAAAAATTCAAATAAAATACAATAATATACATAAGCAAGACTCTCTGTGAATTTTGCATATTTTCATGGCTTATTTTTCTTTACTCCCTTTAGTCTATCATTATTTGTACTTTGTCTCTTTAAAGATCTTATTTTTTAAAGCATTAACTTTATTTTATGACTCCCTATATTTTTCCTTCTCTCTTCCATACACATACATTTATCCAACACTATGACCCATGTATATGTCTTTTATATCTGAATCTGTCCTATTGTGTATCTGTAATTCTTTACTGTCCAGGAGCACTTCTTAAAATGCTAAGCACTTCTTAAAAACTTAAGCTGTGTCATTGCTCAGGTAATACATCACTACATGCTTGCCCTACCCAGTCCAGCATGGCAGAGCTGCTTGTACCTCTGAACCATACACACTGCCCCACTTCTTGGCACATAGTCAGTCTACAGCACCATTAGGCAAGCTACAGCAGTCTGCTCACAAACCCCATCCAAATGTTCTGTCTCCCACAAGAGCCAGAGGTCACACTAACAGCATAGCCCCGAAGCCTGCATTTCAAAACAATGTGGCTTTTGTTCTACTGCTGCTGCTGCTGAGTCAAGAAGCCCTCTTAAAGGAGCTTTGGCACTCCACCAGCAAGCAGCAAGATGTTGTGTTAAACTCTGCATTTCTTTTTTAAATCTAGAATTCCTTTTCAAGCTCTCTCAGGTTTTATGTGGATTTAGTTGGCCATGCAGGTGCCAATTTGTAAGAAAAGGCTGCTTGTTTGTCCTGGCCATCTGGCTAACTTTGCCATGAAATAACCACACAGAAACTGTATTAATTAAATCACTGCTTGACCCATTAGCTCTAACTTCTTATTGGCTAACACTTACACCTTAGTTTAACCCATTTATATTCATCTGTGTATTACAATATGGCAGTGGCTTACTGGCTAAGTTTCAGCACCATATCTTACTCTGGTGGCAGATCCATCGTGTCTCTCTGACTCTGCCCATCTTTCTCCCAGCATTCAGTTCTGTTTTCCCTGCCTACCTAAGTTCTGCTCTATCAGCAGGCCCAAAGCAGTTTCTTTATTAAACAATGAAAGCAACATAAAGACCTCCTCCACCATGCAGGTACACACCTTAATAATTTGTATTTGTATTTTACTGAAATTTGTTTGGTGAGGCTGCCTTTTAAAACAAAGCCTCTCAACTGCCAAAAAGCACAAAATGCATCAGAGGTCTTTGAGAAGGATAAAATTTTAGTTGAGAAGTTATCAATTAAAAAACAACAGAGAACTTGGTTGTCTACCTAGAGCCTCTCCTCCATGTCCTCCATGGTCATTGATCATTGTATTTGTCTTTTGCTGTTTATTTCAGGGCCTGCCAGGTTTTAGAAAATTTTGTGGGTTAGAAATCTGTAGGGAGATTATTGTATCCTTACCTGAGCAGCTAGGCTGTCAATTCCATTGAAACTGTCCTCGTCTGGAGATCTTCAGTTTAGATAAATGGTAGTTTTGCCCAGTGGTCAGTGCTTAGCAGTTGATAAAATGAAATGTGGATGAATGTTGTTTGTGCCCATTTGTCTTGTGTCTTCTTTGGAGGAAAAATTGCTGCTAGGAGCCAACCTGTCTCTATTGTGAAAAGTCTTTTACTAACTAACATTTAAATGACATATTCCCCAGAACTCTGAAGAGTTGAGGGTTGTTTATTGGGTATAACTACAGTATATAATCTGCCTGGAGAACAGAGTCTAAGCTTGACTCTAATGGCTTTCAACTTAACAGGTGATATTTGTACTTGTAAAAGACAAAGGATAAAACTACTTGTGATAGAAGCTTAATAGTGGAACTGACAATAGTAGAGAAGAGCTTAATAATTTTTAAAGCAGGGATGGATTACATATATAGTGTTTTATGTAAGAGACTTTATGTGTCAACAAATAGCAAGTTCTAATCCTTGACTCATTCCATTTTCATATATATTTCATTTATTCTATTAGAAAATAGTGCAGGTTCTGCTTCTATATTATTTTAGGTTCTTAGCAGTTCTCATAATCTATATTATTTCATCCCCTGATCTAACCATCATCTTTTCACTTGAATCAGTGTATATTCTGATATATTAGAGTTAGAGGAAACTACTTCTTTTTACCTCATGTCCAGGTTAAAGTTTCTAAATAATTTGTTTAAGAAATCTCTTTTAAGTAAAAATTACATTTAAGGGGATTGTTTTTGTCACCATTGCTGTGGAATAATTATCTTGCTTATTGTAAACATTTATCACCCAAATTGGTTTAATAAAATGTGAGGTAGCCAGTAGCCGTGCAGAAAGTATAGGCAGAGTGACCAAACTAAGGATGCTGGGATGAAGAAGGATGGAGACAGGAGAGTCCTAAAAGAGACACAGAAAAGCAAGATAGACTTACCATAATGAGAAAAGGTGTCAAGGAACATGGCAAAGCAGAGATTAAAAAATATAAGCGAGAGAGAGAGAGAGAGAGAGAGAGAAAGAGAGAAAGAGAGAGAGAGAGAGAGAGAGAGAGAGAGAGAGAGAGAGAGAGAGAGAGAGAGAGCAAGCAAAGAGATAGCCTGAGAGTGGGAGCCATTATGGGGTCAGTGAGAAACTTGTCACTAGGGAAATTTCCAGGGACCCACAGGATGACCCTAGATAAGAATATAAGCAATAGTACAGAGACTGCCTTAATTGCCCTTCCCTGTAAGTAGATTCATGACCACCTTTATTGTCATTATAACACCTTCATCTAGTACCTGATGAAAACAGATATAGAGAGCCACAGCTAAGCACTGGGCTGACCTCCTGGAGTCCATTCATGGAGAGCGAGGAGCAACAATATGAGTAAACAGGTTAAGATCATGATGGGGAAACCAGAGAAATAGTTGACTCAAACTAGTGGAATCTCACTGACTCTGGACTTGCAGGACTGCATAGGACCAAACTAGGCACTCTGAATGTGGCTAATAGTTGTGTATCTTGAACAGTTAGTGGGACCACTGACCATGAAACCAGTATCTATCCCTAGTGCATGAACTGGGCTTTTTTGAGCCCATTGTCCATGGAGGGACACCTTGCTCAACTTAGATACAGGGAGGAGGGCCTTGGTTCTTCCCCAAGTGATGTGACAGACTATTTTGACTTCCCATGGGAGGCCTTACCCTCTCTAAAGAATGGATTGGGAAGGGGGTCAGGGGAAAGCAGGGTGAGAGGGAGGAGGAGAAGGAGAAGGAACTGGTATTTGTATGTGTTAAGTTGGGAGCATAGCCCCTAGCCCCTGGCCTGGGAGTTGCTTTGCTCTGGACTCCAAACCCCAGCATGCCACTCACAAGTGTATTTAAGTGAGCTCCCAAAAGAGGAATACATGGTATCTTTCCTCTCCCCCTGGTGTTGGTTGTTTCCCCCACAGGGCAACCTTAGAGCAAAGGAATCACATTAAACCTGGATATTTCTTAATTTGGTGTGCTGTGATTTGGCTTGAGTGGGATTTTTGCATCGGCAAAAAGCTCACGTTAAGAAAAATTCCTAACATCTTGAAGGTTTCATCAGATAGTATGGCCTTTCCATGTGGCCCTAGGCCACAAGTCTAAAGCCCTCTAGTCCACAATCTGAGCTCTCCACACCATGCTAAAACTGGCTCCTGGACTACAGCGGCTGTGTCTTGGTGAGTCCCTTTTTTCTGTCTATGTTATAGGGTTTGGGCAGGACCTGTTCATACTTCTTTGTGTTGATTATCTGATGTGAACTGGTGCCAAGAGTTTGATCTCAGCAGCAGCTAGACTGGCAAGACCAGGCCTAGCTTAGGTGGACTTTGTTGTTTGCTTTGGGATACCTAGTATTCAATTTCCACAACCCCATTGGGCCTAAGAGCTATTGTTGCAGACACATAATAGACTTACGCCACTTGGTTGGACATAGACTTTAAAATTGGCACTTGCAGCTCAAAGCAAGATCCACTGTTGCTCCTGGGATTCCTCTTACAAAATCTTTATAAATTGAGCCTGTCTGATACAATCTGCCCCAAATGGCTAATTTCCCTATGCACTAAGATTTGGCCTCAATATGATCTTGACAATGTGATGCATTGGCCACCAGAAGGAAGCCTTGAGCTTACTGTCCTCCAGGACCTAGAAAATTTTTGACACTGTAAGGACAAATAGGCAAAGCTTACAAATGTCCATATTTTTTGGGCTCTGTACTCCCGCCCTTCCCTTAGTAACCAGTGTCTTGCACCACCATGTAGCCAGAGGCATTGTCCTCTCCCCCACTCCCTTAAGCCCACACTACCCAACCTCCTCCTGTGGAGCAACATTCTCCATGTTCTTCTCCCTTCCCATCTTCCCCTCTCCCTTCTCAATCCAGAGGTTCAAGGTCAACTTCTAACTTCCCCACCTACTCCTCCTCCTCTTATCTCATCTCTCCACTCCTGGACACCCTCTACACACTGGTCTAGCCCTTCCCAATCCTCCCATCTCCTCCCATACCAGATCCCACCATAGCTCCACCCTTTTCTGTCCTCTCCAGGAGGTGGCGAAAGCCAATGGCATTATAAAAGTTCATGTTCCCTTTTCTCTTCCAGATCTTTTTCAGATAAAAAAGCAGCTAGGTTCCTTTTCTACTAATCCTTCTGATTAAAGTTAAGTTGAGGAGGGTCCCCAAACCACTATATGGAATTTGGTAAAAGTGACCTTTACATGGCTACAACAGGCAGCTAACCTATAGGCACACACCTTAACAACCACCCTAAGATCACAGGAAAGGGGACAAGGGAAGCCAACCACAAGGCTCTACTCTGGTGGAGCCCAGCCTAGGTCAACTTCACAGGCAACCTGTTTCAAGTGTGGCCTAAATGATCATGTGGCATGATATTGCACTATGCCTCCTTCAAAGTTATGCCCTATCTGCCAGAAACCTGGACACTGAAAATCACAATGCCCCTGTGATGTGGGAGGGTCTTCTGTTTGAGTTGATTTCATTGGTTAATAAAGAAACTGCCTGGCTCATTTGATAGACCGGCTCTTAGGTGGGTGGAGTAGACAGAACAGAATGCTGGGAAGTTAGTCAGATGCCATTCCTCTCCTCTCTAAGTCAGATGGGATGAAGCTCCAGCCCAAGATGGGCATATGCTAGAATCTTCTCGGTAAGACACCACTCATGGTGTTACACAAATTATTAGAAATGGGTTAGTCAAGTTGTGAGTAAGAGGCTGAAACAAATGGGCCAGGCAGTGTTTAAATGAATACAGTTTGTGTGTTATTTTGGGGCATAAGCTATACAGGTGGCCAGGAGCAGAGCCGTGGGAACACAGCCCACAGCTACCCACTATAGAATGTTGCCCACGTGGATAACTGAATCCACAGAAAGCTTGAGAAAGCTTGGGAAAGAATAGAGTAAATCATGTTTTCTTGGTAGAAGCAATTTCTCGGGTCTGTTCTGTTTGCTAGAGGCAAGAAAACACTCTCTTCTAAGAGAGGCTTCCTGACTCAGCCTTAGCTACAAAACCCTACAGCTCTTTTAAGAGGTCCTGCCATGAAACACTTAAATGGTGTTGATAAAAAACTAAACGCATGCTTTTTGGTTTTCAGCTGTAGCAGGAAAAAAGCTGTGCCATTTTAAAAATGCCAGCTTTCTGGGCCATCCTGCCAGGTCAAACTTTGACTCTTTCAAGCAGGTGGTCCTGACTATGGAGCTTTTGATTGTTGTTTAACACTATTGCAGCTTGCTTGGTGGCAGGGACCTTGAAACACTGTAGAGTTGTGGCGATAAACAAGGCTCAGGCTGGTATCTCAGCCACAAGGCTGGAATCGCAGAAAGCTAAGGAATGGTCTCTATCTAGCCACCAAAGCCACGGCTTTAGTCCTACCAATATTGTTTGGAAAATTAAAGGCTCATGTGGTCATAAAAAGAGAGAGATATACAGTAAAAGAAAGATTCAAAGTCAAAGAAAACCTCTAAATGGTTTACAATGTGTTAAAAATATATGCAGGCTAAAGGTTAAAGTTCTTAAAAGTAAAAAAGAAAAAAGGAAGTAGTTGGGTGTGGTAAAACACACCCTTAATCCCAACACTTGGGAGGTAGAGGTAGATTGACCTCTGTGACTTGAAGGTGTGGCAGCGAACACCTTTAATCCCAATGCCTGGGAGGCAGAGACAGACAGATCTCTGTGAGTTCAAGGTGTTGTAGCACACACCTTTAATCCCAGCACTTGGGAAGCAGAGACAGTGGATCTCTGTGAGTTCAAGGACAGCCTGGACTAAAGAGTTATTCCAGGCCAAAGATATATAGAGAACCTGTCTCAAAAAATAAAAGTAAAAATAAATGAAATAGAGGTTAAAAATAAAGCAGCACAAAGATGGAAAATACACAGATTATCTTGATACTGTATGCTATTATGCTCTCTTTGAATTGTTTGAATGCTGAGGAAGGAGCAACAGCTGCTAAAAGATATTTGTATACCAATGCTGCTGAACTAATCCAAGATAGATATTTTGAAAATAACTTGACTTCAGAATTTGGATCTAAGGACATGATACTTTGGAAAAGAGATTCTTCTTTTGTTTTTACAGAAAATGAGACCCTGTGGATTGCTTCTATCCCAATATAGTATGATAGACCACACCCTCTTGAAAGGTTGCTGTGAACACCCTCAAAAAATTACTTTGCTCAACTGCTGACTGAGAGGAACCTAGCATACAGGTTACACCATGAAAGATCTGATTAACAGTGCCCCCATTCAGCAGGAAGCAGTTTGGAGAGAAATAACTGTACCCATATTCCCAAATATTGTTTATAAATGGTCTTTTACATTTAAAGGGGGATATGATATAGATAAGAATAATTTGCATTGATATGGATTTTACTTTAGTGATTTAAATTTAAGGTCAATTTTGTTATATGTATATGTATTTCTGACCTTGATTAAGGTATTGTGATTGTGTAGTTCATTTTAAAAATGTAATGTATAATTAGGAAATATAGGTTGTTAATGGATAATCATCAATAATAGTCAAGCTTAAAGTCATGTTAGTTAGATTTTCTAGATATGTAGAGATATATTTCAGTTAGATAGGCATTCTTCATATCTTCCAAAGACTACAGAATATGGCATTTTAAATGTTTTAATAACTTAGGATTGTTCATAACAGTGAGACATGTCTGCTCCTGGCAGCACCAATTACTTCAAGAGGAAGATGGACACTGAAGAGGCTCCTTATGGAGTTTGATAACCATTTGGGCAAGAAACTGCTTTTGCCTGGACTGTTGGCATAAACTGGATACAAAGAACCCACAGAAAGAGGACTGCTGAACTTGCCTAAAGGTGAGATAATCTTCTGGAGTTCCTGATTCATGAAACTGTCTGCTAGACATTCTACAAGACACAGCAGATGCTGATTGAACTGCCTTTGAAATTTCCTGCTTTATGGAAATGTCTGCTGGAAACTATGGGCCTGTAGGCCGAAGATGGATGCCCCAACGGTACAGAGGAACTTTGGGTGACTGTCCAGGCATCAAGATGTCTCTGTGATTTCTCGAGTTTTTTAAGTTGCTTACTTCCCATTTACTTAGGTAATATTATATCCTTCTGGAGTCTTTGATGGAGTCTCTACACCAGCTTCGCGGACACCAACCGGGCAAAGATTGGCAGGTTCATTTCACTCATATGCCTACTCATAAAAAAAAAAAAACCTCTGTTATCTCTTAATACTTGTGGACATGTTTTCAGGATGAATAGAAGTATTTCTAGTCTCCAGGGAAACAGTAGATGTGGTCGTTCAGGTAATCCTGGAACACATCATTCCTTAGTTTGGTGTCTCACAAACCATCCAGACAAACAATAGACTCATCAAACAACAACTAACCAAGCTCTCCATTGAATACAGGTTATCTTGGTCCTCCCTGCTCTCCATTGTTCTTACTCACCTCAGGGCCATCCCACTTTCCCCTACAGGCCTGAGACCTTTTGAGTTGCTTTAGGGAAGTCCCTTTCTCCTTAACCATCACCTGCCAGTCCAAACTTCTCCATTGGCAGGGTACCTACTTTACCTTTCCATTTTAAGGTCCCTTCTCCATTCACACACTGACAGTTGTCTTCCTGTCCCCTCACCAGTAGACACTAATGGACCTAATCCTGCTCTGCTCTCCCCAGGGGAAAGAGTATCCTTCAACAGTTAACTCCTTGGTCTCTCAAACCTTGATGATGAGGAGCTCACTGGAGAATCCTCACCACCACCCCTAGCTTCCACGCTCTTGTGACACCCATGCTGGTACCATCTCTCCAGATTCAAGTGGGCATCTACTCAGGAAACTTGGTCTGTCCAGCAGACAGGACCTTCCACCCTTCAGTGTTCCAGATTGCTAAAATGAAGGGCCTACATGCTCCTCATCCTGGCACACTCATCTTTGGTAATAATAATATTTTCTTCCTAGACACCTGCCTTCTCACCTCCCCCAAGGAACAGATGTCTGATGCCTCCCGGATGACAGTACATGGGATACCTTTCCACCTACACCTCTCACTGAGCATGGACCCACCAACACCTAGCTTTCCCTTTCCCCATATCACCCTATTACTGCAAGAAGTAGCCAGACTTGAGTCAATGCCCCCTTTTCCTAGAAAGCCTAAATTGTTGGTCATAATTGTCACTTCATTTTCCTGTCATCCCTATATCCAGAGTCTGGAATGTTAAGTTTGGAGCATGTAGTCCCCAGCCACCAAGCCTGAGAGTTGTATTGGTCTTGACTCCAAATCCCAGCATGCCAGGTCCTGACCCTTCCATGGGAGGGGGGAGTTGGGACCACTTCCACTGGGTATTTAAGATAGTTCCCAAAGGAGAAACACGTGGTCTCTTTACACATCCCCAAAGTAATCATGTTTGTGGCCTCCCAGTTTTCCCTCAGAGCCACCTGAGAGTAAAGGGAATCCCATTAAACATTGATATTTTTTAATTTGGCTTCACTGGGATTTTTGTGTTAGCAGAAATCTTGCGTTAGGAAACATTTCTAACACCATGTAAAACAAAAAAAGACTGCTTTAAAAATTAAATAAGCCGGGCGACGGTGGTGCACACCTTTAATCCCAGCACTCGGGAGGCAGAGGCAGGCGGTTCTCTGTGAATTCGAGACCAGCCTGGTCTACAAGAGCTAGTTCCAGGACAGGCTCTAAAGCTACAGAGAAACCCTGTCTCGAAAAACCAAAAAAAAAAAAAATTAAATAAAATAAAGTAAAAAATGAGTTAATTTAAGTATAAGAGTTAGCTAGTAACCCTGAACTATTGGCTGAATATTTAAAATTAATATAAGCCTCTGTAGTAACTTGGAAGCTGCTACCAGAATGGAAAACTCTGCCTACACACTGTAGCCTACTATTGTAAATGCTGTTGGAGCCCACAAGAATATACAGTAAATTACAGCTGATAGACCAATAGACTAATCCACAGGAAATATATATGTGCATATGCATGTCTACATTGAAAAGTTATTGTCATATCCATGGAAACCTTGTGAGGCCATGATTCTCTCTTCAAAATGGGATTCATTCTCAAAACACCTCAGCAGTGTAGCTTCTCCTGCATTGGCAGCAGAACGACCTTTTCATTTCCCTACACCGTGATGTCTTAGAGCAATAATAATCACTCTTTGTTCTAACAGCCAAATTTACATGGAGTCAATCCCACAAAATTACTTGCTAACAGACCATGTAGAAATTTCTAAAGAAGACAAACACTGAGCAGAAAGTGTCATGCCCCCCCTTACCAGAAGTCTGGGTATGGATGAAGTCCAAGTTCAAGGACATTTAGTAAGTTTATCTGGTATAGGAGGTCCTTCTGTCTATGTGTTGCTTTCATAGGTTGGATAAAGAAATGGCCTTAGCCTTTTGATAGGGCTGAACTTAGGTAGGTGGAGTAGACAGAACTGAATGATGAGAAGAAGGGCAGAGTGGCAGATTCCCTGAAGCTCTTGCCTGAGACTGACACTGGTTAGAATCTTTCCCAGTAAGCCACGACCTCATGGTCTTACACAGATTGGTAGAAATGGGTTAGATCAGGATGTGAGAGTTGACCAAGAAGAGGTTAGATATAATGGGCCAGGCAGTAATTTAATTAATACAGTTTCTGTGTGGTTATTTCAGGTGTAAGCTAGCAGGGTAGCAGGGGCCAAAAGCAAGCCCTCTCACATAACATTTATCTAAAGATTTTAAATGTGAGATATTTCCCCTTGGATTCTGGCTCTTTCCTGGGTGGTGTAACCTATTCTGGAGTGCTGCTTTGTCATGTTCAACCTGCCCTTTTTGTGATTTTTGAAATGCATATTATCATTGTTTTCTGGAGTGGGATAATTGTCTGTATTCTGTCAATAATGTTTTAAATAAATGCTGATTGGCCAGGCAGGACGTATAGGTGTGTCAACCAGACAGGAAGTAGAGGCAGGGTGGTGAGAACAGGAGTATTCTGGGAAGAAGGAAACTGTTTCCCGAGTCCTGCCCAGATCACTGAAGAAGCAGGATGTGACCTGCCCAGCTGAAAAAGAATGAGCCGCCAAGGAGTAGCCAGAGTCAGACATGCTGAATCTTTCCTATAAGCCATGACCTCGTGGCAAACACAGTTTAATAGATGTGAGAGTTGGCCAAGAAGAGGCTAGATATAATGTGTCAGGCAGTAATTTAATTAATACAATTTCCATGTGATTATTTCAGGGGCTAAGCTAGCTGGACAGCAGGATAAAGCCCGCCTGTTCCTCCATACTACAGTCTTTGCCCATGAAATATTCCTAATACATCTGTAAAATCAAAAAAAAAAAAAAACCTCATGGAGACTATCCCTTATGTTTCTGCTTCTTCACTTTGCTGCTTCTTCATGAAAAGGAATAAGAAATATGTAGTGGTAACATACATGAGTTGATTTATTCCATTTACCCTCAGATGCAATTAACCAGTTTTCACCTGTCATTGCAAATCTTTCTGGATCTGAGAGGATTAATGGGAATAACCTCAAAATAGGCCTCGATAAAATACTTGTGCTAATTGTTGAAATAATATAAGTATCAACTCCTCTATTAATTTACATGGAGTATTTCAATTGAGATGAGAGATGAGTGAGGACTCATGATTACTGACCATACTGAAGGATTCTGTTTGAGAGTAGAAACAACATTTGGGAGAACCTTTGCTACTGGTATTCTTTGATCAACCAGAGAATCTGTGATAATGTTGGAATTGATTCACAAATCGGAGAGTAAAATTCTCTTGTGAATAATGGGAGAATGATAAGGATGCTAGCATGAAACTAGACTAGTCATTTAGAGGCACCCAGGAGGTGTTTCTTTGTGGCTGCACACATTAGCTATTTGGTTTTTTTTAGAAAGAAATCTGTGTTTTTCAAATCATGTATTTTTTATTATTAAAAATTTCCATCTCCTCCCCGCCTCCTCCCTGCCTCCATCCCAACTTCTCCCTGCCTCTTCCCTGCCTCCTCCCTGCCTCCCATTTTCCTCCCTCTCCTCCATTCTCCTTTCCCTCCCTCTCCAGTCCAAAGAGCAGTAAGGGTTCCCTGCCCTGTGGGAAGTCCAGATCTGGGTAGGTGAGCATCCAAACAGGCTAGCCCCCCCCCCCAAAGCCAGTATATGTAGTAGGATCAAAATCCAGTGCCATTGTCCTTGTGCTAAGAGGAAAGTTCATAGCACTAAGTGCCCACTTAAAGAAAATGGAAAAAGCATATTAGCTATTTGAAATCTTGCTGGCATACTTCCATTTGAAATCCTGGCATACTCCAATTGAGCACATAGAAAGAACAAAGAAGATACAATGAATTCAGCAGTAATTTATTTCCTTTAATTATGTTATTGTCACTTTAAAGAATTACTAATATTTTACTCTCCACATTCAATTTCAAGAGTATGAGAACTCCAAGAGTAATTATTAACTCTTGACTAAATTAAATGGTTTTGTATTCTTGATGTTTTAATAGTGAGCCTAGACTTTACCTGCTGAACCATCTCCCCAGCCAAGGCTCTGTATTCTCAGATACATTCTCATTGTAGATACGAACAATCTTTATGAAATGTACTTCATTTTTTTACCAAATAGAGTCTATCATAAGAAATTTCTGTCTTAAATTATGTTTAGAAACATAGAATAGTACTGATATGCTAAAACATTTTAGGAAAACCCAGTGAGAGCACTAATAATGAACAAGGAATGGAACTAGGGCCAGTTCTGTTGTGTTCTCTAGAAAATCAGAAAAATAAAGTTGTCTTTCTAGCATTCTAAGTTAGTGGAGGGAGTTATTCAATGTATTTCTTATAATTAATATCCATAAACACTCATTATATTTTAGAATATATCTCCAGATAGGCAAACTGATGAAAATTGGGCTTTTCCATTTATTACAATTTCATCCAATTGAGAAAATAGCTATTCTGATGACATTTACATATTTTTCTACTAGTAATGAGAATGAAAACAGAAAATTTATTCTTTAAAATATGGTTGAAATAATCACATTTGAGTCATCAATACTAAAGTTCCTATTTTCTAAGTGATTCTTGATTTCAGAAATATTATGCATTAGTACCTAGTATCCTGATCTTAGAGCACAGAGAGAACATTAACGATCCTGTAACAGATCAGTCATAGCTGACTATGGTATTCAGAAGAATGTAACAGGTAAAGGTGATTTTCAGAAGTCTAGCCATGTAATCACAAAATTGTGATATTACTCTGTACCCCAATCAGATCTCAAAAACACAGAAATCTGCTTTGCCTCAACCTTCTGAATGCTATGATTCTAAGTTTGAGAGGCCATATACATCTTTCTTAAGCTAGTTTTGGAAACAAATCTATTTTTTAAATGATTTTCATGAAAGTGGGTTTTGTTCATGACCCTTGGATATTCACAAGGACTTTGGTAAATTCCTGCCGAGAGCTTAGCTAATGTAGATGAGAATCCCAATTCACATAGCATTTAATGTGAGATTTTCATTTATTTACTGTTTAAGTATAAATTTCAGAGCAAAACTAATTTTAAATTTTTAATAGAACTCATTATTGGAAACTTTTTCATTTATTATCACTATATATAATGCTCTTTACAAACCATATCTGAGATAATATTTCATTTCCTATGGGTAATATTATAATTATTAAAATAGGGTAGATTATCTCAAAGTATGTCTTTAATACATTACTATGAAGAAACTGTAAAAGCTTAGTTACTTAACTCTACATGTATATCAGTATTATATACATTTCATGTTTTGTTCAGGACTAAAATGAATAAATTACTGGATTATTAGATATAATTTCTATATTTCAATCAATGTTTCACCTTGCACAGGGCCCTATCATGATATAAGATTTAAACCTGATGCAACTAATAATTATATTAAATCTATTTCCTGACAAATTCTATTACATTTCTGACACTTGTGTATTTTAAAATGTTACAATCAAAATGGTTTTTGGTTCATACTAATTGCTACAAAAACAATAAATTTGGAATTCACTTTTCATTGGAAGATTAATTGAGCAATTTAAAATATGGCACAGTTGTGGTAACAAAATAAATTCTCAAATTATTTTTTCAGTTTAATTTATCAATTGCTATTTCAGGATACTATTTCAAATGCAAGTTATAAGCAAAAACTGACATTTAACATGCAAAGTTCAGTTTCTATGTTTCTATGTGTGTGTATAGTTATCTCAGCCTTAACTCATTTTCCTATTTACTACATATTATCATTAACCAATTGTTGCAGATCTTTGACTTTTCATATTTTTACTATTTTGCTTCAGGGTACAATATAACATTGAATATTTAAAACAGAATGGTCTTGAGAGCTACAAAAACATTAATCATGTAAACTTTTGAATTTACATAGATATTCTGATTTCTTAAATGGGAGCATATCATATTTTTAAACCTTTTCTTTAAACAAAATTCTACTGAAAATGGTGATTTCCTATAGACTTATTGATCTTTTGTATTTTTTTGGTTTTTAATGTAGTTCTAATGCATCTTCATGCTTACATAACAGGTTTTGATTGGGAAAAATCTTTTTGATTTCTTTTCCTTACATTTTACATTCTGCCCCTTAAAATTCCTTTTTGTACTGAAGACTCCCTTGCTCCAATGTTGGTCAACCTACTTCTGGATTCGAGTATCCTTCATGAGAATCTGACTCCAAAGGAAAAGAATGAAAGTACAGCTTTCAATGACAAAGACCCTACTCTTTGTTTCACTGTATGCACTTTTCTTTCTTTTTTCTTTTTTCTTTTTTCTTTCTCTCTCTCTCTCTCTCTCTCTCTCTCTCTCTCTCTCTCTCTTTCTTTTTTTAAATGTCCTTCTTGTCTTTAAACACATGAAGTAATCATGCCACAGAGACATTCCCCAGGTATTTTCAAAAGGAACGGTGAATAAACTTATGTTCTACCACCAATCTGTTTCTCTATGGTTTTCAGTAGGATAGTATGCAGTACAAATATATGAGTCTGTTAACAACTCTTTACTCTATAGTCTGGGAAACATTGCCTCACTTTCTAGTGAGTATCAATATTCCCTATTTCAAAATAGAACCATTTCTTCCTATTTCACTTTTGGAATGAACCATTTTTTATTTTACATTCTATAATAGACTAAGTTTCTTTAGTGTCATTTTGCATCCTATTTGTTTGTGAGTATACTGTTGAACACATAATAGTTCATAGAAATGACAAATTAAATTACAACAAAATTAGCTGCTTAATGATGCCAAAATTACAGATTTTCAGTACTGAAAGTCAGGATTTCAAAATCAGTTTATCTATAATATCTTGCACAATTATAATAAAAATATGAATATTTGAAGTCATGGTCAACCACAAGTTCTTGTTAATTTATTCTTAAGATTGAATATTATCTGCAAAGAATCTTTTTCCAAATAGTCATACCTAGTTTTCTGCAATTTTGTAATTCAACCCACTATAAATTTTAAGCATTTAGTACATCATTCTGTAGTAATTAATTTATATAAATAGATGCTTATATATTTTTGTTAAAAGGTACTCACTTTTCTTCATGAAGCTTTTGCTTAGTTTTACAAACTAGCATACACTTGATAATATAGAGAAATATTACATAGATTATAGCATGTTTTCTGTGGTTCAGGAATCCAGGCAAAACTTAATTGATCATTTCTCAGGGTTTGTGCTCAAGGGACTGCATAGAGATATGGTCCATCTAAGAGTCAAGGCTGTCTTTCAAAAATTATACTTTTGTTTGAATAATTCATTGAATAATTGATTTGCATGAAGAACTCATGAATGTCTTCTGCTACACAGTAAGTTGGAGAGTATAGTTAGCCTCAACTGAAGGCATAAAGACTCCTTTAAGAACTACCAACTCCTAAGTTGGCTCTTTCCAGAACTGTGTCTCCTTTTATTAAAATGAAGCCAGTTAATTTGAATCCTTAGCTATATCTGAGGATTCGCATCATCTTGCCAAATACTCTAGGCTGTGATGGAGGAGGGTCATCATCTATGTGTTACTTTCATTAGTTAATTAATAAAGAAACTGCTTGGCCTGATAGGTCAGAAGAAAAGTGGGTGAAGTAGACTGAGCAGAATGCTGGGAAAAATGCAATGAGGCAGTCACCATGACTCTCCTCTTTGAATTGTTTTAATGCTGAGGAAGGAGCAACAGCTACTAAAAGATAATTGTTTATAAATGCTGCTGAATGAATCCAACATAGATATTTTAAAAATACCTTGACTTCAGAATTTGGATCTAAGGATATGATACTTCAGAAAAGAGATTCTTCTTTTATTTTCACAGAGGATAAGACCCTGTGGATTGCTTCTATCCCAATATGGTATGATAGACCACACTCTCCTGAAAGGTTGCTGTGAACACCCTCAAAAATACTTCACTCAACTGTCAACTGAGATGAATCTAGCACACAGGTTATACCATGAAATACCTGAATAACAGCGTCCCTATTCAGCATGAAGCAGTTTGGAGAGGAAAAACTGCACCTATATTCACAAATATTGTTTATAAATGGTCTTTTACATTTAAAGGGAGATATGATATAGATATGAATATTTTGCATTGGTATGGATTTTAAGGTCAATTTATATATATATATGATCTTTATTAATTGTGATTGTGTAGTTCATTTAAAAATGTAATGTATAATTAAGAAATATAGGTTAATGGATAATCATCAATAATAATCAAGCTTGTCATTTTAGATTTACTAGATATATAGAGAAATATTTCAGTTTGATGGGCATTCTTCATCTCTTTCAAGGACTACAGAATATGGCATTTAAATGTTTTAATAACTTAAGGCTTTTCATGACAATGAGACATGTCTGTTCCTGGCAGCACCAATTTACTTCAAGAGGAAGATGGGCATCGAAGAAGCTCCTTTTGGAGTTTGATAACCATTTGGGAAAGAAACTGCTCTTGCCTGGACTGTTGCATAAACTGGACACAAAGAACCCACAGAAAGAGGACTGCTGAACTTGCCTAAGGGTGAGATGATTCTTTGGGGTTCCTGACTCATGAAAGAGTCTGTGAGACATTCTACAGGACAAAGCAGAAAGTGAATGAACTGTCTTTGGAACTTCCTGCTTCATGGAAATGTCTGCTGGATACTATGGGCCTGTAGGCTGAAGATGGATGCCCCAAGGGTATAGAGGAACTTTGTGTGACTATCCAGGCAGCAATATGTCTCTGTCATTTATAGAGTTTTTGAAGTTGCTTACCTCTTGTTTACTTACGTAATATTATAGCCTTCTGGAGTCTTTGATGGTGTTGAATATTGGTTAGTTATAGTTTTCCTTAGTTATGATAAAAAATAAAGTAGATATAAATATTGCAACTGTAGTTCTTGCTTGATAACTGTTTTGTTATATGTAATTTTATTATGTTAAAGTTAAAGCCTTCCTTTTTGTTTAAACAGAAAAAGGGGAAATGATGGAGCAGTGTCATCATCTATGTGTTACTTTCATTGGTTAATTAATAAAGAAACTGCTTGGCCTGATAGGTCAGAAGATAGGTGGGTGGAATAGACTAAACAGAATGCTGGGAAGAAGGCAATGAGGCAGTCGCCATGCTTCTCTGACCCAAGAAGGATGTAGGCTAGAATCATTCCTGGTAAGCCACCACCTCGTGAGTCTATACAGATTATTAGAAATGGGTTAATCAAGATGTGAAAGTTAGCCAGTAAGAGGCTAGAGCTAATGGGCCAAACACTGTTCAAAAGAATACAATTTTTGTGTTGTTATTTTGGGTGTAAATCTAGCCGTGCAGGAGCTGGGTGTGAATGCAGCCCGCCATTCCTTCTACAAGGCTGATCATAGGAATCACATCTAACAGCTGCATAACCTAGGGATATGATTCTTCAAAGTTTCTTTTTCCAAAGGAAATTTTCTTATTATAAAATTATTACAGGTACTTATAGACTTAAGACTTATATACAGTTATTTCACAAAAAAATGTTACGATTGTGAAGTTGTTTTAAATTACATATGTCAAATATATTCAGAGACTCTCAGATATATTTGATCATGAATTTACTCTAGGCCCAAGGAATAATAATGTACAAGCAACAAAATTCTGTTTATAAAGTATCAGGTTCAAAGAGAAAAAATACTTGTGCAAAAAGTGTTGTTAAGTAAGGGAGCATAGTAAACTTCTATCATAGAATAAAATTGTATCTTTGATCCCATAATAGAGTATCCAGAAAGATGTGAGATGATTCAGTCTATATAGCCAGAGGAAGTACATGCTATAATTACAGAGTAAAGACATTAAGGTCAGCAACATTTGGCCAAATGGAAGGAAATAGCACAAATGTCTAGTATATGCATTGTTCTTGGCTTCTGAAGCTAAGTTCTTCCCTTTTTCTGTTCAATCTTCTCTTGGGAAAAATATACTAAGAAATTTTTTCACACATCTAGAGGGAAATAGAAGTGGCAATTACTCTATGCTACCTACCTTCACAAATACCTTGTCTGTGCTGAATTTGTCAGTTCAGACCATTGTTTTATGATATTGCTCACCTGTCTCTGACCTCCTGAATACCTATATAAATAAAATAACACGCAGTCATATAGATATTAATATGTGTAGACTCCTCTTTTATTCTTACTTCTTCCTGTACATTTCTTCTTCCTTTTGCATAAACTTACAAACCGAGTAGTGCCCTTTTATTTCAATAGAGTTTCATAATCTGTTTGTTTGAAATACCTGGGCCATCATATGTGGGAGACAGTGGTAAAACTTGGACTCTCTGTGAGACACCTGACAGTAAGAACAAGATCTACTCTTGGTGCATAAGCTAGCTTATTGGAGCCCATTCCTTGTAGTGGGATGCCATGATTAGCCTTAATGTGGTGGTGGTGAGGGCTTGCTACTGCACCAACTTTATGTGCCAGCCTTGTCAGACTTGCCATGGCAGCCCTTGCCCATTGGGATGTATGGATAAGGGGTGGGCTGGGGGAGGGGAACAGGAGAAGGGTAGAAAGAGAACTGTGGATGGAATGTAAAGTGAAATTTTAAAAAATAAATTAAAATAAAAATAGATTCTTTTCTAATTCAGATATTAAATTTTATACTGGAAGACACAGTGGCTTTGATAGTATTGCCTAATTAATGTATCTCCTACATATATGTAGTTTGAAATATTAGTCCCTATTATGATGGTATTGGGATATAGTTTAGTCATAGGGATATATGTTCATCCATAAGAATAGTGATCTTAAAAGGGGGACTCCAGACAGCTCCTTTGATCTTTCTGCAATATGAAAAAAAATTGGCAGCCATCTATCTATAAGGCAAGAAACAAAATATCATCAAATTTTGTCTGGAATTTTGAGCCTCTAAAATTATAAGAAATGAATATTTATAGTTTAAGGCACCAAGTATATCATGCTTTCTTTAGAAAGCTTGAATATATTAAGACCTAAACACCTGAAGTAGGAAAACATAAATAAATTAAATAAGAAGTTCAATATTACCTTTTCTTCCTCCTCTTCCTTGGTTCATTATCTTATAATGTGATTTCCAACTCCAAGATTATCTCCTAGTTACAGATCAGCATTGGAACTCCATATAGCATATGTATTTTAAGTCAGGGCAAAGATAAAAAGGGCAAGAGTGGGTGCTTCTCACTTATATCAGCCCTATGTAGTGAGGGGCTGCGGGCCTCTTTCCCACTGCCCCACTCCCGGCCTCCTGGCTAGCATATGCCCCGAAATAACAACATACAAACTGTATTCATTTAAACACTGCCTGGCTGTAGTGATGAAGCCAGCAGGCCTGCTTTTCATCTTGCCCAGATCCCAAACAGCTAGCTTTATACCCGAAATAACAACACACAAACCGTATTCATTTAAATACTGCCTGGCTCATTAGTTTCAGCCTCTTATTAGCTAATTCTCAGATATCTTGCTTTAACCCATATCTAATAATCTATGTAGCACCACGAGAGATGGCTTACTGGGAAGATTCTAGCCTAGGTCCATCTTGGGTTGGAGCTTCATTGCATCTGACTCACTTCCCTTCTTCCCAGCATTCTGTTCTGTCTACTCCACCTATCTAAATCCTGCCCCATCAAAACGCCAAGGCAGTTTCTTTATTAACCAATGAGAGTACTCCATCATTTCCCCTTTTTCTGTTTAAACAGAAAAGAAAGGCTTTCACTTTAACATAGTAAAATTACATATGACAAAACAGTTATCACGCAAGAATTACAGTTTCAATATTTATATCTATTTTATCTTTTATCATATCTAAGGAAAACCACAAATATCTATCAATTCTTCAACTCCATCAAAGACTCCAGAAGGATATAATATTACCTAAGTAAACAAGAAATAAGCTACTTCCAAAACTATAGAAATGACAGAGACATCTCGCTGTCTGGACAGTCACCCAAAGTTCTTTGGACTGTTGGGTCATTCATCTTCAGCCTTCAGGCCAACAGTATCCAGCAGACTTTTCCATGAAGCAAGAAATTTCAAAGACAGTTCAGTCACTTTCTTCTGTGTCCTGCAGAATGTCTTACATACACTTTCATGAATCAGGAACCCTGAAAGACCATCTCACATTTAGACAAGTTCAGCAGTCCTCTTTCTGCCAGTTCTGGTGTCCAGTTTATGCAACAGTCCAGGCAAGAGCAGTTTCTTGCCCAAATGGCTAACAAACTCCATAAGGAGCCTCTTCAATGCCCATCTTCCTCTTGAAGTGATTGATGCTGCCAGGAGCAGACATGTCTCACTGTCATGAACAATCCTAAGTTATCAAAACATTAAATGCCGTATTCTGTTGCAGGAAGCCGATTTGCCAGCAGCCATTACAAGATGGCCCCAAACCCCTGCACCACCGAGTAAACAACTCCATATTAGGCAAGGCTGTAGACAGAAACTCTCTCATGTGCAGTAGTGTGCAATAATCATTGGCAGTCCCGTGGCCAGGGGCATTGAAAGACGAGTGAGTAGCCAATCCAGGTACGACCCGTGTCCGCTCTCCCTATATAAGCGGCTGCCATTTAGTCCTCGGGGCCCCTCGCTTCCTGCTCTCCCTTCAACCAAGAGGCTCCAATAAAGCGTGATGTGGGAAGAATCCTCGACTGGTGGTTGTTCTTCCCTGCTGGTCAGGGGGGTTCGCCGCATTCTGTAGTCTTTGAAAGATATTAGGAATGCCTATCTAACTGAAATATATCTCTACATATCTAGAAAATCTAACTAACATTACTACAAGCTTAACTATTATCAATGATTATCCATTAACAACCTAAATTTCCTAATACATTATATTTTTAAATGAATTACACAATCATAATACCTTAATAATTTCAGAAATACATATACATATAACAAAATTGACCTTAAAATCTATACCAATGCAAATTATTCATATTTATATTATATCCCCCTTTAAATGTAAAAGAACATTTATAAACAATATTTGGGAATATGAGTGCAGTTATATCTCTCCAAACTGCTTCTGGCTGTATGGGGATGCTGGTAATCAGATCTTTCATGGTGTAACTTGTGTGACAGGTTCATCTCAGTCATCAGTTGGGTAAAGTAATTTTCTGAAGGTGTTCACAGCAACATTTCAGGAGGGCATGGACTATCATACTATATTGGGATAAAAGCAATCCATAGAGTCTCATTTTCTGTAAAAACAAAAGAAGAATCTCTTTTCCAAAGTATCATGTCCTTAGATCCAAATTCTGAAGTCAAGGTATTTTCAATATATCTATCTTAGATTAGTTCAGGAGGTTTTGTAAACAAATATCTTTTAGCAGTTGTTGCTCCTTCCTCAGCATTCAAACAATTCAAAGAGAGCATAATAACATACAATATTAAGATTCTCTGTGTATTTTCCATCTTTGTGCAGCTTTATTTTTAACCTCTATTTCGTTTATTTTTTCCTTTATTTTTTTTTAGACAGGTTTTCTGTATATCTTTGTCCTGAAATAACTGTAAACACAGCTGTCCTTGAACTCACAGAGATCCACTAGCCTCTGCTTCCCAAGTGCTGGGATTAAAGGTGTATGCTACCACACCTTGAAATCACAGAGATCTGTCTGTCTCTACCTCCCAGGCATTTGGGATTAAAGGCATGTGCTACCATACCTTGAAGTCACAGAGGTCAATCTACTTCTGCCTCCTAAGTGTTGGGATTAAAGGTGTGTGCCACCACAGCCAACTACTTGCTTTTTTTTTTTACTTTTAAGAACTTTAACCTTTAGCCTGTATATATTTTTAACACATTGTAAACCATTTTGATGTTTTCTTCTACTTTGAATCTTTCTTTTACTGTATATCTCTCATTTTTTGACCACATGAGTCTTTAATTTACCAAACAATATTGGTAGGACTAAAGCCATGATTTTGACAGCTAAATCCAGCCCATTCCTTAGCTTTCCAGCCTCATGGCAGAGGTACCGTCTGTAGTCATGTTTATTACCACAACTCTGTGGCAGTTCAAGGTCCCTGCCAGCAAGCAAGCTGCAACAGTGTTAAACAACCATCAAAAGCTCCATAGTCAGGACTGCCTGCTTGAAAGAGTCAGCGTTTGTCCTGGCAAGACAGCCCAGAAAGCTGGCATTTTAAAACAGCAGAGCTTTTTTCCTGCTACTGCTAAAAACTGAAAAACACACATATTCGGCTTTTCATCAACACCATTTAAGTGTTTCATGGCAGGACCTCTTAAAAGAGCTGCATGGTTTTGCAGCTAAAGCTGAGTCAGGAAGCCTCTCTTAGATGAGA
Source organism: Arvicola amphibius (assembly GCF_903992535.2). NCBI lineage: Eukaryota > Metazoa > Chordata > Mammalia > Rodentia > Cricetidae > Arvicola > Arvicola amphibius. The sequence continues at coordinate 127,901,452 of NC_052065.1, read as the reverse complement.
GCACTTGCTTGCCTCTAGCAAGCAGAACAGACCAGAGAAATTGCTGCTACCAAGAAAACATGCTTTACTCTATTCTTTCCCAGGCTTTCTCAAGCTTTCTGTGGATTGATTTATCCACGTGGGCACCATTCTATAGTGAGGGGCTGCGGGCCTCGTTCCTGCCACCCTGCTCCTGGCCTACTGGCTAGCATATGCCCTGAAATAACAACATACAAACAGTACTCACTTAAACACTGCCTGGCCCATTAGTTTCAGCCTCTTATTGGCTAATTCTCACTTGCTTTAACCCATATTTAGTAATCTGTGTAGCACAACAAGGTGGTGTCTTACCAGCAAAGATTTAGCATGTCTGACCTGGTGGCTGGCTTTATGGTGACTGTCCCAGAGAGGAGAGGTGGGGCAATTGTCTGAGCCATCTACCTCACTTCCTTCTTCCTGTTCTGTCTACTCCACCCACCTAAGGGCTGGCCTATTAAATGGGCCAAGGCAGTTTCTTTATTAATTTATGAAATCAACATAAACAGAAGACTCTCCCACATCAGTCCTATTTAGGGAACATAATTTCCTTCTTTCTATTTTATTGAAAAATATTTCATACAATATTCCTTGGTAATTTTCATTCCACTAACATTTCGCAGATCCTTCTGACATTCTCACCTACCCAAGTCCATTTCCTTTCTTCTGTACTCTCTTTAGAATGCAACAAAACAGTCAAAAACAAACACATCAGAATTTTTAAAAGATATAAATAGTACAAGAGAAACAGAGACATGCAAACTAAATCTATAAAAACAAAATCATAAAACATAATATGAAGACAAATGAATAGTAAATCAAGCAATATAAGACTAAAAATACAAAAGTACCATTGAGTCCCTTTTGTGTTGGTCAGAGACTTCTGGGCATGGAGTAAGCATAAAGGTGTGGTTAGCATACACAGTGATACTCTACTGAAGTTAACTTACTTTTCCTTTGTTAGTGGATACCAGTTGGAGATTACCATGGCAGGATGCTTAAAAGAAATCCCTACTAGCTCAGAATTGAGAAATAGACTTTTATTTAGGGGTAGACTAACAAATCAGAATCCTCTGCTGAAATGGAGATCAGAAACCAAATTCCACAGACAGAAAAGAGGACAGACACATGCTCTACATGGACATAAATAGTATAAGAGGCCACACCCCAGTCAGGGGGTAACCACTGGCTGTAAGACTTCCTACAGCAGAATACTTCTTGGTGAGGGATAGGAGTCCATGTCTACTTCTGCTTCTCAGGACCTGGCAGTGCTGCCATAGTAACTGTGAATTAATATGAAAAGAAGCCCTGTTGTGCAAGAAAGACACTGTGCTCTTAGTGTCATTAACCCACAATTGTTCTTACATGCTATTGCCTCCTCTTCCAAATAGTTTCCTGAGCCCTGAAGGAAGAAAACTTATGGAGACATCCCATTTAGGACTGAGTGTTCCATGGTCTCTCATTCTCTACATATTGTCCACTTGTGGGTTTCTGAGTTAGTTCCCATTTATTGTAAGAGGAACCTTAGAGAATATAATTTTTGACAGCATGGGTGATCCCTTTAATTATGAAAAGTATAAATCTGAAATATAATTGACTGCTTAATATTTTCTAATAAAAATAAGCAATTCTGGTTCATGTCTTATACATGATTTGATAAAATATTACAGTAGAAAATATATATATATATATATATATATATATATATATATTCCAAAAGTACTGTGTAGGTTACATATCATTTCACCAGAAAGATTTTACAATTGTGAAAGAGATATAATTGAGAAATACTTCACCAACTATTTATATACATTTCATGAGAACATACTAGAGAAAAAGATAATATTATATAATTTTGAGCTAGATGTTATCTTGAATATAGAGATCAAATTTTCATTTTTGAAGTGAGAATTCAGTAATTACAGAGGTTAATGTCATAGTCAAATATACTTAGGCTTAAAACCAGCATTAAATTTAATATTATCATTAAAGTCTGTAGGAGTTTGTGACCCATAAGATGAATATTATCTACTATAGAAATATCAGCATATCAATAATTTCATTTTATTATTTTTAATGAAGCTAATTATAATTTTGTATTGAATGTCACAAATACAGATAAAAATTCACTTTATAATTTGGATTTTTATCAGGTGATTGGAAAATAATGAAACTTGCTTTTGAGAGATTAAATGTTTACTAGCTCCCATAGAACAATTGCCTAGGAATGAAGTTTCTCTAGCTTTATTGTACAGTAGCTGCTTCAACTGTGTTCCAGTGGAACCATGTTCCATCTCAAGATATTGGGGAACTTAGCAGTAGCATAGTGGTTTCAGTGACAAGAAATATGCATGGTTTCAGGGATAACATATTCTTTTGCAGTTTTAAAGAACTACTAAGGTAAGGTAATGTGTGGTATGGTCAGACTGCCTTGGAGGAGTAACTGAGAAACCAATATACAAAGCTGTAATAATGAAGAATGGCTTGTGTTAGATACCACAGTATGTTGGAGATGTCAAAGTTATGAGACATCTGCTAAAGAGAGCTTTAAACAGTCAGGGGAACTAGTCCAATAGAGAGTTGGAGGATTCAGATAGCAAAGTTGAAGGGGTAAAATCATCTAAGCCTACTGAAACTGAAGCCACTATATCATACATAGAAATACAGAATTTAATGTTTGCCATGCTGAATTTGTTTTGATTTTTGTTCAGTCTTTTCTCACTGGCCCTTATTTTCACATTTGGAATGAAAACTAATAGTCTTTGTCTGAACTTTTGAAGTATTAAATTTATCTTTTGATTTTATGAAGGTCATAGATAAGTGACTAACATAAGACCACCTTTCATAGTTGTTAATGCTTAAGAGACAACCTTATAATTATATGGTATCAAAGTACCTTTTCTTAATCAAACACATACAGGAAAAGACTCAACACCATGCTCTCTGCAAAACATAAGCTTCATTTCAAATGCAATACAAAAGCTTGTATAGTTGTAAAGTCTAGCTCATTTTATAAATTCTTCTGATGCTCATTATTTTTCCATGTTTTCTCTATTTTTTCTAGCTCTCATTCACTGTGTATATGGATATTGTTTTAATTTAGACATGTATAATTTTTTTCTCTGGGTAGCTTATGGATAAGTAGTATCTTCTAAACTATTTAGTATCCACTCCCCTAAAAATGATGTAACCTATTACGCTCACCTGAGTCAATATATTATAAATGATTCTATACTCACAAATTTAGAATGTAATTTATATTGTTCAAAGTTTCTCAATAATGTCAGTTTCTTCCTCCAACACATAATATAGACCAATATTTTGCAAAATATTTACCTGCCTCACAGTATTAGACTTCTTCAACTCGAAATAGTTCAACTGTTTGGCATGGCTTTTAAAGTAGCTTGAGAGTTGGAAGAGTTGCATGCATACTATTCATAAGTGAAGCTTTGAGATTGGGTTGGTAATGTTTAAGCACAGTAATATTTAGGATACTAATTTCTGGCAAAGCGATAATATACTTTTCTTTATGAGAGATAGATAGATAGATGATAGATAGATAGATAGATAGATAGATAGATAGATAGATAGATAGAACTTATAAGTTCATTCCTTCATAAACTTATTGACTGAAGAACAAAACATAGATTAATATTTCTCACCATGCAACATATGTTAATATAATTATTTCATTTCATAGGACAATTATTACCAATTTGGCTAGTAGGGATACCATTTTGCTAGAAACTGGGTTAGTGGACCCCTCTTCAGGATGACTCATCCATCCTTTACAGAAGAAAGACATCTTATTCAGCACTTTCTTCACATACAGCTCTACATTATTCACATACCAAGTTATTATTGGTTTATATTTTCTGTTTGTTTGTTTTAGGTATAGGTTTAATTCTTTTTCCAGAAAGAAAATTAGATCATTTTGTTCACTCTAGAAACAAAAATACATGTTCTACATGTTGTAATTATTATCAAGATGTTACTGCTTCTAGTATACTTCAGTGGACACAAGGAACAGAAGAATGTGTAGAAGCATACAGAGTTCAATGAAGAAACTCACACATGCCCATTTAATATGTAATCAATAGCAATATAAAAAAGCCAATGAAAAATACATGATCCTTTCACTGTCTGATTCAAACAATCCCTGCAAGTAAATACAGCCAAAGAAATAATAACTCTACAATGAAAATATTAAAATGTTAAAGAAGTTCAAGAATGCACTAGATAATATAAAACCTCTCAAAGATCATTGATATCCAGAATTAAGATGGTCAAAATTAATATAGTAGCAAAAATTTAACTTTAAATTTCAGGTCATATTTGTGAAAATTTCATTGTTATTATCTATAGATATAGTAAATATAGCAAATTCCTTTCAATAAACAGGCTAATTGTATGAACAGGTATTTTATTTTTAAAGATAAAGTAAAAATGGAAAATAACTATTGGTACTGTACCTTTAACTATCATGAAAGTATAAATCAAAGATACATTTAGTTTCATTCACTAGGCAACAATTAATGTTGGTGAGGATGTGCGGAAAATGAATCTTTATGTATTGGTGTTGTTAATGTAAACTGACCAAAGTACTGTGGAAATCAGTGCAGAATTTCCACAAAAACTTCTAGAAGTAGAACCACAGTATACCAGCTCTACCACTTTTGGAAACAAACTTCTAGTGATTTAAGTCAGTGTATTACAGAGATACTTCAACATCAGTGTCATTTCAGCATTATACATGATGGAAAATTCATAGAATCTGTAAATAGAAGAACTGAACAAAGATAATGCGATATTCATATGTGTGTGTGTATATGTGTGTGTAATAGAGTATAATAAGCCATAAAGAAAATGAGACTACTGTATTTTCAAATAAACTGACATAACCATAAATATAATTTTGGATTAACACTGGGCTATATATTAGTATGATCCAGCGATTTAACAAATCAAAGAATAATAGTGGTAAATAAAGTAGAAAATACCATTGCCTTGGAACTTCTGTAGCAGAGTAAGGGAAGAAAATTTTTACTCTTTTTATTATTTAATTTTTCTATTAGCAAAAACAAAATCATCTTTGTATACATATTAAACAAATTTTGTGCATAAAGAATATGAATAATCTGCCAGAGAGTTCATAGAAATAAGCAAGTCACAAGTGACAGAATCTTTAAAGAAAAACGATCATATTTTCATGTATCAACCAAAATACAATAAAAAGAAATTGCATTTATCTGATCACATTATATATATTATAACATATACAATTATGAAGACTCAGAATAAAATTAAATATTTATTGGACATGTAGGCATAAAAATCTTTGTGTCCTCAGTATTTTAAGGCATGTAAATCAATAAGAAAAAGATAAAATAAAGAAAAATGTTTACTTGGAAGACAATTTAGCATTATTCCCTAAAATTGAATATTAACATGCCTATGATAAAATCTCAACATATAAGCCTTGCATAGTCTCGTATTAAATATGGTCATGAGGCTACATGTACAAGAATATTTATAGCATTTCTGCTTTCATTAGTTGTATGCTTGAAAATACCCTAAATATTAATAAGTAGTAGGATCTATCTAGGAAATATGATGTTTGCTAATGAAAATACCTAAAGAAAATAGCATAATTATTATCACCACCAAAGAGTGTTATTGAAGTTATATTGTCAATATCTTAATTACTAGTTAATTGATACACAAGTTATCATTTAAAAAAATATTTTTGGAAACAGGATCTCATGTTGCCCATTTTTATATATAAACAAAGATTACCTTGAACTTCTGATTCTCCTGCCTCCATGATCAGAATACTTAGTCTTTGGGCATGTGCCACCAAACACAGTTTGCATAGTACTAGAGAACAAATTTAGGTCTCAGTATATCATGCACTCTTGGCAAGTGCTTTACAAACTGAATGGCATGTAACTCAAAAAAAAATCAGTAGCCCTTTTTTACACAGATGATAAGTAGGCTCAGAAAGAAATCAGAGAAACATAACAGATAGCACAAAATATCTCAGAGTAACTCTAACCAAACTAGTGGAAGACTTGTATGACAAGAACTTTAAGTCTCTGAAGAAAGAAATTGAATAAGACACCAGAAAGTGGAAAGATCTCCTGTGCTCTTGGGTAGGTAGAATTAACCAAATAAAAATGGCAATCTTACCAAAAGCAAATTACAGATTCAATGCAATGCCCATCAAAATCTATGTTCTCTTATTCTGCTAATTTATTCCTTAAACTCAAGAGATACACACACACACACACACACACACACACACACACTTTTATTATAATTTATATTGACATATATATACTTTTAATTATTGCAAAATATACTTTTTGTACTTTCTATAATGATTCACCTCTATTAAACATATTAATATTTACTACTTAGATTTCTTTACATTATAAAATATTTTGAAACATTAGCTTTTATTATTAATTTTCATCTTTAATTACAGCTAATGTATAAAAATTTGCTCACTAAAGTTAAGTCTGATATTAAGGTCTAAACTTCAAAAACAAGTAAGTTTTATGCATATCTAATAGTTATTATGGTTGCAATAATCAAGCCTACCAATTGCCACCCACGGTTAAATAAGTGCAAAATGTGTGAAATCTAAGGAACGAAAAATAAGTCAGTAACCTGCATAAGGTACAGGTTAGAATCCTATAAATGTCATTTCTCTAGTAGCATATTAATCTTTCTCAAATGAATCTTGCTTTTAATTTTTAGGTAATACTTGCAGAAAATACATCTCTGTTTTTTAAAGATGTTGTGAAATTGAAATATTTTATACCTTCCATAAGGGAAAAAAACATGGTTTTGTATGCATGTGCATGCATTCATGGTCACATTTACCTTAAAAATAGACAATAAATTTACTTGTTCAAGAGTAAAGCAGCCTTCAAGTATTTTGTGGCACACTACTAGTACTTTAAGGTATCTTATTATTTTAATACTTACGCATCTGTAGTGTTAACACTGATAAAAAGAATAAATTGTGTTTCACTGCAGGAAAATTAGACTCAATTTAAAATTTTTACACAAAGATGTTTTAATGTTCAATATATAAGTTTACTGATGAGTTGTATCAGCCCAAACTTTTAAGACACTCCAGTGAATTAAAGGAAAAAAGGAATGAAAACACACGTTTATTGCTGCATGTTGTCTTCCTAGTTTATAAATATAATAATACAATACAGATTTAGAGCTTACAAGGGCATTGCAAAGGACAAATTTTCCTGAAAGGTGGATGGATGGACACACATATGTACAGACAAAACAACAAGATGTTTTTAGTCTATAGCCAAAAGTTTAAAAAAAATAGTTTTCAACAAAGAAAAGCAGGCATAGATACTTCATCTGCAATCACTTACAGGGAGCAATACACTGATTGAGATGTAAATGAGTTTCAGGTCCTGATCTTGTATTGTGGTCTATCAAAAGAAAGTTGACCTTTCCTAGTTACTGATAGGGACATTATCTGGGCTTTCAGACTCTTGAAAGATTGACTAAAACAACAGAATATTTTAAAGTCTGAACATTTTACCTGGTTGAAGCAATCTCCAATTTTAAAATAGTCTCTAGCTTGCTAAAAGTAAAGGTTCCTAGGAAGAGAGTGTCTCATTGAATAATTTTCTATTGCATTTTTAGAATACTGTATGGTAAGTTGACTAATGAATAGTAAAGCTGTGCTTCAATGATTAGAAGTTTTCAAAAAAGTTTTAATACTGATAAGAATGCCAGAAACATTATGATATTAAGTAGGCAAAATCAGAGTATAACTCACCCTATAAAGAAGCTTTAAAACATTTCATTCACCATTTTAACATTTGCTGACTCAAATGTACTTGCTTTGATTATTTCTACTTCCGGATGTGTGAAGACTTGTAAAAAACAATGGAGAGAAAGCTAAACTGTCAATATCCTATTTTTATCTCTAGTTGCACAATACAAATTTAATAACATCTTTGCAAAACATTATTTTAGAGACATCTGTGAAATTGCTTGAGGTAATTAATTCAAGTTCAAAAGAGAAAATTAATTCATCAGGGATATTATTTCTAAGGAATTAATTTACTTCAGAACAAAGTATGTCTGAGAGCAGATATTTTGGGACTGCACTTGATTGTATACCCTGAGAAATATAAAGTAATAAATGTTTATGCATATCTTTATTTAAAACTTTCCCTCACTTTTTTTTTCAAATACATTTCTTGTTTCTATAATCATTTCATCATGCCTTTGGACTTTTACCTGTCTCAACTTCTGCTGAGATCATGGAGCTCTCTGAACAGGTCACTACATGTTCATGTAACAAGTTTCATTTCCCTCTGGTTTATGAGTTTTAGTTTTCAAAGAATTAGCTAATTTTTGCTGAACTTTCTTGTTGTAGCCTGAAGGTGTTATGCCTACATCTTGGGACCCCCAAACAAGACCATCACAGTGCCAGTATCTGATACAAACACACTGGGGTTTATTGATACAAGTTAGCTAACTTGGACCATAACCAACACACCCTGCCACTGTGGGTGGGGGAAAGCATCCCAAGGTTTCAGGTTAAGGGAATTTTAAAGGAAAAACAAGGCAGGTTGATGTGGCACAAGTCTTGGCTTTCAGGATTGGGTAAAAGTATACAACTTTTGAATTAATTGGTTGGAATATAGGGGAATTTCAAAACAGTGGTTAATAAGATACCTACAAGAATGTTTGAAGCAAGGAGATGTATTTTGGACACCCTGGTCGGTCACTTTGACCAGGGCAGGCACAGTTTCATGAAAATGTTTATGACTTTGTTGGGCTGAAATCACACCCCTACTTAGGTCCTATCTAAAATGGAGTTCTTTCTCAAAATGGAGTTTGTTCTGCTCCTTCAAAGGCAGTGTGTCTCTGAAAATATTAATGATTCACTGTGATGGCATAGGAAATAAGGCCTATAGGACATTAAATACTTTTATAAATGAAACACCAGAGCCTAGAGATGAAGTTCAGTTGAAAGAATGCTTGCTTATCATGTAATGGACCCCCGAGTTCAACCTCAAGAATTCCATAAACTAGCCACAGTGGTACCTACTAGTCGTCCCTGAACTCTGTAGGTGAGGCAGGAAAATAGTAAGCACAATTCTAACCTATGCTACCTGAGACTCTTTGTCAAAAAGCAGCCTCTTGCTTTTTGTCACTGTATAAAGACACAGTTAAAAGGAACCATCTATAATCCAAATCCTGAATTTGTCACCAACTGACATTGCTGATAAATCAACAGAAAAACAATGCTAAATAATCTTTTGCTACTTATTTGTGACTTGAGAAGAAAAATCTCCTTCAAGGGTAAAGAGAAACCAATTTTAAAAAATTTAAAGCATTTAAATCACTATCTATGTGATAAACACATTTTAAAATACATGTATCAGCTGGATATTAAATTAATCTTTCTAAATATAATATAATAAAATAAAAATTGACTACCATCAGGAACATAAACCTTATTACACAAAACGTTTTTACCTCCTACTATAAAATAGGCAAGATTAGTAATTCATTGTTCATATAACAGCTTGAGATCAGAGTTAAAGTTTTGATTATTTGGTTTTAATAATTTAAACCTTTAAAACCACTTCAAATGTTTTATCATATGTACAATGGGAAGGATAAAAATGACCTTAAGTGAATGCTTGGCAGAGCTCTAACACCACTTACATTATGCTATGTAGATGGAATGGCGGGGCTGTTTCCCACCACCCAGCTAGCTTTACACCTGAAATAATTACACGGAAACTGTATTCTTTTAAACACTGCCTGGCCCATTAGTTTCAGCCTCTTATTAACTAATTTTCACATCTTATTTTAACCCATATTTAGTAATCTGTGTAGCACACAGGCTACACAGGGGTGGCTTACCAGGAGAGATCTTAACCTGCGTAGAGCTCAGAGAGGAGAGGCATGGTGTCTACCTATGGTGACTGCCTGAAGCGTCTGCCTCACTCCCAGCATCCTGTTCTGTCTACTCCACGCACCTATGTTCTGACCTATTGGGTCAAGCAGTTTCTTTATTAATTAACCAATGAAAGTCCTCCATCAGTGCTATAGAAATGACAAATAATTTGCAAAAGTAAGAAGCAGTTGAGTCGGTTGCATATTTTTAATTCATTTAAGTATTTTAAAATCCCGCAACTCATAGAACTTTTACTTTTGAAAGGATCATAAAAAGAGTACACTGTTAACTTTTAATGGTACTGAGTCAAGAAGAAATATATTCAAAATAGTTTCTGAAGAATTTATGTATATCAGGTTATTAGAAAATGAATTATAAAAGTATAATGCAAATATGTGCAGGTATCCAGAGTATATCATAATTTAAAAGTGATGATAAGCCTACTCTAGACAACAAGCCTACTTCATATTCTAGTATTTAAACTATGGCAGAAGGGACACAGGGATAGTTGAACAAACACGGTGATATTCAGCAGAAGAGATAAAATGGACAGGTAGGTTTCATTGGGAAGAAGGATAGGAGGGTAGGTCAGAGGTTGTTGAGGTAAGGATAACTATCTGAAAGGATGTTTGAATAAATATGGAAACACTATTTTTATAAGCTTCATATAAACAAACATACTCATTCCAGAATACATAGGTGTTAAATTAAAAGCCCAGTACATATGTAGGATACCACCCTTGTTGTACAGAGGAGATTCCAACAACAATACAAGCTATTGCCACTCCTTTTGGTAACACCCCATGTTGAAGATTCCATACACACTGGTCACACAACATGGAGAAATCAAGTTGGTACTGACTTCCTCCCTACTGGCTAGCTCTCATCATATTAGAAGGTGCTATGAAAACTACTGGGAGAGAAAAAGTAATAATTGTCTGTGTAAGGACGCTTAAAAGAAATCCCATGCTATCTCAGAATTAAGAAATAGATGGTTATTTATTTTGGGGTAGACTCACAAATCAGAATTCTCTGTTTGAACAAAGATCAGAAAATGAATCCCACAACTGGAACAGAGGCTAGAAGAGAGGCCACATGCATGCTCTACATTGGCATATATAGTATAAGAGGCCACACCCAAGTGGGCGGGTGACCACTAGTTGTAAGACTTCCTACAGTACCTCCCCCTTTTGTTTAAATAAGAGAGTTATAAGCCATATAAAATTATATATAATGAGAACAAATACATTCAATAATTATCCTATCCTAACTAGTTTAAGTATTGTATAACAAATAATTTGGCCAACTCATGAGATGAAAGTAACTACAACTATTTTTCAACCCATCGAAGATGCAAGAAGGGAAATAGTATTACTTGAGTAAGCAGGAAGAGCAATGAAGCAACTTTCAAAATTTGCAATAAATGACAGAGACAACTGGCTAAATGGGCAATCACCCAAAATCTAATTTGCAACATTGAAGCAACCAACTTTGGCTAAGACATAAAATAACTGACAGACCATTTTCAGAGGGAAGAAATTTTTCAAAACCATCTTATCCTGTCTGGGCAAGATTTGACAGTCCTGCTTATTCATTTCTGGGTATCATGTAAATAGTCAGTAGTTGAAGCATGGGCATTTCTTTGCCCAAAGTCCAGTTTTGCCAAGAAGAAAACAAGCTCCAACAAGAATGTCTTTGGTGATCAACATTCTCTCAGGAAAAGACCGATGCTTCCAGGAGCAATTATATCTCACATCAACAAAACCCTAAATTATTTAAATATCACATTCTACAGCTCTTTGAAATGGTTGAAGATTACCTATCTATGCAGAATATAATCAGATTGGTCTAACTATAAGTATGACAAACATAGATGAATATTGATATATAATCCTTAATACCTATATAACTTAAAGACTAAGATTTCATATTAGAATATTATACAATAAACAATTACTCAACAAATGAGGACAATGACCTCAAAATGTAAACAGTGTATAAGTATCTTGATCAGAGGTAGACATGTACATTGCAATATGATAAATATATATATATGTATATATATGTATATATATATAATGTTTTAAGCAGAGGTAGAAGCATGAATGCAAACAATATTCAATGTAATTTAACTTTGCATCAATATACAAGAATCTATACCCATGTAATTTCCTATAAATAATAACTCACAAGTAATCTCTCTATTATTCACCATTATTATTAGTGTGACTAAGCACACACTAACCTATTATCCTACCCAATTCCCCCCTTTTTTCTCAAAGAGATCCCTGAGCCTATAAAATTCCCCCCAGCCCCCAACACTATACTAATTATAATTAACCCTTAAATGATGTCCCTAATCCTGAGGACATACTTTGTTTGGAAGAAGGGACATTGTCTTCTAGAAATACTTCCAGCTATCATGGGAACAATGTTCTTTCTATGGGATCCTATGAAAGTAAAATGATGGTTAAATTTCAAGATTATTGTCTGGTAAAATTGCAAATAGACTCTGAATAATTTAATAGGTTTTTTTTCTGAGGTTTCTATTTAAAGGTCTGGCCAGAGTGTTATAAAAAAAAGTACAGCATTTTAGCTAACCAAGTTGGAACCATCATGAGCAGCTGGTACCCAAAAGAGGTCTTGTAGTAATGCTATCAGCATCATGGCATCATATCAACTAGGTGGAGTTATTGTTGTGGGGCCCCATTTTCTTCCTGGAAACTTCAAAGATTACTTCAGAAAAATTCATCTGGGTATTTCATTGCTGCAATAGGTCACAACCCCACAAATTCACTGCAATATTGGCTATATATGACCTTAGTTTTCCTATTTGCCCTTCTGGCCCTATGCATTCAACCCACCTCGTGCCTTTCTTACCCAAGATAAGGTTCCAATTCCCAGGAACTGAACATCTACCTCCCGAAGAGGCCAATACGGATGCCAAGATTTTGGAATAATGATACTTACATCTGTACCCATGTCTAATAAGCTTTCAATAAAAATGCCATTTATACACACTCTTATCTTTGGTCTTTGTTCATTTATAGAAGTCTGCCAGAATATATGTTTCCTCTGTCCTACCACAGTTGTTGAGTCATCCTCCACATTTATCCCATCATTCAGACCATTATTGCTATTGACTGCAGGCATTGGATTTTTTAATTTTCCTTGTGAAACACAACTGGGAATGACTGGACCATATTTTTTCATGGGGGTCTGCAAGAGGCACCACCATGGCATTTCCCAATGGTATAGAATTGCCTTGTCTATCTTTTATAGACCTACATTCATTGGTTCAATGTCAGCCTTTGCCACACCTCTTACATATACCTGAAGCCTGAGTCCTATTTCTGTCATTCCCATAGGAGGCATTATTCCAGGAAATCCATTGTCTACAATAGCTTCTCAGATGTTCCATTCTACCACAGTTAAATCATTTGGTATTTTGATGTCTTCTCTTAGCATTGGAAATTGCTACCCAAGCTTCAGTACCATAGTCAAGTGTCTTGACATTCATTGTATGCAAGATCTATTCATCCATGGGTGCTGATCTGATCTTTAAAGGCCCCAGGATCCTTTTGCACTCTATGTTGGCATTCTCATAAGCCAAAGATTCAATTATCATATGTCTAGCATCTGGGTCAGTTACCCCTATTTGTACAGCCCTAGTTAGTCTTTGTAAAAAGTCACTAAAAGGATCTTGATGACACCATTTAACCCTAAGATATCCCTCAACTCATTTTAGTGGTTCCTGAATCCTTTCCCAAGCCTTTAAAGCTGCTGTGGTACATAGGGACAGGGTGTGGTCTGTCATCATGAAGAGCTTGATCCTGAGGATCAGAGTAAAGCCCTTCACCTAGAATTTGATCTAGGGAAATCTCAAGTCCTTTCACTTTTTTCTTGTTGCTCTAAAATTCTCACTTCCTCCTTAAGAAAGCATCTCCAAAGCACTGATGGTCTATGTTCTATGGCTGCTGAGATTAACTGAGCCAATAAGGGGACATGGTTTTGTTACAGAAAGCCCACATTTTGACCGTTTTTCTAACAAAGGATAAATGTAGTCCATAAGCCACAACTGCTTGTTTAATTTGTTTTAGATCAGTCATACGTATGGGCTTCCTTGAATATTCCTTGACAATGTTAGGGTATTTGGAGCCAGATACTCTTTCTGATGTTATTACTGGAAAGGCAGGTAGAACTCTGTAGATGCTATCCTGGAGATTTTTACATACTGACGAGGTTAAATTTTGCCCTTTTACCTTTTGTTCCTGGTCATCAAATTCGATAATTTCCTCAGTCTTTTCAAATCTGTTTACCACTGCCTTTTGTAATGTCTGGAACTCCTGTCCAGTATTCTGCTCTAATGCCCTCATTGAGGATTCCAAGGTATGAAGTCTGTCCAGTAGAGATAATATCTCACCCTTGGATATAATCTTCATGGCATGCATGTTACCTTCTTGGAGAGACATTCTATCAGTCAATCTGTCATATCACTTTGACAGAGTCCACTTAATACATTCAACAGTGCAAATTCTCTCAAATAATGTTTCAGCACCCACTGTCATTGACTGGGTTTTATGTGCCAGATCAGCTGTTTCCTTCTCCAAAGTACTGAATCTCCCTTTAAATCAATTACTATCAGTCTGTACATTTTTCCAAATATATCTCAATTGACCAAGTCTTATTAAGTAAAGTCTTAGTATCCTTCAAATGTACAATCCCTTTTTGAAAAGTTTGTTATCAGTCTGTACCACTTCTAAAAGTACTTCATTTGACTGAGTTTTGTTTTACAAAGTGTTTGTATTCTCCTTCAGGTGTATGACCTCCTTTTCAAGAAGTATCATACCATGTTTAAAAGTACCTCAGTTGACTGAAAATTGTTAGTTAAGGTGGTAGTGTCCTTCTTTATATTCCCAATTTCTTCCCTAAGAAACTTGGATTCAGTCTGTAAAGACTGCACCCTTTCTAAAAACACCTCATTGTCAGCCCTATTGTCAAACCATATTTTTAAGAAAAAAATAGTGAAGAGAATACTAAGCCTCAGAAATAAAAATAGTGATATAGAATGGAGATCATATACATCTTGTAAAGCCTCGCACATGGTGTAAGTGAAAAGGCTATTGAAACCTTGGACGATAAGGATGTCTGACGTATTTCCCCTCTAAATCAGCAACTTATAAATTATATTTAGAATAATAAATATCACCTGTAGTTTAATTAGCTGGAGTAGGTACAATAACCATTACCTGCCAGTAGGTATCACAGTGCACTTAGAGCCAAGTGCTTGGTTTAAATCTGATTTTAGGTTGAATGCTGAAAGATATGCTTAAATTAAGAAGTTGTTTAGTATAAATCACAGACTGTGCGCTTCATGAAGGTTCTTGGCTGTTCAACAGCCCCACGAGACAGTCAGTGGAGGGAGGCGATGCCTCCTGCTCAGCATAGAGAGAGCTGAGGACTTTGCACCCAGCCCAGCTCTGCCTTGGCCTCCTGTGTCTCTCCTCCTGCACTGCCTGAGCTTCCATGAGTGCAGAAAAAAGTGGACCCAGAAGTCAGCCTGTAGCAACTAATCAGGGCCCCTGTGCAGGAATTCTCTGCCCAAATGAGCATGGTGTAGCCACAGCTGGCTAGACCCACCAGAGACTCAAGTAGCCCCATGAATCGGGTGCCAACTGTATAAGTTAAGTCGATTCTGGAAATAACCAGGCCAGCTTAAATATAAACAATTATATTTTTAGTTATTATAAGGGGAAGCTTATGCCACAAGAATGGGAAGTTCCGCTGTGTCCCACAGGAATCACACAGAGAGAGCAAGCACCTGGTTCATCCAAGTTTTCCTCTTGGGCTCGAGGTAGACACGCCTTAACTAGGTTACACTTCTTAAAGATGATTGGTTAACAAAGCTTACCCCATCAGGTAAGCTCAACTATATCAGTTTTTCTGATTCCAGTTACTATAGCTTTTCATGTAAACTTGTGATGTTTTTAGTTAAAAAAATAAGTTATTTTATATATTTAGTATCTTTTTAATTATGAGTAGCTCTAATAGAAATGTTGGTAAGTTCAGGATGCGGTCAGATTTTGTATATCTATGACTATTATATTTGAAAAACTTAATTGGTTAAAAATTGATTCCTCAATGATTTCTTCTTTCTAAATCCTGTACTAATTTGATACTTGAAACATTTGCAAAGAAATTATGTGAGTGAGTGAAATAACTGTTTGATATTATATAATTAGTATATATATATATATATATATATATATATATATATATATATATATCATAATCTATTACTCTTTCTAAACCTTTGGAGTGTGGTATAGGAGGGTCATCTGTCTATGTATTATTTTTATTGATTAATAAAGAAACTGCCTTGGTCTTTTGATAGGCCAGCCCTTAGGTGGGTGGAGTAGGTAGAACATAGTTCTGGGTGGAAGAAAGCAGAGTCAGGCAGATGCCATGAAGCTCTGGCCTGAGATGGAAGTAGGTTAGAATCTTCCCAGTAAGCCACCACATTGTGGGGCTACACAGATTATTAGAAATGGGTTAATCAAGATGTGAGAGTTAGCCAATATGAGGCTAGAAAACATGGGCCAGGCAGTGTTTAAATGAATATAATTTGTGTGTTGTTATTCCAGGTGTAATGCTGGCTGTGTGGAAGCTGGGTTGGATGAAAAGCAGTCCTGCTCACCTCATCAATACAGGAGTGAAGTTGCAAAGACGACATGTGGGTGTGTGTAAACTACAAGGTGTTTATATTAATTATTCAGTATTGTCTTCTGATAGTGGTTAGCCTGAGGATGAGATGACAATGGGGAAGACATGCTGGTTGCCTTCCAATATTTGAAACATTATTGTGGGAAAAGAGAAATACTTTCCTGTTGGTCCAGAGGGTTTGACTAATATTAAGCAGTGAAAGATACAGGGTACAATATGTTTATTCAATCTGATGAACAACATTCTAATATTATATAGTCTTGACACAGATTACAACATGAAGTCACATAAAAGCCTTAGTCCAAAGCTGAGCACCCATACATTAAAGGGTTTGTAGGACAAATAAAAGCAATGAAATAAGGACGAGGCAGAAATTAACCTAATATATAGTTTCGTTATAGTATGTCATTTGACTAGCTTTCCCATCTTCATTCTTATAACCTATCTATAATCTATCAATCAAGATAATATATCTGTTTCTGTGTCATCTAATTTCTAAAAAGATAATAATGAAAGATTAAAAGATAGGAACATTAAGGGTAAAGGTATAATAAAATATATGTTTAACTAGTTTAAATTATTTTGTAATTTGTGTTTATAATTTTTCCACATTATGTTTACAATTAGTAAGGGTATTGTAACATGGATGATACTGTAATGTGTCAAAATGTTTCAAAGAATTTCTGAGGTTGAATTGCAAAGAAAACAGAAAATAACACACTGTATAAGTTATATGTGAGATTAGATTCAGTAACTATTTTATATTTATGATCTTGAGAAGTCAATTGAATCTTCATGTCTCCATTTCTTTTATAAAACTCTAACGACAAAATATGTTAATTATAAAATGAAACTAAGTTGAATTAAACATATTATAAAAATCACAGTTGTAATAAATACTAAGTAATAGCAAATACATGTTTCATATTTTACTTACTTTATATTGTTTGCACAAAGTTATCATTGAACATACACTGATGTCTCTATGTTTCTAAGTTTCTATGTGTCTGGCATCAATAAAATGTAAATGCTATTCTGACTTGTGAGTGTTCATCAAAATTGAAATTTTCTTTTGAATGAACACTTTTATCCCATCTCTTTATATATACACATAGTAACCTAACACTTTTGAATAAAAGTTAAATTTTAATAAATTAGAACAAAAATAAGGAAGGAAATCTATGAATAAATGTATATGTGCATGTCCATTTACTACAAATTCACTATTTAGACATAAGCAATTATTAAGAAATGTTTTTCTTTAAAATAATCTCAGTATTTAGACATTATTCAGATCTTTAGAAGACTATAGTCACGAGGAATTAGAAGCTGCCATCAGAAACCTCCCTACCAATAAAAGCACTGGATCACATGGTTTCAATGCAGAATTCTACCAGAACTTCCAAGAGGAGCTAATACCTATACTCCTTAATGTGTTTCACAAAATAGAAACAGAATATCATTGCCAAACTCCTTTTATGAAGCTACAGTCACCCTCATACCAAAACCACACAAACACTTAACTAAGAAAGAGACCACACTGAACCTGATAGAAGAGAAAGTGGGAAGTAATCGACAACACATGGGCACAGGAGACCACTTCCTACTTAGAACCCCAGTAGCACAGACAATAAGAGCAACAATGAATAAATGGAATCTCCTGAAACTGAGAAGCTTCTGTAATGCAAAGGACACTGTCATTAAGACAAAAAGGCAACCTACTGATCGGGAGAAGATCTTCACCAACCCCATATTCACAGTCAATAAATTCAAAGAAAACACAATATACATAATCCAGACTCTTTGTGTATATTTTATCTTTATGTGAATTGTTTTTCTTTTCTCCTTTTATCTATGATTGTCTGTACTCTGTCTCTTTAAAAACTTTACCTTTTTCTGAAAAAATACTTTCTTTTATAAATGTCTATATGTTTTAACTTCTCTCTTCCAAGCCTACATACATTTATCTAACACTGTGACCCATTTAGAGGTTTTTTCCATCTGGATTTGTCTTTATTGCATGAAAATCTGTAATTATTTTCTGGGAGCTCTTATTTTTAAAGTTAAGTGGGCATGGGAGGACCAACTGCATGTCCTGCCTGCTTGCTCCCTCCAGTCTAAAATGGCAGAGGCATTCACTACGTCTGAGAGCTATTCTCTCTGTCCCAGATTCAGGGTCTCAGCAGGTCTGCGTCACCATTAAGCAATTTGTAACACACTGCTCAAAGACACCATTTTAATGCTCCATAATGGGATCTCAGGAAAGAGTCAGAATTTATGAAGGCAGCATGACCCAGAAAGCTGCCTTTTCAAAACTGTGGGTTTTTTTTGTTTGTTTGTTTGTTTTTGTTTGCTTTTTTCTACCACTGAATCAGGAAGGCCACTCTTAAAGTGTTTTTTTTTTTTTTTTTTTTTTTTTTTTTTTTTTTTTTGGTTTTTCGAGACAGGGTTTCTCTGTGGCTTTGGAGCCTGTCCTGGAACTAGCTCTTGTAGACCAGGCTGGTCTCGAACTCACAGAGATCCGCCTGCCTCTGCCTCCCGAGTGCTGGGATTAAAGGCGTGCGCCACCACCGCCCGGCTACTCTTAAAGTGTTAGGGGCCATTTCAGACCTCTTCTTTCTCAGGGCCTTCAAGTAAAATCATGACATTTTGGGCCTGTTCTTTTTCACAGGGCCTTGAAGTTTAACCGTGAGACATAACTCAAAGTTACTTAAAACACTGAGTGATAATCTTAGAGACTCAAGGTCCGAAAAGCACCATAGAGTGCCTCCCTTGTCTGTAGCTTATCGCTAATGTTCTAACCACTGTCCTTGCAAAGCTGCCAAAGCTGCTGAGTCCCTCCTTCCCTCCCCCCTCCCTTTGCCCATGTTTCCCCCTCCCTCTCTGCCCAAGTGCAGCCGAACAACTACTTAAGATGGAAAGCCTGTTTCAATAAACTGAGACCTTGACAATTGCATCCTGCTTGGTCTCGTTCCTTTCTCTCCCCATGTCTTTTTGCAGATAGCGCACCTTCAGAGGACCCTGAATAGCTGACCCTCTGGTGGGGTACATTAAAAGAATCATACCTCTGCTTGATTCTAGCAAAGAGAACCCACCCAAGAAAATGCTGTTACCAAAAAGACATGATTAACTCTGCTCTTTTGTGTCTAGAATGTATTTTTAAGCTTTCTAAGGCTTTATGTGGATTTAGCTGGCACACTTTGACATGCCAAATAGTTGGAGGCTAGCACAGTTGGTAGAGCATGAGACAATCTCTGGGTTGTGGGTTTGAACCCCACATTGGGCACCAATCTGTTGTGAGGAGGCTGTTTGTTCATTCTCGGCTACCCAGACCACAAAATAATCACTAAGAAACTATATTATTTGCAATATTCTTTGGTCAATAACTTAAGCATATTTCTGGCTAACTCTTATATTCTAAACTAACCCATGTCCATTAATATGTGTATCACGACATGGCTGTGGCTTACCAGGTAAAGTTCTGCCCAATTTCTGTCTCTGGTGGGGCTACATGCCTTTTCTTGACTTCACCTTTTTTTCTCCCAGCATTCAATTTAGTTTTCCTTGCATAGCTCTATTCTTTCCCATCACAGGCCAAAACAGCTTCTTTGTTCATTAACCAATAAAATCAACACATATACAGAAGGACTTCCTATACCCACCTAGGTTCAATTTCTAAACACTCATATCAGGTAGTTCACAATCAACAATAACTCCTGTTCAAGGATGTTGGATTTCCTCTTTCATCCTCTGTGAGTGCCACAATGATGCATGTGCAAGTATACACACACACACACACACACACACACACACACACACACACACACATCTTTTTAAAACACCAGGTTCCCTCCTAATATAATTTAGTATAAATGGTGATGCAAGACATTTTAATTTTTAAAATTCAAAGTAAAAAAAAATATGGCTTGCTGTTAAATCTACAAGAAAGTAATTAACTGGTTTAAAAATACAGGAATTTAGCTTTTGCAGGAAGTTTGAAACATCTTTGTTTCATTTCAATATTAAATATACCCCAGTATTGTAAAAAAAAATCAGCCCTTCCAGAGATTTCAACCAAACGTGTCACAGCAAGACTAAGAATAAGACCTCCTAATAATGCTAGACAAAGCAATCCCGTAGAAGAAAAAGAGTCCTAAGAGCAAGAAAACGAGCTAGAGACAGCCCCCACTCCAATTGCTAGGAGTTCCACAAACACTTCAATGTAAAGAACCATGGTATGCATTCAGAGGTCCTGGTACAGACCCATACAAGCTCTGTGGTTCTTGCATCCATCTCTGTGAACCCCTATGAGACATACCTAGTTGACTCTGTTGGCCATTTCTTCAGATGTCCTCCAACACCTCTGATTCCTACAATCGTTTCTTCCTCTTTTCTGTGGAGTTCCTTGAACTTTGCATAATGTTTGGCTATGGGTCTCTGAATCTGCTCTCATCAATTGCTGGAGGAAGCCTCTCTGATGATTATTATGTTAGATGTCAATCCATGAGTATTAGAGATATTTTTAGGAATCATTTTTTCCAAGTAATAGTTGGTTCTAATCTAGATCTCTGAGCCCTCTAACCTCTGGTGGATCCTGGCCATCTAGGAAGTTGGGTACAAGCCATACAACTAATCTTGTCTTTTGTTTGAGAATCTGAGGCTATCAATATTTAAAGTTGTTATTGAAAGCTATATGTTGATTGATGACATTTTGTTATGTTTTGGGTTGTTTATTTCTTTGTTTTCTTTCTGTGGTTTTAGTCTTCCTTTGTGTTTCAATAATTATAGCTCAGGTCTTAAGAGGCACTACTGAGAGTGAAATTCTTACTGAGGGTTTGGGGACAGACTATAAGATGGGGCCATGGTCAGATATAAACAAAGAATGTCCAGAGAGATTTACAAATGTTTCCTTATTCTTCATAGTTTCCTTTTTTTATTCTGTCATACAACCATTTTCAGAAGAAAATACTTAAATATTATAAAACATAATTTATAAATTTGACCTTTGTTATATTTCTCTTATATGATTTTGAAATGACTATTTACTTTGGTTGTTTAATTTTGGAGTACTGAGGATTGAACCTGTGATATTCTGTTTAATTTATAAGCTCTGTACAATCAAAACAAACCTGTCTTGAGTTAGGAAGTAGTTTTCAATGGGAGCAGGTTATTATTTATTTAAAATGTCACAGTTTATATATATATATATATTGCATATTGATATATATAATATATATTATTGATATATATTATTTTATATAATTTCTCATGAAAGATAACATAATTTACTATGTCAACTCAGTATATATATATATATATGTATATGTATATATATATTGCATATTGATTCCAAATATTTTCTGGTAAGTATAGAGAATGTAGTCTGTTATCTTTAATGTGAACATGAACTATTTAATTATGCATCCATTGCTCTTTGTGGGAAGTCAAACACTTGAGTAAGAAAATACTATAGATTCTTAAGTATACTATGATATCAAATCTTCACATGGTATGATGGCTTATATTCTATCTTCTGAATTCCCCTGGATTTTTTATTTCAGCTAATTATGGCAAAAAGAAATCTTTGAATCAAATATTATATTTTACTGCAACTATTTTTAGTCTTTTCTACTTCTAGTTTCAGTTTTTGCTAAATATATTTCATGATAATAGCATATGCTTGCAAGTGTCATTTTTCTGATATGACCTTTATTTGTACCTTGAATCCTCCAATTTTCTCTTATATATGTTGATGCTGGCATGTATTTTGTTGGTGTTCCTGTTTCTGAGAAAAAAATCTTGACCTGAGCAAAGACTGGAGTATGAGATGCTTGCCTTTTGTTCATTAATGGCAAATTCTCATGAAAGATAACATAATTTACTATGTCAACTCAGTTCTTATTCTTTTTCTTCCCACCCTATCTTCCCCCTCCTTTTTTTAAAGAGTCAAGACCTTTTGTATGTCCTAGTTTCTTTAGTAGTTTCCTAATTTTTCAATGTATAAGCTATTTGAATTTTATATAGCAATTCTGGTGATGTGTGGGTTGCTTGGGTTCAAAATATTTTATTGATTGCCAACAGTTCTGAAACTGTCATGGATATTGGGACACCTGGACCATCACTTCAGGGGTCTTCTTTGATCAGCCAATATTAAATAGTAAGGAATACAAAGCTTTCTATCCTCTGTAGAAACAAAAGCAAAACCTCTTTTCCAAAGTAACGTCCTAAGACATAAATTTTAAAATCAAGACACCTTTAAAATATATGTTAATTTAGCTTGGCAGCCCATCCAATGTCTCTCTGTTGTTAGCTTATTCACACTAAAAAAAATTAAAGAAAATAAAATAATATACATAATCCAGACTCTGTATTTTCCATTTTACATGATTTTTTTCTCTCTATTTCTTCTATTTTATTTTTTTTACTTTATTTCTTTTATTACTTTCTATTTATTTTATTATTATTATTTAACTTTTGCCTTTTTGAGACAAGTTTCCTCTGTGTATCTTTGGTTGTCCTGGGTCTCACTTTGCAGACCAGGCTGGTCTTAAACTCAAAGAAATCCACCTGCTTCTTCCTCCAATGTCCTGGGTTGAAAGGCTTATGCCACTACAACTAGCCACTCTATTTTTTCTTTGTTTTTTGAGGACTTTCTGTATCCTTTTTCTTTTCTCTCAGAAGCCTATGTATATATTTAAACACACTGTAAACCCTTTAGAATGTTTTTGTTTTTCATATGAATTTTGTCTTTACTGTATAGCTTTATCTTTTTCTGACCACCTGAGTCTTTAACTTGATCAGCAATATGGCTAGGATTAAAGCTGCAGTAATGGGGTAGTTGACCAATCCCTTGTCTGAGGGGTGTGACCCCTCATTGCACAAAATACCTTTAAAAGATCCGTGTTTTTGGTGATTTGCTCTCTTGGTTCCCTGCTCTTTGCTGGAACTCTGGCTCTGTAAGTTTCTCCCATTTTCTTCTTTTATTAAAGCTGAGTATTTCTTATAAGGCTAGTTTGGTTATTTCCCATTGCCGGCCAACCATGCCTGCTACATTTTGGCATCCAAAGCTGTAAAATAGAGATATCTGACCCAGAAGCAAGGCGTATAATAATTAAGTCTTTGGCTTATGAAAATGCCAATGTGAAGTGCAAAAGGATTTTAGGGCCTTTAAAGATCAGATCAGCACCCTTGGATGAATGGGTCTTGCATACAATGAATGTTGATACGTTTGACTATGGCACTGAAGCATGGGTAAAAGAAGCAATTTCCAATGGTAAAAGAAGGCATCAAAATACCACATGTTTTAATTGTGGCAAAATGGGACATATGAAAAGGAATTGTAGACAAAGGAGTTCCAGAAATAATAATAATGCCTCTTCCAGGAATAACAGAAATAGGAGGCCTCAGCCTTTAGGCTTATGCAGGCCCCCATGGCGAATGTGGTTCAGTCATTTCCTGTTACTGCAGAGAACATCCCTCATCAGGAAAATTAGAAAGCCCTATGCCTGCTGTTAAAAGCAAAAATGGCCTGAAAGAGGAGTTACGTGTATTTTGGCAGACTTCTATAACTGATCAAAGACCAAAGCTAAGAGTGTGTGTAAATGGCATTTTTATTACTGGCCTGCTGGACACAGGTGCAGACATAAGTATCATTACTCCAGAATCTTGATATCCATATTGGTCTCTTCGGGACATAAATGTTCAGTTCCTGGGAATTGGAACCCTATCTCGAGTAAGGCAAATCATGAGATGGGTTGAATACATAGGAACAGAAGGACAAATAGGAAAATTAAGGCCATATGTAGCTAATATTGCAGTGAATTTATGGGGCCGTGACCTATTGTAGCAATGGAATACCCAAACTAACATTCCTGCTATATCTAGAACTATATTTCTGAGGAAAATATTAAAAGATATTACAGATGGTGAAAACCAGCTGTTCGGCCTGTAAAAGAACACAAAGCAATTGATGCCCCTTCAGAGATACCAACAGCCCTGCCTCTAAAATGGTTGACTGAGAAACCAATATGGACAAAGCAATGGCCTTTAGCTGAAGAAAAGTTGTGGGCTTTAGAACAGCTGGTACAAGAGCAATTGGATGCTCAACATATAGAAGAATCTACCAGACCTTAGAATTCTCCTATATTTGTGGTTAAGAAAAAATCTGGTAAATGGAGTATGGTGACAAATCTCAGAGCTATCAACGAGGTTATTCAGCCTATGGGCTCTCTGCAATCTGGAATTCCTCTGCCCTCTTTATTACCAAAAGGATGGCCTCTCATATTTATTGATTTAAAGGACTGTTTCTTCACCATACCTTTGCAAGAAAAAGATAGAGAAAAGTTCAACTTCACAGTGCCTGCTTATAATAACTCTCAACCTACCAGGAGATACCAGTGGACCATGCTCCCACAGGGCATGTTGAACTCTCCCACCCTGTGCCAATACTTTGTAAATCAACCATTACAAATAATACACAAGCAATTTCCAAAATCTATAATTTTTCATTACATGGATGACATCCTGATATCTGATTCAAACATGAATACCTTAGAAAGACTGTTTGAAGAAGTAAAAATAGTTTTACTTAAATAGGGATTTCAAATTGCTCCTGAAAAGATTCAGAGAGGAGATTCTGTTGATTATCTAGGTTATAAAATAGATTTGCAAAGAATTAAGACACAAAAGGCACAAATTAGGGGAATCGACTACGGACGCTTAATGACTTTCAAAGGTTGTTGGGAGACATTTCCAGCCTTTGACCGGCTGTTGGGATAACACCTGATATGATAATTCATTTAAATAAAACTTAGATTGTGAAAAAGACTTAAACAGTCCCAGAGAATTAACAGCCGAAGTAGAAAAAGAACTGACAATGGTTGAAGAAAAATTACAGGAGGCACAGGTGGATAGGGTGAATCAAGAACTCAGTTGTATTCTCTTCATATTGCCTTCAAAAATTTCTCCTACAGGAATTTTAATGCAAAGAGATGATATTATATTAGAGTGCATCTTTCTACCATATAAACCAAGTAAAAAAATAAAAACTTATGTGGAAAAAGTTTCTGAATTAATTATAAAAGGCAAATTGAGATTTCATCAACTAGCAGGCATGGATCCAGCAGAAATTATGGTGCTTTTCACTGCTGATGAGATAAAAAAAAATATGCAAAGACAATGAATCATGGCAAAGAGCTTGTGCTAACTTTGGGGGAGAAATTAATAACAACTATCCAGAAAAGCAGGAGGCTTAACTTTATAAAGAGTACTTCTTGGATTCTTCCTTGAATCATCCGTGACACTCCAATAACTGGAGCCTGTACATTTTATACTAATGCTAATTAATCAGGGAAGGCAGGTTACAAATCAGAAGGCTTGAGTAAGGTGGAACAAAGTCCTTATGATTCTGTCTAGAAGGCAGAATTATATGTCATTCTTATGTGCTAAGGGATTTTAAAGAACCTCTTAATATAGTTACTGACTCACAATATGCAGAAAGAGTTATCTTACATATTGAAACTGTTGAATTTATACCTGATGATACAGAACTAACCTCATTGTTTATCCAGGTACAAGACATGATCAGGAACAGGCTTTGACCTATGTATATAGCACACATCCAATCCCATATGGGTCTGCCAGGTCCTCCAGCACAAGGTAATGCAGATATTGATCAATTATTGATTGGTAGTGTTCTGCAGGCTTCTGAATTTCATGAAAAACATCATGTCAATAGCAAAGGCTTGAAGAAAGTGTTTTCTATTACATGGCAACAAGCAAAAGAGATTGTAAAGAAATGCCCTTCTTGCTCTTTCTATAACCAAATACCACTGCCTGGAGGGACTAATCCAAAGGGCACTAAAAGGAATGAAATCTGGCAGATGGATGTGTTCCACTTTGCAGAATTTGGCAAATTAAAATATGTACACCATACCATTGAAGCTTATTCAGGTTTCCAATGAGCAACTGCTTTATGTTCAGAAAAGCTGATTCAGTAATCACTCATTTATTAGAAGTTATGGCCATCATGGGTATACCTGCACAAATAAAGATGGATAATGGTCCAGCTTTTGTCTCTAGGAAAATGAAATGGTTTTTTGCTTATTACAATATTAAGCATGTTACAGGTATACCATACAATCCTACGGGTCAAGCGGTCATAGAAGGATCAAATAGAACTATAAAGGATATGTTAAACAAACAGAAACGGGTGTAAAATACCCCCAGAAATAGATTACATAATGCTTTATTAACCTTGAATTTTCTCAACGCTAATGAGAAAGGGACAATCGCTGCAGGAAGACATTGGATAATGGAAAAGTCTGCTAAATTAAATCAACCAGTTTATTTCAAGGATGTGCTGACCTTGCAATGGAAGCCAGGAGATGTGCTGCGTTGGGGAAGGGGTTTTGATCTTGTCTCTACAGGAAAGGAAAAATTGTGGATACCATCAAAATTAATAAAGGTTCAGTTTGAAGAGGAGAAGTCCCTTGGAAAAGAAAAATAACAATTCATATACAAGGATGATGATCATACTGATGGTAAGAGAAACATAGGTTGGGGGCAGGGTTCTTATCTCCATAGGAAAACACTCATCTTCAAAGAATTTAAGGGACCCTGGATATTTAAATCCTGCTGAATGGAAACCAGTTACAACTCACCAAGGATCAGCAATAACACTAAATAAGTTCGGTGAGTATGAAAAACAATTTTTTAAATGTATCTCAGTGAACATTTCTTTATAAATATTTTGAGCTGGTTTTTGGAGTTGAACTCTGTCCCAGTCTCTCTTCAATTCAAAGCCTGTTGATAAGAGATATCTCATAGTTTCTGTCTCAGGTCAGGAGTCATGTTATGGGACATAATAATAATAATAATAATAATAATAATAATAATAATAATAATAATAAATATATTTGATAAACTTTCTTTGCCTTTTCTCATATCTGTGTCTCTCTTTAATACACCTTTCATTGAATATATATTCAATGAATATTATATTATATATATATATATACACATGTCTGTATATGTCTTTGTAGATAATGTTTACCTTTTCTGTAACAAACAACAAATTTTCCTTCAGTAAACTTTGAAGTTTCCAAGATGAAGATGGGGCCCCACAACATCAACTCCAACTGGTTATTATGATGTCATGTTTTTAATAGCACTAAAATTAGATCTGTTTTTGGTACCAACTGCACAGGACACTTTTGAATGGTGCACATTTTTGACAACATTCTTGCTGGATCTCCTCAAAACATTCAGAGGCTAGATACATTTTTCTCAGATCAAATGTTATCCTGGGTATTTTTACCATCATTTGCTTTCACAGAATTCCCTGAGAAGAACATTGGCCCTATGTCAGCTGGAAGCAATCTTAGAGGATGATGCCCCCTCTCCCAACAGAGTTTGCCCTCAGGTTTAGGGACACTAATTGATGGTTGGTATAGGGTCGAGGGGATGGGGGAGGTATTATATGGACTCAGGGGTGTATATATTGAAAAAAGGGAGGATTAACTGGTATGATGGGATGATTGATATTTGTGAGTTATTGTTTTTAGAAAACTGTATTGGTGCTGATTCTTGTATATTGATATATTGAACATTGTATGAGAGTATGCTTCTACCTCTGTTTAAAGCAATTGTTATATTAAGATATTTACCATATTGCAATGTACATTTCTACCTCTGATATTATTTATGTAATGACATTGTTTACATTGGGAAATCATTGTCTTCATTTATTGCACAGTTGTTTATTCTCTTAGTCTTCAAATTAGATAAGTATTGAGAATTATATGTTTGTCATATTTATATTTAGGATAATCAGGTTTTTTAGATACATAGAGACTATATTTAGTATAGATAGTATAATCTTCGACCACTTCAAAGAACTGTAGAAAATGGCCTTAAATCTAACCTAGAGTTTTGTACTTATGAGACACAATCACTCCTGGCAACACTGCTCTACTCCCAAGATAACATTGAGCACCAAAGGCACTCCAATGGGAGCTTGTCTTCTTCTTGGCAGAACTGGCCTTTGGGCAAAGAAAAGCCCATACCTCAACTACTGACAAAGATACAGAATATCCATAAGTGGATAAAACAGGATTGTCTTATCTTTCCAAGACAGGGTAGGATAGTTCTACTAAAGGTTCCTTGTCTTTGAAAAATGATATGTCAGTTGTGTTAGACCTTAGCCAAAGTTGGTTGCCTCAACATTGCAAACTAGACTTTGGGTGATTGCCCAGGTATTCAGTTGTCTCTGTCATCTGTTGCACATTTTGGAAGTTTCTCATTTGCACTTCCTGGTTGCGTAAGTAATATTACTTCCCTTCTCAGATCTTTGATGGGGTTGAAGATTAGATAATTGTAGCTACCTTCTACATTATTTAGACTCCTTGAAGTAGAATGCTTAGTAAAGCTTCTATGTTCCTTGCTTAATATTTGCTGCTTGTAATTTTATATTATCTGTTCCCATTGTATATAGTTGTACTTGGTTTTGAATCTGTCTTATTTAGACAAAAGGGGGACATGATGTGGTAGCTGACCAATCCCTTGTCTGAGGACACAAATACCTTTAAAATATCTGTGTTTTGGTGATTTGCTCTCTTGGTTCCCTGCTCTTCGCTGGAACTCTGGCTCTGTAAGTTTTTCCCATTTTCTCCTTTTATTAAAGCTGAGTATTTCATATAAGTCTAGTTTGGTTATTTCCCATTGCCGGCTGACCACGCCCACTATACTGCAGCATTGGTGACTGCATCTGTCCTACTTCATAGTTTCCTAAGAGTCTAGCTTCATGGTTGAGGTACTTGTGGGAGCCATGCTTTTTACCACAACTCTGTGGAGTTTCTTGGTCCATGCCACTACTAGGAAGCATGCCATCAGGCTGTACACAAATAGCATTTATGTGTTTGGTAACAGAGCCTCTTAAAAGAGCTACAAAATTTTTGCTGCTAATGCTGTCAGGAAGCCTCTTTTAAATGATATGTACCTCTGCTTGCCTCAGGCAAAACTGCTGCTACCAAAAATCCCTTCTTAACTCTTTTCTTTTATGTCTAGAATCACCTCCCAAAATCTCTCAGGTTTTCAGTGCATGTAGTTGCCCCACTTTGGTGACATTTGAAAATGGAGACTGTATTTTCATTTCCTGGCAGCCCAGACCCAAAGAATCATATAGAAACTATATTAATTACAACACTGTTTGGCCAATAGCTTAGGTGTATTCCTAGATACCTCTTACTTCTTAAATTAACCCATTTCTATTAATCACAATGAGGCTGTGGTTTACCAGTAAGATTTTGGCACCCTTCCCTTTTAGCAGCTACATGGATTCTTCTGACTCTACCTACTCTCTCTACATATCTCTGTTCATATTTCCTGCTTGATTGTACTATGATAATCTATTGGCCAAAAAGATTTATTCATCAACCAATAAAAACAACACATATTTAGAAGCTAATCACCTAGAATTACAATACAATAATGTTAATACAAATAAACACTTTTAAAAGTTACTTCTGCCAGGCAGTGGTGGTGCACATCTTTAATATCTGCACTCAGAAGGCAGAGGTAGGTAGGTCTCTGTGAATTTGAGGCCAGCTTGGTCTACAAGAGTTAGTTCCAGGTCAGGCTCCAAAGCTACAGAGAAATCCTGTTTGGAAAAACAAAACAAAACAAAAAGTTTCTTCTATAATAATTTGTAAATATTTTCTTAAAATACTTGCAGCAAACTAAAGGGTGGCTAGAATAAGCAATATAAATACAGTTGTCAAAAACATATACCTGAGGGCTAGAGATACGGCTCAGTAGTTAGGAGTGGTACTTATGTAGAAAACCTGAGTTTGGTTCTTAACACCCATATCTAATGGTGCACATGGCCTATAACCCAAGTTTTAGGATACCTGATCCCTCTGAACTTAGCAATCACCTGTACACATGTGTCTACCTATGCGCAGAAAAGCATAATTAAATAATAAGTATCTTTAAAACATCTACACTATAGTTTATTATTAGACAAGTATACTAATTTTGGTGTAGATTGTACCTAGAGAAATATGTATGGGAGATATACCTTGAATAGTTCAATAGTTTTGACTTTATGAATATATGTATAATTTGCATGTATGTTAGCAGGTGTAAACTAAAATACAAGTGTTTTCAGTTGTATTTATGTTATAATAACAACTGAATGATAAACATTTAAATATTCAAACACTGTATACAATAAAAGAAAGTGATTCAGCTAGTTTTGCTATTCCGTTATTTAGCTAAAATATTTATAATGACTATTTTAACATCCACCTAAATGTCATAATGTTTCTATTCACCATTTAGTTGTTATACTCTTGTTTGAATTAATATAATATGTACTTATATTTCAATATAGCAATTACTACAAGAAGTATGAAGTAGAATATCAATCAACATGAAAATACTTTTCTAAGCCAGGAAATGTATGAGCTGGAATGTAGTGGGCTGGCCTGGCGAGGTGCAGGGCCTGCTCTCCAAGTACTGAAGCCAGTGAGTAGCAGGATCAGTTTCCCTACTCTTGTAACCTAGGAATCAACTCTTTCTGCCTGTATTAGGTGGCAAGGGACAAATGTCAGAGGGTTAGATCTCCTTTCCCTCACTCCCATATAACAGACAGGTGGGGTTAGCTTTCCCACTATAATAATTCAGGGCTGGCACACCCACACTCCTGACCAGGTGAGGTGCAGGGCTAGTTCTCCCTAGAGCTACAGGGAGTGAGGGGCAGAGACAACTCTGTGTAGCTCCATCCTCACTGACTTTAGTGATAACAAGAGTCACGGACATCAACACAGACCATGGCTGCAGTAGTGCCAGAGACCAGACATGGCCCTGGGTAGCAGTACAGGCCTGAATGACACCATGGCCCTGGGAAACAGTGCAGATCTGTGGAAACTGCTCAGCCTTTTATGGTAACAAGTGTCATGGATATCAACACACACCCTGACTGTGAAAGGGTCATAAACCCAGATGACAGTTTGGGTCCAGATAACTCCATGGTTCTAGGTGGCAGCACAGGATATACAGTTGTATATAGTCCAGTGGCAGCCTGACCTTCAAATTCCAACCTCAGGTGTTGGCACAAATTTCAGGCCTCTGTATAACCCTCAGTGGAAACAACAGCCACAGATATTATGACAGTCTCCCCCAGCAGCATCGGGGCCTCAGACCAATATGTGGCCCTTGGCAACAGAGCAGGCCTGGACATCATTTTCTTCCTGGGTGGCAAACTAGGTATTCACATATTCCTTACTACATTCGCCTCTCCAGCTCAACCTCTCTCCCCAGGCAATGAACCCTTCTACCTCTGTGTCGCCCATTCCTCCACCCTGCACTCATTCACCATAATGGTGCCCATCCTCACTGTCACCCTCAAAGTCCTAATAATGCTCATGGTTGATTTCTACCTACCCAGACCCAAAAGGCATGGAGAAGGTTTATGACTGTCCCCCTCTCATAAGCCTGGGCCTGACCTGACAGCTAACTCTTAAACCAATGAATTATTACTTTATACACACACACACACACACACACACACACAAACACATATATGAATATATATTTATATATAATAAAGAAAATATATTAAAAACCTTCAAGTTCTAGATAATTAATATTTTATTCCTTACACTATACCTTAGAGCAAAAGACAAATATTCAAATATTTACTCCAAATTTTGGCCATCTGGGGAGAACTCACATCTGAGATGTCAGCAGTATCATATTAGAATTTTGGTTATTACCAATTAAGGCTAGTTTCTGGAAACAACATTTCACAATGACATTTTGCCAGTTTTAAACTGTAAACTCACTTCAAAACAGACCTGCTATCAAAATATATAGAGATATATAAACAAAGAGTAAGAAATATGGAGTGGAGCACTGAAATTTTTCTGATACTATCTTGGTACTAATATTATAATCTTATGTTTCCAGGTTTGAAAAAATTGTACTTTACACTGACCTGTTGATAGAGGTACCAGAAGTAGATCAGCAATTTACCCTGTTTCATAAAGAAAAGAATAATGTTCAAATGAATAAATTGAGATGAACTTTTATAAATGCAAATATAGATAATAGTTTCATGCATACAAAAATATTTTAGTGTTATTTTTACTTATAATCCTCCTGTAGAAATTGCTTCTTTTTCTATAACTTCCCAAGCTTCCCATATAGCATCAAATAAGCTGTTGTTTTAATTTAAAATATCAACATGCCAGGGGAGATTAGAAACTTGATGAGTGAACTTCTTGTTCTAACTTTAGCATGGGTCATTTTCAGGACCTTGCTAGAGTACCTTATCTCCTAACTGTTCTTCAGCATTCTCTGGAAATGCCCCATGAGCCAATGATTGGGAAAGATGCAGTCAGAGATGAAAGTAAGATATCAGAGGGTATCAGTTAATGGTAGAATAAAAGTGGACCTGATTCTAATCAATTTATGGAAGTAGCTATAGTATAATGAAGAGTTAGAGACCTTATTAGTGAGTGGCAGTAAATGCCTCACTTTGTTCAGCAGTGGTTTCTACCAATTTAATTGTAACTCCACACGGTAAACTGCACTGCAGTTCTTTTATTCTCTAATGTTAAATGCTTTTAATTTGGACTTATAATGTATTAGTGAAAATATAACTCAGATTTATTTAAACTCATCAAGCTTGATCTCAGTCAAGAAAGAGCTTCCTTGAGACCTCTTTCAAGAAATCTCTAAAGATGAACATTTAGGGAATTGTATCATGAACATCCTTCCCCTTTTTCCTCAGTGACTGTCTCGGTTGAAAATTTTGGTGTGTTCTTTTGTTCTTTACCTTTTTGGATGGTCCCCATTTTCCTTCTTTTAGAATGTACCAGAATTTTGATTTTTCCTTTTATCAACCCTAGAAAATTTTCTGCTACAATTTGCTACCCAGAAACAATTCAAAAATGTCATTTCTTTTTTGAGAAAATTTTCTTGTGACATTTATTTTTGCATTATCTATGATTTTTTAAGAACACAGCTCTCATAAAAGCCTATAATTTAAAGTTTTTAGTGGCTTATACTTTATTTTCCTTAAATTACTGTGCAAAATATAAAAAAATATTTATCTTGCAAGCAACACATGACAGTATATATAAGACATAACACTGAAAGTCTTCTGTTTTTATTCTTTGTGTAGTAATGCATCACATAGATAAAATATTTAATGTCTGCCTCTGAGTTTAATCAGTATTATGTCAACATAAGTAATTACTTATTCACTTATTTTTATATTGTAAACATATTAGTTTATTAATAAGATAACAATATTTTTTGTTGTTGTGTTTGTTTCTCAAGACAGGGTTTCTCTGAGTAGTTTTGGTGCCTGTCCTGGAACTAGCTCTTATAAACCAGGCTGGCCTTGAACTCATAGAGATCTGACTGCCTCTACCTCCCACAATAAGAATAATTTTAATCATCCGATGAGAAATTCTTGCTCTTGTGTCCATCATTATTACATTTATCTGTGGTCAGATATTAATGTTATTTAGTGGTACATGTGCAAATTTGTCCTTTTAAGCTATAGATTCAAAATATTTTTCATGACGGTGGGTGGAAAATTGTCATGGGTGGGTGGGAAATTATTTGCATAAGGTAAATAATGAAACTCAAGTAAGTACCACTTTTTCAGGCACAGGATCAAAACTTCCAGTGTCTTACCTGGTATATTTCTTCCACATATAAGCACAGTAAAACTTTGTAAAAAAGAAGTCTCCAGATGACAATTATCAAAGCAAAGCTTCAAGGATAACTACATCTAAGCTCTCTTGCAAAATATCAATGCATCTGTGACCTTTACAATAATAATGAGCTCTATTGACTGATAAGTAGTCTCAGGGCAAGTGTGTAAGTAGGAAGGAGTTATAACGAGCATAAGGATAGATTCTATTAATTGAAGATATAAAGTATATGGGATGTCTTTCATAAAGATGGTTTCTATTCACTGAGAGACTTATACTGAGGATTGAGGCCTAAACAGTGATCATAATATTGGAGGATTCAAGAAGGCTGGCTCCACAGAATAGCAAAATAATAATCAGGTTGTCAGACAATAACCACTCCAGCCTTCCTGGTGACCAGATTTCAGTCATTTTGTTCCTTTGAGGAAAATAGGGCTGTTTGTTTAACAATTCTGGCTTCTCAAATACTTTTTTTGTGAGCTGTGATTCCTATTCCTACATTGGTGCTTGTATTAGTCATGGGTCTCTAGAGGAACAGAACCAATAGAATAAATAGGTATTCCCATTATATTGGCTTATACAATGCAAGCTAAAGATTTCAACAACCTGATGCTGAAGCTCCGGATGATTCATAGGAAGCTACTTTTCTCTAGTTCATACTGAAAGGCCAAAGAAGATTGATTCTGATATCAGCAAATGATGACAGTAGTAGCAATAACCGTGTAGGCAGAATATCTGGCAGAAAGTGAAGGCAAGCATGATAAAAAGTATTGACTTTTCACTCAGACCATGTGTATCTGTGTCACAACAGGAAAGTTCCATACATCCAGGTGGGAATCCCCCCCCCTTTAAGTAATCCTTCTCAGAAGTACCCACAAAGACATACTCAGAGGTATATCTCCATGTTAACTCCAGAATCAATGAAATTGACAACCAAGGCTAAATATTCACTGTGGAAAACATGATCACAATGGAATTCTGCAAACCAAATTGCTACTAGTACATTCTGTACTTTTAACATAATCACAAGAACCAAGACCTCAACACACAGAACCTTGTCATACAGTCAAACTCTGCTTAAACCAGAACATTATGTAATTTCACAGCTGGATGTGATTCTTTCTATGTATTAAATAATTTACCTGTCTGTAGTTAAGGATACTAGAGAGTCAAAGAATTTTATTTAGAAATATTGCTGCTTAATTTTTATCACTTTTAAAAACTTAACTTCACCAGTACATGAATAAAAATGCAGCTTTTATTATGCCAATTTCTATTTAAATATTGTACAAACACATACTAAAATAACACAGAGTAGATGTTATCCCAGTTTTTTGAGAGTTTCAAGTTTGTACAATAAAATGTTTGATCATACTCTGCCTCTTCCCCAACTGTTTGCAGATCCAACACCCATCAGTACTCAAACAACTTTCTTTCCTGTTTTTGATTTTTTTTTGGAAAAAATCATTTATTTCAAAATAAACACATTCTATATTAGAATGTTGCCGTTGTGTTTAACAGAATGCAGTGTGGAAAGCCACAGTTTTGAAGGTGTGAGCAGAGGGCTCCTCGGAGAATATTAGAGTCTTAACACTCACAGCCAAATAACGCTAACAGTTCCTTTAGTGTTCATTTAATCACGCCAGGCAGCAGGGAAATGCTGGCTCTTCCACGTATTCTCGAAGATCAGGTTTTCATTATACTATTTTATGGTTTAAACCATTTTAAAGTTTGCTCAGTTCATTTCCTAACCACTTTCTTTTTTTATTATTATTAAAAATTTCTGCCTCCTCCCCGCCTCCCATTTACCTCCCTCTCCCCCCTCCACTCCCCCTCCCTCTTGTGTCCTAAGAGCAGTTAGGGTTCCCTGCCCTGTGGGAAGTCCAAGTTCCTCCACCCTCCATCCAGGTCTAGGAAGGTGAGCATACAAACAGGCAACCCCCTCCACACACACACCAAAGCCAGTATGTGTAGTAAGATCAAAATCCGGTGCCATTGTCCTTGGTTTCTCAGCAGCCCTCATTGTCCTCCATGTTCAGGGAGTCCAGTTTTTTTTTTTGGTTTTTTTTTTTTTTGGCTTTTTCGAGACAGGGTTTCTCTGCGGCTTTGGAGCCTGTCCTGGAACTAGCTCTTGTAGACCAGGCTGGTCTCGAACTCACAGAGATCCGCCTGCCTCTGCCTCCCGAGTGCTGGGATTAAAGGCGTGCGCCACCACCGCCCGGCCCAGGGAGTCCAGTTTTATCCTGTAATTTTTCAGTCCCAGTCCAGCTGGCCTTGTTGAGCTCCGATTAGATCAGCCCCATCAACTCGGTGGATGGGTGCACCCCTCGCAGTCCTGACTTCCTTGCTCATGTTCTGCCTCCTTCTGCTCCTCATTTGGATGTTGGGAGCTCAGTCTGGTGCTCCAATGTGGGGCTCTGTCTCTATCTCCATCCATCGCCAGATGAAGGTTCTATGGTGATATGCAAGATATTCATCAGTATGGCTATAGGATCTGGCCTTTTCCTGCTCCCTCTCCTCAGCTGCCCAAGGAACTAGCTGGGGGCATCTCCCTGGATACCTGGGAACCCCTCTAGAGTCAAGTCTCTTGACAACCCTAAAATGGCTCCCTTAATTAAGATATATACTTCCCTGCTCCCATATCCACCCTATCTATTTCCCAACCATCCCATTCCCCCAAGCTCTCCCCATCCTCCCCTTCACACTTTTCTCTCCCCATCCTCCCTAACTCCCATCCTACCCCACCCCCAAGTTCCCAATTTTTGCCCGGCAATCTTGTCTACTTCCAATATCCAGGAGGATAACTATGTTTTTCTTTGGGTTCACCTCCTAATTTAGCTTCTCTAGGATCATGAATTATAGGCTCAATGTCCTTTATTTATGGCTAGAAACAAATTATGAGTCAGTACATCCCATGTTCATCTTTTGGGGCCTGGGTTACCTCACTCAGGATGGTGTTTTCTATTTCCATCCATTTGCATGCAAAATTTAAGATGTCATTGCTTTTTTACCACTGAGTAGTACTCTAATATGTATATATTCCACACTTTCTTCATCCATTCTTCCAATGAAGGGCAGCTAGGTTGTTTCCAGGTTCGGGCTATTACAAATAATGCTGCTATGAACATAGTTGAACAAATGTTTTTATAATATGATAGGACATCTCTTGGGTATATTCCCAAGAGTGGAATTGCTGGGTCCTGGGGTAGGTTGATCCCGAATTTACTGAGAAACCACCTCACTGCTTTCCAAAGTGGTTGCACAAGTTTTCATTCCCACCAGCAATGGATGAGTGTTCCCCTTACTCCATAACCTCTCCAGCAAAGGCTATCATTGGTGTTTTTGATTTTAGCCATTCTGACAGGTGTAAGATGGTATCTCAAAGTTGTCTTGATTATTAAATTAATGCTTTAAGACCAGTTTTTGCTTCCCAAATATCTTTGAATGTATGATCTTCCACTGGAGAGTGTTCAACTCATCAACAGCTACATTCTTAGACAGTCTCTGTCTTTCCCAGAATCTAGCAATTGTCAATACCTCCATGTTTACTGATGTACTTTTGTAATCAACTCCTATTTCCAAGCTTGGAATTTATCTATCTTGGGCTTGCACATGATTTGTAAGTGGTATCACAATTGCATTGAGTTTGTATGAGAGGTTGCCCTGTTGTGTTCACGTTTTCTTATAACTATCCATGTTTTACAACCTTTCTTCTACAATGATTCCTATGTCTTTAAGGAGGGTACAGTATGTATGTTCCCTTTAGATTGAACATTTAGTAGTATATTATTCTCTGTACTTTGATCAGTTGTAGTTCTCTGTGTTAATCATAATCTGTTGCAAATAGAATCTTCCTAGATGAGGGTTTGGAGAAACCTTGAGCTATGTGAATAATGATATTATTACGAGTTGCTTTAATATTATGTCCATTTAGCAGCCTTATTGTAGTAAATCCTTCTCTCTGGTCTGTGACTTCTCTAGCTATAGGTTTTGAAGCAATATTGGTATCATTTAAGGATCTCTTTAAAATTTTTATTAATTTTATTGGGCTATACATTTTTTCTGCTCCCCTTCCTTCCTCTTCCCTTCCCTTCTACCTTCCCCCAAAGTGTCCATGCTTACAATTTACTCAGGAGATCTTGTCTTTTTTACCTCCCATGTAGATCCATGTATATTCTCTTAGGGTCTTCATTGTTTTCTAGGTTCTCTGAAATTTTGAATTACAGGCTGGTTTTCTTGCTTTATGTCTAAAAGACACTTATGAGTAAGTACATATGACATTTGTCTTTTTGTGTCTTGGTTACCTCACTCAATATGATGCTTTCTAGATCCATCCATTTACCCGCAAATTTCAAGATGTCATTATTTTTCTCTGCTGTGTACTACTCCATTGAGTAAATGTACTACATCTTTTGGAGTGGGACTTAAGTACTACCCCCATAATGTTTGTGCAGCTGTTGTACCACTGAGCACATTGTACCAAGCCAGCCATTACTGTATTTTGCAGGTTTCAAACCTTAGTATGATGGATGATTACTTTTTTCCTCTTGAAACATATATAGGACCACTTAGCATTTTGAGAAGTTTCAAAGTCAGAATAAGCCTTATTTCTACCTTCTATGAGTCAAGTATATGTTGTCTTTGGTAAATTATGAAATTCAACCAAAAGCAATAGCAATACTTGAATATATCTCTTTGGGGGGAGTTGTGGTCTATGAGACCTCATTGGACAACAACTCTGAAAAAATTAACCCATGCTAGGTATAGGATTTTCGTTTGTTGGCCTGTGATGTCTAGTAAGTTTTTTAAGAAGTAATTATTGGGATACAGTGATGGTTTAGCACTTAAGCACACTTGCTTCTCATTAATAAGAGCCAGATTGTTTTTCCTGTGAGACAACTGGTTGGTTCACAACATTATTATTATGGCTCCTGGATTTCCAATGCATTCAGGCCACTGAAATCACTGTATACACACCTACACACCCATATGCACAATACCCCTCACACACACACACCCACAACTAAAAATAAAAAAAAATTAAAAATCAGGTGAATTACAATTGTAGTTCTGAGGATGAAAAAAATGTTGTTAAGGAAGCCTGTTACAAGAAGAAAGTATGACTGACAACTGTGTTAATACAAAAACACTACATCAAAATATGATAGGTGGGTACTACAAAAAGTACTAGAAGGAACAGTCCAATCCAAGGAACTCAGATACTGGCAGGAAAACATGGGCAAAAGACAATCTTACACCAGTGATGCAGGAGGGTCTTCTGTTTGAGTTGATTTCATTGGTTAATACAGAAACTGCCTGGCTCATTTGACTGGCCAGCCCTTAGGTGGGCGGAGTAGACAGAACAGAATGCTGGGAAGGGAAGTTAATAAATCGCCATGCCTTGCCTCTCTGGGGCAGATGTTGTGCCTCTCCTCTGAGACAGATGCAATGAAGCTCCAGCCCAAAATGGATGTATGCTAGAATCTTTCCTGGTAAGACACCACTCGTGGTGTTACATAGATTATTAGATATGGGGTAGTCAAGATGTGAGTAAGAGGCTGAAACTAATGGGGCAGGCAGTATTTAAAAGTATTTTTACCTCCAGTTTCCCTGTAATTATTTCAGTGTAAAGCTAGCTGGGTGGCAGAAAGCAGCCCCGCCGCTCTCACTACACACCAGCAAAACCCAAAGAAGGGAAACACACACTACCATCACCACCACCAAAAACAACAACAACAAAAGAAAAAACAACCAAACAAAAACAAATAAGAATTAACAATCACTGGTCATTATTATGTCTTAATATCAATGGACTCAACTCACCAATAAAAAGACACAGGCTATCAGAATGAGTATGAAAACAAAATCCACCCTTCTGCTGTTTATGAGAAACACACCTCAATTTCAAAGATAATAATTACCTCACAATAAAGAATTGGAAAAAGATTTTCTAAATATATGGTCCTAAGAAACAAACTGGTGTGGTTATTCTCATATCAAACAAAATACACTTAAAACTAAAATTAATCAGAAGAGACGGAGAAAGCTATTTTATATTTAATCACAGGAAAAATCCATCAGGATGAAGTCTTAATTCTAAACATTTAGCTCTTAAATATAATGGCACCAAATTTATAGAAGAAACATTATTAAAGGTTAAATCACATATCATTATACCCTACATTAAACACAACACAATAATAGACACCACTATCACCAATGGACAGGTCTGCAAGACAGAAACTTAACATAGAAACAAGGGAGCTAACAAATGTTATAGCTTTCTCTAACATCAAAAGGACAGGGTAGGAGCCACAAATTTTAATAAATTTTCATTAAATTGATCAAAACTGGCAATTAATGATGGTTTTATCTCAATAAGTTAATAAGGAGATCAGAAAACTTAGATTTTAATATCAAGTCCATAGAAGAATAATGATTAAACTAGAAAAATTAAACTCGTTCTTTGAAAGATTCTTCAAAAGTATGACAATTATTTTATTGCATGTGAATAAGCCAGAGAAACAAAAATAATAAAACACAATATAAAAATTAGTAATTGAAACCATTGCAAAGGCATGATCAATATGTCTTAGTAAAAATATATTTAATTGTGCTTCTACAATCTAGGCATATAAAAGAAATGGATAAAATGTCATAAAAAACAGAAATCATAGCATATTTAATTCAATATTAATTATCTATGATGCAAAAGAAAAACAAAAATAAATTAATAAATAAAAAGGAAAACATAGCATCAAAACAGGTTTCAGATGAAGTATCTTAAACTATCTTATATCAGGTTTATATGTTCATTGTTTCTTCTCTGTGCTATCAGAAACTATGGGTCTTCCACTAATAAAGACTACCGAAGCTGGGCGGTGGTGGCGCACGCCTTTAATCCCAGCACTCGGGAGGCAGAGGCAGGCGGATCTCTGTGAGTTCGAGACCAGCCTGGTCTACAAGAGCTAGTTCCAGGACAGGCTCCAAAGCCACAGAGAAACCCTGTCTCGAAAAACCAACAACAACAAAAAAAGACTACCGAAACAAAGTGTATTGCTGGAAATCAGATCCAGAGTAGTGACTTCCCAACTTATTATCTAAGGAAATGTTGAGACTATGAAATTTTAATAAAATTCATATCATGGAGAATCAAAAGTAAATAGATATGGTCTTATGATTAATGAATAAAAACACAAGAAACACTTGGTTCTTTGTGAGATTTGGAGTATTGGAATGAAACTACAAACATGGACAAGGAAGAGGTTATAAGAGATATTTTACAAAATCTCTTTGTGCTTGTGTATGTGTGAGCTTATGAAAAAGATGAGGAGAGAGTGAGGCAGGAGTTATAGATAGCTCATTAAAATAAACTTATACATGAAAAATCTGAAACATTTTGAGTGTATCGCCACCACCACGACCACGACTTTCTTCTTCTTCTTCTTCTTCTTCTTCTTCTTCTTCTTCTTCTTCTTCTTCTTCTTCTTCTTCTTCTTCTTCCTCCTCTTTCTCCTCTTCCTCCTCCTCCTCCTTCTCCTTCTTCTCCTGCCCCTGCCCCTGCTCCTGCCCCTCCCCCTCCCCCTCCTCTTCCTCCTCCTCCTCTTCTTCTGCTTCTGCTTCCGCTTCTTTTGATTTTCCGAGATAGAGTTTCTCTCTGTAACTGCCCTGGCTATTCTGGAACTAGCTCTTGTAGACCAGGCTTATCTTGAACTCACAGATATCTACCTGCCTCTGCTTCCCAGGTGCTGGAATCAAAGGTGTGCACCACCACTGCCTGGCGAGAGTATCACTGCTTATGCTCATATGTTTTGATACCTTTATTGTTCGGTTTTGTATCTACTTAGAAAAAAGGATCAAATTTAACTTTTCTGCATGTTGAAATTTAGTTTTCCCTATTCCATTTGCTAAGGATACTGACATTTTTCTAGTGTACAATTTGGGCATCTTTATAGAAAATTCAGTTGCTGTGATTATATTGGCTTACATCTGAGTCTTCAATTCTATTCAGTTGATCTATGTATCTGTTCAAGTTGTTTTTATTACTTCAATTCCAAAGTATTCAACAACCTCTTCTGGCTTCCATGAACACTTCAGGCATGTTGTACATGAAGAAAGGCAAACACACCCATTCACACAACATTAAAAATAAAACTTTTAAAAGTTAAAAACAATGAAATTAGAGAAAGCAGATGTAAACAAGTAAGAGTTTGCTCAATATAACAAGTATAAAGATATGAGGAATGTGTTGATTGAGAAATCTTCAATGAGGCTCTTCTGAACAGACATGTCCAATACTTAAATCTAGATTCATAAACCACAGTAGGAATCTTTATCTTTTTTTAAGCATCCTTAAAAGAATATAGCCAAGCAGACAGTAGAAGAACTATAATAAGAGTTGAAAATTTCAAGCTGCTCTATGCTCACCTCTTCCCAGTGTCTCTAGAAATAAATGAATTGTCAGGAAGATGACAGGGATCCAGAAGTCACAGAAGGTAAAAGAGGTGTAAAGAAATATCTCCTCATGCAATAATTCAAGTTTGGATAGATTTTTTTCTGTTCATATACTGCTGTCATTAATGGCACAGTTGTTTTTCACAAATATACTAGATGAAGGTCATTAGAACATTGAGGGTAGTTGATATCAGAGTAAAATATCAAATGGTTTTGAGTT
Source organism: Arvicola amphibius (assembly GCF_903992535.2). NCBI lineage: Eukaryota > Metazoa > Chordata > Mammalia > Rodentia > Cricetidae > Arvicola > Arvicola amphibius. Next base: position 127,858,350 of record NC_052065.1, on the reverse strand, counting down.
ATGTGAAAAAAATTACTTAATATTCCTCACTTAAAGAGGAAAAGTTGAATTCACTTTATGTAAAGACTGAATTTAATGATTGTTTTCCAGTGAAGATAATTGTAGAGAAAGAGGAGGAATGTGGTTTCTAGTGTTTGCAAACAAACTTAGAACTTTTCCTTTCTCTAACTATTCAGTGCTCTGTCCTCTCCTCCTCTTTGCAATAGTCTTACAATTACCTCTCCACAGTCTCTCAAAGCCTCTTTTCTTTTCCCTTTCTCCTTTCCCACTTCTTACTGATTCTCCCCCCTTCCCTCTCTATCAAGAACATAGTAACAGAGGCTACTTACACAGATGTATTAGTCTTCAGGTAAGCAAAACTCAAGCCAACAGCTTGACTTGATATCTCCTAAGAGATTCTGATCAAGCACCATTCAGTTAAGTAAGTCACTACTGGATTTATAATTAATAGAAACAATAAAATAACAAATGTGTATTACTTTAACTTTCAATATGTGCAGGAGTTCTTACATGTTAATATGTTTTGATATATATTTATACAGGTATTCTGTCTTATGAAGAATATTTTCAAATTCCAAGAATTCACTGAACTTGAAACTATATAAATTGCTATAGGCTCAATTGAACTTTAAATATTTGACTCTTAAGTTCTCCTGTTACACCAAACTGTCAGTCATTGGAAAAACATATTTATTTAATTTGGTTTTTTCTTTTGTTTCTCATCTTTTGTTAGTTCTTTGAGAATTTTGTATAATTTGTTATGAGTATATTCATTCTCATCTCCTCAGTTTTCTTCCAGATCAAACCCAATTTTGTGCCTACACTACACTGTGTTGTTTATTTAAAAATCACTTAGTACAATTTGTGTTATCCATAGACTCGTGTGTGTGTGTGTGTGTGTGTGTGTGTGTGTGTGCCTTTATAGAAGTATGCTCTACCTACTAGGGACCACACACTTAGAGAAAACTGAATGTCTCTGTCTTAAACTATTAATTACTGATGGCACCTGAGCTAGGAATGGTACTTCCCAGATTTCTAGACTCAAAGTATAAATTTAGAATCAGTAGTAAATTTAAATAAATGTTCAAGGTTTTAATAATTATTCTATTTAAATAGCAAAAACATCTTTTTAAGTTTAAAAACTCAAAAAAGTTCATAAAAAGAAATGGCATCATTGGGTTTATTTAGGGCAATATGTCTAAGAGTTTCAGTACCTAAATATACAGCTTCATTGCCTAAAAGGAGAGTATTGAGCTCTGAAAGGAAAACTGACAGGCTAATGTCACAGCCCTAAAGTCAATCAGAGAGCAAAGACTTAACTTCATCTCAACTATGTAAAGAAAATTTTTGTGAAATCTAATATTAATGCTGTTAGTTCCTCACAATTTCTCAAAGTCAAGGTTTGGGATTATGTTTAGTATAGTATTGGAATTTTCTTACCCAATCTCTTGCTAGTTTAGTAATGTTCTTGGTTCATTCTTGGGGAAAAAAAAACCTGATTAATGCTCTGAGAGAAAATGAAAACTAATGGGTCATAACCCTTATTGTACATGTCTGCTTCAACCTACTGAGTTATTGAATTGCATGCTCAGCCATTATATTTGGTTTTAAATCTATCCATGTCAATGTTATTATTTCAATAATTTTATTAAATTGATTATGACATAATCAATACATAAAAAAATGGATGTTGTTCTTTCTGTGAAACTTAAATGATTGTGAAAATTTGAAAGAAGCAGAGTGTTAAAACTATTTTAAAATTACATAGTGGGAGCCAGCCAATTAATCTGCTTATTTCCATGTGCTTCTGCAGATACTTAGAAAAGGCGGATAATAGTGATGCCATGTTATGAGCCTTAAGGACAGCTGAAGTCCTTAAGATCCCTGAAAATGGCTAGAGTATAAAAAAAATTACATAGTGGGGAAAATTGGAAAAGATAAACAAAAGTTTGAAACATTATTGAAATTTATGTGAGAACTAAAAGTAAGTGGAATTTTAGGTTAAAGATGATACCATAGCATTTTGTTAATGTAGAATTGATCATGATAATGAAGTCAAAATAATCCATACTCAAATAAAAAAAAAACCTTGAGGGAAAAAAATAAAGCTGTGAAAAAGAAAAAAGAGATCTATTTATATTATTGTAGTGTAAATTATCTTGTATTAGCTAAGTATTTGTTATTCTCAAATGATTGCTATATTCACCAAATCTCTTTCTTGATTTAAGGTTTTGTTTATATTGATTTATTTTTAGGTTTAAAAATATTAATTGTAGTTTATCAGCAAAGACATAGTCTACATAATTATTTCCATAAATTAAAGACATGTAGTACTACAAAATATATATGTTTTGAAAGTTTTAAGATAAGTTATTTGTTAATTTCTTCAAAAAGTTATCCTTATATATCACCATATCATCATGAATCTACTTACCTCTGTAGTTCATTTTTATTTACTTATTCATCATCAGTTATCTACATTTAAATCATTTTTCAATCATTTAGCCACCCTTATTATTTTTCCTTTTATTTCATAAACTACCCCAACTGCTTAGTATATATCCATATTCATCAATTCTTTTTTATTATGTCATCCAAAATAAAGGATTTATACAAGGCAAGTAAGATTTGTACACTTAACATTATTTTCCAAATATTGTTGAAAATGATAAAAGAAAAACATAAATGAATAGAAAGGTACTTTGTGTTCATGTTTTTGGAGATGTAACTTTGTTCAAGACAATCCATATTCAAATTCTAATATAGTTTAAAGGAAATTGAAAATCTTAACTTTAAGATCATTATGGCATTACAAGGATCATAAATAGTTAAACAATATCTAAAAGAATGTATTTACATTTGTCCATTTTGGGAGTGACTAAAAAGCTAAGATAATCAAGATAGTGTAGTACTAGCTAAGGATAGGCATATAAAACAGTGGGATGCAATTGAAATACCGGAATTAAAATTTCATATTTATGTAAATTATTTGCTTTGATAATAGGTTCAAATCACCCAAATATTGTTCTATGAGTTTTCTTTCTACTTGCCAAACAATGAATATTGAAAACTTGGGGGGTTTGACTTATGATGGCACCCATAGGCTTGGCTTATGTGTATAAATGCTTTGTTTTCAGTTGGTGGAACTGTTTGAGAAATATTAGGAAGAGTGGCCCTGTTGGGAGAGGTGTGGTGTGGTCTTTTTGGAGGATGTGTATGGTTAGAGTATACTATAAGGGTTGAAAGGCCTCTGCCAGTTGCAGTATTCCTTCCTCTGCCTGCTGGCTGTGGGTCAGGATATAAAGCTCTGAGCTACTGCTCCAGCATCATGCCTTTTTCTTTCCTGCCATAATGATCATGGACTAACCCAATAAAAGTCTAATCAAGCTCCCAATTAAATGCTTTATTTTATAAGAATTGTGTGTTCATGGTGACTCCTCACAGCAACTGAATATAAGAAACTTCAGTATCTTATACATACCTAAAACTACAAAAAATGAACAAAATTAAACATATGTGCTAAAATCATAAAATTATTACATAAAATAAGAATACGTGTTTTTAACTTGATTTTTGCAACATTCTTAAGTCTGACATTAATCAATGGAAATATATGTAATTTGGCCTGTCTTCATAAAAAATAAAACTAGCATTTTTTTCATTTTAAAAATATTATTTATTTTTTCCTAGTTTTTTATTCATTTTACATACTAACCACAATTCCCCCTCCTACCCAACCTCTGGATCCCTCCCTTCTATGCCCAAACCCATCCCCATCTATTCCTCCAAAAGAGTAAGGCCTCCCATTAGGGAGTCAATTAAAATGTTTTTTTTTTAAAGTTTGGAAAAGCAACCTTTCACAAAATGGAAGGAAATAGTATCAAATTGCATTGTATACATGTGTTCACTATCTAGAATATATAATTAATTCCTGCAACTCAATAACACAAGGATAGTGTGACCTAATTTAAAAACTAAACACCTGACCTGAATTTCCAAGCATGTCTCTACAAAGTACATATGAATGGCCAACAACCAAATGAAAGTACTGGTTGGTTTTATGACAACTTGACACAAGCTAGAGTCATCAGAGAGGGAGGAATCTCATATGAAATAAAGTGGCTCCTCAAGATCCAGCTGTAATGTATCTTAATTAGTGATCACTGAGGAAAGGCCCAGCCTGTTGTGAGTGGTGCCACACCTGAGCTGATGGTCCTGGATGATATAAGAAAACAGGCTGAATGAAAGAGTGGAAGCAAGACAGTAAGTAGCAGTCCTTTGTGGCCTCTGTATCAACTTGTGCCTCAAGGATGCTACCCAATTTGAATTGCTGAGTTCCTGTTCTGAATTCCTTCAGTGATGGACAGTGATGAGGAAGTGAAAGCAAATTAAATTCATTCCTTCCCAATTTGTTTTGATCATGGTATTTCATTATAACAATAGTCATCCTAAATTAAACAATAAATATCAATAGTCATTAGGTAACCTCAAATAAAATCCATAATAATGCTAATTACTAGGATGGGTTGTAATTTTGAAAAAAGTGAATAGCTGATGTATTGCTGAAGAGTGAAGGAAGATACACTTAAGTCACATTTTTGATTTATATATATATATATATATATATATATATATATATATATATATATATATTTGGTTGGGAAGGGTGTTTGCTAAAAAATGAAGACAGTAATGTGTATCAAATGTGAAAGAAAAATGTTTTTATTACATTTACTAAGAAGCAAGAGTTCTTTATTACTGCATTTTCCTAAAGGGATGTCAAGTTGAACCTTGCCTACTGACAACTTAAGCTCTATTGGCAATATTTTAAAATGAAATCTCTATGAAATACATGACTGCATTGTTGAGCATCCTTACCTTTGAGTAGAAATAAATACAGCAGCATTTTAAAGGAATTATATGAAAACAAAATAATATGTGTGAAGTACTTCATATTTATGTCCTGCCTTTTCAACACCTCCACTAAAAGATAAAATAAAATTTAAGAAAAAAGAAAAAAAATTTCATCATGGAACCTGTAGTGTGACACATTAAGTCACACAGTATATACTTAAGTATAGTTATCTTTACTTGCAAGTGTTCATTGCAACAAGTCATTGGTCTGGTTAGAGACCTATGGTTTCTGCTACACCATAGATACTGGACCCTCACTGGAAGTCCTCTAGGATATCCTTTTGTTGCCCTATGTCACGGAGATCCTGCAGATTTGGAGCTACAGGACATGCCCCTTTGTCTGGTCCAGCAAATTATAAATGGGGTGGATATTGGTGTGAGCCAACTCATACCTCTGGTTCGGGGTCTGAGTAGATACAGGGTTGGTGGGCCTGACAGCTTTCTCCACCAGGGTGAGCTCCAAAGCTTTGATGTGGCTAGTTTGTCTTTGCAGCAAGGAACAAGAGGTGAGGTGCAAGGGTCACTCTCCTAAGTGCTGCAGCTGGTGAGGAGCAGAGACAGCTCTTCTGGTCTCATGACCTCAAGGCAAGTTTCCCCAACTGCCCCAGGCAGTGAGTTTACGGGGGTACTGGGGGATTGTATGGGCATCTCCCCCATGAAAGGTAAATGGCAGTGCCAGATTTCTCACATTGTTCTCTGGGCTGGCTCACCTATGCTCTAGTCTATAAGTTCAGCTCTGTGGTGCTGTTCAAAAAAGGGGCAGAGCCTATTCTCTAGAGTGCTGCAACTGCTGAGGGGTTGGGTCAGCACTCCTGCCTGCTGCAGGTAGTGAGGGACAAGGTAAGTGAAGCATCTCTATTTTGTAATTGTATGATTCTTACCAGATATTGATTAATACCATGAGATTATGCCTCATTTCATAATTTATCTAAAGCTAATAACTTTGTTCTCATTTTATTCTCTTTTAATAAGGTATATTTAAATTTATCTACAAATATTGGTTTGCAAATTTTCATTGGTAATATGTATAAATATAATATGCATTAATATAGTGATTATATATTTTATTTACAATTATTTCCCCCTCTATTCCCTTTCTGTTTCTTTTTTATTGGTGCAGTAATTTGTGTCTCTTTTCAGAAACTAATTTGATTTGATGATAAAGACATTTTTTTAAATGTTTCTTTCTCTTGCGGGATTTTTATTTGTTTGTTTTTCTTGTTTCTTCTCCTTCTGTATGAGGTGTTTTTCCCCTTAAAAGTCTGGTAATATTCTTTAATTGGTGTTTAAAATGAAGAAATAAGATGTCTTTATTGAATGTTGTCTACATGCGTAGTTATTTTGTCCTATATATTTTGCTTTATAATACAGAATGTGAATACTTGCATATGTTTTAGAGAACCAATAAATCACATAGCTTCTGTTTATTCAATATGAGATGTAAATAACTACATGATGATCTTGATATCCTATATTTAACTTTATTTCTTTAATAAAGCACCTTAATTTTCGCTGATCAATGATATTCTACTGTAGTAAGGAAGAGCAGTGGGCTGATTGTCATCCCAGCCGCCAGAGAGGAGCATGGGCCCTTTGTTCCATCCTACCTGGCTAGCTTACACCTTTAATAATCACACAGAAATTGTATTAATTAAATTACTGCCTGGCCCATCATCTCTAGTCTCTTATTGGATAACTCTCACATCTTGATTTAACCCATTCTAATAATTTGTATCGCCACTTGACTGTGGCTTACTGGCATGAGTCTAACCAGCATCTGCTTTCTTCCCAGCATTCTGTTCTGTCTACTCCACCTACATAAGTCTGCCCTATCAAAAGGCCAAGGCAGTCTCTTTATTCAACCAATGAAAGCAACACAAATACAGAAGAACCTCCTACACCATTTTTAAAACACCAGCTTTTTGGGCCATCCTTCTGGTGCAAACTCTGACTCTTTGAGGCAGGAGGTCTGGCTACAGAGAGATCATTTGAGTGTTGTTTGTGGACACACTGTTGCAGTTTGCTTGCTGGCAGGGATCTTGAAACTCCATAGAGTTGTGGCAATAAACATGGCTACAGCCGGTACCTCCGCCATGAGCCTAGAATCACACAAAGCTAAGGAATGAGCTGGATCCAGCCATCAAACCATGGCTTTAATCCTATTCATTATTGCTTGGTAAATTAAAGACTTATGTGGTCAGAAAAAGAGAGATATACAGTAAAGAGAGAGTCAAAGATGAAGAAAACCTCTAAGTGGTTTACAGTGTCTTAAAAATATATGCAGGCTAAAGGTTAATGTCCTTAAAATAAAAAAAAAAGAAAGAAAGTAGTTGGGTGTGGTGGTACACACCTTTAATCCCAACACTTGGGGGACAGAGGTAGACTGACCTTGGTGACTTCAAGGTGTGGTAGCACACAGCTTTAATCACAATGCCTGGGAGGCAGAGACAGACAGATCTTTGTGAGTTCAAAGTGTGGAAGCACACATCTTTAATCCCAGCACTGGGCAGGCAGAAACAGGTGGATCTCTGTGAATATAAGGACAGCCTGGTCTACAAAGTTATTTCAGGACAAAGATAGACAGAGAACCTGTCTCAAAAAGTAAAAGTAAAAATAAAAGAAATGGAGGTTAAAGTAAAGCTACATAAAGATGGAAAATACACAGAGAACCTTGATACTATATGTTATTGTGCTCTCTTTGAATTGTTTGAATGCTGAGGAAGGAGCAACAGCTGCTAAAAGATATTTGCTTATAATTGCTGTTAAATTAATCCACAATAGGTATTTTGAAAATATCTCGATTTCAAAATTGAAGTCAAAAGGTATGTTACTTTGGAGAAGCGATTTTGCTTTTGTTTCCACAGGAAATGGAGACTGTGGATTCATTCTGAGTTAAGAAAACTGAGGCTTGATCAAGGAAGACCACCTGAGAAATCTCCAGTAGGAACAGATGGCCCAGATGTCTGAGTTCTTCATCCAGAACAGATTCAAGACTGCTGCCTGAGATGATCAAGACTCACAGGATACTCCAGTCAGGACTTGATCATAATTCTAAATTTTCTTTAGGGCCCCATAAGATTATCAGCACCCCTAACCAGCAGAAAGTAGCCAGGAATACTACGCCCACATTCCCCAAAAATGGATTATGGATATTTTCCTTTATTAAAAAAAAAGAGGGGGAAGTGGTGCAGAAGAATTGTCTGTATTCTGTTAATCATGTTTTAAATAAATGCTGATTGGCAAGGCAGGAAGTATAGGCGGGTCAAACAGATAGGAAGTAGAGGCGAGGCTATGAGCACAGCAGAATTCTAGGAAAGAAGAAGCCCATTCCTCCCAGTCCTGCCCAGACCACCAAAAAAGCAGGATGTGACCTGCACTGATGAAAAAGGTACTGAGCCATGTGGCTAACATATACTAGAATAATGGGCTCCTATATATTATAAGAGCTAATACAGCTGGGCGATGGTGGTGCACGCCTTTAATTCCAGCACTCGGGAGGCAGAGGCAGACGGATCTCTGTGAGTTCAAGACCAGCCTGGTCTACAGAACTAGTTCCTGGACATGCTCCAAAGCAACAGAGAAACCCTGTTTCGAAAAACCAAAAAAAGTGCTAATACAAAGCCTGAGCTAATGTACCAATCAGTTTATATCTAATGTAGACTCTCTTTCTGATTTTCATTGGGGCTTATTGGCTTTGGGACCTGGGCAGGACAGAAACCCCAACAAGCAGGCCCTAATGCTACATTCTACAGCCAGAATTGCCCTCCTTCTAGTATTACAGGTAATTCTATCCATGAATCTCTTTTGTGAAGTCACAGCAGTATATTTCAACTCACTGAAGAAACATTCAGCTTGAACTTAGTCCCAAGGAGATGATACAAACTAAACAGAGTTTAAAAAAAAGAAATGAAAATCACAAACCGAACCTCTAAAATTTGAAAGACATAACTATGCAAGCCAATATTCATTGTTATTGTTATTTTTATGAGCCCTCTTAGCTAAATTGTATCACTAATCCATTAATCTGAACATTATCAAAGTGATTCTGTGCATAAATTTTTTCAAATGTGGTTAATATAGTAGAAATGGAGCTACCCTGTTAATTTATTGGGATGAATAAATTCTGTGAGGACACACAAGCATTCTAAAATAATATCAAAAAAAAAAAAAAAACAAGCACGAGAACTGTTTAGATACTTCAGACTAAGAGAAGGCTAGAATTTCCTCAGCTGGACCACATAAAGTTATGGACACATAACACTGATGCCAGAATCTCAAATCAGCCTACCATTAGATACCTCATGTGTGCATCAAAGACTGACAAGCAGAGATTTCCATGGCTGTCCCTAGAACTTTGGCTTGTTTGGTATCCTGCTATTGATGTGGTTTACTCAACTGCCTGCCTGTCAATCAATCTATCTATCTATCTATCTATCTATCTATCTATCTATCTATCTATCATCTATCGATCGATCGATCTATCTATCTATCTATCTATCTATCTATCTATCTATCTATCTGTATCTATCTAACCTGAACCTACTGTTTTCTGCTCTCAGACCATATTTCAGAATTTAACTTTGCAGTTGAGGACTCTAACACTTCTAGCAGCAGCTCCTTCCTGTCACTGTGTTTTTCCATATTTATTGTGTTCTGATAAAGCTTGCTAGGAGATCAGAGGGTGGAGCTAGTCACTAGCTAACCATAGTGGCCAGTCAGTGGTAGCACATATTTTTAATCCCAATATTTGGGAGGAAACAGGAAGAGAATGTTCAAGCCTTTGATCCATCACATGAGAGGCTCAGACTTTTATCCCAGCTCTAGGGAGTTGGAGACATTATTATATGTTCTATAAGGCAGGTGGATGTGGCACCTCACTCTCTATTCAGTCTGAGGATTCATAGAGACAGGATTGGACCAGTTCAGTCTGGGATTCTGGAGAGGAAAGAAGCAGCTGTTGCTGTTGCTCTGCTTCTCTGATCTTTCAGCTTTCACTCTCAATATCTGACTTTGGGTTTTTATTGTTAAGGTTAATTAGGTTTGCATTTCAGCACTGGTCCAATTCTTTGCCTATATAGACATTTATCAGTCTACTTATTAAACCTCATGGACCCTACTTAAACCCCAGTAACTTGTGTTCATTCTGTAAGCCATAAATGTGCATATAGACATATTTGCTGTGCACTGTGTGATTTTTGATGTGGGAAACAATGATACTAGTTAAAAATGGAGTAAACAAACTTGCCTTTACCTAACTTAAGGTGGATGGGACTATATAATTGAAAACACTAAAGTTTGTGATTTTAATGCTATTCAGTACATTTTGACATTGTGCAAAGACACAATGTGTTTATCTATGCTTCTGGCAGTATGCTCATATTGTTCTTTCTACATAATTTCACTATTACTTTAATATCACATATGTAATTTCTTTAACAAGATATTTAGCTTCAAAAGTGCAATGTCAGCACTTGCTTAGTTCCTAGCCTACTGGCACACATTGAGATGAAAACATGATGTCTCTCACAGTTTCATGGGAGAATATATATTAATTCATAAATGTAATGTAGTGCCAAAAGGAGAAACATTTAATGAATAATATTTGAACAAATAATGACCAAAGTATTTATAAATGTCACAAGAGAATATTTTCCATATTAACAAAATTCAAAGAAGTCCAAGTAGAATAAATACAAAAGCTACTCAGATCATAGTTAAACTTGTGAAAAACAAAAAAAGAAGAAGAAATGATTAAAGCAATCAGGAAGAAAACTGATCCAACACAGCAAAACAACATTTAAATAATAGCTGTTTAAAACAACAAACCCAGAAACAATAGAAGAAAAAAAGTAGTGGGTTAGCATATTAGCATATTCTTAGTTTACAAAGAAAACCCTTCCATAAGAATCTTTTATCAAGCAAAGTTGTTTTTGAAGCATGAAGACAAAGGAACGAGAGCACCAGATGAGAGAAAATTAAAAATTGCACTGGCCTTTTTTGACATGTCTCATAATAAACACTGGAATGCAGTTCTTCAGAAGGAAAATAAGTAATACCATGGAGACAAATTCTAGAGGAAAAATTCAAATTAATATGATAACATCAATCTTTCTTTAAATTACTATAAAAAGAACTAAAGAATGAATAAGGAAATAAAGAATACAATGCTAACAGATTAAAGAAATATAATTCATAAAAAACAAATTACCAATGTATACTGTAAAAAGGACTATTTTTCATATTTTAAAAGCCTAATTTTTGGGAACACATACAAAATCTATCACTGTTTCCTCATTTTTCAACAGTAAAATGTATCAAAATTTGTACATAGTTAGATTGTGTCATCAAACATAGATACACAGCAAGGTTATCTATTCTATACCTTCCCTTCATTTTTCTTATGATTTCTTCACCCATTCACCTTTTGTCTTAGTCCACTCTGTTTGTATTAAACTACTACAGGTGGCTGAATGCATTTCTTCTTGTGGTAATAAGTCCAAACTAAGGGAACAATGAATTCAGCATTTGGTGAAGTTCTACTCCCTTATAAGTTGACAGCAGCTTCCTGCCTTTGGGGCTATATTTGAACCTAGGGCAAGCACTCTTATCAATAGTCTATATCCCCAGCCTTATTTGACCTTTTTTTTTGTTTTGAAATGGCATCTAATTCATTTTCTTGGGCTACCCTTGAATCACCCTTTACCTCCAGATGTCTTAGAACTTTGATTCTCTTGCTCAGCCTACTCTGCAGCTAGAATTACATTATATGTCTGTTCCATCTGGGAGTCTTTGTGTTTTATTATCATCTGGTGGCAGAATTAAGTGTATCCTTTAAGGTTTCTTTGACTAGGATACTGAACCTATTTATAAGATATCCAGTTTCATGAGTTAAATACATCATGAGGCCTCACTGACTAAAAGCCAACACATTTGGTGGAAGGTTTAACTATGTGAATTTTGGGGAAACAAATTTAGTCTAGAGAGCCATATTCACTACATGTGTTTTATCACATTTTGATGTATGTTTTCATGGTTCTCTCCCTATTTTATGTGGCATTTTGGTGTTTTGTTTTGAGAATTTCAATCAATGTATTTTGATCTTGATCATATCTCCTGTTCCCTAACTTCCCTCAGATCCTCTCCAATTTGTTTTCATTTTCCCTTAGTGATTTAGTGATAGACTGAGAAAAAGTGTACAGTTGTCCTTCTGAACTTAAGGCTGTAACTTGGCCAATTATACATTATGTCACTAGAACACAAACAGTAAACAACTTGATGAGAGTAAATTGTATTTATTTTAAGTAAGAACATATTTTTAGTTTCAGAAACGGTCGAACAAGCAAGCAAGATGTGTTGACTTCTAATATATCAGTAAATAAGGGTCGTATTTTGAAGGGGAAGCCTAGCCAATCACCTTGTTTGTAAGGCATGTCCCCTTAAGCTATTATTTACTTATAAAATCGTGCGGGCCTATGGCCCGCCTGCTCTTTGTTTTCCTGCGCTCCTCGCTGGAACCTTGGATTTGGAAGTTCCCATTTCTTTCCTTTATTAAAGCTGAATATTATATATATTAAAGCTAGTCTGGTTAATTATAACTGTTAATCAACCACGCCCCTTCATTTTGGCCTCCAACTTGGGGCATTTGGGAGCCTTTAGCTCTGGTTCCCACGCTGCATGGCAGGGATTGGGCCTTAGGCTTTTGATTGCTTCAATTTTGCCCTGTAGCCACCTGCACACTCCTGCACTCGATCTCAGCATAGTTTCCCAGACTAGCCCATCCCAGCCCTGCTTGTACAGAGCACAGGACATGCACCTGTGACTCAGCCCGAGCCCACTAACCCCTCAGGCAGCACCAGTCCCGGCTAAGTTTGGCCTCAGCCTTGACCTGCCAGAGACAAGCAGTTACTGCCTGCCTCCTGGTGTTCGAGCTTGTGCAGCCTCTGATGAACAAGAGTGACCCCTCTGCCATTACAGCACACACCTGACCAGCTTCCCAGCATCCTCCACCAGTACTGCAGACTCCCGCTGAGCTGTTTCTGTAGTGCTGCAATCGTGGAAGTAAAGCTGAGCAACCAAGCCTGAATGTGAGCCAGCAAAGGGACCCAGGAGATGTGACTCGACCCAAGTAAGCTCCCACAGGCACCTTATCCCCTCAGGCAGCACCTTCCCCCGCCCAGCTATAACCCACACAATGCATGGTCTGTGAGCTTCTATTTTTTAGAATTTCCTTTCCGGTTCTGACTTTTTTGGCCATGTGGATCCAAGTGCACCCCACCACCTACTGGCAGGCAACAGTCATTACAGGTAAAATTTCTTTCGATTAAAAAAATGTCTGACCATATCACCATTGAAGGCTTCTGCAGCCTATTTAATTATACTATGGTAGAGATATTGCAGGATACATATTATTTCCCATAACTTGGATATTTATAGGGCTTGCAATTTTTCTCGCATTTGGTTTCTTCTTTACATGGTTTGATAATAGAGAAATGATAAAGTCCTTACAGAATGAAACCAGGATTCTTAGGGCAGAGGTTGAATGCTTAAGAGCAGAGGTTGAATGCTTAAGAAAGGGCAACCTGTTTTGAGTGACAACTTTAAGTCAGTTGAAGTATTTGCAAAAACAATTCAGACTGACACCAACCTCCTCAAGACAGAGTTTGAAGTTTTCAAGGAAGGGAATAGGTCTTTGTCTGATATGGCTCTGTCAACTGAGCAAAATTTAGAAAAGGTACAGTCTGATATTAAGGAGAGATTCATTGCTGTGGAGGAGGGAACAGCTGATTTGGATTGAAAATTTCAGTCCCTGTCTGTAGGAACTGAAACATTATCAGAGAGAATTAAAACTGCTGAATGTGGCAATCGGACTTTGTCTAAAGGATATGACAGATTGGCTGACAAATTGTCAATACAAGAAGGCACAATTCATGCCATGAAAATTCTACCCAAGGATGAGATATTAACTCTACTGGAAAAACTTCATATTTTGGAATTCTCCATGAAGGCCTTGGAGCATAATTCTGGACAGGAGAGCCAGGCCTTACAGAAGGCAATGGTAAGCAGATTTGAAAAGACTGAGGAAATTATAGACTCTGATGAACAGGAACAAATGGTAGAAAGGCAAAATTTAACTCCGTCAATGAGTAAAACTCTACAGAATAATTTCCATAAAGTTCTACCTGCCTTTCCAATAATAACATCAGAAAAGGTGACTGGTTCCAAAAACCCTGGGGTCATCAAGGAATATACATGGGAACACGTCCGTATGAATGATCTCAAAGAAATTAAACAAGCCATTATGAATTTTGGGCTACATTCGTCCTTTGTTAGAGAGATGCTCAAAACTTGGTCTATAAGCAACAAAACAATGTCCCATGATTGGGTACAATTAGTATCAGCTGTTCTAGAGAGCAGATCACAATTAAATTGGAAATGCGTGTTCAGACAAGAGGCTAGACTTTTAGAACAGCAGGAAAGAGAGAAGGGAATTGAGATTTCGCTAGATCAAATTCTAGGTGAAGGACTTTTCTCCAATCCTCTAGAACAAGCTAATTATGATGAACACACCTTATCCATATGTACTACAGCAGCCTTAAAGGCTTGGGACAGGGTTCAAGATCCAGAACAGAGAAAGGAACCATATATCAGAATTAAACAGGGTCAGAGAGAACCCTTTAGTGATTTTTTACAAAGACTAACTATATCTGTACAAATAGGGATATCTGACCCAGAAGCAAGGCATATAATAATTGAGTCTTTGGCTTATGAGAATGCAAATGTGGAGTGCAAAATGATACTGGGGCCTTTAAAGATCAGATCAGTGCCCTTGGACGAATGGATCTTGCATACAATGAATGTTGATACATTTGACTATGGCACTGAAGCATGGGTAGAAGAAGCAATTTCTCATGCAAAAAGGAGGCATCAAGTTACCAAATGTTTTAATTGTGGCAAAATGGGACATATGAAAAGGAATTGCAGACAACGGATTTCCAGAAATAATAACAACAATAACAATAACAACAACAACAACAACAACAACAACAATAATAATAATGCCTCTTCTAGAAATAACAGACATAGGAGGACTCAGCCTTCAGGTTTATGTAGGAGATGTGGAAAAGGCAGACACTGGATGAATGAGTGTAGGTCAACAAGAGATAGACAAGGCAACCTGTTGCCATTGGGAAATGCAATGAGGGGGCCTCTCGCAGGCCCCCATGGTGAATGTGGTCCAGTCATTTCCGGTTACTGCAGAGAATATGCCTTGTCAGGAAAATTAGAAAGCCCCATGCCTGCTGTTAAAAGCAAAAACAGCCTGAAAGATGAGTTACATGTATTTTGGCAGACTTCTATAAATGAACAAAGACCAAAGTTAAGAGAATGTGTAAATGGCGTTTTTATTACTGGCCTATTGGACACAGGTATGGATGTAAGTATCATTACTCCAGAATTTTGGCATCTGTATTGGCCTCTTCAGGACGTAAATATTCAGTTCCTGGGAATTGGAACCCTATCTCGAGTAAGGCAGAACACGAGATGGGTTGAATGCATAGGGACAGAAGGACAAATAGGAAAATTAAGGCCATATGTAGCCAATATATTCATTTACTGAATTTAGAATTTTGGTGGATTAGTGTGTGATACAGAATGTATACATACATATAATCTATATGATAAATTTAAAGAAATTTATGTACCTCTTATTAAAAATTTATTTGTTTTGAATGTCTTAGTATAAAGTACTTTTTCACCTACTAAAGTTACCTAGTTCAAGTGAAGAAAGTATCAGTAAAGCTGAGATCCTACCTCTGTTGATAAAGTGCCTATCTTTCAAACCATAAGACCTGTGTGTGATCCCTGTGCCCCAATTCAAAAAATCTGTGTTATGGGGGTGTTAGGAGGTAAATTGAATATAATCAAGATACATTGAATACATGTAAAAAAATAAATGAATATATTATTTTTAAAAATTCCAATGTGATGGAACACATGCGTTATTCAAACACTAGGGAGACAGAGATAGGCAAATCTTTGGAACTTGTTGACAAGTCATAGGCCAGTGAGAGAAACTTTCAAAAACATGAGGATGATCCCTGTAAACTGAGTCTTGAGGTTGTTCTAACATCTATATCACACACAAACATGTGAACATGCAACTACATAGCATGTGTGGTCATGCCAACACAAGCTAGAAATTATAAAACAAAAAATTAAAATACAGCTTTAAAATATTTATATTAAAATAATTATTTTGGTACTTTTATGCAAACTTATCTACATCCATCATAACATTTTTAGCAAAACCTTATTTAAACAAGAACAAGCACATTTACTTTTGACCTTCAAATCATCTACCTGCATTTTTGCATACTTAAAACAGTTTCATAGAACTACATAAGCAATATTCCTGTATTTCTAGTTCTAGACTTAATCATTAAAGAGACTAAAGATATAATTTAATTTCCACTGCTCTAAAAATTAGTCACCAAACCCTAAAACTCTGCTTTAAGTTTTAACAACATTGAGTGCCCAGCTGCTTTTATCATTTGGCTTCACATTTCATAAATGAGCAGTTTCACTAAAATAAAAAATATAAAAAGAAGCCTGATATAAATTTCAGTTCTGTCTCAAACTGAAATGACCTTCATTTGTCATTTGCTTAATTTATTTAACTTGACTTATCTGGACTTTGGATTTTCTTTATATATAAAATATAATAAAATGTATAGCTCAATAAAACCAATAAAAATGTAATAGTTTACCTCATTAAATAAAAGATACTTTGCAACTTTGCCTGGGATACCTATAAGGAAAATGCTTTTGAAATTAATTTTGTTTAAGTCAAATAACTTTGAATGATTAGAAATTGTCACATATATAATAAATTTTACATATATACAAATTGGTATATATAATACATTATATACATAATATGTTATATGTGTGTTGTGTATGTGTGTGTGTGTGTGTGTGTGTGTGTGTGTGTGTGTGTTTAGGGAGAGATTTAGTATTAGGAACGATATGTTTCCAATGTCACATATCTGTTTGAAATAAAATTTGAGAAACAAAATCCAAGCAAGCAATCAAACAAATCCAAATCTACCATTCTTCTATTTGTATGAGAGATTCATTATACAATATTAAGGTCAAAATCCTCAGTACAGTCATTAATTGAAGATGATGACTAACAAAAAGGTTGCTTTTTATTGTAAACACTACCTTTATTTTTGAAGACAGTATTTCCAGACTAGAAATTCAGAATTACAAGGATAAGGAAGCAACTTTCATTTTCTATTTCTTAGAGATTGAAAGAGAGTTGAGTTTTTTTCTATAGTCAAACATTTCTAGAATCTCAGATCTATCATCTTTTCCCTTTGCAACTAACCTTTCCTTCATCTTTAAAATAGGAGTAGTTACTAATTACCACATAAACTATTGTGTGGAGCATATGAACTACTGAACTAAATCTTGCACTGTCTCTTTTGGCTCTTGACTTACCTATGATGATTTTTTAATTATTATTAGTATAGCTCCATGTCAAAACTCAATAATTTTGTATATGCTTAGACAAGGATTTGATCCTATAAGAATCTTTAGCTGTAAAACACAAATGTCAATATATTTCAAGAAAGAGAATGGTACTTAATAACAATGCTGGAAGAAGAATGTAGCTCATCCAGAATGAATAGTAATCCAGAAAACTGAGAAAAAATAAAATCATTATTGAATATCTTTATTTTTTCCATCTTTCAAAGTATGTTTTAGGACTACTTTGTATCTTAGTGTTTATTTTGATCTCTGTCTTCTCCCATCAGACATTTCAAGTAGATATTTAAATGGACAAAGTGTCATACTCAAAATGTCTGCCTTGCATACTTTCACCTGAATGCCACTATTTATGTAAGCATAGACTTTATTCTCCATTTAGGTTTGCATCTTTTAAGATGTAAGAATAAAGTATATAACATTTTGTAATACATTGAGTTTGTGTTTGTGATTATTGCAATTTACAACAAATCTTGGAAAGATCTATAAGGAGAGGAAGTGTTGGGATCTTACAGTATACTAAGAAGCATAGTAGCATATTAAATAATTCTTTGATCTATTCAACAAATATTTGGTGAATCATGAGCTTTGTGGAGCTTACAGCTGATTTAGCAGATGACAAAATGTCACTCTAACACACACTGAGGGACTCCATTATCTTGATGATCCATGAAAGACCCCAGTTCTTAAAGCATTACTTACTCTGTATGGACTTTTTATTTAAATGCATTAAAGGAAGCAATAAGTTTGCAGATTGTGAATTATACAAAGAAGATTTGAATGCGAGAATAGAGCTGCTTAAAGCTATCCTCAAGCACATCCTAGATGAAAGGCTAAGAAAACCTAGGAATAAATGAAACTCTAAAAAATAAAGTCAAATAAGTCTAATGATCTGGAGTTTGCAGAAGCCTGCTGAATGGATGATAACAAATGTGCATTCGTGTGTGTTGAGCACTGTGATGTTTTAACGATTAATTTCATTTAATTACCATAAAATTATTTTAAAATAATTTAATGAAAAAATAAATAGATTTGTTTTTCAGCATCAGTGTGTACACATAATTTGGAATCATGTCTTGTATCTTCAGAATTCAAGTCCAGTCAGTCTTTTCAGCAGCAGTTCTTCCTACTTCCCTTCAAGGTTATAACCAGCTTGATATTCCATATTGATTGAATAGCTCTAAGTTCTACTCTTTCATATCTTTTGAAGAAATAATACGACCTTAATGCTGTAAATGCTTAAAGTTTTCTAATAAGACTTTCTGGATTGTGTTTTAGAACTGTAGATTTTCAAAGATTCTGCCAAGTGTGTTCTATAATGTTTAGAACCGTCTACATTGATGTGATATTGGCACAATTTTATACTCTTGATTTCTTAGTAAAATAACTAGCACATATATGTCTAACATTTTCTTAGCACTTGATTTTGTGCCAATCACTATGCCAAGAGCTTTGAAAGTGTACAAAGGTAAGTTAGTAATAGCCCTTCCACAATTTTATTTAGAATTTAATCTAAGAGGCACAAAAGTAAAAACCTCTAATGTTTCAAATAACAGTGTGGGCTATGACTTTCAAGATAAATGCAAGCAGACTGAATTGGAAATACATTAAGTGGTGGATTTTCTTTCAATGTGAAAGGCAAAAGATGAGATAGAGTATACCACGAAGCAAATGAAATGATAAATACTATTAAGAATACAAACATTGTTATACTAATTATTCTATGTAGTAATTAGTAAGATACACAAATAAAAGTTGATAACTGTATAGTAATTATGGTCCCAAACTAACATATAGGCTTACAATCATTTTTGGATCTTGATTAGTTTTCTAGTGTCACCTCATATGAAAAAATATGTATGAGTTCTTTGTTCTCTTAAATTAGTAAACTTGGATAATGTGCATCATTTTAAAAAGTAATCACATTACATAAAAGTTTATAAATCCCATAAATATGACTTAATTTTATATGCTATGAGGAAAATAAAAGAAGAAAATATATAGAATTTAAATATCAGCCATTAAAATAGTTGAGATTCTATTTCTCTTATTCTAAATATAAAACATAAAATCACTATGGGTTTGAGATATAAAGTGCTTTAACAAAGAAAATGAATGATGGGTCTGGTATGTTTTCTACACAATAAGATAATTTATGTGCCTTATTTATAGAATATTATCAGACTATACCATTTAGTGACAATTGCTTTCATTTTTGAAAAGATGGACATACTTAGGTATTTATATCTTCTCTAATAATGTTTCTTTCCACTGTGGTAGCCTTTTCCTACTCTGCAAGTTTCAAAGAATATTGATTCATCTTTCTCAGTTCAAAGAACCCAACTTATTATAGATATTGAAAACTTTGCAACCACAGCATAACCAAAATGACAGTCATAATGCCTTTTAAAAGTTATTGAATTTAAGCCATGAAAATGAGTTTGAAACACAGAAGACTGCACAAACCTCTGTCTTAGTTTTCTTTCTTTAAAGTGATATTCAAAATGTTGACTGTATTATTAGGTATAGTGTAGATTAAATTTGAAAAAATATTTCAACTATTCACTGAAAAAATAGAGCACATAAGGGATGTCCAATAAATAATGATGTACTAAATGGAATTAAGTTATGGGGGGTTAAATATACTATGCTTATATTCATGGGTAAGTGCTTATGAAAAATTATTATCTCTCAGAATATGTAGCCTCTTCATAAATCTATCTGCATTAACATTTTATAGCCATATCATTAAATATGAATGTATGTACATCAAAGACATTACTTCCAGTTGAAAAGGTACCTGGAACAAGAGCTTGTCTCCAGCATTAACAATGTTGCCTTATTTACTAATTTATCTACTTGATAATTCATTCAGACCCTCAAATATTAAGTTTGTAGTACTGAGATGTTAGGGAAATGGATATTAATAACCCTCAACTACTAAAGAAAATGAACTTTTAGCTTGCATGATGAACCAGAAGCAACAATATAATTTCTGTATATGCAATGTGCCAGAGTTCTGTGTAACCAATGATTTGGATTGTGACCGACAGACAGGAAAGGAGCACCTACATTGAAGGTTCATTGAAGGGTATACTTCAAGAAAATCGTACTTCAAAAGTCATCTATGGATTATGGAAAAGTCATCAGTTGTTAACATGTCATAGCTTCTCACTAATTCTTCTCGCCACTCTATTTCACCTTATGTTTCAACATTATGATGGAACGAGAACAAGTCATCCATATCAGTGTGTCATATAACTTGTGGAATATTCCTTTAACTAGGCAAAGATGTGTTACATTGTTTATGCTGCATTTGTTTAACTGTGTAAATGCTCTTCATTTGTGTTAATTAAAGAAAATTATCCTGAGCTCAGAGAGGCAGAGTTAGCAACTAGCTGACAGAAAGTAGCAGGAAGGAGGTTAGCGTGGGTTTTTTAGTTGGGGCAATGTGGAACCAGAGAGGTTTCAGGGGTGCCCCCATACGGAGAAAAAATTAGCAAGTTGTTACTCTAACTCTCTGAGCTCCCATGTTTTTGCCTTAACTTTTGAATCTTCAGCTTTATTAGAATGAGATATTTAGTTAAAGATGCAGAGCCACTGTCTGGGGGGGACAGAATCCCCTCCCCAGGCTAAGGTCTTAGGAGCCCATACCTAGTAATTTAAAGTGCAGCCACTGTGACTAAGGTAGAACAGTAATACCCCATAAATTTTTAGTTAATTCTTTCAGTTTTGTTAGATTTTTTTCAAGTAAACAGGTGATTACAGATGGAAAGAGGGAGGTATCTCTCAAAAAAGCATTTTTCTTAAAGTTTTCCCTGAAACCCGAATCCCTCACTTCATGGCTTTTTCTTCTCCCTCAACAGATCTTGCCACTGAGAACAATTTGTCTTCAGTTATGTCATTAATTTTCACAAATAGGGATGGAGTTAAATAAAGTGTCCGAGGCTGAAATGCATGCTTCATTTGTAAACAGTGCTGCTTTGTAATGAAAACTGCAATTTAAAACTGCCAAGGATGGGTTCTGTTTCTCTAAATTCACAGACATATTTGTCTAACACTTGAAGTCTTGTTCCCCAGCTCTGATACTATTAAGTGATGGTAAGATAGTTCTATGCTTTGTCCATTAACTCAAGTGTAATATATGTGACAGCATAAGCCAAATAATGACATAATTTTGTCATTAGCTGCTTAATAGCTTTTTCAGGGTTCTGAGTGGATAATGATGCAATAATTTACTTACACCATTGGCCATAGCTTGTGTGAAACTGTATATTGCTTTTCTCAAGGTAAAATAAGTTCACAACTGTAGAAATTGATATGTGAGCCAAATCTTGGTAGGCTTTCAAATGTGGTCTGCAACCTATAGCACAATATATGAAAGCATATTATTTTACAAAGGTATATACCTTTATATACTTTATATAAAGTATGCCAGTTAATTCCAAAGTCATGGTATTAGCAATGTACCTCAATCCCAATTGTGCACATGTGCTTTATCTGCTAATTTTTCTCTCTTACATAAATTCTTGGTAGTGCTAAATAGCATTATTTCCACATATGTTTTGCCTTGTTGGATATGTCAAATTCTTCCTAATAATGGAACCAGGAATACAAAGGAAGGAGTCTTCGAAAAAGCCTCAGAAATATTATGGACTTGATGTATATACTGTTTTCATGACATATCATTCCATATCATTCTCCCCCAAACATTTTCTTTTAACATGCAAATGTATTTATTACATCCTAATAGCCCCCATTTCTTACATCAATTTTACACTAACAACTAAGTATAGGTTTCTTCTAAATATTATCTAAATAATATCTGAATAATACTAAGATGTGGATAAGACTCCACATCCTGATGACACAGGTTTTCCAATAGACATTTCAAGTTCAAGAGAGAAATATTGAAGATGGGGATGATTTTGATTTGGGAAAAATCCAAATAAAATGTGTATTACTTCATAAAATTCTAAAAGGATCTCAACATCCCTAAGGTTTTTATGGACACACCTTTCACTGAAGCTCTCAGAGATTGTAAGGGCTGCAAATATTCTAGCCTGAATTTTCATAAAAGTAGTTTGTATGTGAGGAAGTGAACTAACTGTACCTTTGTGGGTTCATTTGCTATGGTTTCTGCTGGCAGATCTCCTGAATGACTTTTCCATTTCACTTCTCTTCCCAAAATATACTATGACATATTTTGATGTTCAAGCTGCAGCAGTCACAGATCCAGAGCTTTGCTCTGTATATTATTAATCATTTTGTCACCAACTATATCCTCAATCTATTTTATTACTATTCCCATTATTCCTATAAATCCCACTTCTATTTGTTGTTGTGATCTATGAGTCTCCTACATGTGTCTGATATGAGTTGAAGCATTTTGAACACAGCCAAAATTCTTACCTCCAATTTTTTCAGCATTACCTAAACATGGCATTTGAGATTCTTCTCTTGGATATCTTAAACTCTTTTTTTTCTTTTTCTGGCATTACCCTTTCTATATTTCAGCTACTGATTCTGTAATATGTAATCAACTCAATGATAATCAATCTGGAATTTTTGTTCCTTTCTGCATGCCATTGTCTTTCTACTGTTTGAATTATCTCATAACTCTCCAGACAATGTTAATTGCTCCATATTTGTCATTTTGTAACTTGTAATGCTCATCTGCATTTCACCTAGTTTGCATGAGCATTGCAGCATTCACTTACTATGATAGCACCGAATATTATAAATTCATGAGATGTATAAGAACAAGGAAGATTTCAATAATTTCCCATGTCTTCCTCAACAAACAACATGCAAATTGTTTCAGTTAGGACAAGAAAGCCAATATTCTGGCACAAAAGTTGCAGTCAGTATGATGACATATTTCCTGCCTTCCTGTTAACTTAAAATGAATCTCTTTCAGAGTTGACAATAGTTAACCATTTTAATAAACCACAGAATTTGTCCAAGAGGTCCTGTTTATCTTAATCTCCACAGACAATGGACACATGTTTGAAGCAAACAGAATAAAGTATGGAATACAAGTACCTCTCCACAGTGCCTGGATATTTGTGTGCAAAGAGTACTTTATGAGATAGACTGGTACTGAAAACTCAAATCTTATCTTTCTTGTCGAATTTAGAGCACTTTATCAGTGGCTATTCATCACATTTTATCAGCATGATGTAGAATTAACCAAGATTGAATTACTTATACTATACAGTTAGTTGCAACATCCCAATCCAAACACAATTAGCACAGATCATTTTGTGTAAATACTCGCTTAACAGGTCAGTGTTTGCTGGATTATTGTCAAAGTCTATTGCGTTTAAAATTTTTGATGCTTGCAAGTTATCTAGTGAACAATTTATATAATTAATTAGGTGATAGAATACAATTCGTACAAGTTTAAAAGAATCTTAAGAAAATTTCCTTTGCACATTAGTTGAGGAATATAGTAAGACAGATCAGTTTTTAAATATTTGGCAGGTTGATATCAGAAACTATTCTAAGTACAGAGAATGAATTAGATCCATCTGTGGGTATCTTTAACAGGAAACAAAACAAAGAGAAAATAAGCATCATGTAAAAGCTGCTTAAAATATGAGAAAATGGGACTAAGAACACAATAGTAGAGTGTTCATCTAGCATGAGAAGGTTCTGTGTTAGATCCTTATGAGGGCTAAATACAAAGCAAAAAGGAAGAAAACAAAGATGAAAGGAAAGAGACTGTGTGTGAGAGAGAAAGAGTAACAAAGACAGAAGTTTAAACACGAAGACCAAAACTCTTATCTCAAAGGGCTTAAGGTAGTTTATTCTTGGGTAAAATTGAAGTGCCATGGCCTAAGAACACAGATTTAATTATCTGACTCTATGTTCCAATTCAAAGTAATTTCATAAGGTTTTATAGTAACAGAACAAGGAAAGTCAAGGTATATAAAGTGATTCACATAAAATTATGCTATTAAATATATAAAACAAATTATTTTTCAAGGAGTCATTCTGCTTTGTAAACATGGACATAATCAGCTGCTCCCAATTGTAGTAGATGATACAATAGGAAGAATAAAGCACTATATTGTAACTATGACCCAGATAGAACAAGAGGCAAAGGAAGGCGAGATTTATGTTTTGCTGCCCTTCAGCTGTTGGAATATTAGAATAGATCTCAAAGAGCGACAAAATTCCTCAGGAATTCCATATCAGGGGAAAAAAAGATCTCCATTGTAACCCAAAGGAGAAAGCTGCCTCCCAAGAAGAGATTTCACACAGTTAAATTAACATATGCATATTTGCTGGCTTTTGTTTAATGTCTTTTATAAAATTTCAGTGCTACTCCTGACACCCCAGAGAGATACCAGGATTCTTTTTTTTTTTCTCCAGTTTGGTCAAACATAAACATTCATCTATATCTTGTGTTATGGAATGTTCCTTTATGTGGTGTGTGGTATGTCACTGGGATTTGTTTACTAAAAGTTAAATGGCCAAAAGCTTGGCAAGATTTTTGGGGCAGAGAGGGTATTGGGAAGAAGTCGTGGAGAAGGCAGCCAGATGTAGAATAAGCTGAACACACACAATCGGATAGTGGTAGAAGATGTGATAGAATATAGATCTATAAAAATATGGCTTACTTTACATTATAAGAGATAGGAATAAGCCTATGCTATTGACAAAGCTTTCATAATTAATAAAATGTCTCTGTGTGGTTATTTGGGAGCAGATCAGTAAGACAGAAAAATATGCTTGCAAATTTGTTTTCTAATTTTGTTTTTGGTGTGATGAATTCATGAATACAATTTCCCTGGTACCAACTTCTCTTATCTTCAAAGAACCCTTTGTTCGGTGAGGCATGTGCATACATTCATATAGTTGTATATTTTTGAATGATTATGTATAAAGATGGTTAAAAAAGGAATCCTGAACTGTGCTGAAGGTATAGAAAGCCACTTACACAGTCACAGCACTGTAGAGATTCCAGGAATCTGTTTGAATGGAACTTCTGTGAATAAGACTTAATGTAGACAAGTAGGATTTCTGGAATAATGGTGATGTTGAGCATATGTACAGAGATGTAATGATGAGCACTAAGTATGTTATTGATGATTCTGATACAAGATACATAATTGGGACTAAATTAAGTTAGAAAATCCCTCCTGTCTCTCCTGTTACATGATCCCAGTAGGAAAAAGGGAGAAGAAGAAATCTGACTGGTATGATTGCAAAATCTAGGTTTTTTTTTTCCCATCCATTTTATGTAAGCTGTTTCTTCATCAGAGTGTAAGGAGACATGACTATAAAGGCCAAGGCAAAAGACATCAATCAGTTAAATGAATTCAGCATAAAGAAGAAAGGAAAATGAGTAAAAGACAAAGTGTCAGGTGACAGAAAGATGCAACAGCAGTGAGAATCCAAATTATAGTCCTATGCAGCTCACGATGCAGTTTACAATGCTGTCATTGTGAAAGCAGCATGTGTCCAAACACAGCCTTATTTAATTTGAACTTTCTCTGCCTAGTGAACACTGTTTTCTCCAATTTTATTGCAAAGTCTGTATTGCCATACTGTTATATGTATAGAAGCCCTTTTTTTTTTGCACTCCATTTTAATTTTTTTCAGTAACAGTCTATGGCACACATGTACCAATAATTTTCACAAGAGTTGGTCACAGATGAATAACTTTATCTTGTTTTGTGAAACAGTTACCATATCAATGGTCTTGAAATCTGAGGGAATTCCCTTTGAAACTTAGCAGAACCAATATTTGAGTTTTGTAGCTTTTTATCACTGCAAAACCCAGGCAAAATAAAGGTAATGCCAAGTGCATGTCATCCCCTTTCCGGCAGAGGGAACAGAGCTAGAGACATTGCCTTTGGAATGAACTCTGTGCTGCTTATGGGCAGCTCTATGTTTACTGATGCAGCACTGTAATCAATGTGAAGTATCTAGCTCTGTGGCCTTCCTGATGACAGTTTTGTTGTTGTTATTGTTGTGTATTTATCTGGATTTGGCATATTGTTCAGCTGCATACTTTCAGCAAGAATATGACACAAGAAAGTCAGTAAGAAAAGGAATTAAACTTAATGGAGTATTTAGCTCAGTGCTGGCAAAATTCATCTGTAAATTAACATTCTGAAATTGTTTCATCCACAATGTGGTGCAGACTGGCATCAACTAAATATAACACCGCAACCAGTTTTCCACCTCCAAATTTTATTGTTTGTCATGAAAACGTGTTAATTTCTGTTAATCACCTGGTTTTATTGCTGTGGCAATTTAACTTTTCTCTGCTTCAGTTCATATGGTAACATTTTCCTGTGTTTATTTGCCTTCTTAATGAAAGCCTGATCATGTAAATACACCACTAAAAGTCTAATATGTAAAAGGCAATGGAACTTTTTCTCTTTACAGTCAGTGAAAATGAGAAAAACAAAAGTACATTATGAAACTGCATACATCTTTTTAAAAAGTATTTACTCTGTATTCCCATTACCTGCCTTCCAGTCCCCAAGTCCCACCCTGTGTTGTGTTCAGTAGAAGCCAACATCAGCTATGCACTTCTTATCCACAAGGAGGCCATGTTTAACTTTTTTTGAACATAAAAGTGTTCTAGTAAACAATATTTTGGCATCATATGAAACTCCTTGTTTATACTTCACAACCATTTGTGTTCTCATAATACACAGTTTCATACACACAAACACACAACACACACACAAACAAACAGAGAGAGAGAGAGAGAGAGAGAGAGAGAGAGAGAGAGAGAGGAGAAGGAGGAGGAAGAAGATAATGGCTAAAGGATTAAAAATATATCCATTAACAGGAAAAAAAATACAACTTTTGTCACCAAATTTTAGCTATATAGTCATTAATATGGATCAGTCATATATGGCAAATGTGACTCCTGAATGAAAATTAAAGGAAAACTCAATAGAATAGCAGCAAAGTTAACTATAGTTTCATAGTTTCAAAGGCTCAATAATCCTTCACCAGTTAGCAATGTTACTGCTTCTTCCAACTCAGGGATAGTCATAAGTGACACAGGTGAGTTTTGGGGGAATGGTATGGGAGGCTTCTGGAAGATTATGGGAGGTCTGTAGTAAACAAAACTCCCTTAAGAGATCCGCTTTTCTAGTAAACAAAAACCCATATTTAGGATTGTTTACCCAATGGCAATCCTGTTCAACAGTCCAGACTTTTATTTAAGACAATGACACCAGCACTGCTATTTTGGAGAAAGGGGTGGGGGAAACTTTGGAACTGACAGTGGGTAAAAAACCTGCCAAAACAAGAGCCCAGCCCTATGTTTCTTTTCTAGAACTTAAGTAACCCAGGTATCTGGAATGATACAAGTGTTCTGGGAGTAGGATGCAAACATTGGAGGCAAATTTATTCTGTGCATGAAAATCATTACTCATTACTGTCTATACACTAAAAAATTAATGATACTCCATGTTCTGTGAAATAAGAACTTGCTCTTCTAAACAGACAAACAAGATTTTTAGTTATGAAATTGACTAGCCTATGGCATGAAAACAGCATCTCTTATCAAGATGAAGATCCTGTTAAAGAAGCAAAATAAGTTTTAGAGTTCAAAAGCTCAAAATCATTATATAAGCTAAGACCCAGAAAGAAATTTAGAATGTTGCTTCTTTCAGAAAAAAAAAGTGTCAGTCTTAGAATCATTGTACACAGGGCAGGGTACTCTCTTAGGACTGGAGGTGGAGGGGGTGAGTAGGGGTGTGGGAGGGCAAGGGGAAGAGGGGAGGAAGTAGAAATTTTGAATGGTATTATTTATCAAGCAATAAAAAATAAATGAAAAGAAAGATTGTTATAAAAATCTAAAAAAAAAGAATCATGGTGCACAGGGTGTTAAGGCTGAGAAAAAAAAAAAAAAAGCTATGGTCCCTTGTGTCACATCATGTGGTCAAACAGTGCCTAGAGAAGAAAAAAGTTTCTTTTATTAATTGTTTTATTGATATATATATATATATATATATATATATATTCCCTTCCCTTCTTCTTCCTTCCTTCCTCTTTCCTGCCTTCCTACCTTCTCCCATTTTCCCCATGTTTCCAATTTGCTCAGGAGATCTTGTCTTTTTCTACTTTCCGTGTACATTAGATTCATGTATCTCTCTTTTAGGGTCCCCTTTATTGCCTAGGTTCTCTGCGATTGTAAGTTGTAGGTTTCTTTTTTTTTTTTTTTTTTTTTTGCTTTATGTCTAAAAGCCACTTATGAGTGAGTACATATAATATTTATCTTTCTGGATCTGGGTTACCTCACTCAATATGATATTTTCTAGATCCATTCATTTGCCTGCAAATTTCAAGATGCCATTATTTTTCTGCTGTGTAGTACTCTATTGTGTAAATATACCCCCCTTCTATCTATTCTTCAGTCAAAAGGCATTTAGGTTGTTTCCAGATTCTGGCTATGATAAACAATGCTGCTATGAACATAGATGAGCACATGTCCTTGTGGTACGATTGAGCATCCTATGGGTATATAGGCAAAAGTGGTATTGCTGGGTCTTGAGTGTCTGGGTCCCTTGCCCCAACATAAACTATTTTTCCCTCTCTGGACCAAAGTGGAGGTACGGGAATAATTGAGATACAGTTCACACAGCAATATCGGAAGGGAGTCTCAGGCTTCCTTCAAATCCTGAAGTTCACCAGAGTTTATTATCCAAACACCTTTTATCCCCTAAGGTAAGCTAAGGTAGAAGTTCATTAACATTCTGTTTCAGGGGTAGCAGGACTACAGTCACATCTGCAGCTCTGTCACTAGCTTGGAACTAACACCTCTTCTTAGGTGATTTACATAATTACAAAAGAAAAGGAGCAACAAGTCTTGAGCTTTTGTTAGGGTAGTGACAGCCTGTCTGGAAAGGTACATGACTGCTCTGGATACTAACCATGGCCCGAGAACTTGGCAGTCACACCATGTAGAAATATGGGCCTACACTTGAGGGAGGTTGTTTTCTGAGAAATTTCCATACTGAAATCCAAAGTGTCTCAACCAGTTTTCATTCCCACCAACAAAAGCAAAGGACACAGTCAACAATGTGATTCTCATGGGATGAGGACTACACCTCCCAGAAGGCCTTTGTGAGCAGAAGGCCCCTGCCAGTTTCACCCCACCGGACCCAAAAACTACATTTCCCAGGAACACCGAACCCCTTTAAAAGTTTAAAAACCCTGCCATGTGCTCGCTCTCTCTCTCTCTCTCTCTCTCTCTCTCTCTCTCTCTCTCTCTCTCTCTCTCTTTCTCTCTTTCTCTTATCTTTCTCCCCCTTTTTTTCCTCCCTCCCTTGACCCGCACTGTGGAGCACCCCCCTTCCCCTAATAAACAATCCTCCCACGCACGTGGTAGCATCCTGGGTCTCCCTTCCTTCGGCTCTGCGATACACCCCACACCGAAAAAGAAGAACAACAAACAAGACAAAACAGCAGTCTACAGAAAGGGGAAAAGATTTTCAGAAACCCCACTTCAGACAAAGGGCTGATCTCCAAAAAATACAAAGAACTCAAGAAATTGGTCATCAAAATAACAAATAATCCAATAAAAATGGGGGTACAGACCTAAACAGAGAACTCTCAACTGAGGAATCTAAAATGAATGAAAGACAAAGAAATGCTCAACCTCCTTAGCCATCAGAGAAATGTAAATCAAAACAACTCTGATATTCCATCTTACTCCTGGAAGAATGGCCAAGATCAAAAACAATGATGTCAACTTATACTGAAGAGGATGTGGGCTAAAGGGAACACCCCTCCAATGCTGGTGGGAGAAGAAAAAGCTTAAGGACATTATGAAGGAATTTGGAAGGTGTTCAAAATGATGCTGGACTAACTACAAAATATGAAAATAATTGTAACTGATATAAATCCTACAGTGAGACTCCAATTCAGAAAAGGTTCTAAGTTTTAAGAAGTGTTCCAGGTAAATAAAACTTAGTTCATCAAATATAATAAAGTCTATAGCCAATATCCAAAATAAGAATTGAAAACAAAATAAGTCCTATTCAACATCCCTGAACAACTGCCTGTGAGCTAATCACTCTTACTCTCAAACTCCCCTTCATAAGTTACTTGAATGGTTTTTTTTTTCAGTTTTTTTTTAACCTGTAACCTAGACTTTCACCTGTTTGTAACAGAAAGAACAGGCTGTTTGTCATCCCAGCTGCCTGGCTGGCTTACACCTGAAATAATCACACAGAAACTGTATTCATTTAAACACTGCCTGGTCTATTAGCTCTAACTTTTTATTGGCTCATTCTTACATCTTTAATTTAACCCATTTCTATTAATCTGTGTATTGCCACATGATTGTGGCTTACTGGTAAGACTCTAGCCAGTGTCCATCTCAGGCAAGAGATCCATGGCATCTCTCTCTCTGCCCTTCTTCCCAGCATTTAGTTCTGTCTTCTCCACCTACCTAAGTTCTGCCCTACCAGGCCAAGCAGTTTCTTTATCGATCATCCAACAAAAGCAACACATAAACAGAAGAACCTCCTATACCACCTGTTCATTATATTTGTGTTACAATACGAAACAAAATATAACATTAATTTTCCTGACTTGATGTTTTATATAGCTGGAAGTGTATTTGTATCATTTTATAATTTCTTAGAAAACATAATTTGGTTAAAATTGGAAATACTATTTGTTTAATTTTCATTTGTTTTTTATCTGAAGGGGTAAAATTATTATGCCTAGAAATACTCAGTTTTCATTCAAGTTCCAGGTAGGAAACTTCTAATTTCTCTTTGGCAATAAGTAATTTGTAATTTTTATCTCTATTTACTTGAATGCTGTATCTATCTTAGATTTTTTCATTTTATTTTTATATGAATCTACATCCTGCCTGCATGCATATCTGTGTGAGGGTGTTGGATCACTGGAACTGGAGTTATAGACAGCTGTGGAATGTCATTTGGATGCTGGGAATTGAATACAGATTCTTTGGAAGAGCAGCTAGTACACATAACCAATGAGCCATCACTCTTGCCCTTTAGATTTTCTTTGGAATTAAATTGTTTTAATAACTATGTATATTGACACTCATTTTAACCTAATATACTACATCACAGATACACAGATATATGTATCCATGTGTTTAAATATAAATGGATGCATGTGTGTATACATGCATGTGTCACTTCATACATACACAGATAGAATAGATAGATTCAGCAGCCAATAAGCTTATGTTTTGGGGGACAGAGAATTTTGAAGATTGAACGTAAGTATTCAAGAAAATTCTAGTAAGTATAAAAAGCAAATTTGAAACCACAATCTTTAAAGATGAGCTGAAACACTAAGGATTGATTAGACCTCACATTTGTTGTTCCCTTCCACCCATCTAGTAAGTGACATGATAAGAGTGAATTATAGGCAAAGCTGGTACAGGGAATCACGGATCAAAAGACACATATGAAGTATCAGATAGAGAAGGTAAGAGTGACTTTAACAAGTTTTAAAAGAGTCTTGAAGCTTTGTGCTACTCTTCATAAAGAATGGCTGTAGGACCATAATCTATCCACAGTGCATGAGCTAGCATGTCAGAACCCATCCCTTATAGTGGGATGCTATGCTCAGCCTTAATTCATTGGGGAGAGGCTTGTTCATGCTCCAACATAAAGTGTCAGACTGTTGACTCTCCAGGGGAGCCCTTACCTGTTAGAAGGAGAGGATGGGAAGTGGGCTGTGGAAGACAAGGGGGGTTGGAGTAGGGGTGGTAGGGAGAACTGTGGTTGGAATATAAAATGAAATTAAAAAATAATGAGATAGTTGAGATGGAGGAAGGAAAGAGATGAGAGCAAGAAAAGAGATATTTTGATTGAGGGAGCCATTATGGACATAGCAAGAAACCTAGCACTAGAGAAATTCCCAGGCATCCACAAGTATGACCCTAGCTAAGACCATAAGCAGTAGAGGAGAGGGTGTCCAAAGTGACTTTGCCCTGTAGTCAGATGGATGAATATCTTAAATATTACCATAGAACCTTCATCAAGCAACTGATGGAAACATAGGCAGAGACCCAAAGAGGGGCACTGAGCTGAGCTCCCAAAGTCCAGTTAAAGAGTAGGAGGAGTGAGAATATGATCAAAGAGGTCAAGATCATGATGGGTACACCCACTGAAACAGTTTACCTGAGCTAATGGTAGCTCACCAACTCCAGCCAGACAGGGAAGGAACCAGAATAGGTCCAAATTAATCCCTGTGAATGTGGGTTACAGTTGTATGGCTGTGGTAGACTGTGGGGCCACTGGCAGTGGCACCAGGATTTATTTTGCTGCTTGTATTGGCTTTTTGGGAACCTATTCTCTTTGGGTGTATACCTTGCTCAGCCTAGATATAGTAGTCAATGCATGTGCATTACCCTCTCTGAGGAGTGAATGGGGTTGGGGAGAGGGAGAAGATGGTGGAAAATGTAGGAGAGGAGGGAGTGGGAACTTGGATTGGTATGTAAAATGAAAAAAAAAGTTTGTTTTCTTTTTAAAAAATAAAAAAAATATATAAAAATTAATTAAAAAAGAATGCAAACTAGTACACAAACTTCAAACCTCCAATACCATTCTGTCTGAAAAACACACATGAGATTTACTATATAGCCCATAGAAACTATAGCATCTAAAGGGGAGAAGATTTTGAGAAGTTTTGCTCCATTTAATGTTATGATGATAACAAATGAGCCATGGTCTACATTTTCTTTTCTGATTTACTTCTGCTTCATCTCAATTTCTCTCAATATTGAGAAAGGAGTATGGTGCTAAATATATTTACAAATTTTCTTGCAGTTGAAGAACATAGTGAAGGACTCGTAAGGTAGGATTAAAAAATAAATGCCAAGTCTCCAGTTCCACCACCCTAAGTGCACACAGTGCTGTCTAGTGGTTCCTTGAGCTCCTGACTTTCAGAAGGAAAAAAAGAAGAAATAGGAGAAAAAGTTTAGGAGAAATTGTATTTTCCTTTTTGGATTTTGATTGATATGGAATGAAGAGTTGCATTGTCTTTGAGAGGACAATTGCTTAGTAATATTGAAGGAAAGGAGAATGGCATTATTATTTGTTGAGTGAACAATGTGAGATAGAAAATCTGTGTGGGAAAATTTAGTGTAATTATGACTCAATTGAGTAGAAATGAATTTCCTCACTCCACAATCATGAAAGTTCAGTAATTATTACAATGGTTAAAATTGTACAATATGTACAGTTTCAAATAATATGTGCTGTATGTATAATTTCAAATATTTGAAAGGTAGACCTGTAAAAAAGGAAAAATGGCATATCCAGTAAAACAATAACAAATAATG
Organism: Arvicola amphibius; assembly: GCF_903992535.2. NCBI lineage: Eukaryota > Metazoa > Chordata > Mammalia > Rodentia > Cricetidae > Arvicola > Arvicola amphibius. Next base: position 127,824,572 of record NC_052065.1, on the reverse strand, counting down.
GGGTTACCTTAAGAATATAAATAGTAAGTAGGACTCTATGGTTAATATCAATTTGTCATCAATTATTAGAAACAAACTTCAATAATTACTTTCTTTTCCAGAAAATCCAAGTAATTATTTATTTAAATTTCAGTATATTTTCATTTTAGAATTTGTTTCTTTCCCTCTCCTTTGTAAATTCTTGTGCATTACCTAAATGATCTTTTACTCATCAGGTTTTTTTGGCATAAAGTTTTATTAAAGAGAGGAAGAGAGAGAGAGAAAGAGAAAGAGAGAGAGGAGGAGGAAAGAGACGGGGGAGTAGAGAAAGAGAGAGAGAGAGAGAGAGAGAGAGAGAGAGAGAGAGAGAAGGAGGAGGAGGAGGAGGAGGAAAGAGACGGGGAGTAGAGAAGTAGGGAGAGAGGCAGAAGCAAAGCTGCCTCTCAGAGAGGAAGATGGAAAAGAACTTACTCATCAGTTTTCTTCTTTTTTCTATCTCAAAATTTTATCACATAAAATTCTATTTCATTTGTTATTCTCTCTTCAATCATGGCTTTGTCTTATTCTAACTCTATCAAGAAGCAAACCACATTTTTATGCTCTTATTAAAAACACATAAATAAAAGTCAAATTATACAATGTTCTACAGAAACTGTAATCTCTTCCAGGAAGAATAAGAGGTAATTGGAAATAATTGTAATTTATTATCAGTAGTAGTAGTAGTAGTAGAAGTAGTAGTAGTAGTAGTAGTAGTATATTGTCAGCAAACTTCCAATAAATTCTCCACAGGTAGATAGTATGTATGTATTGCTATACATGCAATATATATATATATATATATATATATATATATATATTCAAAAATATGTGGCTAGATATAAATACATATATCTGCATATTTACTTCTCAAATGGGTGGGGGAGAAATAATTTTGTGGAAAAAATTATCTAATGGTCTGATTCTTGTCAGTGAAGTTGCTAGAGTCAGTACCATAATTGCTTTTTTTGTCAGTTTGCTTGATTATCAGCACTAAGTGCCTTTGATAATTATTAGAATGTCACAGGACACTTGTAACCACCTCTCTGAAATGATAATGGAAGAATGCCTGAACTAATCAAACTATTAATGACTCATCCTAAATATTAAGGCAACAACTATTTTCAATTTTTTAAAATGGTCCTGTAGACAAAATTAATCTAATTTGTGATAGAAATATCTTGCTTCTTTTCAAACTATAAAGACAAAGGAAAACATAAAAATAAGCAGTAATAAATGAGAAGTATGAGAAAAATTACATTAACTTTGCAAATGTTAATTTCTATTTTAAAATGTCTCATACTAGACAGCTCTAAATTTCCGCATTCTGACTCTAAACATTAACCATGGACAATAAATAAATAATCTATAATGTGTGTATATATATAAAATACAAAATATATAATAAATAAGCATAAATATAACAACAGTGGAAAATATTTCGGAATATATTACACAAAGAGGCAACAACTATTTCAGCCAAATAAAAAACATATTATATACAGAAAAGCAAAACCCATTTCTTCCTTTTAAATGGCAGATAATTTAAGGTTGTCAATATGTTAATAAATGCAGTTTTTGGTATGAAAATCATGACATTAACATTAGTAGCAATCATATGTCACATATGTACTTTGAGTTAGGGGATGCCTTACATCTTCTTACTTGAGTTATTATAATTACAGCTTCTCTGAGATAATTTTTTTCCTTAGTTAAAAAAATATACTCAGGTCCATACAAATCCTTGGATAATGTTACAAGAAAAGAGGTGGCTATCTATGCTGTCCATGACCATTATCCAATGTCATTATTTTCTTTCAATATATATTGTTTTGATGCAATTTTATCAATAATATCAATTTCTTTTGAATGATTGAGAAAGCTAAAGTTGAGAATTTAAAATTTTTATTTCATAAAAATACTTTCAAGACAAAAGTAGAATGTATTGATTTTGTTGATTTGTTCATGAATGTTTTCAGAATTTTGAATAACTATGCAAGTGTCTTGATTTTGGAGGAAGCAGGAAGAAGTCAAGAGAAACCTGTAAACCAAGATTCTTACAAGAAAAACTGATACTTAGGATTGTGAACGCATGAGGAAATAGTGTTTCTATTTAAGAGTAGTGTTTGAATGTGGGAGACTTGACTGGGAATTTTCAGCAAGTGGTATGACTTTCTGATTGTAATCTCTCTTTTTATTTTTGATATTATAGCATAATTGCATCATCTGTCTCTTCCCATTCCTCTCTCAAAGCCTTTCCTTTATAATATTTGCTAGCTTTCAAAATCCTGACCTCTTTCTTCATTAACTTTTGTTATATGCATGTGGTCCCCCATGGCTTCTGCTTAAGTTCCTGCCTTCAGGTTACTGTCCTACTTGTTTTCATGTTCTGAATTCCTTTGAAGATGGACTATGATGTAAAACTGCGAAATGAAATAAGCTCTATCATTCCAAAGTCACTTTTGGTCATAGTGTTTTATTATAATATAAATCCTAGCTAACACAAAGTTGAACAACATTCATACCAAAATATTTTTCTTTCTCCTTAAATTTATTTGGTATCTATCTTATAATAAGATAGTCTCTATTTGCCTAGTTCCCCAGTATTAAACTGGATTATTTTATGTCGTCTTTCTCAATATGTGTATAACCTCATAATCTCAAGAAATAAAAAATTGTTCATCAAAAATAAGGAAAGACTTTGAAATAAGCATGAAATACTAAAATTTCTTAAATAAAAACATTTTGATAATTATAGGGGTATATAAAGATATATTCAATAATAGGTTTTAAAAACCAAACAAAAATCTTCACTAACTTTATTGACAGATATTTTTCATTCAAATTTCAAATCTGTCCATTAAGGTAACACATACAATTAGGTGTGAATGTTTAATAGAAAAATTGTACTTGTCTCTTCATACTACTGAGAACATTATTTTTCCAGCATGGCCATTTCAAAGCACATTGCAGAAAACCTTTGAGATAATTTTATTAGAAGCTGACATCCTACTTTACCCCAAAGATTTATTTGACATTTTTTCAGAGATTTGATAACTTTGTACAAATTATCCATGGCAAGAACAAAATAAAAATCTTTTATTTTATTAATTATTTAGTTCCTGCTGTGCCCAATAAAATAAAACTAAATATTTAGGAACAAACCGCAAGAAAAACTAGCAAATTTTTGAAGGAACTTTCCATTGACAATGTCACTTTGTTTGGAAGAGGACTTTGGTTTCAGTTCTCTTCAAGTTTTCTGATTTCCACATTTTTTTAAATTATTATTTAGCTATTTGTCTGGAAGAGTGCCCTGTAAAGACAATTCTTCAAATCTGGGCAGGTGCATTTGTGCAATTATTCTCTGAATGGAATGGGATCAGCCTGGCTTTTCAGTGAATAGGTTGTGTGACAGTTGTTTACTTAGATTTTATAGACATGTTCTATTCACAGGTTGCTTTTGGATTCTTTCTATTTTTTATTGTTGCCTCTGTTCTAAGCAGATGCTGTGTTAAGTAACAGCATGTCTTTTGGAGGGTGTCGATTCAGTTCAGAAAAAAAACAATGATTTTGAATGTAGTAAAGTGTATATTAGTTATTCTGTAGTGCTGTGAAAAAATAGCATGACCAAAGCAGTTTACAAAAGTGTTTATTTGGGTATATGGTTTCAGACAGTTAAGACTTGGTTATGGCTACAAGTGACAGAAGCAGTGGCGGGAACAGGAAACTGAAATTTCATATGTTGAGCCAAAAATGCAAAATAGAGTACAAAATGAAAGCAACTAGAAGATTTAAACTCTCAAAGCCTACACCAGTGACAATGTCATATATCCTAAATTTCCTCATACGGTACCAACGGGAAACGGGATGTTCATGTATCAAAGCCTGTGGAGAACATTTCTCATTCAAGCCATCACATTCAATTCCCTGCCTCCCACAGTTTTGTGGCAATATTCTAGTCCCAAATACATTTAACCCAACTTCAAAAATCACCATAGTATTTTACTGTCCCAATGCTATTTTAAAAATGCACAGTACAATCTGGTACTTCTGGGACTCAAGAAAATCTCTTAATTGTAAATCTTGGAAAATAAAAAGTAAACTGCAAAATTTCAACATATAACGATGCAGAATATGTTACTATTCCAAAAGTAGGAATGGGAACATCATTAAAAAATTTTTGGATCAAATCAAAACTGTGACCTAGCAAGGCAAACCTCCAGTACACTGAGGCTCTTGCCAACAACATTAGATGCCTCTGCCCCTCCAACTTTGCTTTGAGAAACATACCATCCTCTCACATTCCTCTCACATACTTGAAACACAACTCTCTCTCACATAGTGTTCTTCTCACTATGTTTAGCTTGACTTGGCATGCGAATCATGTCTCTGGTACGCTAACATCTTTGGTTCTCTGCTGCAAAACAAGATTCACCTTCACAACTTTATACTATGGTCTTTCACATCCTCTTGCTGTCTATGGACCTTCATTCAAGCATGCCTATACCACACACAGCATGCTTTTAGTGACTTTTCATAACTGCAGAGGAAGAATCTATGACCTTTTATTTTTTTATATTTCATGTTTCTAAAATCAGTGCTATGAATATGACATAATCAGAGATATTTATTTAAAAGTATGCCCTGTAAGGGCAGTACTTCCTCACATTTGGGCAGGTAAATTTGTGCAGTCATTCCCTGAATGACTTGGGAGCAGACTTGTCACTCACTGGATGGGTTGTGTGACAGTTGTTTTCTTGTGCTTTATCAAGATTTTCTCCTCTAGAGAGTCTTAGACTCTGTACTGAGCTTTGTTTTGTGCATAGTGGTCCAGAAATTATCATTTCCATGATTCTATCTATCTATCTATCTATCTATCTATCTATCTATCTATCTATCTATCTATCATCTACCTGACCACACACAACTTGGTAGGTACAAGACTCATTTACAAACTTCTCCATTTCCTGGGGTCTTATGATAAGAATGAGACTTTATCTTGTTTTAATAGCAGAATAACTGCATGTGAAAAGGCAAAATTTTGGTAAACCAGCACTTGAACTATTAAATCAATAGTCATAATTATTGTTCTGAGAAAGAGTATACAATCCTTTGTCAAAGAAAATTGTATCTTTTAATTGATACTACAAAGCAATATTTTTATAACTGCATAGACTTTATAGTTCTTTTGCAGGGAGGATGAAACCACTATGGTGTCGTAGTTTTTATATGTCTCTGCTCTTTTGAGTCAGTTTAGATATGTTCATTTCTACAGGACTGTTTGAGCAAACAAAATCTAACTCAATAAAAGTAAAGTACACTGTGGATTCAGATCTGACATTTTTTTTTCTATTTCTGACCATTAGACTTAGTAGAAAAAACAGCCATTGAGTAAAATATTGCATTGGTTGGGACCTCTTTTTCATATATAGTTCATTGTCAGTGTTTGATAAGACTTGTGATTATAAAGGAAATGTTCTGCTTTTATACTTCTGTGGCTTTCCATGTGAGGTTGTTTTGAAGAAGGATTTCAAAACAGAGTCAAAAAGGAGCACACCCCTGAAACAAAAAGGACAATAGAAGTGCTCATATTTTAAGACATTTTTTTCTTTACTCTGCCTCCTTTCTTTTCTGTCTTTTCTCTCCCTTTCTCTCTCACTCAAAGAAGGATAAGTAAAAGCTCAGATTGAGTTTGAAATTGGAATATGGGTGAGTTAAGTACTTACTGTTATTTTTAAAAGTTATATTCATTAATGGAACTTGAAGATCTCAATCTGTGGAAATAGATGACAATAATTATTTTCTAACATTTTGTAAAAATCACAAATGTTAAGCTGTTTGACAAAAGGAAAGACAATTTTGGACATATTTAAGTCAAAATTCCAAGTCAGCCTGTTGTTTCTCTGGGGTTAGTGATACTCTTTTAAAATATATTAGGACATATGAGGCATAGAGCAAAGCTAAAGGGCTCTGCCAATTGCACATTGAAAGCTACCACTCATATCATAACCTGCTTGATGGCCTAAGGTAAGACTTTCTCATCTACTAGCTACCAGAGGATAGTGCAACCATTACCTAAAATGCTTGATAATGAACTCATTCATGAGGTAGTGGTTATGCTGATTGGGGTTTTTGGTGCAAGGAGATGCATTAGCTCTGACACAGTAAGTACTCAAAGATGTAGACCCACTTAATACCCAGACTCTCTTGGGCATGGACCTGTTCTGCAAGTAGGGGCCATAAAATGTGATGCTCAATTCAAAGACTTTGGCTGAAAGAGTAACAACTTGCCTCATGTGACCAAAACTGTTGAGTCTCAGTGTCTACATGGATCTGAACCACACCCTAGACTACCTCATGTATCTAGTTAAAGCTTTGTACCTTTCTGCAATCCCTCTGTGCAAAATGTTCAGAAAGAATAGGTTGAGGATGTGTCAATTTGTGATTAATCAGCAATCTCCTCCACACATTGTGGTGTAGCTGGTCTCTTTTGCTCCTGTCTGATGTTTGGGGTATAAAAATGTCTGGTGTCTTTTACACCTGTTTAAGGTATTGGCAGAATAGAGGACTAAGTTAAGTTTAGGGGAAAAATTTTAGGACCAGGGCTTTGAGAGGAGTGTATCTGACTTGATTAAGGTAGATCCTTTATCTCAGACCAGGGAATTGAGAGGGGTGTATCTGACCTTTTTAAGGTGGATTCTTCAATTAGGCTCCCTGGATCTCACAAGAATTCTTTGAGTTTGTGAAAACATAAGTTTTACACATATACATTGTATAAACAGTAGCATATTTATGTCAGAATGATTGTGACAGATGTTTTTGCACAATGAAAAATATTTTTAAGAATATGGAAGACAGCGTGAGAGAGATTTGATAACTTGTACTTGTTGAAATTTGTTTTGTAAGGCTGTCCTTTTAAACAACAACACTTCTCAGCTGTCAAACTGCATCAGAGATTATTGAGGAGAATTAAATTTTACTTGAGGAGTTATTGATTAAAAATGACAGAGAACTTACTGGGCTGGAATCTCGAACTACTCCTCAGGGTCTTCCATGTTTGCTGAGGATCATATTTTTCTTTTGCTGTTTAGTTGAGGGCTTGTCAGGTTCCAGAACATCCTGTGGAATAAAAATGTATAGAAAGACAAGACTACCTTGACCTGAGCAGCTGGGCTATTGATTTCAGTGATTCTGTCCACTCTCTGGTGATCTTCAGTTTAGATGAAAGGCAGTTTCACCCAGTGGTCAGCACTTGGCAGTTGAAGCTAGCTGCGGATGGATGTTGTTCTGTGCCCATCTGTCTTCTGTCTTCTTTGGAGGAAATAGAGTGATGCTGCTAGGAGCCAACATGTCTCTTTTTGTTATTAAAAGTTTTTTAATAATTATTTAAATGTCATATTTCCCAGATCTCTGAGTTGTTGAGGACTGTTTACCAGTTATAGATGAGTGATAAATACAGTATAGAACCTGCCTGGAGATCTGAGTCCGAGCTTGACTGTACTGGTTCTCAACTTACCACTCATAAAAAGACAGAAAGGAGAAAAAAAACTGCTGGCAATAGAAGGTTAACGGCAAAACTGACAACAGTAGAGAACAGCTTAATATATTTTAAATGAGGGTTGGATTAAATATAAAGTATTTTTAAGAGACTTAAAAATACATATACCAGTTTAAAACATGAGACTTATTGCTTTGTAATATAGAATGAGATACAATGAACAGACAATTATAACATTTAACAGTAAGCATAGGTGCATTTAAGTCCCATGTATGCACACACACACACACACACACACACACACACACACACACTCAGTGAACAGGAATTGGACAAAGTGGATGTTCTTGGTGGACCCTACCAAAGGCATGTCACTGCACAAAACACACATGTAACAGAGAAAACAAGAAGAATTTAAAATCAAAAACATAAGTAAACTGGGGGACAAGGCAGGGTATACCTCAATAAAGATGGCAGGACTTGGTCACTTGATCTGGCTCTCAGTTAACATTGTGCCAAAATCACCTGACCTCAGTTAAGATGGTTTTAAGGTCACTTGACTTCAGCCAAAATGGCAGTAATGTCACCTATGTAACAGGGTTAACACCAGAGAACAAGACAGGAAATACCTCAGTAAACATGGCAGAACTTGGTCACCTGACCTGGCTCTTAGTTAATATGGTGGTGTGCTGCAGGAGCTCCTTCCACTCCTTCAGCCAATAGCCTTTAAGATATCAACTCACTTGGGCATGGTCTCTTTGGTTTGAAAGAGCAGCAGTAGCTGTGTGCTCTCTCGCTTGCTTTTGGAAACCAGACTCTTTTCCTGGTTGTGTAGATGGCTGTTGTCTAGGACGGTGATCTGTAAGTTTTTCCTTTAAATAAAAAACCCTTTTATTAATCATAATTCCAAACTGGTATGGGATTATTTTGTGACTTACTTCTTTTGCGGTAAAGTTACCTGACCTAAGTTAAAATGATGGTAAGGTCACCTGACCTCACTCAAAATGGCAGTGGTCATATGTTGTATGGAAGAGCAACCTAGAGGCATGATACTCCCTGTTGCTGAGCTAACATGCCACTAGCTGTGGTAGGGAGCAAAAGGCTGGAATTGAAAACAGCTGCCTTGTAGATCCAATCAATCTTGTCTGCAGCAGTGCCAGGGACAGTTTGAGGAAAAGCAGAGCCAGAAGGATACTGGCAGAGCATAGTTTGAGGGGTTATACCATAGCTGAAAATGTGAAAACCCACAAAAAACACCACAGAGCCTAAAGAAGTGTGTACTCTCTCTATAGGCAGGGTGGGAAATGATGACAAACACCATAGGGCTTGTAAAAGAGCATGCTCTCTCCACAGGTGGGTGTTAAGGCCTGACTGTCTCTGGTCTTGGCAACTCAGAAGCCAGAGAGGCTGAAAGTCACTCTGAGCAGTCTCTCATGGTAGGGATCATTGACAAGTGGTCCAAAGAAAAAGAAAAGAAAAAAGGAGAAAGAAAAATCTGAGGGACCCTGGGTCCCCACTTGAATGTACCACACAGCATGTAAGGTGTTAGTGTGGTAGGACTGACTCCAGGTTGTCTAGTCATGTTTTTACCTATGGAAAGCAACCGGAGATCCGGAGATGAATGTTAGTAAATGGTTCAACCATAGCCGTGAAAACTGTTGTTGGGGGCTGGAAGGTGAAAACTCACCACCAAAGGTCTTGGTGTGCATAAGAGTTGGTATTCAGGAGCTGTTGCAAAGAAACCTGGTTTCTGAGCCCAGGGTTCCATGTGTACTCAGCTGGCTTGCCCACTGGCAGATGGGACCATGGAAAACCTGGCCAAGTCACAAGAACCAATGGAATAGTTTAAATAAAATACTGCAGGTTCCCCAAGGGGCACAGCAGCAGAAAGGCTGCAGGTCCCCAAGTGGTTGCAGTAGGTAGCAGGACATGAGACCATGCCACGGGTCCCCTCGTGGCAGCAGGCAGTGGGCAGTGAGTCCTGAGACCATGATGAGCCACAAAGGCAGCCAGTTACAGGCAGGGAGCAAGTCTCAGGCTGGGAGCCTCATGGTGGGTGAGGGACTGAGATGCATAGACATGCCATTAGACCATGCTTCAGGTCTCTGAAGGCAGCTGGTCTCAAGCAGGGAACCACATGACTGGTGAGAGACAGAGTCATAGATAGGCACCCCATGCAGAGTGAGGTTGGATACTTATTGGGTTTTGGAGGCAAATGGGGGGAAGAGGAGAAGGGAGAAGAGCAGAGAGGCAGAGAGAGAGAGAGGAGGGAGGGAGGAGAGGAGTCACAGCAGCAGCTACCTCTTTGGGAGAGAGATGGAAAGGAAAGGACTCAGGCTACAGGCAGGAAGGAAGATCTTCCTGTTTCAGCAGTGGACAGGGAAGGTATTTGGTGGGGCTTCTCTCTTAAAAAGACAGGACAGACCATTACAACTAACATTATTGTATACATTCAGTAAATGGACAAGTCAGTTCTAGTGATGTAGGTGGGTCTTCTGTTTTGTGTTGATTTCATTGGTTAATTAATAAAGAAAACTGCTTGGTCTGATAGGTCAGAACACAGGTAGGTGGGAAAGACAAAACAGAATGCTGGGAAGAAGGCAGTGAGGCAGATGCCTCGGACAGACACCATGGAGCCAGCTGCCAGGTCAGAAATGATGAATCTTCTTGGTAAGCCTCCACCTCGTGGTGCTACACACATTAATAGAAATGGGTTAATCAACATGTGACAGTTAGCCAGTAAGAGGCTAGAGCTAATGGGCCAAGCAGTGTTTAAATGAATACAATTTGTATGTTGTTATTTTGAGTGTAAAGCTAGCAGTGCGGGAGCTGGGTGGGACAAAAAGCAGGCCTGCATGCCTCCCCACTACCTTCTAAAACCATTTTTTACCATCTAATTTAGTGTTCTGGCTGCCTTGTAATAATGATATCTATATCTATATAATAATTGTGTGATAATGTCTATTACACAATTGGTTATAGTTTTTTCATGCCACCACAAACTGTTCTTTTTGTGACAAAATAACAGGACCTATAAGTAAAGCAACTAATCAATCCAAATTCATTTCTACATGAGAAAAAATCATTTCCTAGGAAACCAAACCTGGCCAATTTTCTCAAAAATTAAAAGGAACAAATAGCATATTTAGTTAGCAAAAGCTATTCAGCAAGAAAACTTAAATAGTTTGCTAAGATATAAAAAAAGAAAACCTATTTAACTAACACATTAAAATCTTCACTATTACAAAATGCTCAAATTGGGTTATAATCTGCTATAAAACTCTCATATCAAAAGAGAAACAGATTTATAAAGAAAATAATTAAATAGTGAATTTAATAATGTTCAGTGTATCTCACTGAAAGGTACTGTTTTCTAAGTAAATGAAGAATGTGATTATCAACTTAAAGTAAACTTTGCCTTTTCCTTAGTTTCTCAATTTAAAGTCTACGTTGTGGTACAGAAGTTGGCATGTGTCAGAACAACAATGTAGGGAAGGGCTTCAAGAGATAAAGAAATGCAACCATACAAATTAAGTTAAAAAACAAAACTAAAAAACACCAAAAGAAACAAAAATTCTGTGTTCTGTTCATCACACTGACCTCTCTCTCTCTCTCTTTCTCTCTCTCTCTCTCTCTCTCTCTCTCTCTCTCTCTCTCACACACACACACACACACACACACACACACTTTATGTAATGTGTTGAAGTGTGAATGAAAAGCTTCTCCTATCAAATATTTTTCAACTGTATATATCAGGAGGCACAGTTCAGAAAGGAAAAAATGTTTACTCTTTCTAAATAAGCCATTTTTCTGGTGAGCATAGAGGTAATATAGCCTTAAGGTCTCATGGATCCTTTTAATTTAAAAGCAATCTAAAAATTATTGTAACTTTGCACAAAATTTTATATGTATATACATGCACATGTGTGCATACAAAGCTACTACATACATAAATACAAATCAAATCCCCACTTCGCTATTATCAGTAGATGCATGTGTTTGCTCCAATGCTGTCTCTTTCATGAACTATTCTCAGTCATATGTGATCTTATGATGACATATGATCACATAGATGAGAATGGTATTGTTTACTGAATGATCAGATCAAATCTAAAAGCAGCGCTGAATATTGGAACTGGAGTAGAGGACATAACAATTGTTCTTTCCTTATATTTTTCACCCCAAGGATACAGAAAGAATAAGGAACAAACATTCTGTCCTGGTACATATGCAACAACAACTTCAAATCTCAGTGTCATTAGAATAAGAAAGAGATGCAGAGATGCGGATGCTCACAATAATAAGACATGAGGCATTAGAAGCAGGACTGTGACATTTAAAAGTCCGAGATGTGTAGTATTCTATCCCTCCCTCCTCACACAAACACCTGCAGAGAGAAAAACAGAGAAACAGAGACAGAAACCAGTATTAAGTGTCTCCTGTGGCAAAAGCTGGATAATTCAAAGTTAACGTGAAAGCAAGTGTAGATAGAGGTAGAAGTGACGAAATCCACTATTATTCATCAGGGAAAATTATCCAAACTGCTGATATTAATCAGAGTCTATGTTGCCTAGGTGCTTTCATCTCTTTCATTTTGTAGCATGTAAAAATACAGTCAACCAGCTTATATTCTCTTGCTCTTATAGCCATCTTTTTTCTTAGTTTTAAATTAAACTGATTTGCCATTTAATATCTGCCAGGAGCCAGCAATTTGACTTGATTTTCTGCCTGAATGTATACTGCTGCCTTGCTTTCAGTCCATACTGAACGTCTGTGGCCAAGGAATATAATTATGATTTGTTCTATTTATTTTAGATGTGTTTGGAATGTTTAGAAATGTTCACCCTATGTATCATGGTCCTGGTAGCAGTTCTAATTTAAAGTAAATACCTGTACTCTCCAAAAGGGAAACTGGCCTTTAAAGTCTTGATTATGGTCAGGTTGGTGGCATACATCTACAATCCCAGAAATTGACAAGACAAACATGAAAATTCCAAATTTGTGATCAGCCTAGCCTACATAGTGAGTTGAAGGCAAATTTGCACATATTGAGACCCTGGCTCAGAAACAAAACTAGCCAAACAAACAGAAAATATAGTCTTGATTTTGTAAATAGGAGATTAGAACAACAAATCAAATTTTTGTAGTCAATGTTTCACCACTTACTCCATAAGAAATTTGACAGTTTTAAGGCTTCATTTAATCTCAGGGAAACTGTCATTTGCTAATTTTAGTATCATAAGGATTGGGACACTGTAGAGTCCATCATCTACCTCTTTCTTATAATTTTATTTTCCTATTTATTTATTTATTTATTCATTTATTTATTTATTTTTGTTTTTTGAGACAGGGTTTCCCTATAGTTTCTAGAGCCTGTCCTGGAACTAGCTCTTGTAGTCCAGGCTGGCCTCGAACTCAGAGATCCGCCTGCCTCTGCCTCCCGAGTGCTGGGATTAAAGGTGTGCGTCACCACTGCCCGGCCTTTATTTTCCTTTTTAAAAACATTTATTTATTTAATGTATATGGGCATTTGCATACATACTTATCTGTGCATCATGTGTGAGCCTGGTACCCACAGATCCCACAATTTGGTGTCAGATCTACAAGGACAGGAATTACAGACAGTTGTGATATGGTACTGGGCTTACACCTCTTCCATTCTTGACAGAGGTAGTACAAAAATTTTCTGTTCCTTACAACATAGGCTTGCTATTTATTTATGGTTTTGGCATTCTCACAATTCAGAGTGGATTCTTTATGGAACAACTATAGAGAAAATATGCTTGTTATTGCTTACATTAAGATCAAAGATCAAGATAAAACACAGGTTCACACAATTCAATCAGAGAATCTTCAGCACTGTGTTCCCTTTCAGGGAACTAGTCAGCACTTGTAGGTTACAGTTGAGCATTTCCCCTTAGTTGGGAAAATAGAGTTTTCTATAAATCCACTCACTCAGATCTGGACAGTTACCCTTGAGGGCAATTCTAATGTAGAACAGAGTACTCTAACCAAGGTGCCACATGGCTGCTACTCCCCCATTCTCCTGCCGGAATTACAGTGGGATTTTTCTCTGTTTTCTTTTTTCCTATGAGGGGCAGAAAGGAACCCTAGATGTAAATCTTAGGAAAGAATAGCAGTGCCAGCAGATTTTGCCATTTAGAGTTGATAAGTCTCATGTTTGTCCCCACTGAATTCCAATCATTGATCCTTGATATAAGACAAGTCCAGGCCCATTGCTGAAACCTGTAGAGTGCTATACTCCTGGACCTGGAATCACCAAAAGTGTCATTGTCATATATTCTCTCTCTCTCTCTCTCTCTCTCTCTCTCTCTCTCTCTCTCTCTCTCTCTCTCCTCTCTCTCTCTCTCTCTGTCTTTATCTCTATTTCTCATATCTGGTTGCAGAAGTTTGGATTGAGTCCTCCTCATGATGCATGTCAGAAATATTGTCTTTCAGTTTGTTTAATGTCATCTTTGATTGTGTCAGTAACAGAGACTTCATAACTTCTTCCATGCTCAAACAATATCAAAGGTAATTTGATCAAGGAATCAAAACGCAACAGTGCTTTTTTTAATGAAGAATACATGGGGCCACACATATTATAATGTGTGTCAACATATAAGATCACACCAAATTTCATTTGAACACCTCATAGAGTTAAATATGTGAATCTAAAATGTTAAGAAGAGTGGCACAGAAGGAAAATTAGAATTATCTTGAACAGAAGATCAGCTAGTCCAAATAAGGTTTTGAGGGGGAAATTGTAAAAATGTTCATATTTTTAGAATGTTTTCCCAGCAGCTTTATATACAATCCCTGGAATAGAAAACACAAGCAATACTTCCTAGTATTTCTTACTGATAATGTTGATATAAATAAGACAAGAAAAATTGTGAGTATCAGTTCAGGTAACTACTAATTGATTTACTAAGCACCCATGGAAATTGAAGATTATCTTTAGAGACATGAATGCAAATTTGCTTTGGCAATGCCTCTCTACTTTCACATAGCCCAGAAATCAAAATTACCTCGAAGTTGAGTACCATCCTATAAATAAAGAGTTGTCACATTTGATTTTGAGAAAGAAAAATAGAAATTTATGTTTTGTTCAATTGCCCTGATATGGCAAACTCCATGCCTTCCATACTACACATAAGTGGTAGTAAATGTCACTGGCCTATTTCTCTTCAGTAGGTTCTAGTGTTATTGCTTGCCCAGGTTGGAGAGGAGGGGCAGCTGTGTTTGGATACTTATACCATCTCCCAAAAACTGTTACATTGATGGAGGACTCTCATTGGGTAATAAAGAAAATGCCTTGGCTTTTTGATAGGGCAGGATTTATGTGGGTGGAGTAGACAGAACAGGAAGAAGGAAGTGAGGCAGATGGCTCAGACAATCGCCATGCCTCTCCTCTCTGGGACAGATGTGATGGAGCCAGCTGCCAGGTCAGACATGCTGAGTCTTTCCTGGTAAGACACCACTTTGTGGTGCTTCACAGATTATTAGAAATGGGTTAATCAAAATGTGAGAATTAGACAATAAGAGGCTGGAAATAATGGGCCAGGCAGTGTTTAAATGAATACAGTTTGTGTGTTGTTATTTCAGGGCATAAGCTAGCCAGGCGGCCGGGATCTGGGCAGCAGGAGTGCAGCCCGCAGCTCATCACTACATTACATACATGCAACAAAAGCAATTACTCTAGTTTGTGAGGCAGTAACATTACTTACCTGTTACTCACCTTTCTGACAAAAACTAGGAAGTTTGAAAGTTAAAGTTCCCTTTGGGACTTAAGGGCAAGTTTAACAAACTAAAATGATAAGTTAGTAAACAACTATTGTTGCTATTGCCTATTTTTTATTTTAATTAACATTCTGTGGTTTGGGTCAGCTGGGACTGAAGAATCACCCATGAATAACAAGAGAACAGCATCACTGAAGTGAAGCCTTTGCTTTACTGAAACAGTTGATGCTCACTAGCTGAAGCTGGAAAATTAGCAGTGATTAAGAAGAAACCAGTATTGTTGACATGAAATCGTCTAGAACTGTTTACTGAGAGTCAGCACACAGAGGCTATGTTCCAGAGGTGGCCATGTTTGTACCTTGTTCTGGCAACCAAACTCGGTAGTGTGAGTGTCATCCAAGTGATACTGATTTTGAAGGCATGAAGGTGTCATTGAGAGCAGCTGAAGCTTAGCACTGAGAAACCAGGACAGTTCATTGATGAAGGTGCAGTTGAATGCGCAGTATGAAAGGGTCACACAGAAAAGTTGAGAACATAGGAAAAGCTATTGGTGAAAGTTCAGCCAGATGAAGTAGATGACCCCAGCATTTTGGAGATTCTAGTACCATGGAGTAACCCCCAAGGTCAGCAGCAGCAGTGGAGTGAAGTGGAGCCTTCCAAAGCTTAGAAGATAAGTTGTAAATACTAAAAGTGTGGAGCAGAAGAAGTGACACAAGCCTGTTGTTGAAGCCCAGAAGATGGTTAGTGAATACTAGATATTAGAAACTGAGTTATTTACACAGTTAGAGCTTTGTTTTGCTTTGTTCAGATTGTGACTGTGCCTTGATTCTTCCATCTTGAAGTAAAAAAGTAATTTATTTTTGACTTCTGAGAACACACTGTTGAGAGACTTTGAACTTTAAAAAAGATTTTGGAGTTGTATAGAAAATTTGGTAATTAAAAGAGATTGGATATTTTTAGAGACGATTTTTAAAGTGTTTATGTTTGTAAGGCCATGAGACTTTCTAGGTTTATAAGCTGTTTTATATTAATGTTTAATCTTAAAATTGAACAAGAAAGGGAACATTTTGGCTTAACAGATGTATTTGTGTGTCAAGCTGAAAAGGGATTATCTGTGCTTGCTAGTTTTATGTCAACTTGATACAAGCTATATATAGTCATCTGAGTGGAGGAAACCTAAATAGAAAAAAAAAAATGCCCCCATAATATAGTTCTTTAGGCAAGTCTATAGGGCATTTACTTAATTAGTGATAATAGGCCAGTGGTCCTGGGTTCATGGTTTTATTTTATGTTCTCTGTTACTGTACAGAGTTCATGTTTCCATGGTTTCGTAGTGCGGTATCTTTTGGATGATGCCATATGGATATTAACCTTCACATTTTTCATAATTTTTACCTGTGTGAAATTGAAAGCTCTGGATTGTCTTCAAAGCTTATTTTTTTAATATTCTTGGAGAATATCAGATGTTTCCATAAGTATACAACTGCCTTATAAATACAACTCTATTTGTTTTTAGTTATCAAAAGTGGACACCTGAAATTTGGTGTTAGCATGGTTTAAAAGTATTGAACTGTCACTTTGAGGTTACTGACTGTCTTAGGTACTTTTATGCTGTTGTGAAGAAGAACCATGGCTAAGACAACTATAAAAATCATTTAACTAAGACCTTGCTAATATTTTCAGAGGGTGAGTCTATGACCGTCATGGTGTGGATCAAGGAATCAGGCAGACAGGCATAGTTCTAGAACAGAAGTGAAGAAGTTACATTGATCCATACTCACTTGAGTAGATAGAGAGAGAGACAGAGAGACAGAGAGAGGGAGAGAGGGATATGAAGAGAGATAACTAGAATTGTATGGGCTTTTTTAAACATTAAACACCACTCCCAGTGATGTACCTCCCCCAACAATAGTGCATCTCTCAATCATTCCCAAACAGTTCTACTAACTGTAAAGCAAACCTTCATATATATGAGCCTATGGGGTCCATTTCCATTCAAAATGACTCACAGAAAGCCAAAATTTGCTTCTCTTCTCACATAAAAGAAAGGAAGTACCTACTTCTTGAAGGTATGTTTGCATAAAGTAATATTATCAATGTTGATAATTTCATACATATTTACAATGTAGTCAGATTACTGGCTCCTTCTACCTTCTCTACCTCCATTCCATCCTTACTAATTCCTATTCTCCCTCTTTCCTAGCTTTATGACATTTCACTATTTTATGATCTCTTTTATTTAACCAAGATAATCAAACTCAATGACTATAGCTTTGAAACTTTGTGTCTGGAAGAGACACTAGTGAATGCACACTTAAAAATACTCCAACCCACTGAGAAAGGTACCACTTCACTAGTCAGATGGTACTGTGTAGTATAAGAAAGCAGAATGAACAAGCAATGAAAATGGGAAAGTAAACCATCTTCCTCCAAAATCTCTCCTTGAGTTCCTACATCCAAGTTCTTGCCTTGAACACTTGACCTGATTTTCATCAGCAATGGGTTGTGATCTGAAAGTTGTGATGAAATAAATCTTGTTTTTCCCAAGTTGGTCTTGTTTAGTATTTTATAACAGCAACAAAAAGAAAATTGGGACGTGAATTGGTACAAGGAGTGGGGTTTTTCTGTGACATGCCTGGCCATGTTGTTTTGGGAAGGATTGTGGAATGATTTTGGAATTTGTGCTAGAAAGGGAACACTGAATAATAATAACTTAATAATCTTTTATGGGGTATTAGGAGATAAAAATTTTAAGAGGTATATATAATTGAGGACTGTATTGGGAATTTCAGAGAAAAACAAAATCTCTATTTGGGCTGATCAAGTGATATTTTAACTTAACCAAATTAATTTAAATTAATGTGGTTTCTGGCTGGTTATAATTGAAGAGCCAGTTGTGTTTACCAAGAGATGAATACTATGTTGGTAAAATCATTGCTTTAATGGGACATTTGATGCTGGTTGCGCGTGACTGAAATATCAGCTGTGATAAATTACTAGCATCATTACAGCAAAATCTTGTGGGATATATTTCCTGCAGTTTAGGACATTAAAGCTGTGGTCCACAGGGAACAAAGACTGTGTTTCCAGCTGACAGTTTAATTTGGTAATGTGTGAAAATCCCCCATGTGGTTCTGGTTTTGTTATGTGGAAGCTGCAGGATGAAAGGGGTCATAGCGAATAAGTGAGACAGGGTGTTGTGTGTCAAAGATGGATACTCTGAATAGCCCAGGAGGGGCCATTAGTAATTGTGTAGCCTTAGTTGCCATAGAGTGCCTAGTGTATTGAAGAATGCAGAATTCAGAGGTGATCTCAAAGGGAAGCAGCAGGTATTGAGTGGAGCCAGCCTGAGATTCAGACACAAAGTGTGTATGCTGTGGATTGCAGAGTCAAAGAAGAGGAACTACCAAAGCCTTTTAGAGATCAAAAGATCATGAGTGTACCCCAGATGTTGGGTCTGGAACTTATGTTGGTTTTGTTTTAGATTTATTAGAAATGTGCTCAGGTCCTTCCCTCCTGGAAAAAAAATGTATTTAACTTACTTTTCATTTTACAGAAGCCCACAGGTGAGACACCATAGTCCTTTCAGAAGGTTAAAATTGTTAAAAAAGAACTTTAACTTTAAAAGTGTTAAAGAAATTTAAAAGACTGTGGAATAGAAATAGAGGGAAAGGATAAGACTAACACTGAGGTGTTCTAGTCAAGTAATGTGGGGTTACTGGTAGATAAAAACAATATAGCATGGAGGTTGGAAGAACTCTGGAGGTAACTTAGTGAACTAAGGAGCTATTGGCAGTTGATGGATCTCAGGGAAGAAAGAGTCAGTTTTCTTTATCAGTACGTGCTGTGGAATATTAGTTAAAGATGTGTTATATTCATTCATGCTGTAGAATTATTGTTTAATGTTGCAAATATGTATTATACTTTTTATGTTTCTTTTGTTTAACTCTGTAAAACTGTGCTACTTTGCCTAGCTAAAACACCTGATTTGTCTAATAAAGAGCTAAGCTAGGCAAGAGAGAGAAATAGATGAACCTTGCATGGAGACAATTAAAAAAAAAAGAGAAGGAGGAGTAAGAAAAATCAGAAGATGATGATGGTGGGGGCTGGCCATACAGTCAGATACAGAATAAGAAGGAAAAAAGACATATAGAAATAGAGACAGTTTTACCAGAGGCAAAGAACACACAGGCTAATTTAAGTTAAGAAAAGCTGACTATAAATAAGCCGAGCTAAGGCTGGGCATTCATAAAAAAGAATAAGTCTCCATGCAATTATTTGAGACCTAAGTGGTGTTCTCTCAAAGAGTAAAGAATAAAATACACATCAAGAAGTGTGACATCAAGCTGGGCGGTGGTGGCGCATGCCTTTAATCCCAGCACTCGGGAGGCAGAGGCAGGCGGATCTCTGTGAGTTTGAGACCAGCCTGGTCTACAAGAGCTAGTTCCAGGACAGGCTCCAAAGCCACAGAGAAACCCTGTCTCGAAAAACCAAAAAAAAAAAAAAAAAAAAGAAGTGTGACACCTGGTAGGTTGAGCAAGCTCCAATGGATGATCTTATATCCATGTATATATAAGCAGTACAGCTTGAACTTGGTAGGTTACTAAAAAGAGAATACAAAATTGGGAGAATGATGAAGTGATAGGGGAATAGCAAAAAGGAATCTGGGGAGGTGTGTGATGTGAATATATTTCAAATACATTTTATTCACGTGTGAGATTCCTAAAAATTAAATATTATATTAAAAATACTCTTTTACAGAGTAGACCAATAGTCTACATGCTTCCTACATGTAGTCTGCTCCATCCACCCACCCATCTATTGGACCCTGTAAGCTACAAGTCCCACTCTGCCCTCAAACTTACCCATTCCCAGTAACCACAAAGGAACTCTAAAGCACAAGCTACCACTGCACAAAGCAGACCAAGAGTAGACAAAAAGATTGTGCTGAGATCTCAATGGCTCCCTGAGACACAGACAGTGACAGTATAGAGCAGACAAAGAGATCTCTTAAGACAAAGACAGCCCCTGCATGGATGGGACAAAGAGGCAAAAACACTTCTGGCACCAATTGGAGATTGGTAGGCACCAATGCAAAAATTCATTCAACAACCTAAAAAGCAACATTGTAACACCAGAACCCAGTGGTCATACAACAGGAAAGCTTGATCATTCTAATCCAGGAGAAGCAGAAGAAAACTATTTTAAATGTAAATTTAAGAGGATGATAGAGACCCATAAAAAGGAAATGAAAAATTCTCTTAGAGAATGGAAAGAAATCAATAAATCTCTTAAAGAAAACCAAGAAAAAAAACAATCAAACAGATGAAGCAAACAGTTCAGACAGTTAAAAACTTGAAAACTGAAATAGAGGCAATCAAGAAAATGCAAGCCAAGGAAATTCTAGAAATGGAAAATCTGGATAAATGAATAGAATTACAGATGCAAGTATAACCAACAAAGTACAAGATATGGACGAAAGAATCTCAGGTGTTGAATATACCACAAAGGAAATATATTCATTTGTCAAAGAAAACTTTAAATTCACCAAATTCTTAACACAAAACAGTCAGGAAATGTGGGACACCATAAAAAGACCAAACCTAATAATAATAGGGATAGAAGAAGTAGAAGAACTCCATCTCAAAGGCACAGAAAATATACTCAACAAAGTCATAGAAAAAAATTCATAACCTAAAGAAAGATATGCCAATGATGGTACAAGAAGTTTACAGAACACCAAATAGACTGGACCAAAAGAAATGAACCCTCGCTGTATAATAATCAAAATGCGAAACATACAGAATAAAGAAAGAATATTAAGAATGAAAAGAAAAAACGCCAAGAAATATATAAAGGCAGACCTATCAAAATTACTCCTGACTTTTCAGTAGAAACCATGAAAGTAAAATGGTCCTCGAAAGATGTACTACAGACACTAAGAGACCACAGATGCAAGCCCAAACTACTATACCCAACAAAGCTTTCTGTTGGGGCGGCTGACCAATCCCTGGTCTGAGGGGCGTGGTCACTCCAGGGGTGAAAGATACCTTTAAAAGAACCTGGTTTGGGATAGGCTAGCCCCTTGTTCTCCCTCTTGGTTCTCTGCTTCCCCGGAACCTCAGCTTTGTAAGTGTATCCCACTTTCTCCTTTTATTAAAACTGATTCATTTTAAAAGGGCTATTTTGGTTATTTCCCATTGCTGTCCAACCACGCATGCTATATTTTGGCGCTGCAACGTGGGGCTGACCACCAAACCCCGAGCCCCGCCATCGTGGAAGAACCCTCATTTGTGCAGCTTTTGCGCTGTGGGGATCCAATGTTGATTTTAATTCAGCGGGTTGTCTGTGTCAGTTTTCTTTTTCCCCAAGAGCTGCCTGCATCTCAGCTGCCTGCTCGTGCAGGCCCTGAGAACAGAGCCCGAGCTCAAGCCATGCTTAGGCGCCGAGCTTTGGGCCACCCTCCCCCTGTCCATTTTGCAGATTGTAGATTGCGCCCACTCAAGCACAATCGGCCCCCAATCTGCATCTCTGCTGATTCTGCCAAGCCAGTTTCCACCACACCGCTTGCTCTGCGCACCACTGTGATTCCAGGTGCCATCTTTGACTTTCCCGGCCACGTGGATCCAGGTGCACCGCACCATCTACTGGCAGACAACGGTCATTACAGGTAATTTTTCTTAAGATTGAAAATAAATAATCTGATTGAAAATGTCTGATAATATCACCATTGACAGATTTTATAGCTTGTTTAATTACACAATGACTGAATTTTGGAGCAATACAGATGTGGTTTCCTTTGGTTGGATATTTACAGGGCTTGGTATCTTCCTTTTTATTTTTTTTTCATTACAACCTGGCTGGACAATAGAAAAATGATAGAGTCCTTACAGGCAGAAGTTGAAAAATTAAAGATGGGCATGACTGTTTTGGGAAACAACTTCCAAATGGTTGAGACAATTTCAAAAACAATTCAGATCAACAATAACCACATCAATAAACAGTTTGAAGTTCTAGCGGAAAGGAATAATAGATCTTCCTCTGAGATGGCTTTATCAATTGAGAAAAATATGCAGGAGATTCGTAAGCAGTTTGAAGTTCTCAAAGAAAAGTTTGAAGTTCTTGAAGAAAGGAATAATAGATCTTTCTCTGAGATGGCTTTATCATTTGAGAAAAATGTGCAGGAGATTCGTACTGCCTCTCAGAAAAATTTCATTGCTATGGAAGTAGGAACAGCTGATTTGAATCATAAATTGCAGTCCCTGTCTGTAGGAACTAAAACATTATCTGTGAAGATTCGAACCATTGAATGTATTAACAAGACTTTATCAAAGGACTATGAAAGATTACTGGACAGAATTTCAATACAAGAAGGCACAATTCATGCCATGAAAATTCTGTCCAAAGATGAGATATTATCAGTATTGGACAAACTTCATATCTTAGAATCCTCTATGAAGGCCTTGGAACATAATACTGGACAAGAGATTCAGGCATTACAGAAGGCAATGGTAAGCAGATTTGAAAAGATTGAGGAAATTATAGACTCTGATGAACAGGAGCAAATGGTAAAAAGGAAAATCTTAACCCCATCAGTGAATAGAACTCTCCGGGATAATTTCCACAAGACCTTGCCTGTCTTTCCAATAATAACAACAGAGAAGGTGACAGGTTCTAAAAACCCTAAGGTCACCAAGGAATATACATGGGAACCCATCCCTATGAATGATCTGAAAGAAATTAAACAGGCTGTTATGAATTTTGGGATACATAGCTTCTTTGTTAAGGAGATGCTAAAATCATGGTCCATAAGTACAAGACCGACACCAAACAATTGGACTCATTTGATATCGGTGGTTCTAGAGAGCGGATCTCAATTAAACTGGAAGTATATGTTCAGACAAGAGTCTAGACTTTCATAACAGCAGGAAAGAGCAAAGGGAGTTTATATTACCCTAGATCAAATTCTGGGTGAAGGACTTTATTCTGATCCTCTAGAACAAGCTAATTATGATGAACACACCTTATCCATATGTACTACAGCAGCCTTAAAGGCTTGGGACAGGGTTCAAGACCCAGGACAGAGAACAGAATCATATATCAGAGTTAAACAGGATCTGAGAGAACCATTTGGTGACTTTTTACATAGACTAACTAAAGCTGTACAAATAGGGATGTCTGACCCAGAAGCAAGGCGTGTAATAATTGATTCTTTGGCTGATGAGAATGCTAATGTGGAATGCAAAAGGGTTTTGACGCCCTTAAAGATCAGATCAGCACCTTTGGATGAATGGGTCTTGCATACAATGAATGTTGATACATTTGACTATGGCACTGAAGCATGGGTAGAAGAAGCAATTTCCAATGGTAAAAGAAGGCATCAAAATACCAAATGTTTTAATTGTGGCAGAATGGAGCATATGAAACAGAATTGTAGACAAAGGATTTCCAGAAATAATAATAATAATGCCTATTCCAGGAATGACAGGAATAGGAGGCTTTAGCCATCAGGTTTATGTAGGAGATGTGGAAAAGGCAGACACTGGACGAACGAATGTAGATCATCAAGAGATAGACAAAGAAATCCACTGCAAGCAAAAATGCAATGGGGGGCCTCTCACAGGCCCCCATGGCGAATGTGGTCCAGTCATTTCCCATTACTATGGAAAACATGCCTCATCAGGACAATTAGAAAGCCCCATGCCTACTGTTAAAAGCAAAAATGGCCTGAAAGATCAGTTACATGTATTTTGGCAAACTTCTATAAGTGATCAAAGACCAAAGTTAAGAGTGTGTGTAAACGGCATTTTCATTACTGGTCTGCTGGACACAGGAGCAGATATAAGTATCATTACTCCAGAATCTTGGCATCTGTATTGGCCTCTACAGGACATAAATGTTCAGTTTTTGGGAATTGGAACCCTATCTCGAGTAAGGCAAAGCACGAGATGTGTTGAATGCATAGTGACAGAAGGACAAATAGGAAAATTAAGGCCATATGTAGCTAATATTGCAGTAAATTTATGGGGCCGTGATCTATTGCAGCAATGGAATACCCAAATTAACATTCCTGCTGCCTCTAGAGCATATATTTCTGAGGAAAACATTAAAAGATATTACAGATGGCAAAAACCAGTCATTCGGGCTATACAGAACACAGAGCAAAGGATGCCCCTCCAGAAATACCAACGGCCCTACCTCTAAAATGGTTGGCTGAGAAACCAATATGGACAAAGCAATGGCCTTTATCTGAGGAAAAATTGCAGGCTTTAGAACAGCTGGTACAAGAGCAATTGGATGCTCAACATATAGAAGAATCTACTAGCCCTTGGGATTCTCCTGTATTTGTGGTTAAGAAAAAAATCTGGTAAATGGAGAATGGTGACAGATCTCAGAACTACCAACAATGTTATTCAGCCTATGGGCTCTCTGCAATCTGGAATTCCTCTGCCCTCTTTATTACCAAAAGGATGGCCTCTCATATTTATTGATTTAAAGGACTGTTTCTTCACCATACCTTTGCAAGAAAAAGATAGAGAAAAGTCCACCTTCACAGTGCCTGCTTATTATAGTAACTCTCAACCTACCAGGAGATACCAGTGGACCATGCTCCCACAAAGCATGTTGAACTCTCCCACCCTGTGCCAATACTTTGTAAATCAACCATTACAAATAATACACAAGCAATTTCCAAAGTCTATAATTTATCATTACATGGATGATATCCTGATATCTGATTCAAACATGGATACCTTAGAAAGACTGTTTGAAGGAGTAAAAATAGTTTTACCTAAAGTGGGGATTTCAGATTGCTCCTAAAAAAGTTCAGAGAGGAGATTCCGTCGATTATCTAGGCTATAAAATAGGTTTGCAAAAAAATCAAGAAACAAAAGGCACAAATTAGGAGAAATCGACTACAGACTCTTAATGACTTTCAAAGGGTGTTGGGAGACATTTACAGCCTTCAACCGGCTGCTGGGATAACACCTGATATGATAATTCATTTAAATAAAACCTTAGATGGTGAAAGAGACTTAAACAGTCCCAGAGAATTAAGAGCTGAAGAGGAAAAAGAACTGACAATGGTTGAAGAAAAGTTACAGGAAGCACATGTGGATAGGGTGAATCCAGAACTCAGTTGTATTCTCATCATATTGTCTTCAAAAATTTCTCCTACAGGAATTTTAATGCAAATAAATGACATTATCTTAGAGTGGATCTTTCTACCGCATAAACCAAGTAAGAAAATAAAAACTTATGTGGAAAAGGTTTCTGGATTAATTATAAAAGGCAAATTGAGACTTCGTCAACTAGCAGGCATGGACCCAGCAGAAATCATTGTGCCTTTCACTGCTGATGAGATAAAATATTATCTGAAGACAATGAACCATGGCAAAGGGCTTGTTCTAACTCTTTAGAAGAAATTAATAACAATTATCCCAAAAGCAAGAGGCTTAACTTTATAACGAGAACTTCTTGGATTCTTCCTCGAATCGTTCATGATGCTCCAATAACTGGAGCCTGTACATTTTATACTGGTGCTAATAAATCAGGGAAGGCAGGCTACAAATCAGAAGACTTAAGGAAGGTGGAACAAAGTCTTTATGATTCTGTCCAAATGGCAGAATTATATGCCATTCTTATGGTGCTAAGGGATTTTAAGGAACCTCTTAATATAGTTACTGACTCACAATATGCAGAAAGAGTTATCTTACATATTGAAACTGCTGAATTTATACCTGATGATACTGAACTAACCTCATTGTTTATCCAGGTACAAGACATGATCAGGAACAGGCTTTGCCCTATGTATATAACACACATCTGATCCCATACGGGTCTGCCAGGTCCTTTAGCACAAGCTAATGCAGATATTGATCAATTATTGATTGGTAGTGTGCTGCAGGCTTCCACATTTCATAAAAAAACATCATGTCAATAGCAAAGGCTTGCAGAAAGAGTTTTCTATTACATGGCAACAAGCAAAGAAGATTGTAAAGAAATGCCCTACTTGTTCTTTCTATAACCAAACACCACTGCCTGCAGGGGCTAATCTAAAGGGCACTAAAAGGAATGAAATCTGGCAGATGGATGTGTTCCACTTTGCAGAATTTGGCAAATTAAAATATACACACCATAACATTGAAGCTTATTCAGGTTTCCAATGGGCAACTGCTTTAAGTTCAGAAAAAGCTGATTCAGTAATCACTCATTTATTAGAAGTTATGGCCATCATGGGTATACCTACACAAGGACAGATAATGGTCCAGCTTATGTCTCTAGGAAAATTCAACAACATTAATTATTACAACATTAAGCATGTTACAGGTATACCCTACAATCCTACAGGTCAAGCAGTCATTTAAAGATCAAATAGAACTAGAAAGGATATGTTAAACAAACAGGAAGGGGTGGAAAATACCCCCAGAAATAGAATACATAATGCTTTAGTAACCTTGAATTTTCTCAACACTAATGAGAAGGGGACAACTGCTGCAGAAAGACATTTGATAATGGAAAAGTCTGCTAAATTAAATCAACCAGTTTATTTCAAGGATGTGCTGACCTCGCAATGGAAGCCAGGAGATATGCTGCATTGGGGAAGGGGTTTTTCTCTTGTCTCCACAGGAAAAGAAAAATTGTGGATATGGTCAAAATTAATAAAGGTTCGGTTTGAAGAGGAGAAGCCCCTTGAAAAAGAAAAATAATAATTCATACACAAGGGTGATGATCATACTGGTGGTAAGAAAAAAAATATAGGTTGGGGGCAGGGTTCTTTTCTTATCTCCACAGGAAAACACTCAACTTCAAATTATTTAAGGGACCCTGGATATTTAAATACAGATGGATGGAAACTAGTTACAACCCAGTAAGGATTAGCAATAACACTAAATAAGTTCTGTGAGTATGAAAAACAATTTTTAAATGTGTCTCAATTTACATTTCTTTATAAATATTTAGAGCTGGTTTTGAAGTTGGACTCTGGCCCAGTCCCTCTTCAATTCCAAGCCTGTTTATAAGAGATATCTCAGAGTTTCTGTCTCAGGTCAGGAGTCATGTTATGGGACATAATAATAATAATAATAATAATAATAATAATAATAATAATAATAACAACAACAACAACATACTTGATAAACCTTTGTCTTCTCTCATATCTGTGTCTGTCTTTAATACACCTTTCATTGAGTATATATATATATATGTGTGTGTGTGTGTGTGTGTGTGTGTGTGTATGTTTTTGTAGATAATGTTTACCTTTACTGATGGAGGAGAGTTATCTGTCTATGTTTCTTTCATTGGTTAATTAATAAAGAAAACTGCCTTGGCCCTTTAAGAGACAGAAAATTAGGTAGGTGGAGTAGACAGAACAGAATTGTGGGAACAAGGAAGTAGAGTTGGGGAGACGCTTCAGGCAGTCGCCATAGTGAGTCTCCATGCTTCTCCTCTCCGAGATGGACGCAGGTTAAGATCTCTCCTGGTAAGCCACACCTCATGGTGCTACATAAATTACTAAATATGGGTTAAAGAAAGATGTGAGAATTAGCCAATAAGAGGCTACAGATAATGGACCAGGCAGTGTTTAAAAGAATACAGTTTCCGTGTAATTATTTTGGGTAAAGCTAGCCGGGTGGCGGGACACAGCCCGCCGCTCCTCACTACAGATTGGCGCCCAACGTGGGGCTCGAACCCACGACCCTGAGATTAAGAGTCTCATGCTCTACCGACTGAGCTGGCTTCTCTCTGAAGAGAGGCACGGCAGTCTGCCTAACTTAAGAGAGGCGTGGCATCTGACTGAGCCATCTACCTCACTTCCTTCTTCCTGTTCTGTCTACTCCGCCCACCTAAGGGCTGGCCAATCAAATGGGCCAGGCAGTTTCTTTATTAGCCAATGGGAGAAACATAGACAGATAACTCTCCTCCATCACTTTACTGTAACAAACAACAAATTTTCCTTCAGTAATCTTTGAAGTTTCCAGGATGAAGATGGGGCCCCACAACATCAACTCTACCTGGTTACTATGACATCATGTTTTTAATAGCGCTAAAATTGGATTTGTTTTTTGGTACCAACTGCACAGGACACTTTTGATTGGTGCACATTTTTGACAACATTCTGGCCAGATCTCCTCAAAACATTCAGAGGCTAGTTAAAATTTTCTAAGATCAAATGTTAACCTGGGTATTTTACCATCATTTGCTTTCACAGGACCCCCTGAGAATAATGCCACCCCCATGTCAGCTGGAAGAAATCTTAGAGGACGACAACCCCTCTCCCAACAGAGTTTGCCTTCAGGTTTAGGAACACTAATTGGTGGTTGGTATAGGGTCGATGGGATGAGGGAGGTATTATATGGACTCAGTTGTGCATATTGAAAAAAAGGGAGGATTAACTGGTTTGATGGGATGATTGATATTTGTGAGTTATTGTTTTAGAAAACTGTATTGATGCTGATTCTTGTATATCAATACATTGAACATTGTATGAGAGTATGCTTCTACCTCTGTTTAAAACAATTGTTATATTGAGATGTTTACCATATTGCAATGTACATTTCTGCCTCTGATATTATTTATGTAATAACATTGTTTACCATATTACAATGTACATTTCTACCTCGGATATTATTTATGTAATGACATTGTTTACATTTGGAAATCATTGTCCTCATTTATTGCACAGCTGTTTATTCTCTTAGTCTTCAAGTTAGATAGGTATTGAGAATTATGTTTGTTATATTTATATTTAGGATAATCAGGTTTTTTAGATACATAGAGACTATATTTATTATAGATATTATAATCTTCCACCTCTTTGAAGAACTGTAGAAAGTGGCCTTTAATCTAACCTAGAGTTTTGTACTTATGAGACACAATCACTCCTGGCAACACTGCTCTATTCCTGAGAGAACATTGAGCACCAAAGATACTGCACTGGGAGCTTGTCTTCTTGGCAGAACTGGCATTTGGGCAAAGAAAAGCCCATACCTCGACTACTGACAAAGATACAGAATATCCATAAGTGGATAAAACAGGATTGTCTTATCTTGCCAAGAAAGGGTAGGATAGCTCTAATAAATGTTCCTTGCCTTTGAAAAATGGTATGTTGGTTGTGATTGCCCAGGTAGTCAGTTGTCTCTGTTATCTGTTGCACATTTTGGAAGTTTCTTGCTTGTACTTCCTGGTTGCTTAAGTAATATTACTTCCCTTCTCAGATCTTTGATGGCATTGAAGATTTGATAATTATAGCTACCCTCTACATTATTTAGACTCCTTGAAGTAGAATGCTTAGTAAAACTTTTGTTATGTGTTTCTTGCTTAATATTGTTTGCTGCTTGCAATTTTATATTTATTATCTGTTCCCATTGTATATAGTTGTATTCTGTTTTGAATCTGTCTTATTTAGACAAAAGGGGGAGATGACGGCGAAGCTGACCAACCCCTTTTCTGAGGGGCGTGACCCCACTGGGGCTCAAAATACCTTTAAAGATTCGTGTTTGTTTGTTTTGCTCTTGATTCCCTGCTCTTCATTGGAACTCTGGCTCTGTAAGTTTCTCCCATTTTCTCCATTTATTAAAGCTGAGTATTTTATATAAGGCTAGTATGGTTATTTCCAATTGCTGACTGATAAGACCTGATACAAAATAGGCATCAAAGGGATTCTTATGGAGTTTGCTAGCCTTTAAGAAACTGCTCTTACCTGGACTGCTTCACTGGACATGCAGTACCCACAGAGAGATGACTGCTGAACTTGCCAAAAGGTGAGATGATCCATTAGGGTTCCTGCTTCATGAAATTGTCTGCAAGACATTCTGCAGGACACAAAGGAAAGTAACTAAAACCTGCTAATAAAGGTGGACTGTCTTTGAAACTTCCTGCTTCATAAGTGTGATGGATACTATGGGCATGAAGGCTGAAGATGGATGTCCCAATGGTATAGAAGAACTTTGGGTAACTGTCCAGGCAGCAAGATATCTCTGTCAATTCTAGTGTTTTGGAAGTTGCTTACAATGTACTTTCTGTTTACTTGGTTAATATTACATCCTTCTGGAGTCTTTGATGGAGTTGAAGAGTAGATACTTATCGTTTCTTTAGTTATGATAAAAGATAAAGTAAATATAAGTATTATAACTGTAATTCTTATTTGATACCTGTTTTGTTATATGAAATTTTGCTATGTTAAGGTGCCTTCTTTTTTGTTTAAACAGAAAAGGAGAAATGGTTTAGGAGGTTCTTCTGTTTATGTATTGCTTTGATTGGTTAATGAATAAAGAAAGCCTGATTGGACAGAACTTATGTAGGTGGAGAAAACAGAACTGAATGCTGGGAAGAAGGGGAGAGCGAGAGACTGACACTGGTTAGAAACTTTCTGGTAAGCCACAGTCACATGGTGATACACAGATTAACAGAAATGGGTTAAATTAAAATTTAAGAATAAACCAATAAATAAACTAGAGCTACTGGGCCAAGCAATGTTTTAATGAATACAGTTTTTGTGTGGTTATTTCAGGTGTAAGCTAGCTGGGTAGCTGAGACAAACAAGTGGCCGGCCCCTCCTCCTACATACAGGTAAATCAGACAGAAACTTAACAGAGAAAGAAGAGAACTAATAGATGTCATGACTCCAATGGACTTAACAGACATTGATAGAAAATTCATCCAAAAACCAAAAACAATATCTTTGTCTCCTCAGCACTTCCTGGACCCTTTTCTAAAATTAACCACATTCTCGGTAACAAAGCAAACCTCAACAGACACAGAAATTAGAATAACCCCCTGTATATTACAGAATCTCGATGAATTAATGTTAGAATTCAACAGCAACACTAATTGCAGAAAGCCTACAAAGTCACAGAAATTGAATAGTGTTCAATTAAGTCACCCCTGGGTCAAGGATGAAATAAAAAAATACTTCTTAGAATTCAGTGAAAATGAAGGCACAGTGTTCCCAAATCTGTGGGACACTATGAAAGCACATAGCACTAATTACTTAAAGAAAGTGGAGAAATCTCACACTAGTGACTTATCAGCACACCTGAAAGCTCTAGAACAAAAAGAAGCAGACTCACCCAGGAGGAGTATGAAAGCATAAGTCACAAACAATCCCACACCAGTTTGGAATTATGATTAAGAGAATTATTATTTATTTAAAAGGGAAAACTTACAGATCACAGTCCCAGCCAACAGCCCTCTGTGCAATCAGAAAGGGAGCCTACTCACCGGAAGCAGAGCCAAAAGCCAGAGAGTGAGTGGAGGGAAGTGGCCGCATTTTTAAAGAGAGAGACCATGCACCAATGGGCTGGTATCTCAGTGGCTATTGGCTGAAGGAGCAGAAGGAGATCCCGCAACACCTCCCCCTTTTGTTTAAGTAAGAGAGGTCTAAACCTATTATGAAATTATATACAATAAGTACCAATATCCTATTCCAACCAGCTTAAGTCTTATATAATAAATAACTTGGCCAACTCATGAGAGGAAAGTAACTACATTTATATAGTCTTCAACCCCATCAAAGATCTGAGAAGGGAAATAATGTTACCTGAGTAACTAGGAATGCAATTAAACAACTTCAAAATGTGCAACAAACCACAGAGACAACTAGCTACCTGGGCAATCACCCAAGGTCACGTTTGCAGCACTGAAGCAACCAACTTTGCCTAAGTTCTAACATAACTGACACACCATTTTTAAAAGCAAGAAACTTTTCAAAGCTATCTTACCCTGTCTTGGCAGGATATGACACTCCTGTTTTATTCATATATGGATACTCTGTATCTGTCAGTGGTTGAGGTATGGACATTTCGTTGTCCAAAGGCCAGTTCTGCCAAGAAGAAAGGCTCCAAGTGGAGTGTCTTTGGTGCTCAACATTCTTTCGGGAATAGATCGGTGTTGTCAGGAGCAATTGTGTCTCACTACCATGGAACTCTGAGTTAAATTAAAGGCCATTTTGTACAGCTCTTTGAAGAGGTTGAAGATTATCTATCTATACTGAGTATAAACTCTATGTATCTAACTAACCTGATTAGTCTAATTATAAATGACAAACATAGATGACTATTGATCTATATAATTCTCAGTACCTATCTAACTTAAAGACTAAGACAATAAACAACTCTGCAATAAATGAGGACAATATGACCTCCAAATATAAACAATGTACAAATATACAATGCAATATGGTAAATATATATCAATATATAAACAATATATAATTATCTTAATCAGAGGTAGAAATGTACACTGCAATGTGGTAAATATATATATATATACATATATATTGTTTATATATATATATAATGTTTTAAACAGAGGTAGAAGCATGCATACATACAATAGTCAATATAATTTAACTTTGTATCAATATACAAGAATCAATATCAATATATTTGTCTAAAAACAGTAACTCACAATTACAAATCTATTATCCCATCATCCAATTATCCCTCTTTTTTTCAAAAGATCCCTGAGCTTATAAAATTCCTCCCCCAACAACCCAACCATCAACCATATACTAATTATAATCAACCCTTAAATTATGCCCCTAAACCCAAGGACAAACTTCACTGGGAGAGGGGACGTCATCCTCTAGAATTACTTCCAGCTGTCATGGGGGCAACGTTCTTTCTGGGGGATCCCGTGAAAGTAAAATAATGGTTGAATTTCAAGATCAATGTCTTTTTTTTTTGTTTTTTGTTTTTTTTTTTTTTTTTTTTTTTTTTTTTGGTTTTTTGAGACAGAGTTTCTCTGTGGCTTTGGAGCCTGTCCTGGAACTAGCTCTTGTAGACCAGGCTGGCTTCGAACTCAGAGAGATCCGCCTGCCTCTGCCTCCCGAGTGCTGGGATTAAAGGCGTGCGCCACCACCGCCCGGCAAGATCAATGTCTTTTAAAATTGCAAATAGTCTCTGAGTATTTTGTGCAGGTCTGGCCAGATTGTTGTACAGATGTGCGTCATTTTAGCTAACCAAGTTGGAACTGTCTTGTGCAGATGGTACCAAAAACAGGTCTTGTAGTAGTGCTATCAGTATCATGACATCATATCAACCAGGTGGAGTTGTTGTTATAGGGCCCCATCTTCTTCCTGGAAACTTTAAATGTCCCTGTAGGAAAAAGTCATTGTTCATTGTGAAAAACTTAAACATTAATCATCTAGACATATATAGATATACACATATGCAATGAAAGGCACGATAGATATATTCAATGAAAGGTATGATAGATATGAAGAAAAGCAAAGATGTTTTTTAAACTCATATTTTTTTCTGTCCCACATCATGGCTCTTGACATGAGACAGAAACTCCAGAAACTCTGGGTTTTTCTCTTAACAACAGGCTTGGAATTAGAGAGTGTCTGAGCCAGAGTCCAACTCCAAGACCAGCTCTATAAATTTAGAAATATGATTTAGTATATTTTACTTACGGAACCTATTCAGTTTTCTTGATAATCCCTATTGGGCAGTTATTTTTCCATCTGTCAGAATTCAAAGATCCAGGATCCCTTGAAATTTTTAAAGATGAATGTTTATCCATGGAGATAAGAACAGAACCCTGTCCCCATTCAGCAGCTATTGGCTGATGGAATGGAAGGAGCTCCTGCAACAGGAGTAGACAATAGGAAATAATCAAATTGAGAGCTAAAATCAATAAAATAGAAACAAAGCAAACAATATCAATGAAAGAAAGCACTGTTTTTTTTTTGAGAAACTCAACAAGGTAGACAAACCCTTGTCCAAACTAATCAAAAGGCAGAGAGATAACATCCAATTAGCAAAATCAGAAATGAAAAGGGGAACATCACCAGAGACACTGAGAAAATTCAGAGAATCCTTAGGTCATACTACAAAAACCTGTACTCCACAAAATTAGAAAATGTAAAAGAAATGGGCAATTTCCTGGATAGGTACCACATACCAAAATCAAGTCAAAAACAGGTGAACAATTTAAATAAACCCATAACATGCAAGAAAATAGAAGCAGTCATCAAAAGTCTCCCAACTAAAAAAAATCCCAGGGATTGTTGCATTCAGTGCAGAATTCTACTAGATCATCAAAGAAGAGCTAACATCTATACTCCTCAAACACATAATAGACACAAAAAGAACATTGCCAAACTCTTTTCATAAGGCTACAGTTACCCTGAGACTGAAACCACACAAATACTCAACCAAGAAAGAGAATTACAGACCAATCTCCGTTGTGAACATTTATGCATAAATGCCTAATAAAATACAGGAAAACTGAATCCAAGAACACATCAAAAAATCATTCACCATGATCAAGTCAGCATCATCCCAGATATGCAGGGATGGTTCAACATAAAAATATCTGTCAGCTTAATCCACTAAATAAATAAACTGAAAGAGAAAAGGCATATGATCATCTCATTAGATGTTGAAAAAGCCTTTGACAAAATCCAACACCCCTTCATGATACAGTCTTGAAGAGATCAGGGATACATGAAACATATCTAAAATTAGTAAAAGCAATATATAACAAGTCAACAGCCTACATCGAATTAAATGGAGAGAAACTCAAAGCAATTCCAATATAATCAGTAATAACACAAGACTGTCAACTCTATCCATATCTCTTCAACATATTCTTGAAGTTCTAGCTAGAGCAAAAAGACATCAAAAAGAGATCAAGGGAATACAAATTGTAAAGGAAGATATCAAACTTTCACTTTTGCAGATGATAAGATTGTATACATAAGTGACCTCAGAACTCTACCAGGGAACTCCTACAGCTGATAAATAACATCAGTAATGTGACAGGATAAAATATCAACTCAAAATAGTTAGCCCTCCTATATACAAATGATAAAGAATCTGAGAAAGAAATCAGAAAAACATCATTATTCACAGTAGCCACAAGAAAAAAAATATCTTGGAGTAACACTAACAAAAGAAGTGAAAGAACTATTTGACAAGAACTTTAAGTCATTGAAGAATAACACTGAAGAAGATACCAGAAAATGCAAAGGTCAGAAGGGTGGTATTGGCACATGCCTTTAATCATAGCAATCCACAGGCAGAAGCTACATGGGTCTTTGTAAGTTTAAGTCCAGCTTGGTCTACAAGAGCTAGTTCCAGGATAGGCTCCAAAGGTACAGAAGAACCCTGTCTCAATAAAGAAAAAAAGAAAGAAAGAAAGAAAGAAAGAAAGAAAGAAAGAAAGAAAGGAAGGAAGGAAAGAAAAAGAAAGAAAGAAAGAAAGAAAGAAAGAAAGAAAGAAAGAAAGAAAGAAAGAAAGGAAAATAGAAAGATCTCCCATGCTCTTGGATAGGTAGGATCAACATAATAAAAATGGCAGTTCAACCAAAAGGAATCTATAGATTAAATGAAATCCCCTTAAAAATCTCAACACAATTCTTTATAGACCTCGAAAAAACAATACTCAACATCATATGGAAAAACAAATACCCAGGGTAGTCAAAACAATCCTGTAAAATAAAAGTGCTTCTGGAGGCATCACCACCTCTGACATCAAGCTCTATTATAGAGCTACAGTAATAAAAACAGCCTGGTATTGGCATGAAAAGTGACAGATTGATCAATGGAATCAAGTTGAAAACACAGATATTAATTCACACACCTATGAACATCTGATTTTTGACAAAGAAACTAAAATTATACAATGGAAAGAAGAAAGCATATTCACCAAATGGTGATGGCAAAACTGGATGTAAACATGTAGAAGAATGCATG
This sequence comes from Arvicola amphibius, assembly GCF_903992535.2. Classification (NCBI taxonomy): domain Eukaryota; kingdom Metazoa; phylum Chordata; class Mammalia; order Rodentia; family Cricetidae; genus Arvicola; species Arvicola amphibius. Next base: position 127,788,611 of record NC_052065.1, on the reverse strand, counting down.
TAGATCCATATAGATCCCCATGCAAAAAAACTCAAGTCCAAATTGATTAAAGACCTCCATATAAATCTGACCACACTGAACCTGACAGAAGAGAAAGTGGAAGGCAGCCTTCAATGCCTGGGCACAAGAGACTATTTCCTAAATATAATACCAGTAGCACAGACACTGAGAGCAACAATAAATAAATAGAACATCATGAAACTGAGAAAGTTCTGTAAAGCAAAGGACACAGTCAATAAGACAAAAAGGCAACCTACTGAATGGGAAAAGATCTTCACCAACCCCACATCTATCAGAGGACTGATTTCCTAAATATATAAAGATCTCAAGAAATTAGACATCAAAATACCCAATAATCCAAATAAAAAAAATAAGGTATAGAACTAAACAAAGAATTCTCAACAGAAGAATCTCAAATGGTGTAAAGACACTTAAGAAAATATTCAACATCCTTAGCCACCAAGCAATTGTAAATCAAAATGACTCTGAGATACCATCTTACACCACTCAGAATGACTAAGATAAAAAAAGCAGTAATAGCTTATGCTGGAGAGGATACGTACAAGGGGAACACTCCTTCACTACGGGAGGGAATGCAAACTTGCACAATAACTTTGGAAATCAGTATGGTGATTTCTCAGAAAATTGGGAATCAACTGACCTCAAGACCCAGCAATACCACTCTTGGGAATATACCCAAAAGATGCTTAGTCATAATACAAAAAACATTATTAGTTTAACTATGTTCATAGCAGTATTATTTATAATAGCCAGAACCTGGAAACAACATAGATGTACCTATACTGAAGATTGTATGAGGAAAATATGGTACATATAACAATGGAGTACTACTCAGAGGTTAAAAAAATGACATATTGAAATTTGCATGCAAATTTACACAATGGAGTACTACTCAGAGGTAAAATCCAGTGACATCTTGAAATTTGCATGCAAGTGAATGGAACTAGAAAAAAATACCCTGAGTAAGGTAACCCAGAAAGATGAGCATGGTATGTACTCATGCATAAGTGCATACTAACTGTAAAGCAAAGGATAAAGAGCCTATAATTCATGACCCCAGAGAAGTTAAACAAGGAGAACCCTAAGAGAAACATATGTAGTTACCTCTGGGAAGGGGACATAGACAAGATCTCCTAAGAAAATTGGGAGCATGGTGGTAGGGGGAGAAGAAGACAGGGCAGTAGGAGAGCTGGGAGGAGAACTTGAGCAGGATAGTCAAGATGGGGGAAATACAGAGAAAGAGAGCAATGAAAGCAGATATCTTGATTAATGGAGCCATTATGTGGCTAGTAAGAAACCTTGCACTAGAGTACAAGGATCCACAAGGATGACCCCAGCTAAGAACCTAAGCAATGGTGAATAGGGTGCCTGACATAGCCTTGCCCTATAGTCAGACTGCTGACTATCTTAAATGTCACCATAGAATCTTCATCCTGCAACTTATAGAAGCAGAGGCAGAAATTCAAAGGCGAGTACTGTGTTGACCTCCCAAAGTCCACTTAAAGAGTGGAATGAGTGAGAATGTGAGGAAAGTGGTCAAGACCATGATGGAGATACCCACTGAAACCGTTTACCTGAGCTAATGGGGGCCCATTAACTCCAGCCTGATAAGGAAAGAACTAGCATAGAACCAAACTAGGTACTCTGAAGTGGGTGACAGTTGAATGGTTGGGGCAGACTGTGGGGCCATTGGCAGTGAAACCAGGATTTATTCCTAGCCTTGTCCTGACATTTTGGAACCTATTCTCCTTGGAGGGGTACCTTACTCAACCGAGATATAGTGGGGAGGGAAGGTCTTGCTCTGTTGAGTGGAGGGCCGCTTGTTCGAGCCGGCCACCCAGAACCAAAAAATCACACAGAAACTATATTATTTAAATCATGGTCTGCCCCATAAACTCTAGATTCTTATTGGCAAACTCTTACATATTAATTTAGCCCATATCCGTTAATCTGTGTATCACCATGTGGGTATGGCTTATTGGCTAATGTTCCAGCATCAGTCTCTGGTGGGGCTACATGGCTACTCTCTGGCTCCAGACTTCTTTTTACCTTATTATAGGCCAAGTCAGGTTCTTTATTAACCAATGGTATTTACAGCATACAGAGGGGACTCCTACATCATTTCTCCATTCTCAAACAATATAATAGACTTTGTTGACTCCCCATCGGAAGTCTTATCATCTACAAGGAGTGAATGGGGGTGGAGTGAAGGGGAAGTTTGAGGGAACAGGAGGAGAAGAGAGAATGAGAACTAGGACTGGTATGTAAAATCAAAACAGACTTTTTTTTTTACAGTAAATAAATAAATAAATACTTTTTATCCAGCAAAATGTGGCTCTTAAGGCCAAGTTCAAAAGAATGGCCAATGTCTATAGCTAGAACACAGGATGTTAGGGAGACATATTATCTCAGTGCATCCAAGGTAATTGGTTAGTTTGATCTCTCAAGTTTAGAGTTGCAAACAGCGATTTGATAATTTGTTAACACAGTCCAATTATTATAGTTATCACATACTAACATCTAATATGTCAAGGCATAAATTATACATGAGACTCTCTTGTACTTTTAAACTAACTTTACCACTATAAAAATTTGTGATTTATGGCTGGGCGATGGTGGCGCACGCCTTTAATCCCAGCACTCAGGAGGCAGAGGCAGGCGGATTTCTGTGAGTTCAAGACCAGCCTGGTCTACAAGAGCTAGTTCCGGGACAGGCTCCAAAGCCACAGAGAAACCCTGTCTCGAAAAACCAAAAAAAAAAAAAATTGTGATTTATGAATATAGGAAGTTCCAAACAAATGGTAAATAATAATGTTAAAATGTGAGTAAAGTCTCTATCATGGCCATTACATTGTAGTAAACAATTATATTCATGTACACATGCTTGTGCACATACATAGGTGTTTATACACACACAAACACTCCCACCTTTTTGCTCATTAAAGCCACTACAAAGCATAGGGTAATAAATTTAATTTGGGAACATAAAATTTCAGATAACTATTTTGTAGCATGAAAAATGCAAGATTTAAGATTTGATCTTTTGTATACTGACATCTACATCAACTGAAAATATTATTGAATTTATTGACATATTTAATATTTTTCAGCTCTTATTTTCCTCATTGCTGTCTTGGATAAACTATCTTCCTTCTTGTAACTAAACTATAATATACATGTATGTAGTAGGAGCTGTAGAGCTGCGTCCCACCACCCAGCTAGCTTTACACCCAAAATAATTACACGGAAACTGTATTCCTTTAAACACTGCCTGGCCCATTAGTTTCAGCGTCTTATTGGCTAATTCTCACATCTTGCTTTAACCCATATTTAGTAATCTGTGTAGCACCACGAGGTGGTGGCTTACCAGGAAGATTCTTAACCTGTGTCCATCTCGGAGAGGAGAGCTATGGCGACTGACTGAGGCATCTGCCTGACTCTGCTTTCTTTCTCCCACAATTCTGTTCTGTCTACTCTGCCTGCCTAATTTTCTGTCCTATTAAAGGGCCAAGGCAGTTTCTTTATTAACCAATGAAAGTAACACATAGACAGATAACTCTCCTCCATCACATGTATATTATGTAATGTGTATTTGTCTTACTCTTGCACATTGAAAATATTGTAAATATAATTTATCCCTTGAAATATTATTGTTATTGTTATTATTATTATTATTATTATCATCATCATCACAAATGTGTATACATGTGTGCATGTGTGATGTTTGTGGAGACACATATTCCATAGGCTGCTTATGTATAAGAAGACAAAATTGTGGAATAAGTTCTCTTTCACTTTTCCATGGGTTCCTGGTATTAATCTCAAATCACCAGGATTTATTGAAAACATCTTCATCAGTTGAGCCATTTCACTAACCCTGAAATGCATTAAGCAATTTTTTATTGTGAAAAGAAAAAAAATTGAAGGAGAAATAGAAGAAAACCTGTATAAGTTAATGGCATTGACTTCCATGTTCCTGCCAGGAAGAATGAATAAACAGCTCGACAAGGCTGCCCAGGCACATACCCCAACTCATCTAGCAAGATTATTTCACCCCTGACTGTTATATTAGTTTCTTACTGTCCTTTGTATTTCAACCATTTACAATCTTAAACACTATAATTTCCCTTTCCATTTTCATAGTCTATAGAAATAAAATCATACTTTGCATTGCTTTTTATGTTTGACTTCCTCAATACACTATTAGATTTACATCACTGCAGCTAAGTGTTCAGTTATATTCATCATTGCTCATTATTCTGTTTGAAATATACATAATTCATTTATTATGATGCTGAAAGGCTTTTAGGTTTTCTGAAAACTTTACAAGATTCACATTTGTTGGCTGTTAATAGTATCTTATTTTTGAAAATATCATACACAAGTGCTTTATTTACAGCATTTCCACTTCTCTTCCCCTAGAACTGTTCCTTACATTTCATCACAAATTAATGAACTCTTCTTCAATTATTATTCCATATATACATATATATATAATATATATATATATATATATATATATGCATATATGTACCTTAATAAGTGCATTTACATTTGCTCATTCTTACACAGGTTTAAACATCTCAAGTATCCTAGAATTATATTATCAGTATTTACCTCATCAACTTCAAGACATTTCTGTTCCTACTTTTGTTTACAATATCTGTCTCCATTTTGTGGTATATCTTTTCAGCTTTCCTTGCTAATGCATGTATTTTAATTTTTAAACAAAATAATTGTAATTATTAATAGGATTCACCATAATGTTTCCTTACATTGATCATATTCAACCACCCTTAAATTGCTCCTCAGCTCATTCTCCATCTCATTCATAAGCAATCACTAGTATTACATCAGGCCATTTATTTTTAAGCTTGTAGGTATGAGAAGTTATTTACAGCATGTACCTTTCTGTGTGTATATATACTCAATATAATATTCTTCAGTACCATACTTTTTCTTCAAATTACACATTTTCATTTTTGTGTTCATGAATAACAGTTGTGTATTCAAATATCTTATTATCCCTTTTTATTTACTTGATAGTGGACTTCTACATTAAATCCATACCTCTGCTCTTGTTAATAATTCCATATGAACATAGGCATGCAAGTATTTTTTTCTAATATTAATTTTATTCTTTCTAGATATACACACATGAACAGGATACAAGAATTTATGGTAGTTTTATTTTAATAATTAAAGGAAATTCTTATGTTTTCCATGCTGAATACATTAATTTTTATTCAAAGACACATTATTTTGAATTTTATAACTAAGTAATATTTTTGCAAAATTATCCACTAGATTAATTTGTTATACTTTCTGGAATAAAATTGCTTATATATAATATTTTGTGAAACTTAAAAATTTATACAGGTTGGTAGTGGTAAGAGAGATGGCTTCATTTAAAAATATTCTAATTAATTCTTTTAGGATTTTATAAATATGTATATTTTCAATTAAATATTTTTCTACATCTTTTTTAAGCATTGTTGATAAAATGCATGTAAAATGGTCAGTATATAATACAACCTGTAAAATCTGTTCAGTGTCATCTGCATGTATATATTTCTATATATGATGCTTGAGTTCTAACTGGTCTTAATAATAAAAACACAGAGCAAGATATCAGGGTAAATGTCTAAAGATTGGAGAGACAAAGCAACAAACCATAGTCAACTGTTACCTTGTTAATACTTCAGCCAAAAAAAGGCAGAGGTTCTGACTCCTTCCACTTTATATCCCTCTCTCTGCCTAGGCATGCAACTTTATTTGTTTTAGAGAACAAAAAGAAATGAAATATCACTGCATCTACACACACACACACACACACACACACACACACACACACATATATATATATATATATATATATATATATATACTGGGCTGACAGTATTTTGATAATATGATCCTCCTATTCTACCCACTCACTTCTTCCCACCTGACCTCTAACTTCAGGTACTCTGTTTTTTTTTTAGAATAGCTCATTGATTCTTACCTGTGCCATTCATACCTCATGAGTCTGTGGCTGTCTACTGTTGGGGCAGCTGGCCCAATCCCTGCGCTCAGGGGCGTGGCTGCTCCAGCGGGGTAGCACTCCCCTTAAATAGGATCGGGGCACCGGAAGGAGCCCCGTTTTGATTCTTCCCTGCGTACCTTCTGCTCCACTGGACCCTTGGATCTGTAAGTTCCCTTATTCTCCTCTTGTATTAAAGCTAATTAATTATAAAAGGACTATCGTGGTTATTTCGTAACCCCTCCGACCGCTGGCAGCCGGCACATCTGGCGCTCCCACGTGGGGCAAAACCCCGGGCAGCCAAGCCACCTGAAACCACTCGTATCCCACAGTCTGCTGCGGTCGGCAGATTCCTGCTCAAAATTCACAGGCGGGCGGAGCAGCCTCAAATTTAAGCTGATTGAGCCGGAGAACGCATTTTTTTTTATTATTATTAAACCCTGCCCCCGAAGAGACTGGAGCCTTAATCCAGCGCCTTAGACCGCTCGGCCACGCTACCCCAGATTCCCACGCCTCCATTCGGAGCAGTGCAGTATCCTTTACTGTGCCAGGCCTGCTGCCTTGCTCCGCCCAGGAGCTGTTTGCCTGGCCTCACTGGCCGCTCTGCGGAGCTGGACCAGGAACCGCGGCTGGCTCCTGCGCTCAGCCTGCGTCCCAGTAGCCAGGCCACAGACAACCGGCTATTGAGAGCCGAGCGCACGCCTGTGCGCGATCCGCCCCCTCGGCTTCCTGCGGCACCCTGCCGCACTCCCCCTCCCCCCACCTCAGGGCGACGGGTCGCCCGCCAAATTGTTTGTTAAGCTCTTGTAGATACTCAACGTTGATATTGAGCTGGCGGATCGCTACCCGCTTGCCCGCTAGCTGTTTGTGCAGCTTTTGCCGAGGTTCACCGTTGGTTTTGAACTACCGGAACGTCGCCGCTGCTTCCCCAGCTACTGTGCTCTGCGTGGGACGCCATCTTTGGTTTCCCAAAACACGTGAAACTCGGGGCACTGCGTCATCTAGTGGCAGACAACGGTAATTCCAGGTAATTTTTCATTTGATAAAATCAAGCATTTAGATTGGACCATGTCTGATAATATCACTATTAAAGGATTCTATAATTTGTTCAATTACACGATGACTGAATTTTTGAGCGATACAGATGTGGTTCCCTTTGGCTGGATATTTACAGGGCTTGGTATCTTCTTTATTTTTGTTTGTTTCATTACAACGTGGTTGGAAAATAAAAAGGAGATAGAGTCCTTACAGGCAGGAGCTAAAAAACTAAACAAGGACATAACTGGTTTGGAAAACAACTAATAAACAGCTTGAAAAGACGGTTGCAGCTCTCGAGGAAAGGAATAATAGACTTTCCTCTGAGATGGCTTTGTTACTTGAGAAATTTGGAACTTTCCAGGAGAAGTTTGAATTTCATGAGGAAAGGAATAACAGATCTCTCTCTGAGATGGCTTTATCACTTGAGAGGAAAATGCAAGGTATGGAGTCAGGAACAACGGATCTGAATCATAAGTTACAATCCCTGTCAGTAGAAACTGAAACATTATCTGAGGAGATTCGAACCGTTAAATGTAATAACAAGACTTTATCAAAGAGCTATGAAAGATTGCTGGACAGAATTTCAATACAAGATGGCACCATTCATGCCATGAAAATTCTGTCCAAGGATGAGACGTTATCGGTGTTGGACAAACTTCATACCCTTGAATCCTCTATGAAAGCCTTGGAACATAATACCGGGCAAGAGATTGAGGCATTGCAGAAGGCAATGGTAAATAGATTTGAAAAGATCGAGGAAATTATGGACTCTCATGAACAGGATCAAATAGTACAAAAGAAAGTCCCAACCCCATCAAATAGAACTCTCCGGGATAGCTTCAATAGAACTCTACCTATTTTCCTGGTGATAACTACAGAAAAGGTGACTGGTTCTAAAAACCCTAAGATCACCAAGGAATATACATGGGAACCTATCCGTATGAATGATCTGAAAGAAATTAAACAAGCTGTTATGAATTTTGGGATGCATAGCTCCTTTGTTAAGGAGATGCTAAAGTCTTGGTCCCTTACAATTAACCCAACCCCTAGGGACTGGTTGGACCTAGTCTCAGCTGTTTTAGAGAATGGTCATCAGTTGAGCTGGAAGTGCATGTTTAGACAAGAGGCTAGGCTTTTAGAACAGCAGGAAAGATCAAAAGGAGTTGACATCACCCTAGATCAAATTATGGGTGAAGGACTTTATTCTGATCCTCTAGAACAAGCTAATTATGATGAACACACTCTATCCATATGTACTACCGCAGCATTGAAGGCTTGGGACAGGGTTCAAGACCCAATACAGAGAACGGAATCATATATCAGAGTTAAACAAGATCCGAGAGAACCATTTGTGGACTTTTTACATAGACTAACTAAAGCTGTACAAATAGGGATATCTGACCCAGAAGCAAGGCAGGTAATAATTGAGTCCTTGGCTTATGAGAATTCCAATGTAGAGTGCAAAAGGGTTTCGACGCCTCTAAAGATCAGATCAGCACCCCTGGAGGAATGGGTCTTACATACAATGAATATTGAATCGAATGAGATTCACACCCATCACGCCGATAAGTGGGTAGAAGACGCCATTGCCAACGGTAGAAGAAGATATCAGAATACCAAATGTTTTAATTGTGGCAGAATGGGACATATGAAACGGAATTGCAGACAAAGGACTTACAGAAATAATAATAATAATAATGCCTTTGCCAGGAATAACAGGAATAGAAGGCCTCAGCCTTCAGGGTTATGTAGGAGATGTGGGAAAGGTAGACATTGGGATAGTGAATGCAAATCATCAAGAGATAGGCAAGGAAATCCGCTGCAGGCGGGAAACGCCATGGGGGGCCTCTCGCAGGCCCCCATGGCGAATGTGGTCCAGTCATTTCCCGTTACAACGGAGAACATGCCTTGTCAGGACAATTAGAAATCCCCATGTCTGCTGTTGGAAGCAAAAATAGCCCAAAAGATGAATTACGTGTATTTTGGCAAACTTCTATAAGTGATCAAAGACCAAAGTTAAGAGTGTGTGTAAATGGCATTTTCATTACTGGCCTGCTGGACACAGGAGCGGATGTTAGTATCATTACTCCAGAATCTTGGCATCCGTATTGGCCACTACAGGATGTAAATGTTCGACTTTTGGGAATTGGGACCCTATCTCGAATAAGGCAAAGCACTAGATGGGTCGAATGCATCGGTCCTGAGGGACAGATAGGAAAATTAAGGCCATATGTAGCTAATATTGCAGTAAATTTATGGGGTCGTGACCTATTGCAGCAATGGAATACTCAAATTAACATTCCTGCTGCCTCTAGAGCATATATTTCTGAGGAAAACATCAAAAAGTATTACAGATGGCGAAAACCAGCCATTCAGGCTGTACAAGAACACAAACCAATGGATGCCCCTCCAGAACCACCAACGGCCCTACCTCTAAAATGGTTGACTGAGAAACCGATATGGACAAAACAATGGCCTTTATCTGAGGAAAAGTTGCAAGCTTTAGAACAGCTAGTACAAGAGCAATTGGATGCTCAACATATAGAAGAATCTACCAGCCCTTGGAATTCTCCTGTATTTGTGGTTAAGAAAAAATCTGGTAAATGGAGAATGGTGACGGATCTCAGAGCTATAAACAGGATTATTCAACCTATGGGCTCTCTGCAATCTGGACTTCCTTTGCCTTCTTTATTACCAAAAGGATGGCCTCTCATAGTTATTGATTTGAAGGACTGTTTCTTCACAATACCTTTACAAGAAAAGGATAGAGAAAAGTTTGCCTTCACAGTGCCTACTTATAATAACTCTCAACCTACCAAGAGATACCAGTGGACCGTCCTCCCACAGGGCATGTTGAACTCTCCTACTCTGTGCCAATACTTTGTGAATCAACCATTACAAATAATACGCAAGATGTTTCCCAAATCCGTTGTTTATCATTATATGGATGACATCTTATTGTCTGATTCAAACATGGATACCTTAGAGAGACTGTTTGAAGAGGTAAAAACAGTTCTACCTAAATGGGGATTACAGATTGCTCCTGAAAAAATTCAGAGAGGAGATTCTGTTGATTATCTAGGTTATAGAATAGGTTTGCAAAAAAATTAAGACACAAAAGGCACAAATTAGAAGAGATCAACTGCAAACTCTTAATGACTTTCAAAGGTTGTTGGGAGACATTTCCAGCCTTCGACCGACTGTTGGGATAACACCTGATATGTTAATTCACTTAAACAAAACCTTAGATGGGGAAAGAGACCTAAACAGTCCCAGAGAATTAACAGCTGAAGCAGAAAAAGAACTGACAATGGTTGAAGAAAGATTGCAAGAAGCACATGTGGATAGGGTGAATCCAGAACTCAGTTGTATTCTCGTTATATTGCCTTCAAAAATTTCTCCTACAGGAATTCTAATGCAAAGAGATGATATTATTTTAGAGTGGATCTTTCTACCTCATAAGCCAAGTAAGAAATTAAAAACCTATGTGGAAAAGGTTTCTGAACTAATCATAAAAGGCAAATTGAGACTTTGTCAACTAGCAGGCATGGACCCAGCAGAAATCATAGAGCCTTTCACCGCTGATGAGATACGAAAATTGTGGGAAGATAATGAACCATGGCAAAGAGCTTGTGCTAACTTTTTGGGAGAAATTAATTACAACTATCCAAAAAGTGTTGAGAATTATATGTTGGTCATATTTATATTTAGGACAATCAGGTTTTTTAGACACATAGAGGTTGTATTTAGTATAGATAGCATAATCTTCAACCTCTTTGAAGAACTGTAGAACATGGCCTTTAATCTAACCTAGAGTTTTGTATTTATGAGACACAATCACTCCTGGCAACAATGCTCTACTCCCGAGAGAATGTTGAGCACCAAAGACACTCCACTGGGAGTTTGTCTTCTACTTGGCAGAACTGGCCTTGGGGCAAAGAAAAGCCCATACCTCCATTACTGACTAAACTACGAAATATCCATAAGTGGATAAAACAGAATTGTCTTATCTTGCCAAGACAGGATAGGATTGTTCTACTAAAGGTTCCTTGCCATTGTATAATGGTATGTCAGGTTTTTTCAGGCCTCAGCCAAAGTTGGTTGCCTCAACATTGCTATCAAGACTTCGTGTGGTTGCCCAGGTAGTCAATTGTCTCTGTCTTGTGTTGCACATTTTGGAAGTTTCTCGTTTGTGCTTCCTGGTTGCTTTGGTAATTTTACTCTCCTTCTCAGATCTTTGATGGGGTTGAAGATTAGATAATGGTAGCTACCTTCTAGATTATTTAGACTTCCCAAAGTACAGTGATTAGAAAAATTTTTCGTTATATACTTCTCGCCTGATATTGTTTACTTTTTGTAATTTTATATGATCTGTTCCCATTGTATATAGTTGTATTTCGTTTCTGAATCTGTCTTATTTAGACAAAAGGGGGAGATGTTGGGGCAGCTGGCCCAATCCCTGCGCTCAGGGGCGTGGCTGCTCCAGCGGGGTAGCATTCCCCTTAAATAGGATCGGGGCGCCGGAAGGAGCCCCGTTTTGATGCTTCCCTGCGTACCTTCTGCTCCACTGGACCCTTGGATCTGTAAGTTCCCTTATTCTCCCCTTGTATTAAAGCTAATTAATTATAAAAGGACTATCGTGGTTATTTCCTAACCTCTCCGACCGCTGGCAGCCGGCACAGTCTACTGCCACAGAAACAGAAGGTGTTGCTAGAATAGAGTTAGTGCATTTGTTCATTCCAAAATCAGAATATTATTCTGCTTTTATTAAGACAAGATTTCTCATGTGCCTCTGGCAGTTTTCTAATTAATTTTGTAGACCAGGCTGACATGGAATTTTGTGATCTGCCTGTCTTTGCCTCCTGAGCCTCACTAGTAAATGCTGTACAGTATTTTCATTATATATTCTGAATGCAAGTGTCTCCTTTTTTCTTTGAGACAGGGATTTTCTGTAGCTTTGTAGCCTGACCTGGAACTCAATTAGCTCTTATAAACCAGACTGTCTTGTACTCACACAGATCTGCTTGCCTCTGCCTCCCAAGTGCTGGGACTAAAGGCATGCGCCACGATTGCCTAACTGAAGGCAAGTATCTGATCAGACATATGATTTTCTCACTCTTTTTTCATTAGTCAAATTTATTTCATTATTTTCACATTGTTTGTATTCTCAGTGTCTGGTTTTAAAAACTAATGGCTATCTAAAGACCCTATAACATATATCTATGGATTAATATAAGAGTTATGAATATATATATTTGTATATATATGTGTGTCTATATATGGTTGAATTTGTCAATATCTTCAAACATATCACTAAAAATCAAACTGCTTTAATTTAACAAGGAATTTACTAAATATGCTAATAAGGAGATTATTACAATATAAAATATCATTAATTTATGAACTTGGAATATCCTCACAATCCTTAATGTCTCTTTTACTTCCTCTAGCAATGTTTCATAATTTTTAAATTTCAAGTTTCTTCCCTTTCTTTAACTTGATTATTTTTCAAGCACTTTCAGTCTTGTCACTATTAACATACTGATAAATATCTGACTGTCATGAATTTTAAATGATTTTTATTTTATCTATGACCTGTTCGTTTCTAGTTTATGAACTCATAATTGCATATGTGCATTGATATTTTATTGCAGGCATGCTGTTGAATTGAATTATGTATTTTTACAGAATTGCTCAGTTTTCGATGTATAAGATTATTATATGTTCAAACATACATTTCTATTTGCAAAATAAATTTTTTCTTATTAATTCTTGCATAATTAACATATCTTAAGAAACAATATAATACAGAGTTGTAAGGTCATATTTCTTTATATGATACTGTTTCTTTTAAGAAAGCCAAGGAAAGGTGTAATTATAGCTTTATGAGTTTATTCTCTGAACCTTCTTATTTAGATGACAGTTTCAGGTTTTAGTCATTTGCTCCTCTGGATTGGTACAATTTCCTTACTCTAATATAGATTTCCCCTACCAATTTTCTTGTGTTGTATTGTTATGGTTGTAGTTATTACATTTATGCTTCTTACAGCTGACAAAGTAAAATTATATATTTTTGTTTTATTTACTTACTTTTTATTTTGTTTAAGAGAACAAAGAATATGCAATTCTCCTATCCCTTATAGTTGCTTTATCAATTACCTTTACTGGCAGTCTTTTTCTGTACAGTAGATTCAAATTACTTGCTGGCTAGTGTTTGTTCTCCAGAAGTACATTCATTAGTAGTTCTAATGAAATGTCTGCTAGTAACAGTTGTCTCAGATTTTGTTTATCTTGAAAGAAAATTGTTTTTTCCATTCATAAAATGTAATTTGCTGGATAAAACATTCTTCTACAAGTTATTACTCCATTCAGCAGTTTTAAAATGTGCTATTGCCAAGATAATGTTCTGTTATTTTCATGTTTCTTAATTAACATTTTTCATACAATATTTCTAATAATTGTTTCCCCTTCCCCGACTCCTTCTAGATCTTTCCCCCATGTGCCCAATCAACTTCATGACATTTTTATTTCTCTCTCTTCATAAAGCAATCAAACAAAAAACAAATAAGAATTTTAAAAAATCAAAGAAAAAACTAAAAGAAACACATATGAAGAAAGAAACCATAAAAATAAATTGGAAAGCATAGTATACAAGCAAAAGTCATGTAATAAAAATGTCTAAACAAAGCAATATGTGATAAAAACTTAAAAATGCCCTTGAGTTTGCTTGATGTTGGTCATATACTGCTAGACACAAAGCCTCCCTTGAATATGGTTTCTATATCCAGTGAGAAGCTATTAGAGAAATTTAATTGTTCCTTTGTAATCAGATATCAATCAGACACAGAGTTTTGGTTAGGGATGGTAACTCCAGTTCATCTCCTCCTATCTATGCTGCAACCCCATCTGTCTTAAACCTGTGCAGACACTGTGCATACTGCTATAGTCTCTCCATGAGTTTATATGTGCATCACTCCTGTTGTTTCTGGAAGATGTGAATCTGGGTGTGGTTATTTGTTTGATACATTAATGGATATAATCTGAGAAAATATTGGGTGAATTTACATATATAGATAACATCATGCACAAATACACATAGGCATTAGTAGTCATTTAACCATTCCTTACTTAGTGACATACTTCTCACAGAAGATTCTGACTTCATTCTAATTATCTCAAATGTGGTTTTCCTTACACTGTTTATTAATCAAGGTAATAAGTAAGAAAATGTAATTATTTAACATTTTTGGAGTCTTGTCATTTATTTTTATCACCTTGGATAATATCTGCCCAAATTGTAGTGTTTCATATGATGCTTATTGCTTCACTTTAAGAAGAAAATTTTGATATTCAGTGGTAGAAAAACATTTGTATAATATCAACTCGATAGTAATTATGGTTTATCAAAAATATCTTTGCAGGACTGTGCTCTGTGTTGGGATTGCTGGCGCCATCCATGGTGTAAATGCTATAATTAAACACATGTAGAGTTTGAAAATTTTTCACAGATTTTTTTTATGATGTTCTGGGAAACTTTAGAGTTTAGAGGAGATGCCAGATGAGCAGATGGCAATGAAGTGTATATTTAGCAACACATTTCAAAATGACAGAAGTAATCTAAGCTTCAAATACTTATTTGCAGAGACACATATGTTAATTAGATACAGATATAGTTACATACATATGTAATCTGTTTAATTTCCTCAGAAATATACCAAAGAGATAAAACTTTGGTAAGAACATGTTTGTATCCCTACTGAGATCATTAACAAAACTTCAGATATATTTTGTCATATGGATCTATAACCCTGATATATTTATTGACTAGTGATATCAATAGACATACTACTGTTGAGAACAGTCCTCTTGTTTTTAAGTGCAGTATACAGTGCAAAATAATATGTCAGACTTTCCTCCAAACATTTTAACAAAATATTGGGGATGTTTAAAGGAAGCTGTGAAATAAAACAAGAGTATGAAAGTGGGTATTATAGAATTGTAGTAAATCAGAATTGCTTTAAACTCTGGGATATAAACTTGAATTTTATTGTATCCTGAGATTGATTGGAGTTCAATTTGAAAGGCACAGAAAGAGATCTTAGGGAATGCTCCGTGATTATTTCATGCCTGTGCATAATTTTTTAACTCTATTGGATTTCCTGGTTGCAGGTTATTTTCAGACTCACAATGCAAGGCAAGTAAGAATCCAGTGTTGTTATGAATCAGGGGGTTGAGTGATTGTTATGTTTTATTTCACATAAAACAGTGGGATTTTATTGATATTTCATTTACAAAGTTTAACTTAGAGAGAAACAAAATCAATTAATTACTTTAATAAGTATTCAGTTTCATACTTCAGTTGGCTCTCCCCAATGTCCATGGAAGATTTTACTTTTATCCATATCTTCCATTTAACTAAGTAAGATTTAGAGAGATAAAGTAAATTTCCCAAGGTATCTCAGACAGTACGAGGTAGAGATAAAATTCATATTCTAACCTCAGAAAATGACCCTGTTGTTGTAATAATATGACATGTGTTTATGTGTGTGTGTGTGTATGTGTGTGTATAATTGTAAAAAATATGCAATGCTATGGTATGCATTTTATATATAATATTGAGGTAATCTGGTATATATAATAAAATATATAATGTATTATGTGTGTATATACACAGATAATATAGGTTATACTATAAAATGTGTTTTATACATATTAAAGTAATTGTAAATTCATTTTTTCCATTATTTTCCTTTATTCATATTTTAGTCACCATGATCCAAAAATATTCTCTTAAAAATTTATATAAAAATTATTCCTTCTGAAATGGCATAATAAAAAGGAATATGGGGGTTTATATAACATAATATCATCCAAAATAATAATAAAATCTATCCCAAAATGTTTCCTACATGAGATTAATATATGAGAACAAGACAAAGAAAGGATCAAATAAAAGAAATATCTGAAGGAAAGTAAATTTATTATATTTTTCGACTGTGATGACACAGTCTCTATTTTGATATGGAAATTATTCTATACTTTTTAGAAAATAACATTTTATTCTTACATAATATATTTTGATTGTGATTTCACTTTCTTCTACTCCTCTCAATTCCTTTCTACACAACACCCTCTCCAAGGATTAACCTTCTTGTATCTCTCATTAGAGAACAAACAGGCTTCCATGAGATATAATAAAACAAAATATCATAAGACCAAATAAAAACTAATAAATCAAAATAGAAAAAAACAAACAAATAGAGAAAAAGAACCATAGAAAAGGCATATTAAACACACACACACACACACACACACACACACATATATATATATATATAAAGAGAGAGAGAGAGAGAGAGAGAGAGATAGAGAGAGAGAGAGAGAGAAAGACTCACTCATTTACACAGTTAGGAATATCATAAAAACATTAACCAAAAGCCATAATATGTACTCAAAGGATCAGTCATATATATATATATATATATATATATATATATATGATAAAATAAAAATTAAGATAGATAAAATTACAAATAAAAAGCCCTGGCATCGTAATGAGACAAGGAACCTCCAAAGATTCTGATGAGTTCATTTTCTGTTGACTGTCTACTATTGGACATGCAGCCTACCTTTAAGTGTTGTCATTTCAAGCCTTGATATGAAAGGGGGAGCTTAGTCCTACTGAAACTTGAAAGCCATCTTTGTTGAAATCCATGGAAGGCCTGCCTTTTTCTGAATAGAAATAGAGGAGCAGTGGATGGGGAAGAACTGGCAGAAGTTAGGTGGAGGAGGGATATTGAAAAAAGGAAGGAGAGGTTGTGAGGAAAAGGGGATACTCCTGCATTGCTGGTGGGAGTGCAAGCTGGTACAGCCCCTTTGGATATCAGTCTGGAAATTTTTCAGAAAATTAGAAAACAACCTTCCTCAAGATCCAGTAATACCACTTTTGGGTATATATGCGAAGGATGTTCTATCATCCCACAAGGACATTGCTCATCTACGTTCATAGCAGAATTGTTTGTCATAGCCAAAAACCTGGAAACAACCTAAATGCCCCTCAACCAAAGAATGGATAAAGAAATGTACATTTACACAATGGATTACTACACTGTAGAGAAAATCAATGACATCTTGAAATTTGCAAGCAAATGGTTGGAGCTAGAAAGCATTATATTGAGTGAGCTAACCTGTTGTAGGAAGTCCTTATAGCCAGTGGTTACCTGCCCACTGGGGCATGGCCTCTTATACTGTATATGTTGATGTAGAGCCTGGGTCCAGCCTCTTTCTTGGCTTCTCTGTTCCAGTTGTAGATTTCAGTTTTGGATCTCTGCTCAAGCAGAGGATTATAATTTGTGAGTTTACCCCTAAATAAATAACCATCTATTTCTAATTCTGAGCTAGGGTGGGATTTCTTTTAAGCATCCTTCTTTGTTTAATGCCCAAGTGGATTTGGACTCCATGCCTACTAGGTAGATGTCCTAACAGCCTAGTTAGTCCAGGGCCTAGACTGTTTCCCAACCCTGCCTGCTTGGCTTGCTTTTCCCTAAGCAGATTTTTGTAGAATTCCCACCACAGAGGAGCTTACTGCAGGTGGCAACTTGGAAATTTCCCAAGCACATGCAGTTCTTTGCTAAGTGGTGACTTGTACAGCTTCCAGTTTCTGCGCCTTGCCTGTGAGTTCTGGTTTCTTACTTTCTGTATGGAATTGGATTTAATTGCTTTTAAGTTGAACAAGCAAAGCATATTTCTCAGTATTTAACCAGTACCAAGGTGGAAAACTAAAGCACTCGGAAGCAAAAGCAGCCCAGGACCATTCCTGTTGCCAACTGGTTGCATTGCTTCCATTCGCAACTCTGCAACCATGACAATAAAGATTGCAATTTACAGGATCACAAAACAGGCTATTAACAAATCATATTGCAGATTTCATTAATATTACAACTTTTAGTAACTTCTTTGCTAATACTATGTATTGTATTATGTGAGTTTTCTATGGGTATGGAGATATTTCAGTTTATTGGGTATTGGGATTCAGTTTTCTTCTCCATATTCTAATCATTAAAAAAGAATATGGCACATTTAGGAATGATAAAATCTTTATGGATAATAATAAACAGCTAATTGATAAAATTAATATTATCAAAAATCAAAAGTTGCCTGAAAATTATACTATTTAAAAGGATAACATTAATTTTATAGACAAAATTGAATCCATATATAAGGGTACTAAGAAATTATCTGAAAGAATTCATACTGTTGAATTTGATAATCAAAATTTGTTCAAAAGTTATGATAAGTTAGTAAAAAGACTATCTCTCAAGGATGGGAATCTTCACTCTATTCAAGTAATGTCCAAGAATAAGATTGATGGAGTACTCTCATTGGTTAATAAAGAACCTTCCTTGGCTTTTGATAGGGAAGGATTTAGATAGGTGGAGTAGACAGAACAGAATGCTGGGAAAGAGCAAAGTTAGTCAGACGGCTCAAGCAGTCACCATGACTCTCCTCTCTGAGATGGATGCAAGCTAGAATCTTCCTGGTAAGCCACCCCTAGTGGTGCTACACACATTACTAAATATGGGTTAAAGCAGAATGAGAATTAGCTAATAAGAGGCTGAAACTAATGGGCCAGGCAGTGTTTAAATGAATACAGTTTGTGTATTGTTATTTCGGGGCATAAGCTAGCCAGGCGGCCGGGAGCAGGGTGGCGGGAAAGCATCCCGCAGCTCCTCACTACATGAGATGTTATCTTTAAAGGAGAAACTTCAGACCTTGGAATCATATGTGCAGAATGAGAACGATAAGCTACGTTGCCTCAATTAAATCACAAAAAAATATATACAGAGGCCAGGAGATTCAGGCTTTTACAAAGACAATAATAAAAAGATATAAGTAACTGAAGAAATTATTAGAACTTAAGAACAGGAAAAGAAGGCATAAGGACAGGATTCATCATTAGCAGTAGCTGTCAGAGATGACTTACCCAGGGTTGTACTTCCTACCCTGTAATCTACTCTGACAAAGCATCAAGTTCTAAAGGCCCAAAGGATGCAAAGAAGGTAGACTGATAACTATAGGAATGAATAATCTAAAGAATTAAGCAAGCTGTTATAAGTAATGGCTTGCATTCTGCATTTTTAGGGAGATGGTAACAACTTGGGCTTCTAGCATCAAAGCAATACCACATTGTTTCTTTCAGTTTGTTTCAGCAGTCCTGGATGATGGACCTCAATTAATGTTTAAAATTTATTTCAGAGAAGAGGCCAAAATTTTGGAACAGTAAGGAAAACCAAAAGACCTTGAGACTTCCCAAGATCAAATTCTTGGTGAAGGCTCTTATGCTGACACACACGGTTCAAGCTCTTTACAATAAACAAATCTTGTCCCTCTGCCACTTCTCCCTTCACCTCTTCTCTCTCTTCTCCTCTTCCCTTTCCCTCTCTCTCTCTCCTCTCTCTCCTCTCCTCTCTCTCTCTCTCTCATCCCTCTTCTCCCCTATGCCTTCCCATCCATAACACCAAATAAATGATCAATTTTATTTTGTCTGGTGTGTCTATCTCTGTGCCTCCCACCTGCTACCTATCCATTTGTCACCCGCCCGGCACCAGCCACCTTCCCTTCTGCATGGACTCTGGGACTGGCTGCTTTCAGGTCCCCAGCGTCCCGGAGACTTGCTGCATCCATCTGTCCTCCCCCTGCCACCTGCCCACACTACTCACCGGGAATCAGCTCAGCCGCCACATGGCTGGGGACCAGCCACCTTTTGGGGGGGATCTGCTGTGTGGTCTTGACCCTATAGCAAGCTGGCAGGGACCTGCAGCAAATCCACAACATTTGGGGGCGCAGTGTTTCGGATAGGCTTTCCACTTCCAGTTCCTCTCCGAGATTGGGGATCCTGATCAGGATTTTTTTTTTCTACTCCCACCACCTGCTTCCTCAGCTTTGATTGGTGAGGCTCCCCTGTTCTGCTATGGTTGCTTCCCTTAACTAAAATTGTATTTGTACTGACCCAGGGTCAGTAATCCCACTCTAGCACTGCAAACTCTGTGTGGTGGCATTGACTGGCGACCCAGGGTCTTCTGAGATTCTTTCTCTTTTTTTTCCATTCTTCTCTTTTATTTCCCTCACTGTAAAAGGCTGCTGGGAGTAGCCTCTGGCCTCTCTGGCTTCCAGTCTTGACTGGATCCAGCTGTGCCTCACCTTCCCACTCATGGCCTGGGGGGAACGCTCCCCCATGAGTCTTGCAAAGGTCACGCACTGATTCACACCCTGCCCACAGTAGAGAGATGTCTCACAGTGTACCTAGTGGTGTTTTGTGGGTTTTCACAATTTCAGCTGTGAGTAGCAAACATCCATGTCCGTCCCCCAGCTTTTTTCAATTCCAGCTGTGGAAGTGGCACAGTTATTTGGTTCCAGCCTTGTTGCTCCCCTCTGTGGCTTGTGGCAGGGCAGCTTGGCCACAGGGTATATCACACCTCTAGGTCTTTTTATAAGTTTAAAATCCCTACATCTCAAAAATTGTAACTTTTCCATACAACATGTGACCACTGCCATTTTGATTGGGTTCAGGTGACTTTGTTGCCATCTTGGTTGAGAGCCGGGTCAGGTGACCAAGTTCCACAATCTGTTTCTGAGGTAATTCCCTGCCTGTTTCTCCAGTGTTAATTCTGTTACCTTTACTGCCGAGCCAGGACAGGTGATCAGATTCTCCCATATTTACTGAAGAATACCCCTGCCTTGACCCCTGTTTTTATTAAATTCCTCTTGTTGACTCTCTTGCATATATGCTTTCTGCAGTGTCATGCCTTTGGTAGGGCCCACCAAAACCATCCACTTTCCCCAATTCCTGTTCACTCTATATGTGGTGTTTTCATACATGTAACTTAAATGCACCCATGTTTCCTTTTAAAATGTGATAGTTGTTCATTACAATCTCATTTCAGACAACAAAAAACAATAAATCTCATGTTTTAAAACTGGTATGTACTTTTAAGTCTCTTACAAAAATACCTTATATTTAATGAAACCCTCATTTAAAATATATTAAGATGTTCTCTACTAATGTCAGTTCTGCCGTTAACTTTCTATTGCAAGCAGTTTCTTCTTCTTTTTACAAGTGTAAATCTTACCTGTGAAGTTGAGAGCCAGTGCGGTCAAGTTTAGAGCCAGCTCTCCAGGCAGATTATATACTGAAGTTATACCTAATAAACAGCCCTCAACTGTTCAGAGATCTGGGGAATGGGATATTAAATATTTGATTATTAAAAAAACTTTTCATAATAAAAAGAGACAGGTTGTCTCCTAGCAGCACTCTACTTCCTCCAAAGAAGACAGAAGACCAAATAAGCACACAATATTCATCCACAGTTTTGTTTTAACTACAAAGTGCTAACCAATGGGAAAAACTGCCTTTTTTCTAACCTGAAAGATCTCCAGACTTGGACACAATCACTGGAATCGACAGCCTAGCAACTCAGGTCATAGTAGGCTTGTTTTCCTACAGATTTCTTAGCCCACAGGATCTTCTGGAGCCTGGCAGGCCCTGCGCTAAACAGCAAAAGGCAAATGTGACCTTCAACGACCATGGAGAACCCTGAAAAGTAGCTCTGAGTGCCAACCAAGTAAGTTCTCTGTCAGTTTAAAAGGGCAACCTCACCAAACAAATTTCAGATCAAATTTCTCTCTCATGATGTCTTTCATAGTCTTAAAAATACTTTTCATTGTACAAAAATATCTGTCAGAGTCATTCTGACATAAATATACCACTGTTTATACAATGTATATTTCTAAAACTTCTGTTTTCACAAACCCCCAAAATTCTTGTGAGTTCCAGGGAGCTGAATGAAGGATCCACCTTAAACGTGTCAGATACATCCCCCTCAATTCCCTGGTCCTAATTTTTTTTTCCTTAATTTAACCTTGTCCTCTGTTCTGCCAATACCTTAACAAGGGTTAAGAGATACCAGACATTTCTATGTCACAAACACTGGACAGGAGCAAAGAGACGAGCTATGCCAGGATGTGGACAGTGCCCAGCCTTCTCAGCCCCCCCCCCAAGATGATGCCGACAAATAAGCTGGAAACAGTTTTGAGAATCCACTGCCCCAATTCCTTCAATCTGTGGTGGTAATCTCCTGCTTTTTATTATAAAAATGAGATGGGAATGTAATGTTCTGTCTCTTTAAGAGACAAGCCATGCCCATTCCATTTCTGCTGCAGTCTCAGCCCCACTCTCTCTCTCTTTCTGTCTCCTCTCTTGGAGAGGCAGCCTCTCTCCCTCTCTTTCTCTCCCTCTCTCTCTCTCTCTTTCTCTCTCCCTCTCTCCCTCTCTCTCTCTCTCCCTCTCTCCCTCTCTCTCTCTCTCTCTCTCTCTCTCTCTCTCTCTCTCTCTCTCTCTCTCTCTCTCTCTCCCTCTCTCCCTCCCTCCCCCTTTCCCCTTTTCCTTCCCCTCCAGAACACCAAATAAATATCCAATTTCATTCTGTACAGTGTATCTATCTTTGTGTCTCCCACCTGCCACCTATCCGTTTGTCACCGCCGGGGACCAGCCAGCTACCACATGGCTGGGGACCAGCCACCTCGGTTTGGGGATGTGCTGTGTGGTCTTGACCCTGCAGAAAGCTGCCAGGGACCTACAGCAAATCCATTACAGTAGTTACTTTCCTCTCATGAGTTGGCCAAGTTATTTATTGTATAAGACTTAAACTAGCTAGTATAGGATAATTATTGAATATATTTGTTCTTAATGTATATAATTTTGTATTAGGCTTAGAACTCTCTTATATTTAAACAAAAGAGGAAGGTGCTACAGCCAGTGGTTACCCTCCCACTGGGGTGTGGACTCTTATACTATATATGCTTATGTAGAGCCTGGGTCCAGCCTCTTTCCTGACCTCTCTGTTCCTGTTGTGGATTTCAGTTTCTGATCTCTGTTCAAGCAGAGGAATTTTGATTTATGAGTCTACCCCTAAGTAAATAAACATCTAATTCCTCAATTCTAAGTAGTTTCAGAATTTGTAAGGCATCCTTCTTCAGTTACCCAGACCCAGAACAGACAATTATCATATGTACTCACTCATTAAGTGGTTTTCAAGCATAAAGTAAAGAAAACTACAAACAAATCACAATCCTAGAGAACCTAGACAACAAGGAGGACCCTATGAGAGACATGCATGGATCTAACCTACATGGGAAGTAGAAAAAGACAAGATCTCCTGAGTAAATTGGGAGTATGGGGACCATGGGAGAGGGTTGAAGGGGAGGCAGAATCAGGGAAAAGAGCAGAGAAAAATTTAGAGCTCACTAAAATCAATAAAAAAGAAGGGCCTTAATTTTTAAGTGCCCTCAATCCCTCTGGTTCTTACACTCTTTCTGCTCTCCTTCAATGTGGTCTCTTAGATCTGATGGGATTTGATAGAGACATCAGTCTCTCACTTGCTACATCATACCCGGATGTATGTATCTGTATTGTTTTCCTTTCTGCTGCAAGACAAACTTCTCTGATGATGATTAGGCCTTACTCTGTGAGTATAGCAGAATGTCATTAGAGTCAGTTATTTCCTACTACATTTCTTTTAAAAAGAACAACAAACAGTATTATTTGGTTTTATCCTTGGTCCCCTGGGCCATCTAGTCTCATGTACTTGGTTACCGAAGCAGTGGTTTGGTATGGGTTTCACCTTGTGGAGTAAGAGTTTCTGGTTGGCTACTCACACAAACTTTGTACCACCATTGTTCCAGCTTATCTTTGAGGCAGGGATACCATTGTAGATCAAAAGATGTGTGGTTGGATTGGTGCTTATATTTCCTTCTTTGTATAGGCAGAGTGCCTTCCTGTGTACTATATGGTATACATACACATATATATCTATATGTGTCTATATTCCAATCAAGGTCCAAGAAATTTTATCACATATCTGTAACAGGAAGAGCGGGCTGCTTGTTGTCCATGCTACCTGGCTACTTACACCTAAAATAACCACACAGAAACTGTATTCATTTAAATACTGCCTGACCCATTAGCTTTAACTTCTTATTGGCTAATTCTTACATCTTAATTTATTCAATTTCTATTAATCTGTGTATCATATGTGACTGTGGCTTACTGAAAGATTTCTAACCTGCATCCATCTCAGGCAGGAGATCCACTGCATCTGCTACTCTGCCCTTTTTCCCAGGCATCAGTTCTGTCTACTCCACCTACCTAAGTTCTTTTCTATCAACTAGGCCAAGTCAATTTCTTTCTTCTTCATTATCCAATGAAAGAAACACAAACAGAAGGAAACCCTTCCACTATCTCTAATTTCTTATTTGCTAACTCTTACATATAATTTAATCATCTCCATTAATCAGTGTATAATCACAAGACAGTGGCTTACCAGCAAAGATTTATCATGTCTGACTCTGGCAGCAGCCCATGGCCCCTCTCTGACTCTACCCTTCTTTCTCCAGCATTTAGCCTAGTTTCCGTGCTTACCTAAGTTCTGCCTTGCTATAGGTCCAAGTCAGTATTTTTTTATTCATTAATGGTAATCACAGCATACAGAGGGGACTCCCAAATAACCTCCCCTTTTCTGTTTAAATAAAAAGGAAGGCTTAACTTTAACATAGTAAAATTACATATAACAAAACAGATATCAAGCAAGAATTACAATTGCAATATTTATATCTAATTTTATCTTTTGACATAACAGAGGAAAACTATAACTTTAACTAGCTATATAATCTTCAAACTCCATCAAAGATTCCAGAAGGATATAATTTACCTAAGTAAACGAGAAGTAAGCAACTTCCAAAAGTCTATAAATGACAGAGAAATCTTGCTGCCTGTATAGTCACCCAAAGTTCACTCCACCTACCTAAGTTTGCCTATCATCTAGGTCAAGGCAGTTTCTTTATTGATATCCAATGAAAGCACACACAAACAGAAGAAACTCCGTATACCACATAACATTTTGTCTTAGCCAAATAAAGTTCAAGGTAAATTTCAAAATATTTTGACTACCATAAAAAGTTATACTATTGTTACTTTATTCCTCCCAAAACAATTGAAGTCACTATTGTATCCGTTTTCTGGGATTATTGTGATGAAGTACAGAAAATTTGTGGATTACAACATGTAAGTATATTATATGCTTGTTTTGAAGTTAAAAAATTGATGTCCTATCAGGATTGTTTTTTTCTAAGCTTTGAAAGAACTGTGTGATCAAAGACTGTTTATTTGACCTTATGGTTACTTCTTCTGCATATACCTTAACAAATTTCACCTTTGCATATGCCTGTCTCTTCTGCGTAAATAACTACAATAAAGATATGGGGTTAGTAACTACATCCTTCACTGCATGAAAAAATAAAGGGAAATTTCACATCAAATTAGATACTACAATATTACAATTATTGCTTTCCATCCATTCATTCTATCTATTAAGGCATAGCCAAGGCTAGTTTTGGAATTTGCTTTGGACCCAGATTAGCCCAGAATTCTTGACTGTTTAGCCTCAGAAATATTGAGTTTATATGCATGTATAAACATATCCCTTTTAGTCCTGAACAATCTCTCTGGGCCTATACTTCTTTAGAGAATTTGTTGTTCAACTCATTTGTTCATTGCTATTGAATGAATAGTTTCTTTTATTGTTTTCAGTTTCTGATTCCTTTATTTACTGTACATATTACTTTCCCATTGCATAGTTACCCAAGATTTCCTGTATTTGAAGTCTTTATCTGTTCTCTTCTTTATTTATTTATTTATTTATTTATTTATTAAAAATTTCCGCCTCCTCCCATTTCCCTCCCCCTCCCTTAAGTCCCCCCTCCCTTTCCAGTCCAAGGAGCAGTCAGGGTTCCCTGCCCTGCAGGAAGTCCAAGGACCTCCCTACTCCATCCAGGTCCAGGAAGGTGAGGATCCAAACAGACTAGGTTCCCACAAAGCCAGTACATACAGTAGAATCACAACACAGTGCCATTGTCCTTGGCTTCTCAGTCATCCCTCATGTCAGCCACATTCAGAGTCCAGTTTGATCACATGCTCCATCAGTTATTGTGTTATTATGGGTGTTTTTGGCTTCCTTGGTTCGTTGTTTCCTTCTAATATTTTCTGTAAGGCTGCGTTTGTGGCTAAGTGTTGTTTAAATCTGTTTTTGTCTGGAATATCTTGTTTTCTCCTCGATGGTAAATGCGAACTTTGTAGGATATAGTAGTCTAGGCTTGCATCTTTGGTCTCTTAGTGTCTGCAGCACTCTATCCAAGACCTTCTGGCTTTCATGGTTTCCTGATGTAGGAGGGTCTTTTATAGATATGAATAATTTACATTGATATAGATTTTGCTTTAATATATTAAATTTAAGATCAATTTTGTCATATGTAATATATATATATATATATTTATATATATATATATTTCTGCTCATTGATTAAGGTATTATGATTATGTAGCTCATTTTTAAAATATAATACATAATTAGAAAATATAGGTTATTAATGGATAATCATCAATAATAGTCAAGTTTGTAGTCATGTTATTTATATTTCCTAGATATATAGAGATATTTTTCAGATAGATAGACATTCTTCATTTCTTTCGAAGAGTACAAAATATGGCATTTAATGTTTCAATAACTTAAGGCTTTCATTACAATGAGACACGTCTGCTCCTAGCAGCACCAATCTTCTTCAAGAGGATGATGGCATCTAAGAGGCTCCTATGGAACTGTTCTTGCCTAACTGTTGCATAAACTGGACACAAAGATCCCACAGAGAGAGGACTGCTAAACTTGCCTAAAGATGAGATGATCCTTCGGGTTACTGATTCATGAAAAGTCTGCAAAACATTCTGCAGGACACAGCACATAATGACTGACACTGCCTTTAAAATTTCCTGCTTCATGGAAATATCTGCTGAATACTATGGGCCTATGGGCCTAAAGATGGATTGCCCCAATGGTACAGAGGAACTTTGGATGACTATCCAAGCAGCAGCGAGATGTCTCTCTCTTTTCAAGAATTTTGGAAATTTCTTATTTCTTGTTTACTTAGATAATATTATATCCTTCTGGAGTCTTTGATGGAGTTGAAGAATATATAGATAAAGTTATAGTTTCCTTTGTTATGATAAAAGATAAATAGATATAAATATTGTAACTGTAGTTCTTGCTTGATAACTGTTTTATTATTTTACTATGTTAAAATTAAAAGCCATTCTTTTTTGTTTAAACCAAAAAAGGGGAAATAATATAGGGGGGTCTTCTATCTAT
Organism: Arvicola amphibius; assembly: GCF_903992535.2. Classification (NCBI taxonomy): domain Eukaryota; kingdom Metazoa; phylum Chordata; class Mammalia; order Rodentia; family Cricetidae; genus Arvicola; species Arvicola amphibius. The sequence continues at coordinate 127,761,278 of NC_052065.1, read as the reverse complement.
CTGTTGTTTCATTCGTTAATAAGAAAACTGCCTTGGCCTTTAATAGAGCAGAAAATTATGGTGGCGGAGCAGACTGAACAGAATGCTGGGAGAAAGAAGCAGAGTCAGGCAAATGTCATGCTTCTCCTACCCAAGAAGGACGATGGTTAGACTCATGCTGGTAAGCCCCAGTCAAGTGGTGATACACATTAATAGAAATGGGTTAAGCAAGATGTGAGAGTTAGCCAATAAGAGGCTAGAGCTAATGGGCCAGGCAATGTTTTAAATGAATACAATTTATGTGTTGTTATTTTGGGGTAATGCTAGCCATGCATAAGAGGGGCGTGACGAAAAGCAGACCTGCTTGCCTCATCACTACAGTTTCCATTGAGAAGTCAGGTTTAATTCTGATAGGTTCCCTTTTATGTTACTTGACCTTTTTCCCTTGCAGCTCTTATTATTCATTCTTCATTCTGTATGTTTGTGTTTTATTGTTATATGGTGCAGGGATTTTTTTTTTAATCCAGTCTATTTGGTGTTCTATATGCTTCTTGTACCTTCATAGGAATATTCTTCTTTAGGTTGGGAAAGTTTTCTTCTATAATTTTGTTTGAATATATTTTCTGGGCCTTTGAGATGTAATTCTTCTCCTTCTTCTATCCCTATTATTCTTAGGCTTGGTCTTTTCATGGTGGTCTCAGATTTCCTGGGTATTTTGTCTTAAGGAATTTGTTGGATTTGTTATTTTCCTTTAATCAATGAGTTTATTTTCTTATAGTATCTTTGGTGTCTGTGAGATTGTTTCTTCTATCTCTTGTATTCTGTTGGTTATGCTTGTCTCTTTAGTTCCTGATCAATTACATAGATTTTACATATCCAGGCCTTCCCTTGGTTTGTGTTTCTTCATTACCTCCATTTCGTTTTTAAAGTCTTAAACTGTTTCCCTTACCTGTTGATTGCTTTATAGTGGTTTTCTTGGGTATCTTTGAGAGATTTATTCATTTCTGTCTACCTTTTTGTTTGTCTTCTCCACTTCTTTACAGCAGTTTTTCACATCCTGTTTAAGGTTCTCTATCATTTTCATAATGTTACGTTAAAAGTCGATTTCTTCTACTTCTTCTGGAATAGGGTGTTCAAGTCTTCTTGTTGCGTGATCCCTGGAATCTGGTGTTGTCATGTGGCCTTTCAGGTTGTTCGAGGAATTCTTACATGCCGCCTGCCCATCCTCTCCTTCAATGCAGTCCAGAGAGTCTTGGTGGTCTTGGTCCAATCTTATGCTGTGACGGACTCTGGGTGGATCTCCTCAGTGCAGGAGCAAGAACTGATCCCCTTTGGATGGATAGCCTCAGTGCAGGAGTAGGCACTGTTCCTGGCCAAGGACTTCGCAGCCAATAGGGCAGGCTTGGGGGGGGGAGTGGGCAGGGATGTGTGGAACAAAGAAGCACCTGCAGCAGGAGCTGAAGAACCTAGTGCTCCTTTCCCGGACATTCAGCCTTGCCCTGGGATGGCACCCACTCACCGATCTGAAGGTTGTCCTCAGCATAGGGACAGGACTCTTGGAGGTCGAAGGACCCGGCAGACAAAAGGGGTGACTTAGGGGGAGGGGAGGGTTGTGTGGAGCCAAGAAGCCCCTGCAGCAGGAATTCGAGGTGCCAAGAAGCCCCTGCAGCAGGAATTTGAGGTGCCGTGCACTCCCCTCCGGCCAGCGGAGTGCACAGTCACCCCTCTGTGTGGGTAGCCTCAGTGTAGGATCAGGAACTATTCCTGGGCCTAGGACCTCACAGACAATAGGGCAGGCTGGGGGGGCAGGGATGTGTGGAACATAGAAGCCCCTGCAGCCAGAGCTGAAGGGGCGCAGTGCTCCTTTCCCAGATGTTCAGCCCCGCCCAGGGATGGCACTCAATCACAGGTCTGAAAGATTGTACTCAGCACAGAGACAGGACTCTTGGAGGTCGAAGGACCCTGCAGACTAAAGGGGCTAACTTGGTGGGGAGGGGAGGGTTGTGTCTGTTCTTTGGTTTTTTTTTTTCTTCTTTGTGTGCAGTTTTGAGTTTCATGTAATCCTAATTGTCAGTAATTGTTATTATTTCCTGCAATATTGGATTCCAAACAAAAAGACATTGCTTTTAAGTATCTTGAAATAATTTTCTTTAGTTTTCTTCTCGAAATTTCATATTTGAGGTCTTCTCTTACATAATTCTCTTTAACTGTTCAGATAACTTTATTTTCTCTGTGAGAGACAAAGGTCTCTCAGTATAAATATTGCACATTTGTTGAGAAGCATAAGACTTACTGTAGCTGTAATTTATTTGTGGATCCTATCATATCTATTTTTCTGTGTCTGTTTTTATATCAGTGTCATGCTGTTTTAATTACTGTTCTTCTTGTATACTATTTGCAATTGTGTTTTGTTACCATCATCATATCCCTTTCTGCTTCAGTATTTTAGGCTCTTCAGAGTATTTTATGTTTCCATGTGAATTCTGATGAATTTTAATTCTATTAAGAGGATCATTTGCAATTTCTTGAGATATTTAAAGCAGAAATAACATAAACCAAATTTACAATATGACTCAAAAAACTAATAAAGAGAGAAAGAGTGAACTCGTAAACAAAAAGTTAGAGTATTCAAAATATTAAATAGAAGAATAGGAACCTTACTTGAGAAAGTGAAAGAGAGAGTATTTTGGGCCAGATATGGCGAAAAGCCCTATCAGTTTTCCTGATGCTTAATTCAAACTAGTATAGAACCAAAATTGTTTTGTCTACAATTTACTCTATATCAGAATTACATCAATTTCTCACCATATGTTTGAGTTTTATCCACACCATGCCTACATGAAGAGTATGACAACAAATTATACATGGAAGAGTGAGCCCAACTAGTAGAATATTCTAATGTCTGCATTAAAATTTTAGCTTGTTTAACCTCCTAACCATTTATAGAGAGTCATTTAGGCATTCACTCTTAAAACCAAAGGAAACTCATTTCACTGACTATCTTGACCTAAATCCAACTGCCTATATTTTTCAATATCCATGCTCCAATGGAATTCCATGGTAGCACATTACATTCTTCCACACTGTTGAAGTCTATTTTTGTCTTGATCTGATTATGACTGTGACCTGGTACTTTGCCCTTGAAGTAGGAAATTGTTTAACTTAATTTTGATTTTAAAGGACCCCACAGTTGAGATATTTGAACTTTAATAAGAAATTTTGGATTTATAAAGAAATTGGATATTTTAAAAAGATTGAAATTTTAATGTGCTTCAATTTGTAAAGACTATGTGACTTTTATAGTTATTTATGTTCTATATTGTGATATTTAGATTAATATGCCATCTTGGGGATAAATGAGAAAGAAAATATTTTAATTGAAAATGATGTATTTATGTCAAGTTGACTAGGACTCAGCTGTACTGGCTAGTTTATGTCACCTCAATACAATCTAGTGTCACCTAAGAAAAGGAAACCCCATTTAGGAAACTATGATTCTTTAAGACAGGGCTATAAGAAAGCCTGTGAGGAATTTTCTTAATTTGTGTTTAATGGGATAGGGCCCAGCCTATTGTGTGTGGTACCATCCCTGAGCTGATGGTCCTGGATGATAACAAAAGCAGGCTGAAGAAGTCTGGGTAAGCAGTCAGTAAACAGAACCCCTCCATCAGCTCTTGCCTCCAACATCCTGCCCTGTTTCTCTGTTCCTGCCCTCATTGATTTTGATGATGAGCTGTTATATGGAACTATGAGCAATGTAAACCATTTCCTAGCCCAAGGTGCTTTTGGTCAAGGTGTTTCATCACAGTAATAGTAACTGTAAGACAGGGTAGATGCTGATTGTGACACAATGTCAGTTGTGGTGTTTCAAGGAAAAAACAACATCTGGGAACCTGCTTCCTAGAGCAGTAATGACATTATCAAGATGATTTCTTTGTTTTAAAGCACTATACTTTTACATTGACAAATGCAGTCACACACTATGTAGCTCCCAGATCATCTAAGTTTATAATACTTCTGTTCTGAATCTAATTATACAAGAATTTTCTCCATACCATCTCTTCAAATTTTCCCTTATATTTCTTTCCTCTTCTGCCATATTCACTGGACCCATAGTGGAATCAAGACTTAACCTCCTTTCCAACCCTCTCTTCCAATGTCAAGTATCTCTGACTCTCTCCAGGTATCTTTCTGCCCAATAATCAACTTCAATGTCTTCTTTCCTTCATACGCCTCACTGTTTCTTGCTTTTTATGTTATATAATACCAAGAAGAAAGAGACTTGTTGTTTATTTCTAATCTATTAATTTTGTTGCTCAAACTATCTTCTGTTTACAAAATATAGTCCTTTCTGAATGAGAGCCTATGTAAATGGTTTATTTTCTTACTTGGTCTTATCTTCATAAATATTATTTTCAAAAAAAATCTATTGTCATTAATACTGTGTAGTAGAGCTAAAAATCTTTTAGAGGTACATGAATCTACACATAGTAAAAAGAAAACAAATATTTAGGCTTTGGGCTCATAGTGAATTACTTCTGCATCTAAAGCAAAAAATGTAACAGTACCAGCCTGCATATTTGCTCTGCAAGCAGAATTGTTACCTAGTTTTGGTTTGTTTCACATTTCCCAAACCATTTGTAACATTTGAAGCAGTTTTATGAGTGAAAAAATATGCAATTATACATAATTAATGTTGATGTGTATGATTTGTGTTTCTCTGAAAACTAGAAAGTCATACTTAAGATTAAATCATTATTCAATACAATTCAAATTAAATATTATTAGTTTTTGTAAGAATAGTAGTTGCACAGAGATAAAATTGCAATTTAATTGACTACCCAACTGATTTAATAAAAATGGAAATTGACCATTTTCTCTAAAAAGAGGCTCATTGGGAATAATCTACATGTGAGTTTTCAATAAACCAAAAATTGCTCAATGAATTTCAGAAAGACATTTAGTTAATTAAATTCCAATGCTAAATGTTCTTACTAGTAGATATGGTTGATGAAGTTATAATTTTAATCACCCTTCTTTTAAGCATCCATTGTATATGGAATGTATCTTAGGGAATATGGTATTATAACATTTGAAGGACTCAGAGGCAAACACTTTTCAGCTGGGCTATTAATAATTACCCTTGGCTTAAATGTGATTACTTGAATAATTTATATTCCAAGTGGATGGTTCCATTCAAATAGGTAAGAGTGGTCCAATTTGTATTTATGAAATCCATGTTGGGGCTCTTCTTTTTTTGTTTTTTTTCCCATTATTACTCTGTTCTACCCTACTGCCTGCTCCTTTACCTTTGATTCTTTACATTGGCACATCGTTAAATTCCAAAAAGATGAAATGATTAAATTCAAAATGAATTAGTTTCCTTTTTCAAACCTAATTCTTAAATGGAATATTCTGATGAAATTCAAAAGAGATCTTGTTACTCAGTCGCAGCCCTCTTCATTCTACTCAGGAGGATAGTCTCCAAAGAACTTAATGATCTTGCAAATCTGGACTACTTTGAGCTTTGACAGATAAGTAAATATTCACAAACATTGCATTTAATACTTTATATAAGAAAGTTTGGCACCATAGACCTTGGTTTTATTGTTTTTCTACATATCTTACTAAAGTTTTTTTATCTCTCTCAAAAGATTGTAAATCCTGTGGGGAAGGATGTTTTTGTCCTCAACATGTAGCACAATATCTAATGTGATACATGTTGTTAAGCATCTTTGAATGAAAAATTTTAAAAAAGGAGATTTCAATTCCTAATGCAGATAGTATATCAGGAAAATTGATGATGCGTTAGTATAATTTGAATCTTCTCCTATGTGTGTTAGGTAAGATATTTATAGAACCTAAATGTATTCAATTTAAAGTGTTTGGTATCAATCAACATTATCTTTTTATCTATCCAACAGTTTTATCAAAGTGAAATATGCAATCAAATATGGCCATTTCCCAAAGCCTAGAGAAGCAATATTGGGACATGGTGAAGTGTTCTCAGAAGTTTGGAATTTTTAGAAATTAAAGAGCAAAGCAAACAAGCATATAAACAATGGCAAATCTTAATAGCAACAAAGCCAGAGGTAAAGTCCAGTCATCATTTTGCATTCTTGAACTTTGGTTAAACATAAGCCAGAATGTTTTAACATTTGAAAATTCTTTCCTTGCAGGTATAGCTGAAGAATGAAAATGTCTCTGCTGTGATCTACGTACTCTCCAATAATTCAATAATATTTATCTTGTCTTTTTGTTTTTTTTGTTTTGTTTTGTTTTGAGAGAGTTCAGGCTATTATATATCTCTGGCTGTCCTGACTTGTTATTTAAATCAGCTAGCCTCAAATTAATTGAGATCCAACTTCCTCTGCTTCCTGAGTGCTGCAATGAAGACTTGTTCCATCATGCATAGCCTTCATCTCACTTTTAACTGACTTGAAAATTAAATCATTTCATTCATTACTAATGATATTTCACATATAAAAATCATTGTTGTATTTTCTTCCATCTTAGAGAATGTGTTGAACAATTGTCTTTTATTAACTTTTCATGTTACAGTAATCAACTCCTCTTTTGTAAACCACTCATTGCCTAAAACCCTAGATACTCCCTTGTTTCAATGACACCACACTCTGATTAAAGATATTGCCTAAGATTAGCCCAATTTTCTCTCAAGAAAATGAATTGCAAAGTACACAATTATATATTCTTTCCAGTATGATACAGCCAATTTGGACCAGACCACATCCTGTTGAAAATTCCAATCTCATATATATGGGATTATCTTCCTTTAGAAAATTTTGACTAATACACACATCAATATATTCTCACTTCAAACCATTGTGCTTTGTCTTTCTTCCCCACAAAATATGTTATTAGGATCTATTGCCCTGATACTTTGCAGTTATCTCAAAATTATCAATCTTTGTCAGTTTTTGGGTTTCTAACTCAAATTTATTAGGTAAATAATTCAATAGGAAATAATCATTAGAATCCCAATACCTTATAGAAATTAATATTGAACTGATGGAAACTCTAAGAGCTGAAGAAAATATTAATGGTTTTCCAAATAATTCATGTCTTCCATTTTCCTTCTCAAATATTGTTGATTTTTGCATCCAATTTTCTTCATAAACCCCCTGCACATCTAAGTTTAACATTTCCCTTTGAGAGGATACATTATATATAGTTAGTCCCTATTAAAACACTGTGACATTTCCTCCTGATCTGTCTCTTCCTCTTTTTCATTCTCCCTGAAGCGAAGTACTTACCTACACTATTTTCAGAGCAGATCTGACTGTTCGGATTTACACATCATCACCAAAGAGTTTCTCCTAATAGCCATTTTATGAGGAATTGTCAAATCCACTCCCCTAACAAAACCAGAAATTCCATTTTGCATAATTCTCATGAACTATGTTAAGAAAATAATATTGTCTAATTATACTGTATTCATTTATGGGATAGTAAAACAGTTGAAGTCAGAATTATGAAGACTTATAAGGGAGCATAAAGCTAAAACTTGAATAAATGAAAAGAAAAACCACATTAAGCTACATAATCTAAAACTTTGCAAGTGTCATTTTAATTTTAATTCTTCTCATTATTGTTTTGATGATATAATTTTTTACTGATCATGTGGGAAAACAGAACTTATAATGGCCAAAGTAATTCTTATGAAAGAATTGAAATAGGAATGCTTACTGTAAGGATACCATTCTATACTTCATAATATGAATTTTATATTATATGCATATAGCTGTAAGATTCTGCTATACATATGCATTTATTTCCATGAGGTAATAAAAGTAGTGCTTTCCTAATAGCACTAAGGGAAAGTCTCTTTAACCAACTGTTGTGGTGTTTCCTTTGGGCCACCCAACTACTCCCAAAGAAAGACACAAAGACTTATTAGTAATTATGAATGTTCATCTTACCTTAGAACTGGTTCCCCTAGGTCTTTTAATTTAATTTAAACTGTTTCTATTGACTCTATATTCTGCCTCAAGGCTTTTTACCCTCTCTTTCATTCTGTATGCCATACTTTTCTGCTTCTTCCATGTCTGGCAGGCTGGTCCTTGACATCTGCTTGGCATCTCATTTTCTTTCTTCTTTTTGAGCTAAATTCCTTCTCCTACTTACTTTGTCTGCTTGGAAGTTCTGCCTCTATATCCAGCCTTGCTATTGGCTATTCATGTGTTTAATAGAGCAATCAGGTAACTTACACAGGTAAAGTAAAAAAGCAACACATCTTTAAATAATTAAACAAATGCAACACATCTTTATATGTAAAGTTGTTATGTTATTCTAAATATCCACGAGAAAAAATAGCGTGGACATGTCTTTAATAAACAAAGGCAACACATCTTTTCTGAGTTAAAGAAATATTTTAAAACATTTCCCCATTTTTATCTAAAAAAGGTTTTAGCTTAACAATGTGAGACTATGTATACTAAGAACAACTATCAGGTAAGAATTATATTTCCAATGACCAATTCATCTGTATTGGTAAATTCAGAGAAAATACTCTATTATCTATCCTCTCTTGGTAAGTCAAATTTTTTAACATAATCTTATTCTTTCATAACTATGGAAAAATGTAACTATAGCTATATAGTTTTTATCCCCATCAGATAATAGAGGATATAGTACTACCTTAGTAAACAACTTCCAAAGCTATAAAAATTCAAAAACAGCTAGCTGCCTGGAAAATCACCCCAAGGTTCCTCTGGTAATTTTGTTGCAACCATACTCAGCCTAAAAGTCTAGAATATTTACAGACCTTTATGCAAAGTAGTGATTTGAAGGTTTGTCCCACCTTGTCTTGGCAAAAGTTTGACAATCTTTATTACTTTGTGCTAGCCTGTCCTGTTTATTCAGTATACCATAAAAGCTGAGGTAAGGGCAGTTTCTTGCCCACAAAAGACTATCTTTGCACAATTGAAAGTGAATTCCATATAGAGGTTTTTCAATGCCCATAATTATTCTTTGAAGCAGATTAATGGTATAAGGAGCGATATGTCTCACTATCATGAAAAGCCTTAGTTTAATAAACATTCTTAAATTGTCACATTCTGGAGGTATCTGAAGCATTTGAAGATTACCTATATCTCTATAATATATCTGTTTAACCTTTAAAACATGTCTGACATGACTACAAGTTTTATCTATTATAAATGACTAACTAATAATCTGAATTTTATAATTATCCTAAACAGTTTGCAATAATAGAACTTTCAAGGATTAGTACTTTATATTACATTTTTATAATGAGCAGCATGAGTGGTAATAGCTTAAACAACAGAGAAATATATATATATATATATATATATATATATATATTATGAATAGATAGATCGTATAACAAAAATAACCATAAATTATATCAATATGAAAAAATTCCATGCCAATATAAAATATTGAAATGAGTCTTTTTTATTAAAAATTTTCATCTCCTTCCTCCTCTTCCCCCTTCCCTCCCCTCCCCTCTACCCTATATCCCAACTCCTCTCCAGGCACAAAGAGCATCAGGGTTCCCTACACTATGTTAAGTACAAGGTCCTCCCAACTCCCCCCAGTACAGGAAGGTGAGCAACCAAAACTGACAAGGCTCACACAGAGCCCATCCTGGTCATAAAGTCCGAGGCCTATTGACATGGTCCTTGGCTTCTCAGTCGGCCTCCACCATCAGCCACATTAAGAGAGTCCAGTTTGGTCGCATGTTCCCTCAGTCCCATTCCAACTGGACTTGGTGATCACCTGTTAGTTCTGTCCCACCGTCTCAGTGGGTGAATGCACCCTTTACGGTCCTGACTTTCTTTCTCATGTTCTCCCTCCTTCTGCTCCTCATCAGGACCTTGGGAGCTCAGTCCGGTGCACCAATGTGGGGCTCTGTCTCTATCTCCCTCCATCGCCATGTGAAGGTTCTATGGTGAAATGCAAGATAATCATCAGTATGGCCTTTTCCAGCTCCCTCTCCTCAGCTGCCCAAGGAACTAGCTGGGGGCATCTCCCTGGATACCTGGGAACACATCTGAAGTCAAGTCTCTTGACAACCCTAAGAAGGCTCCCTTAATTAAGATATATGCTTCCCTGCTCCCATGTCCACCCTTCCTATATCCCAAGCAACCCATTCCCCCAAGCTCTTCCCATCCCCTTCACGCTTTTCTCTCCCCATCTCTCCTTGCCCACCATCCCACCCTACCACCTAGTTGCCAATTTTTTACCCAGCAATCTTGTCTACTCCCAATATCTAGGAGGATAAACTGTATGTTTTTCTTGGGTTCATCTTCTTATTATCTTCTCAAGGATCATGAATTAAGGCTCAATGTCCTTTAAATATGGCTAGAAACCGATCTATGAGTGAGTACATCCCATGTTCGTCTTTTTGGGTCTGGGTTACCCTCACTTAGAATAGTGTTTTCTATTTCCATCCATTTGCATGAAAAAATTCAGATATCATTGTTTTTTTTATCACTGAGTAGTATTTTAATATGTATATATTCCACAGTTCTTCATCCATTCTCCACTGAAGGGCATCTAAGTTGTTTCCAGGTTATGGCTACTTAAAATAATGCTGCTATGAATACTAGTTGAACAAATGCTTTTGTAGTATGATTGGGCATCTTTGGGTAAATTCCCAAGAGTAGAATTGCTGGGTCCTGGGGTAGGTTGATCCCGAATTTCCTGAGAAACCACCACACTGCTTTCCAAAGTGGTTGCACAAGTATGTATTCCCCACAGCAAAGGATAGAGTGTTACCCCTTACCCCACAACCTCTCCAGCAAAGTCTATCATTGATGTTTTTGATTTTAGCCAATCTGACAGGTGTAAGATGGTATCTCAAAGTTGTTTTGAATTTGCATTTCCCTGATTGCTAAGGAGGTTGAGCATGACCTTAAGTGTCTTTTGGCCATTTGAATTTCTTCTGTTGAGAATTCTCTGTAAAGTTCAGAGCCCCACTTTTTAAATGAGTTAATTAGCATTTTAAAGTCTATACTTTTGAGTTCCTTATATATTTTAGAAATCAGGACCTTTGTCAGTTGCAGGATGGTGAAGATCTTTTCCAGTCAGTAGGCTGCCTTTGTGTCATTAGGACAGTGTCCTTTGCTTTACAGAAGATGCCTCAGCTTCAGGTAGGTCCCATTGATTCAATACTGCCCTTAATGTGTATGCTGCTGGGGTTATATGTAGTAAGCGGTCTCCTGTGCCCATTTGTTGTAGAGTACTTCCCACTTTCTCCGCTAACAGGCTCAGTGTATTCAGATTAATATTGAGGTCTTTAATCCACTTGAACTTGAGTTTTGTGCATGGTGATAGACATGGATCTACTTTCATTCTTCTACAGGTTGACAACCAGTTATGCCAGCACCATTTGTTGAAGATGCCCTCTTTCTTCCATTGTGTACTTTTGGCTCTTTTATCAAAAATCAAGTGTTCATAGGTTTGTGGGTTAAGATCCGGGTCTTTTATTCGATTCCATTGGTCAACTTCAGAGTTTTTATGCCAATACCAAGCTATTTTCAATACTGTAGCTCTGTAATAGAGTTTAAAGTCAGTAGTGGTAATGCCTCCAGAAGTTCCTTTATTGTATAAGATTGTTTTGGCTATCCTGGGTTTATTGTTTTTCTATATAAAGTTGATTATTTTCCTCTCAGTATCTGTGAAGAATTTTATTGGGATCTTTATGGGGATGGCATTGATTCTATAGATTGCTTTTGGTAGAATTGCCATTTTTACTATGTTGATCCTCCTAATCCATGAGCAAGGGAGATCCTTCCGTTGTCTGATGTGCTCTTCAATTTCTTCTTCAACAACTTAAAGTTCTTATCAAATAAATCCTTCACTCCTTGGTTAGAGTTTACCCCAGGTATTTTATGCTATTATGGCTATCGTGAAAGGTGATACTTCTCTGATTTCCCTCTCTGCTTCCTGATCCTTTGTGTATAGGAGGGCAACTGATTTTTTGGAGTTGATCTTGTATTCTGCCACATTACTGAAGGAGTTTATCAGCTGTAGGAGTTCGTTGGTGGAGTTTTTGGGGTCGCTTATGTACACTACCATATTGTCTGCAAATAATGAAAGTTTAACTTCTTCCTTTCCAATTCGAACCTCCTTGATCCCCTTATGTTGTCTTATTGCTATTGCTAGAACTTCAAGCACTATATTGAAGAGATATGGAGAGAGTGGACAGCCTTGTCATGTTCCTGAAAATAGTAGGATGGCCTTGAGTTTCTCTCCATTTAATTTGATGTTAGCTGTCTGCTTGCTGTAAATATCCTTTATTATATGTAGGAATGACCCTTGTATCCCTAATCTCTCCAAGACCTTCATCATAAAGGGGTGTTGAATTTTATCAAATGCTTTTTCAGCATCTAATGAGATGATCATATGTTTTTTTTTTCTTTCAGTTTATTTATATGATGGATTACACTGATAGATTTTCGTATGTTGAACCAGCCCTGCATCTCTGGAATGAAGCCGACTTAATCATAGTGGACAATTTTTCTAATGTGTTCTTGGACTCGGTTTGCCAGTATTTTATTGAGAATTTTTGAGTCGATGTTTATGAGTAAGATTGGTCTGTAATTCTCTTTCTTGATTGAGTCTTTGTGTGGTTTAGGTATCAGGATAACTGTAGCCTCATAAAAGGAATTTGGCAATGACTGTTCTGTTTCTATATTATGAAATACACTAAGGAGTATAGGTATTAGGTCTTCTTGGATCTGGTAATTCTGCATTGAAACCATCTGGTCCTGGGCTCTTTTTTGGTAGGGAGGTTTTTGATACAGTTTCTAATTCTTCGCGGCCCTAACAGGACTATTTAGGTTGTTTACCATGTCCTGGTTTAACTTTGTATACGGTACTTGTCTAAAAATGTCATGTCTTCTACATTTTCCAATTTTGTGGCATACAGGCTTTTGTAGTAAGATCTAATGATTCTCTGAATTCCTCTGTGTTGTGGTTATGTCCCCCTTTTCATTTCTGATCTTATTAATTTGCTATGTTCCTCCTCTGCCAGTTTGATTCATTTGGCTAGGAGTTTGTCAATCTTGTTGATTTCTCCAAGAAGCAGTTTTTGTTTCATTGAGTCTTTGTATTGTTTTCTGTGTTTCTATTTGTTGATTCGCCCTCAGTTGATTATTTCCAGTCTTCATCTCCTCCTAGGTGACTCTGCTTCTTTTTTCTAGAGCTTCAGGAGGTGGTCTTAAGTCTCCAATGAGGGCTTTCTCTGTTTCTTTAAGTGGGCACTTAGTGCTATGAACTTTCCTCTAGCACTGCTTTCAATGTGTCCCATAGATTTGACTATGTTGTGTCATTGTTTTCATTAAATTCAAGAAATACTTTAATTTCCTTTCTTTATTTCTTCCTTGACCCAGGTGTGGTTCAATAGTTGACTGTTCAGTTTCTATGAGTTTCTAGGCTTTCTGGGGGTAGCATTGTTGTTGATTCTATTTAATCGATTGGTGATCCAATAAACACAGGTGGTTACTAATATTTTTTTGTAACTGTGGAAGTTTGCTTTGTACCAAGTATATTGGTCCAATTTTCGAAAAGGTTCCATGAGCGCGAAGAAGAAGGTGTATTCTTTCTATCTTGGGTGGAATGTCTATAGATGTCTGTTAAGTCCATTTGGTTCATTACCTCCATTAAGTCTTTAATTCTCTGTTAGGTTTCTGTCTGATTAACCTGTCCATTGGTGAGAGAGGAGTGTTGAAGTCTCCTACTATTAGTGTGTGGTTTGATTGGCTGCCGTGAGTTCTAGAAGTGTTTCCTTTTAAGTAAGTGGGGTGCTTTTATATTAGGGGCATAGATATTCAGGATTGAGACTTCATTCTGAAGGATTTTTCCTGTTATGTATATAAAGTGTCCCCTTTCCATCTCTTCTGACTTGATTTTAGTTTGAAGTCAACGTTTGTTAGAAATTAGTATGGCCACACCCAGCGTGTTTCTTAGGTCCATTTGCTTGATAAACCTTTCCCAACCTTTACTCTGAGTAGGTGTCTGTCTTTGTGGTTGAGGTGTGTGTTCTTGTATACAGCAGAATGTTGGATCCTGTTTTCTGTATCCAGTCTCTTAGCCTGTGCCTTTTTATAGGTGAATTGAGTCCATTGATATTTAAGTGATATTAATGACCAGTGGTTGTTAACTCCAGGTCATTTTTTTGTAGTAGAATTTGTGTGTTTCCCTTCTTCTAGTTGTGCTGGTGAAGGGTCGCTAGATGCTGAGTTATTGTGGGCATTGTTTGGAACTCCTTGGTTTGTGATTTTCCTTCTATTACTTTCTGCAAGGCTGGATTTGTGGCTACGTATTGTTTAAATCTGTTTTGGTTCTGGAATATCTTGTTTTTTCTCCAATTGATGGTGAATGCTAGCTTTGCCAAGTATAGTAGGTCTGGGCTTGCATCCAATGTCCCTTAGTGTCTGTAGCACATCTATCCAAGACCTTCTAGCTTTCATGGTTTCAGTGAAGAAGTCAGGTGTAATTCTGATAGGTTTCCTTTTTATGTTACTTGACCTTTTTCCTTGCAGCTCTTATTATTCATTCTTTATTCTGTATGTTTTGTGTTTTGATTATTATATAACGCGGGGATGTTTTCTTTTGATCCAGTCTATATGGTGTTCTGTAGGCTTCTTGTAACTTCATAGGAATATCCTTCTTTAGGTTGGGGAAATTTTCTTCTATAATTTTGTTGAATATATTTTCTGGGCCTTTGAGTTGTAATTCCTTTCCTTCTTCTACCCCAATTATTCTTAGCTTTGGTCTTTTCAAGGTGTCCCAGATTTCCTGGATGTTTTGTGTTAAGAATTTGTGGGATTTGTTTTGTTCTTTGATCTGTGAGTTTATTTCCTCTATAGTATCTTCAGAGTCCAAGATTCTTTCTTCCATCTCTTGTATTCTGTTGGTAATACTTGTCTCTATAGTTTCTGTTTGTTTACTCAGAATTTCCATTTCCAGTCTTCCCTTGGATTGTGTTTTATTCATTACCTCCATTTCATTTTTCAGGTCTTTTCCTGTTTCCGTTACCTTCTTGGTTGTTTTCTTGTTTTTCTTGCTTTTCTTGGGTATCTTTGAGAGATTTATTTATTTTGTCTACCTTTTTGTTTGTCATCTCCATTTCTTTATGGCAGTTTTTTACCTCGTGTTTAAGGTCCTCTATTATTTTCATAAAGTACTATTTAATATCGATTTCTTCCATTTCTTCTGGAGTAGGGTGCTCAATTCTTTCTGCTTCAGGATACCTGGATTCTGGTGATGTCATGCTGCCCTTTGGGTTGTTGGAGGAGTTCTTGTATTTGTGCCTGCCCATCTCTTCCTTCAAATGGAGCTAGGAGAGACTTGGTGATTTTGTCCAATCTTTGCTGTGACTAAATCTGGGTGAATCTCCTCAGTGCTGGATCAGGAGTTATTCTTTGCAGCACAATCTGAAGGAGCCAACACTCCCTTTCTGGAATCCTCTAACCTGCCTGGAGGGCAGCCTCTCACCTCTCTGGGTAGGTGGGCTTGGTACAGGGTCAGGACACTTGAATATGCTCGGGAAGGCCGTCCAGATGGGACTCCACAGCACTGAACCAGGGATCCTGGTAGCTGAGGGATGCCTCCCAGATGTGTCTTCTGGTATTAAGATCCCATGTCTTTGCTCCCAGATATGTCTTCTGGCACTAATATCCGGTGTCTTGGCTCTCAGATGTGTCTTCTGGTAATAATATCTGGTGACTTGGCTCCCAGATGTGTCTTTTCCCAGATGTGTCTCCCAGATGTTTCTTCTGGTAATAATAGGATAGATTGCTTCGTGTTGTCTGGGGTGACAACATCTACAAGGGATGCAGTGAAAATTGAGATATTAGACAAGAACTAAGAAAACTAGTTGTACATTTGTTGTCCATTCTTTATGTAATGGGAAAGTGTTGTACATAAGCCAGCCAAAGTAGAATTTTTTGTTTTGTATTTGAATAGATAAAAAAATCTGTCAACTGTATAAGTTTGTTTGGACTATATAACAAATCCTCTGTCCATGCCATATATGAAAGTATGGCATGTAATAATAAGTTACAAGGACTCTGTAACCAAAATGATTTGTCATGACTCATCTAGTCTCAGAGCTATTTCCATGCAAAGGGATCAGCACATATGTCATCTCTCTTTTAGTTTTTCTAAGATTATACCTTTAGGTCTGTAGCCAAGATTTTCAGAAGGTATTCCCCAAACAAATATGAAATCTATTTGTTTTGAAGTAATCCACAGCCTCTCATATCCTGTAGAAAAAAAGAATAACATCTCCCACAACACAATATGTTTTCTAAACATCATTTTAAAATTAAGACATCCCTAAAGTATCTAAGCTGGTTTAATTCAACAAATCATTTTGCAATGCCATGTCTCTCAGCAGCTGTCATTCCGTCATCTACATTTAAAAAATTAAAGTCAATGAAGCACTGTATATGATCCAGACTGCCTATATATTTTATATTTTTATATAGCTTTTTCTTTTTCTTTTACTTTAATCATTTTAAAGAGCTTGCTTAAATTTTAAACTATTTTCCTATGACTGTCTATACCCATTTTCTTTTATTTATTTATTTTATTGATTTTTATTGAGCTTAATATTTTTCTCTGCTCTCCTCCCTGCCTCTTCTTTCCCCTTCAACCCTCCCCCAAGGTCCCTATGCTCCCAATTTACTCAGGAGATCTTGTATTTTTCTACATCCCATGTAGATTAGATCCATGTATATCTCTCTTAGTGTCCTCATTGTTGTCTATGTTCTCTGGGATTGTGATTTGTAGGCTCGTTTTCTTTGCTTTATGTTTAAAAACCATTTATGATGATTGCCTTTCTGTGTTTGGTTTACTTCATTCAAAAAGATATTTTCTTGCTCCATCCATTTTCCTGCAAAACTCAAGATGTCATTATTTTTTTCTGCTGTGTAGTACTCCATTGTGTAAATGTACCACATTTTCCTTATCCATTCTTCAATTGACGGGCATTTAGGTTGTGTGCAAGTTCTGGTTATGACAAACAATGCTGCTATGAACATATTTGAGCACATGTCCTTGTGGCACAATAGAGCATCCTTTGGATATATACCCAAAAGTGGTATTAATGGGTCTTGAGGTTGTTTCCAGGATATTAATCCACACACCTTCCAACACCTTATTTTTCACAAAGAAGCAAAAAAATATCAAATGGAAAAAATATTTATCAATTGGTTCTGACATAACTGGATATCAACATGTAGAAGAATAAAAATAGAACCATATCTATCACCATTCACAACACTCAAGTCCAGGTGATTCAAAAACCTCAACATAAAGCCAGCCACACTGAACCTTCTAGAAGAGAATGAGGGAAGTACACTTGAACACATCAGCACAGGAGACCACTTCCTAAATATAACCTAAGCAGCACAGACACTGAGAGAAACATTTAATAAATGGGTCCTCCTGAACTGAAAAGCTTCGGTAAAGCAATGGACATGGTCAAAAAGACAAAATGACAGCCTACCTAATGGGCAAAGATCTCATTAACCTCACATCAGACAGAGGTCTGATCTCCAACACATACAAAGAACTAAAGAAATTGGTCATCAAAAGAACAAATAATCCAATAAGAAAATGGAGTACAGACCTAAACAAAGAACTCTCAACAGAGGAATCTAAAATGGCTGAAAGACACTTAAGGAAATGTTTAATATTCTTAATCATCAGTGAAATGCAAATCAAAAGAACTCTGAGAGACCATCTTACACCTGCAATAATGGTCAAGATCAAAATTCCTGATGACAACTTATGTTAGAGATGTTGTGGGGTAAAGGGAATACTTATGTATTGCTGGTGGGAATGCAAGTTGGTACAGATACTTTGGGTATCAGTGTGGCAATTTCTTTTCTTTCTTAAACACTTATGCATGCTATAGCCTGTTTACTTGTTTGCTGGGGGGTCTGAACCTGTTTTACTGTGCACTGTTAGTGTTATCTGACTGCCAGAGCCAAACCTTAAACTGCTTAGTGGCAACTGAGTTCTCTGTGGCTCGGGCAGTTGGTCTTTCCCTTTCCTCTGGTCCATGAGAATCTAGCCATAAGCCTTCAGGGTTTATATGAGTGTTGCAAATTTACTTGGAGCTGCATTTAACCAAGAACTACATTTAGTTGCCACAGCTATAGGAAGTTGGTACCTGTACTCTAGCAGGAATTTTTACTGAGCTTGTTGTTTCTACTTTACCTGCAAGCTCCTTGCACAGCAGAAACTCTTAAAAGAGCCATATTTATTGTTTATTTTTTAGCTTTTTTAGACACAATGTGAAAATTTGGACCCCATGTTGGGTGCCATTTGATGTTTATATTTTCTCTGAACAACAAACTAGCTCCCAAATAAAGGCATGGAGACTTATTAATTAGCAGTGCTTAGTCATAGCTTAGGTTTTTCCCACTAGCTCTTTTAACTTATTCTAACCTGTTTTGATTCATCTACATTTTTCATTATGGCATTTACCTTTCTTTCATTCTGTATGTCTTACTTTTCTGTTTCATCCATGTCTGCTTGGCTGGCTCCTTGAATCTCCTTGGTGTCTCTTTTTCTTTCTTTTTTGAGTATAAATTCCTTCTCCTACTTACTCATTCTACTCAGAAGTCCCACCTGTACCTTCTACCCTACTACTCACCATTCAGCTTTTTATTAGTCCAATAAGGTGTCTTAGGCAGGCAAGATAAAATAGCAACACATCTTTGTACAGTTAAACAAATATTCTCCAACATAAAGAAATGCAGCACACGTTTACATAGTCAAACAAATGCATCAGGTCTTTGCATAGTTAAAGAAATATTTCATAACAAAATCACTGCTTAAAGAAGCCTTGATATCCAAGGGTCCTGGCATTTTCAAATATGCTGAGATGTATCTTTTTAAAAACATGTATAGGAATTTATCATTAGTCCATGAAAATGTGGCTTTATTTTTAATTTATCTTTGCAAGTACAATTAACTAGAATCAGCCCTAAGAATGCCAGTTTAAAGCCATAAATTTGCATGTAATTATAAACAGAGAAAATTTTGCCCAGCTAAGAAGGAAGAAATGGGGTGATACACTTATAATAAAAGCAAGATTAAATGTCAAAAATGGAGAAAAGAAGCATAAAAACAATTCTAGCACCCAACCCTCAGAAATAACCAAGCTTTCAACACACTAATCATAGAAATTTAGTCTCTGAAACTGTGTAATAATGTGTTTCTATATATTAAATTACCTAGTGTCTACTACTTTGTGGTAATTTCCCTATTGGAGGAATTCACATCTCCTGCAGAATATATTAAAAGCAGCTAAACACATTCTGCAACTCAAAGTGCATATAAGCAATATTCTAAAGTGACAAGGAAATGATGCTTAGATTCACAAGTCAATTTCCTGGAGATCGCTCTTTTTCCATCTTCCTCTCTGAGAGGCAGCTTCGCTTCTGCCTCTCTCCCCACTTTTCTACTTCCCCCCTTCTCTCTCTCTCTCTCTCTCTCTCTCTCTCTCTCTCTCTCTCTTTCTCTCTCTCCCTCCCTCCCTCCCTCCTTCCCTCTCCCTTCCCCCTTCATAACCCCCTTGAATAAATATTCAACCTCACTCTGTTAAAAAAAAAATTTAAATCTAAGACTATCTGTACTCTTCCTTTTAAAGCATTAACTTTATTTTATGAGTCTCTATACTATTTTCTTCTCTCTTCCAAGCCTATGTACATTTATTCAACACTATGACTCATACAGATGTGTCTTTCTTGCATATTTGTAGTTCTTTACTATTCAGGAGTGCTTTTTAAAATGTTAAGCACTTCTTAAAACTTATCTGCACAATTATTAGAGTATATACAGTACTTTCTGCATGCCCCACCCAGTCCAGCATAGTGGAGCTTCTTGTGCCTCTGAGAGTTACACAGACCCATTCTCAGGCACATAGCCAGTCTGTTTCACCATTAAGCAAGATGCAGCAGTATGCTCACAAACCCCACTCACGTGTTCTGCTTTGGCCACATGTTCAATGCATCAAGTCTAACTCAAGAGTGATTACTAACTGAGGGAATGTGGAGTTTTAGAGAGATACATAAAATAGAGTAGATGATACTTTGAGCTTCACATTTCATTTTTAACAGGTCAGAATAAGAAAAATTACACTTCAATCTACTCATTGCTGCAGTTGACAGTTTACCTACATGCCACATATTTTAACTACAGAACTAGAGGTTTTGTTATTTCATGCCACATTATCATTCAATGGTTGAGTCTCAGTTTTCAGAAAACTCTTGCTTTAAAAGGAGAGAGCAGCTCGTTGGTTCCCATCCACTTAGACTCAAAAATAATCACACAGAAACCATATTAATTTAAACACTGCTTGGCCCATTAGCTCTAGCTTTTTATTGGTTAACTGTTACATATTAATTTAACCTATCTCTATTAATCTGTATATTACCACATGGCAGTGGCTTACTGGGTAAAGTTCCAGCATGGTAAAGTTCCAGTGTCCATCTCTGGTGGCTAAATGGCTTCTGTCTGACTTTGCCTTCTCTCTCCCAGCATTCAGCTTAGTTTTCTCTGCCTTGCTCTGTTCATCTATGGCTCTGCTATAGGCCCAAAGCAGTTCCTTTATTCATCAATGGTAATCACAGAATACAGTGGGAAATCCCACAATGCCTCCCCTGTAGTGAGAGCAGTGGGCTGTGTTCCTGCCACCCAGCTCCCGCCTGCCTGGCTAGCTTATGCCCCGAAATAATTACATGGAAACTGTATTCTTTTAAACACTGCCTGACCC
Organism: Arvicola amphibius; assembly: GCF_903992535.2. NCBI lineage: Eukaryota > Metazoa > Chordata > Mammalia > Rodentia > Cricetidae > Arvicola > Arvicola amphibius. The sequence continues at coordinate 127,740,514 of NC_052065.1, read as the reverse complement.
ATTAGTTTCAGCCTCTAATTGTCTAATTCTCACATCTTGATTAACCCAATTTTAGTAATCTGTGTAGCACTACGAAGGGTGGCTTACTGGGAAGATTCTAGCCTGCATCCACCTCGGAGAGGAGAGTCATGGTGACTGCTTGAGGCGGTTGCCTCACTTCCATTCTTCCCAGCATTCTGTTCTCTCTACTCCACCTATCTAAATCCTGCCCTATCAAAAAGCCAAGGAAGTTTCTTTATTAACCAATGAGAGTAGAGTCCTCCATCACTTCCCTTTTCTGTTTAAATGAAAAGAAAGGTTTTAATTTTAACATAGTAAAATTACATATAACAAAACAGGTATCAAGCAAAAATTATTATTACAATATATATCTATTTTATCTTTTATGATAACTAAGGAAAAGTATAACTATAACTATAAATTCTTCAACTCCATCAAAGACTCCAGAAGGATATAATATTAGCTAAGTAAACAAGAACTACATTGTAATCAACTTCCAAAGCTCTAGATTGACAGAGATATCTCACTGCCTAGATAGTGACCCAAAGTTCTTCTGTAACATTGGAACATCCATCTTCAGCCTACAGGCCCATTGTATCCAACAGACATTTCCACAAAGCAGGAAATTTCAAAGACAATTAATCTATATTGGCAGTTTGTCTGTCACATTTTCTTCTGTGTCCTGTAGAATGTCTGGTAGACTATTTCATGAATCAGGACCCATGAAAGATCGTCTCATCTTTAGGCAAGATCAGCAGTCATTTCTCTGTGGGCCCTGCATATCCAGTTCATCAAGCAGTCCAGGCAAAAACAGTTTCTTTCCCAAATGGCAAACCAACTTTATAAGGGGTATCTTAGATGACCATCTTCCTCTTGAAGTAATTGGTGCTACCAGGAATGCAGATGTGTCTCACTGTCATGTAAAGTCCTAAGCTTTTAAACTTTTTTCAATTACATATTTTGTAGTCTTTGAAAGTTTTGAAGAATGCCTGTCCAGCTGAAATATATCTCTGTACATCTTGAAGATCTAACTAGCATGACTACACACTTTAATATTATAGATGACTCTCTATTTACCTGTATTTCTTAATTATAAAGGAGCTATAAAACACAATACCTTAATCTAGAGCAGAAATACACAAATATCAAAATTGACCTTAAATTTGTATCAAAAGAACAAGATCCATATCAATACAAATCTCTATAGCATATTCCCCTTTAAATGTAAAAAAATAATTGTAAATAAATTTGGAAATATGTGTAGTGAGGAGCTACGGGCAGGCCTGCTTTTCATCCTGCCCGGCTCTCGGCCACCGGCTAGCTTTACCCGAAATAATTACACGGAAACTGTATTCTTTTAAATACTGCCTGGCCCATTATTTTCAGCCTCTTACTCACATCTTGACTAACCCATATCTAATAATCTGTGTAGCACCACAAAGTGGTGCCTTACCAGGTAGATTCTAGCGTGCGTCCATCTTGGGCTGGAGCTTCATCGCATCTGGCATCTCTCTGAGGAGAGGTATGGCGGCCTATCTAACTTAGGAGAGGCATAGCATCTGACTGAGCCATCTACCTCACTTCCTTCTTCCTGTTCTGTCTACTCCACCCACCTAAGGGCTGGCCAATCAAATGGGCCAGGCAGTTTCTTTATTAGCCAATGGGAATCCTCCATCATTTCCCCTTTTTCTGTTAAAAAAAAAGGCTTTAACATAGTAAAATTACATATAACAAAACAGTTATCAAGTAAGAATTAGTTATAATATTTATATCTACTTTATCTTTTATCATAACTAAGGAAAACTATAACTATCTATCTATTCTTCAACTCCATCAAAGACTCCAGAAGGATATAATATTACCTAAGTAAACAAGAAATAAGCAACTTCCAAACTCTAGAAATGACAGAGACATCTCGCTGCCTGGACAGTCACCCAAAGTTCTTTTGTACTGTTGGGGCCTACAGGCCCATAAATATCCATCAGACATTTCTATGCAGCAGGAAATTTCGAAGGCAGTTCATTCACTATCTGCTGTGTCCTTCAGAATGTCTCGCAGACTCTTTCTTGAATCAGGAACCCCAAAAGATCATCTCATATTTAGTCCTCTCTCTGTGGGTTCTTCGTGTCCAGTTTATGCCAACAGTCCAGGCAAGAGCAGTTTCTTGCCCAAGTGGCTATCAAACTCCATAAGGATCCTCTTCGATGCCCATCTTCCTCTTGAAGTAGATTGGTGCTGCCAGGAGCTGACGTGTCTCATTGTCATGAAAAGCCCTAAGTTATTAAAACATCTAAAATGAGGTATTCTGTAGTCTTTGAAAGATATGAAGAATGCCTATTTAACTTAAATATATCTCTATATATCTAGAAAATCTAACTAACATAACTACAAGTTTTACTATTATTGATGACTATCCATTAACAACCTCTATACATTACATTTTTTAAATGAACTACATAATCACAATACCTTAATCAGTATCAGAAATACATATACATATAACAAAATTGTATCACTAAAGCAAAATCCATATCAATGCAAATTATTCATATCTATATCATATCCCCCTTTAAATGTAAAAGAACATTTATAAACAATATTTGGGAAAATGGGCGCAGTTATTTCTCTCCAAACTGCTTCCTGCTAAATGGGGACGCTGTTAATCAGATCTTTCATAATGTAACCTGTGTGCCAGGTTCATCTTAGTCATCAGTTGGGTGAAGTAATTTTCTGAAGTTGTTCACAGCAACCTTTCAGGAGGGCGTGGTCTATCATACCACATTGGGATAGAAGCAATCCGCAGGGTTTCATTTTCTGTAAAAACAAAAGAAACTCCTTTCCAAAGCATTATGTCCTTAGATCCAAATTTTAAAGTCAAGGTATTTTTAAGATATCTTTCTTGGATTGGTTCAGCAGCATTTATAAACAAATATCTTTTAGCAGCTGTTGCTCCTTCCTCAGCATTCAAACAATTCAAAGAGAGCATAATAGTATACAGCATCAAGATTCTCTGTGTATTTTCCATCTTTGTGTAGCTTTATTTTAGCCTCTATTTCATTTATTTTTTACTTTTATTTTTTGAGACAGGTTCTCTTTATATCTTTGTCCTGGAATAACTCTTTAGACCAGGCTGTCCTTGAACTCACAGAGATCCACTGTCTTTGCTTCCCAAGTGCTGGGATTAAAGGTGTCTGCTACCACACCTTGAACTCACAGAGATCTGTCTGTCTCTGCCTCCCAGGCATTCAGATTAAAGGTGTATGCACCACACCTTGAAGTCACAGAGGTCAATCCACTTCTGCCCCTTGAAATCACAGAGGACAATCTACCTTTGCCTCTCAAGTGTTGGGATTAAAGGTGTGTACTACCACACCCAACTGCTTCCTTTTTTTTTCTTAAGAACTTTAATTTTTAGCCTGTATATATTTCCAACACATTGTAAACCATTTTGACTTTTCTTCGACTTTGAATCCTTCTTTTACTGTATATCTCTCTTTTTCTGACTATATGAGTCTTTAATTTACCAAACAATATCGGTAGGACTAGAGCCGTGGCTTTGACAGCTAGATCCAGCCCATTCCTTAGCTTTCCAGCCTCATGGCAGAGGTACTGGCTGTACCCATGTTTATCACCACAACTCTGTGGCGGTTCAAGGTCCCTGCCAGCAAGCAAGCTGCAGCAGTGTCAAACAACACTCAAAAGCTCCGTAGTCAGGACTGCCTGCTTGAAAGAGTCAGAGTTTGCCCTGGCAGGATGGCCCAGAAAGCCAGCATTTTAAAACAGCACAACTCTTTTCCTGCTACAGCTGAAAACTGAAAAGCATGCGTTCAGCTTTTCATCAACACCGTTTAAGTGTTTTGTGGCAGGACCTCTTAATGAGCCACAGGGTTTTGCAGCTGAAGCTGAGTCAGGAAGCCTCTCTTAGATGAGAGCGCTTGCTCAGACCTGAGAAGTTGCTGTTATCAAGAAAACATGCTTTACTCTAGTCTTTCCCAAGCTTTCTCAAGCTATCTGTGGATCCAGTCATCCACGTGGGCGCCATTCTGTAGTGAGGAGCTACGGGCAGGCCTGCTTTTCGTCCTGCCCGGCTCTCGGCCACCGGCTAGCTTTACCCGAAATAATTACACGGAAACTGTATTCTTTTAAATACTGCCTGGCCCATTATTTTCAGCCTCTTACTCACATCTTGACTAACCCATATCTAATAATCTGTGTAGCACCACAAAGTGGTGCCTTACCAGGTAGATTCTAGCGTGCGTCCATCTTGGGCTGGAGCTTCATCGCATCTGGCATCTCTCTGAGGAGAGGTATGGCGGCCTATCTAACTTAGGAGAGGCATAGCATCTGACTGAGCCATCTACCTCACTTCCTTCTTCCTGTTCTGTCTACTCCACCCACCTAAGGGCTGGCCAATCAAATGGGCCAGGCAGTTTCTTTATTAGCCAATGGGAATCCTCCATCAAATATGGGCATAACTTTCTCCAAACTGCTCCCTGCTGTTTATTGAGTAAATAAAAATTTTTGAGGGTTGTGCAAAGCGACCTTTCAGGGATTTTAGTGCATCAAACCACATTAGCTTGAAGTGAATTCACAGGTTCGTATCCTCTGTGGAAACTAAAGGAAAAACCTCGTTTCCTAAGAAACATATCCTTAGACCCAAATTCTGAAATCAAGATACTTTTATAATATACATGCTGGTTTAGTTTAGCAGCCCATACAATGAAATATCTCTCTGTACTTATTTTATTTACAGTCAAAAAACTCAAAGAAAAAACAATAATATGCATAATCCAGTTTCTCTATGTATTCTTGATCTTTACATGGCTTGCTTTTACTTTATCACTTTTTAATATTTATTTTATTATCTTTACTCCTTTAATCTATGACTATCCGTACTCTGTCTCTCTCTTTTTTTTCTTTGACGGTCCTAAATTGTTTATTGGGTATGAATTGTACAAACATTACGTGTATTAGCGGTAACGGTGGAGCTGCAGAGTGTTGCGCCTTCTCCAGGCTACACAGCGAGAGCCACCAATAGTGTGGTGGAACTTGTGGCCCTTTCCAAGGCCACAGCTCTTGCGGCCTGCAGATGTCAGTCCACGCATCTCTCTGTGCTTGTGGACTGGTTTGGTGATCCATTGGGTGTCAGGGTTTCTTCTGATAGCTTTATGGAATGTATCGATGAGGATAACCTCAAAAAATTTGTATGTGAAATCTTTGCCAACCCAGTAAGAATTCAGGACTCTCAGAGCCCCACAGTGGCGTCCAGCTCTCTCCTCAGCAACAGACTGAAGGCTTCGGGCAAACTTTAGTTGGTTCACACCATGATAGACAGGATTGCCATAGGTCGCACCCTTGGGCACCGGGCATTTGCGGCCACCACGGCGGGGCGGGGAGCCCGGTGCAGCGCGCGGACAGCTGGCAGTACTGCCAGCAGCGGACCCTCAGCAGAAAGTGCATCACGTCCAACTGCTTCTTCCACTACAGCTCCTGGATGTACTTGTATGCGCCCATCTTGGCTCACCTGATGGCCGCCACCAGAGTAAAGGCCGTACTCTGTCTCTTGAAAAACTTTGTTGTTTAAAAAAACAATTTACTTCTTTTCCAACTCTCTATACTCTTTTTCTTTTCTCTCCCAAGCCTACATACATTTATCCAACACTGTGAACCATTTAAAGTTCTTTGTCTGAATCTGTCCTTATCTGTAATTCTTTAATGTTTGAAGAGCTTTTAAAATGGTAAGCAGCTTGGTTGCAGCTGCTCTGGATGCTGTCTCTGCCTTTTTCCACTTTTAAAATGATAGAGGTATCATTACTCCCATCTCAGGGGCTGCCAGGTAGGAACCTTGCTCAGCACATTAACTCTGAGAATGAGTGGGTCGCATATAATCACTTTTTATCTGAGTAATAGCTAAATCTGCCACGCAGAATACTGCACAGCCTCAAAATATCTCTGTGTATGTTAGCAGGAATCCGCCATGCTCTCCTGTCTGTGCACGCCCAGTAGACCTGATCCTGCCACCCGCCCAGGCAGGAGGCACTGAGTTGTGAGCATGGTCTCAGTTAGTTTCCTCCTGACCCTCAGTGGAACACAAACACCTGGGGCAAATATGCCATTCATATGTTCCATAGCCAGAGTTTGCATTGGCAACATGGCTCAGGAAGTTGCGTTTTAAAACCGTCCTGAATTTTTCTCTGCTATAGTTGAATCAAGAAAAACTTTCTTAAAGGAACCATGCATCTGCTTGCTTCTAGCAAACAGAGTCTATCCCAAAAATTATCACTACAAAGTCATGCTTAAATCTGTTCTTTTGTTTCTAGAATTAATTTTTAAACTTTCTTGGGTTTTTATGTGGATGCAATTACTCACATTGGAACACCAATTTGTTGGAGGAGGGTTGCTTGTTCATCCTGGCCACCTAGAATGGAAATAATGGTGTGGGATTCCTTCTGTCTATGTGTTGCTTTTATTTTTCTCTTGTAACAAAAAAGACTCACAAACCTCTCTTTTACTCAGGAAACATGATTTAATAAAGCATCATTTGCTTTGTCAGATGACTTACAAGTTATAGGGGTCAAGTAAAGGCTTGTGCAGTTCTGCTCACTGGACTTATCATGTAGTATCAACCATACAACCTCTTATTATTGATCTGGTTAGATTCACATCAGATATTCAACCTCAAAACTCATTGCTCCTATGCAAATATATCTCATATTTGATTCCCTATGATATACAATTTTGCATGTTATAGATTTTGAAATATTTAGAGTTTCTAATTCCCTATCCACAGGATATATGTATGTTAACTCTAGTCGTTGATTTTCAGAAAAACCTGTTTGTTAAAAACATTGACTGTTTTCAACACTGGTACCATGATTTACAGAAATAGAAACATTCAGTTATTATTGGTATCTGATTCAATTTTAAGGTTCTTTACTGTGGCAAATTGCACACCTTTTCTATAATTTGTTCAAAGTTAGGGAGCAGACTCTTTAGAACAAATCTATTTCCATTGCTTTGAAACTGGACATTTTCATAATGCTAATTCTTTATGACAGCTCTGACCTCTACTAACCAAAAGTCTTTGCTTTTTATCATTCCTTCTTTCTTCATTCAGAGTCTGAGCACTGCATTCTTGAAAGTCTCCCCTGGCTTTCATGACAGTTTGTCAAGATCTATGTAATTGTCATCCATTGTGGGAATCTTTTCTGAAAGGAGTTCTAAGCTTTCAGCTATGACTCTGATATGTCAGTTCCTTTTCTCTTTGGAGTTCCTAATGACCCTAAATCAAGAACTATTTACTTATGTGTGATATCACTTGTATCAGCATAAAACATTTCAGAATGGATAACCTTTTCAAAAATGAAAGGCATACAATGAATAACATTCTATTGTCATAGGCTCCTCAAGATTGTGAAGGTTTGTTTTTTTTTTTTGTTTTTTACAGAAAATTGCACTGATCAATCTTTAGTTCTCTTTAGTCAGCTTATTTGAGCATTTTTTCTTTGAAATAATTTATGCAATTGATTTTCAGAAACCACTCTCCTGATAGTGTAATTTTCTCCATAACTACTGTCTTTCAGTTTCCTTTGCTGAATTAGTTGTTCTATTTACTTCTAGTCTCCCTAGAAACTACTTCCCGAAATCACATCAGTAGTCAATTTTTATACCCATTTTACCTGCTGCTCAACAAATCAAAAAAAAAGTTGTATTATCTTTCACCATTGTCTTTCTCTTACTCATGCATTCAACCCATCAGCAAATAGTGTTGTCTCTATCTTTAAAATATATCTAGATCATTGGCTACCTATCTGTCAGAACTAATATCCTGTGACTAATAGATAAAGATGTTTGGGATATATTAACTTAACAGACCCACTAGCTTCCACCAACTCCAAAACAGAATATTATCATATAGCACTTCCAGCCTACAGAAAAGTTTCTTTCATCTTTCTGTAACTGCCATTCTAATGTATCAACCAATGTATTTTGTCTTAATTTATTGCCATCTTTCTTGTTTAAAATTGAAACTTCATGAAATTGCTTTTGCATTGGAACAAGGATTGTGAGGTAACCCAAATGTGTGTATTATCAGGATGTAATCATTCAACATGGGTGCAGAATATACCCTCTTTTTCCTTCTGTGTTCCTTCACAACTCTCACACTTGTCCAAACTTCTATAGCCTGTAGTAAGTTACGAGCTATGTTTCCATTCTTATTTTCAGTCTGCTTTCGACATAGAATCCATAGTGATACTTCACTTCACTCAGAACCAGTGTTCACTCACACAAGCATTGTTGCAGTTCTATAATCATGCAAAATACATTCTCCACAATGTGCCATTTAAGTACACTGCCCTATCTGCCAGTCGCTCAGTCAATTGTATTCTTAAATATGCCCATATAAAGGTGTGATTCTATAGAGCTTTTGTAAAACATGCACCTATGACTTACTAACCCATGACTCAACAAAGTTAAAAATCAGTTAGTGTACACTTTTCAATATCTGCCCGATAACCAATGTTGATTGTTTCTTGGCTGTTGCCTATCCACATAATTGGATAAAAGTAGGTAAGGTTTAACATATGGTTTCTTTGGAAAGTAATTACAGTGTTTAATACATTGCTTGACATACAATAAGATCTCAGAAATGAAATATTTAGGAAAATCAGAGATGTCTCAATGGTTAAAAGCACTTGGTATTCTGTCCTAGCATCTAAGTTTTGTGCCCAGCATGCAAGTTAGGTGGCTCAGAACTATTTGTAGCTCTAGGTCCAAGAATCAAAGGTCTTCTATATGTTTCCATTGCCTTCTTCACTAACATACACAAGCCCATGCACAGATACTCACATATATATAAATTAAAAAAAAATAAATTTAAAAGTATAAATATTTACTTAAGTAAAACCTAACTAACACCAAACTTTGTGTCATGTGCTCTCTAGCTGACCTCTTCCCTATTTTATGTGTTAAATTTTTTTGACATTTTCATCTCTTATTAAATTCATGTCCTTTGAGACTTTATTCTGTGCTGTGTGTCATCAGATTCCTTATTGTAGAAGTGCCAATTGTATATTGATGGTAAGTTAGTTTGTGTTCAAGTACAGTACTTTGAGAGAAGCAGTGTAGAAAGTCCCTTCTTCTGAACTATTTTCCTATCCTCTGTGGTCTTCCTTGATTTTTCTAGAATTATTTCTTCCCTAACACTAAATACCATAATTTTCTTTGAGTTTACTTCTATGCTGTCTTCCAGTTTATTGTCCAGTCATCTTTCAAATATCAAGAACACATTAAACGTTCACTCTTCCCTTTAATTCTATTTTATTATCACTTTTAGTCTCATAGTAAAGACTCATTGAATATCTATGTGTTTTCTATTAATCCCTTCCTCAAGTCTCAATAAAGTTCATTCGTGACCTTTTTGTATTCTTCATGTATAATAAAGTGTTTGAGGTATTTATGAGCGTTTTTTTCCCATTTCTTTGTATTTAGGCCTGAAAGCTGAATTTCAAGTTTACTATGTATGAATCTTGAACTGTTCTTTAAATTTGCATTTGAATGTTATGTGATAACTAGTCATCCTGAATGAAAATTAATTTTCATATATTTTAAATCACTATTATGTGTTAAATTTAAAGTGTCTCCCACACACCCATGTGCTTGAATATTTGAATCCCAGATTGTCGTAGAGTTTGAAGTGGTTATGGAACCTTTCGTGCATAGGGCTTAATTTTAACATAGACCAGTATGGAAAGACATTAAGGATTATAAGACAGTATTTGAATCATAAAATATGAAAAAGCCTTGTTTTAAACTCCATTATCACTGGCCAGAATGCTTTGCTACAATGAAACAGTGAGACAAAATAACCATCTCTTCCTTTAAGGTATTACTATCAGTTATTTTGTAATATCAAGGTGAAAATAAGTAATTTAATCACTGATCACTTTTTTAAACAACCTTTGAAACTTAATAATGTTCCACAAGTCTCCTTTAGACATGCTTTTTGAATTAATAAGATACTGCAGGACTGCTGAAAATTCTTCACCTTTTCAACTTTACCCATAATGACTCCTAATTCAGGTTTACTAAATCCAGCAAGTCAAATCAGAAACCTAGTATTCAGAGTAGGTTAATTATAATAAATAAGATCATGAAGTCAAGAGAATTTATTAAAATAACTATGAACTTTATTTACTACAAGAATCTCACAAGATTCCTTAACTGTATTGCAGTTATCTCCAAAAAAAAAAATTCTTTAATGTGAATCCTAGTAACAGGTATATGAAGTAGACATAAAAAAATCAAGCATTTTCAAGAAATTCCTGTTTAAAACAAATCTTTAAAGAACATATATTTTTGTTTGTTGAAAGGAGAAATTGTAAATTATGTTATTTTATTTCCATATAAACCATGACTATATAGCAGAATATTTGATACGTATACCACATGAAGATATTTAAGATGTTTCAGAGTTGTTTGAATATTTTAATTTCTGTAAACAACAGTGTAGGCAATATCACTTTAGATCAATCCATATTAGAAAGTGCTTCAGTACAGATGGAAATTCTGTAGTAACCACAAATTTCACTAAGTGGGTTTCACTTTCAACCCAAATAGGCAATATTTTAATAAAATATTTTAATACATTAATTGAAAAAATTAATTCTGTATTTACATACAGAGGGATAGCAATAAGAAACTGTTATAAGACTTTAAAATTTAAATTAAACAATTACTTTCTCGTAAGAAGAGAGAAGCTCTATATGTAACAAGAAAACACTATAGTCCATAGCCTTCATTAGTATAGAATTTGGTCAATGGTGTTTCATTTTCATTATAGCCCCCAGAATTGCATAATTCACCACTTCCTTGTTGCTCTCAGAAACATCTTGCTTTTATTATATATTTTATTTTGAATGAAGTTTTGATTATCATATATTTACAAACAATAAGCTATTACCTAATTTTTATGAACAAATCTTGAAAATTTGTCATCTGACTTTCATATGTGCACAGTGGCAAACAAGTGCCTGCATTCTATAATAAAATCATCATTATCACACATGCACATATACACACAAACACACATACACATACACACACACATATACACTACACATCAACCCTAAATAAATAAAAGAAGGAGGAAGCTGTATTTTGTAGGAACTGGCACTAAATTGATAAAGTTTTCAGTTTGAGAAAGTAAATTGATGAAATCTACTTACTTGTTGGGTCCTGGCTTGTCTCTAGTCACCTAAATTTTAGAATAATAAAATAAAAGGTTTTATATATGCAAAGATTTCTCTCCCTAGAATTTTTTGGTTGTGTTTCATTTGTTTTCCTATATTGTTTTAAGGTACATTATTGTTTTTTTTTTTATACTCATGTGACTTCCGTATTTGATTACCTTTAACACCTGGATTTGCAATTTCTAAATATAAAAATTTATTCCAATCTTCACCACAGTGTCAATTTCTATTTTCATAAGTAACAATGATTATGCATCATTTTATAAAATACTAAACTAATCATTCCAAACAATGTCATTGTTAACTAGCCTCCATATTAAATGGTAGAAGATTATGGTGTAGGGATGAAATCCCAGCCAGTTGATTGCTTGGAAAATAAATTTTTATTGGAAACAGTAGTTTTTACTTCTTTCTTTTTTTCTTTTTTTGCTCATGGTCTTTTGGCATTTGTCATCACACTCTCAAAATTGGTTAAGTATCAAGAGGCATACAGTCAAGAAACACTAAAACACTAGTATATGGGCATTTTTAAAATTTATTTTATTTTTTCATTCAAAAATTTACACTTCCTCCCCTCTTCCCATGTCCCCTCCCATTCCCCCACACCCCCTCTTCCTCTGCCTCCCTCCTTAAGAGAGGGCAGGAAACCCTGCCCTGTGGGAAGTCCCAGCCCCCCCCATCCAGTCTTGGAAGATTGCATCCAAATAGACAAATAGACAAGAGTCCCAAAAGCCAGTACATGCAGTAGAAACAAGTCCCAGTGCCTTTATCAATGGCTTCTCAGTCAGCCTCCATTTTAGCCACATGAGTCCGGTTTGATCTCTTGCTCATTCAGACCCGTCTGCTGGATTTGGTGAGTTCCCATTAGAAACAGGCACACTGTCTCAGTGGGTCGATCAACCCCTCGCAGTCCAGGACTTCCTTGCTCTATCTTCTCCCCTCCTTCTGCCCCTTCAAACTGGATCTTGGGGGCTCAGCACAAACTCAAGTCCAAATGGATTAAGGACCTCAATATAAATCTGAACAACACTGAACCTGATAGAAGAAAAAAGTTGGGAAGTAGTCCGCAACACATGGGCACAGGAGACCACCTTCTACGTATAAACCCCAGGCGCACAGACTTCAAAGAGCAACCAGTGAATAAATGGGACCTCCTGAAACTGAGAAGCTTCTGTAAAGCAAAGGACACTGTCATTAAGACAAAGGCTTCCTACTGAATGGAGAGATCTTCACAACCCCCACATCAGACAAAGGTCTGATCTCCGAAATATATAAAGACCTCAAGAAACTGGACATGAAATTCTAATTAGCCCAATTAAAAAAATGGGGTACTGAAATGAAAAGAGAATGCTCAGCTGACGAAGTTAGAATGGCCAAAGAACTTAAGGTCACATTCAACCTCCTTAGCGATCAGGGACATGCAAATCAAAACAACTTTGAGATACCATCTTACATCTGTCAGAATGGCTTAAAATCAAAAACACCAATGATAGCCTATGCTGGAAAGGATGTGGAGCAATGGGACACTCATCCATTGCGTGGTGGGAATGCAATCTTGTGCATCCACATTGGAAATAAGTGTGGCGGCTTTGTCCTCAGGGAAATTAGGAATCAATCTACAACAGGATCCAGCAATACCCACTCTGGGAATATACGCAGAAGATGCCCAATCATACTACAAAAGTATTTGAGCATTTTATGAAAGATTTAATGAGCACTGATTGAGAAAAACACAACTGATGTTATTAAATCAGCATTCAAAACTTGCAATGAACAGATACTCAAGATGATTTAAATTTTTTTCCATGAAAATTGTTTTTAAGAATATTTGATATGGAGCCAAGGAGATGATTCAGTCAATAAATGCTCTGCAGCTCAAGCACAGGCTCTATGCTATCTTCAGTATTCACACTAAACAACTTTACATCCTCGCTTTGAGGAGACAGAAAATAGGATTCCCCAATGCTTGATAGCCATCATTGTAGCATGTTCCAAGCTCAAGGAGAGACCGTCTCAAAAAATCAGATAGAGAAGTGATTGAAGAATGTATTTAATATAGAATTCAGACATTTACATGTACACATGCACTCATGCCTCATTATAAATGCATGCACATAAATGTACCTCCTTGAACATAGCTTTTTTTAAAAAAATCCCCAATAAATTTGCATCAGTACACACAGTGCTTCTGCTGACCATTGTGAATGAGAAATTTTCATGCAGGAACTCTGAAATTTCCAAACCGCTACGCAAGAAATATTTCATTAATTAATTGTTCAGCAATTTTAATGTTAAGCACTCAGTACACACTTTACCCATGTGCTAGTCTGTTAGACCATTGCTGAGAAAGTCCATGTTGGCATCATTCAAAGTAGTATTTGTTAGGCACAGTGAAGCCACTGATCATCATGGGTATAGGATTGCTATACACATAGAGGCATAAGAAAGGAACAACTACATATTTCTGTGAAAAAATAGATTGTACTAAAAGGGGTACATAGATTTTGAATAATTCTAATGAGCCTAGACAGTCTGGATATCATTCTGGCTACATATTTGTATCTCCTGTGCTTTGTTAAAATTCAAATTTAAAAGATTTCCCATAGACCATTTATATCATTACCTATAGAAATGAGTTTTGGTATAGTTATTTTAATAATTAATTTTTACCTTGATTTAGAGGAACAACTGAAGTAAAATGTGATTCATAAAAATGTTTTTCTCAATAGGTACAACTATCATTCCTGAAAAATACAAATGTAGACCTTAGTTTTTAATAGAAAAAGATCAAGTAAAATATCAGAAATTCATATTACCCATCATCTATCTATTCTTCTGTCTATTATCTATCTATCTATCTATCTATCTATCTATCTATCTATCTATCTATCTATCTACTGTTTGAACAAATCAATCATAATATAAACTACTCATTTCACAGAATACCCATGGCAAATGCCAATGTAGAATATTCTCTAAATATTTCCATTTAGAATAAATTAACCCATTTAGGCATTCTCAGATTTTTATAAAAGTTTGTGATTTTTATATTGCTTTTTTTATTAAAACAAAACCACAAATCCTGTTTTCATTTTATGTACCAATTCCAGTTCTCAATACCTCTTCCGCTCTAGTTCCCTCCACCTTCCCCCAAACTCACTTTTCCTGTTCACTCCTCAGAGAGGGTAAGGTATATTGCTTTGAGTATGGACCAGGGCTTTCCCTACTATATCGAGGATGAGCAAGGTATCCCTCCAAAGAGAATGGGTTCCAAAAGCCAGTACAAACAGTAGGGATAATTTCTGGACCCACTACCAGTGGCCCTACAGTCTGCCACAGCCATACAACTCTGTCCCAAATTCCAAGGACCTAGTTTGATCCTACACTGGTTACTTCTCTGTTTAGACAGAGTTAATTAACTACCATTAGCTCAAGTAAGCACTTTCAGTAGGTATCCACATCATGGTCTTGACCTCTTTGCTCATATTCTCACTCCTCTCACTCTTTGACTGGACTTTGGGAGCTCAGTCCAGTGCTCCTCTGTGGGCCTTTGCCCCTGTTTCCATCAGTTGTTGGATGAAGGTTTTATGGTGACATTTAAGGTAGTCATTAATCTGACTACAAGGCAAGACCAGTTCAGGCACCCTCACCACTATTGTCTGGTCTCTTAGCTGGCAATATCCTTGTGGATTCCTTGGAATTTCTCTAGTGCCAGTGTTCTCCTTGTTACTTAGCTTTTCTGGGATCATGGAATATAGGATTGTTATCCTTTGCTTTACAGCTAGTATGCACTTATGAGTGAGTATTCTTCATCCTCATCTTTGTGGGTTACCTCACTAAGGATATTTTTTTTTTCTAGTTCCATCCATTTGCCTGCAAATCCAAGATGCCGTTGTTTTTAACCTCTGAGTAGTACTTCATTGTATAAATGTACCACATTTTCTTTATTCAT
This sequence comes from Arvicola amphibius, assembly GCF_903992535.2. Classification (NCBI taxonomy): domain Eukaryota; kingdom Metazoa; phylum Chordata; class Mammalia; order Rodentia; family Cricetidae; genus Arvicola; species Arvicola amphibius. The sequence continues at coordinate 127,725,310 of NC_052065.1, read as the reverse complement.
TCTTTGGTAGAGAGGCATCTAAGTTGTTTCCAGGTCTGGCTATTGCTGATAATGCTTTTATAAACATAGGTTGAACAGTTTCTCTGCACTTACTGTAGTACTATATACTTTACATACATAATGTTTTATTATTATGGAACTAATTTTGATAGTTTTTATTATCTATTTTGAATAAAAAAGTGTGTAGATTGAAAAATAAAATAGCCACCTCTCATTAACATCCTACTTCAAGTTCACTCGAATAAATACAGACAATATAGGTCTAAGGTAAAGAGCATGTGGTTTCAAAGCACCATGCTCATCACCACTTTCTCTATGCTACTGGGTCTCTTCACAGCTCCTCTTTCCTACCCTCACGAACAGAAATAACTAATTTTATCCTATTCTTTGAAAAGAAAATATTCCTTCAATAGTTTAATCTACATAGCCATTGACTATGAGTCCTGAAAAACTCTTTTTCTCTTGTCCTTACTGTCTTTGTCTGCTTCCTAATATATATTAAGATAAATTTCAGATGAATAAAGGAAAGGAGGAAACACAGGTGGGAAGGAAAGGACAGAGGGAAAGAATATCAGAATGACCCACATTTCATAAGAATGAATCATTTTGTTGGCATCTTTCCATCAATGATACATCACAGAATTTATATTTAATAAATTGGTTAGTGTAGTGGGAAGCGGCGGGACTGTGTCCCGCCACCCGGCCCCCGGCTAGCTTTACACCCGAAATGATTACACGGAAACTGTATTCTTTTAAAACACTGCCTGGCCCATAGTTTCAGCCTCTTATTGGTTAATTCTCACATCTTCCTTTAACCCATATTTAGTAATTTGGGTAGCACCACGAGGTGTGGCTTACCAGGAGAGATCTTAACCTGCGTCCATCTCAGAGAGGAGCAGCATGGAGACTCACTATCGTGACTGCCTGAAGCGTCTCTCCAACTCCTGCTTCCCAGCATTCTGTTCTGTCTACTCCGCCTACCTAATTTTCTGTTCTCTTAAAGGGCCAAGGCAGTTTTCTTTATTAATTAACCAATGAAAGAAACATAGACAGATAACTCTCCTCCATCATTTCCCCTTTTTCTGTTTAAACAAAAAAGAAAGGCTTCAACTTTAACATAGCAAAATTACATATAACAAAACAGTTATCAAGCAAGTATTACAGTTACAATATTTAAATCTATTTTATCTTTTATCATAACTAAGGAAAGCTATAACTATCTATTTATTCTTCAACTCCATCAAAGACTCCAGAAGGATATAATGCTACCTAAGTAAATAAGAAATAAGTAACTTATAAAACTCTAGAAATGACAGAGACAACTCGCTGCCTGGACAGTCACCCAAAGTTCCTCTGTACCGTTGAGGCATCCATCTTCAGCCTTCAGGCCCATAGTGTCCAGCAGACTTTTTCATGAAGCAGGAAATTCCAAAGACAGTTCAGTCACTTTCTGCTGTGTCCTGCAGAACGTCTCGCAGACTCTTTCATGAATCAGGAACCCCGAAAGACCATCTCACCTTTAGGCAAGTTCAGCAGTCCTCTTTCTGTGGGTTCCTTGTGTCCAGTTTATGCAACAGTCCAGGCAAGAGCAGTTTCTTGCCCAAATGGGTAACAAACTCCATAAGTAGCCTCTTCGATGCCCATCTTCCTCTCGAAGTAGATTGGTGCTGCCAGGAGCAGACGTGTCTCATTGTCATGAAAAACCCTAAGTTATTAAAACATTAAATGCCATATTCTGCAGTCTTTGAAAGATATGAAGAATGCCTATCTGAAATATATCTATGCACATCTAGAAAATGACTAACATGACTACAAGCTTGACTATTAATCGATGATTATCCATTAACAACCTATATTTCCTAATTATACATTACATTCTTTAAAATGAACTACTATCACAATAGCTTAATCAAGATCAGAAATACATATACATATAACAAAATTGACCTTAAAATCTATACCAATGCAAATTCATATCTATATCATCTCCCCCTTTAAATGTAAAAGAACATTTATAAGCAATATTTGGGAAAATGGGCGCAGTTTTTTCTCTCCAAACTGCTTCCTGCTGAATGGGGGCGCTGTTATTTAGGTCTTTCATGGTGTAACCTGTGTGCTAGGTTCATCTCAGTCGGCAGTTGAGCGAAGTAATTTTTTGAGGGTGTTCACAGCAACCTTTCAGGAGGGCGTGGTCTATCATACCATATTGGGATAGAAGCAATCCACAGAGTCTCATCCTCTGTGAAAACAAAAGAAGAAACTCTTTTCCAAAGCATCATGTTCTTAGATCCAAATCCTGAAGTCATACCGTTAAGATGTCCATTCTGGTCTAGCCTGGCAGCCCATATAATGAAATGTCTCTCTGTACTTAGCTCCTTTACAGTCAAAAAAATCAAAGAAAACACAACAAAATACATAATCCAGACTCTCTGTGAATTTTCCATTTTTACGTGGCTTATTTTTACTCTATCACTTTACTTCTTTTAATCTATAACTATCTGTACTCTGTCTCTTTAAAGACTTTAACCTTTTTTTTTAAGGCATTAACTTTATTCTCTATATTTTCTTTTTCTCTCTTTTAAGCCTACGTGAGCCATTTAAAGGCCTTCTATGTCTGAATCTTTTCTATTGTGAATCTGTAATTTTTTACTATCCAGGAGCATTTCTTAAAAGGTTAACCACTTCTTAAAATAATACGGTACTGCCTGTTTACAGCCAAGTCTAAACCTTAACCTGCGCTGTTTATCATGGTAATTACGTAGTTCCTGACTGAGGTTCTAGCACAATTCCGCATGGCGGAGCAGAGGCCCAAGCTACTCTCCTGCCTCAGAGCATGGTCTCAGAGAACCTTCTTTCCGATCCCCAGCGGGCACACAAACATCCAGTCCATAAAAGCCACTGAAATGCTTTATAGCCAGAGTTTGCACTGGTGGCACAGCGCAGGAAGCTGCGTTTTAAAATGACTCAGCTTTTTTTTTTTTTTTTTTTGTGCCGCTATTGCGGAAACAGGAGATCTCTCTACAGCATGTCCAGGCAAACAGCAAAAAGCCGTGTTAAACTCTCTCTCTCCTTTATTTAAAGCTTTTTCAGGTTTTTACGTGGATTTGGTCACCACGTTGGCGCGCCAATCTGTAGTGGGAAGCGGCGGGACTGTGTCCCGCCACCCGGCCCCCGGCTAGCTTTACACCCGAAATGATTACACGGAAACTGTATTCTTTTAAAACACTGCCTGGCCCATAGTTTCAGCCTCTTATTGGTTAATTCTCACATCTTCCTTTAACCCATATTTAGTAATTTGGGTAGCACCATGAGGTGTGGCTTACCAGGAGAGATCTTAACCTGCGTCCATCTCGGAGAGGAGCAGCATGGAGACTCACTATCGTGACTGCCTGAAGCGTCTCTCCAACTCCTGCTTCCCAGCATTCTGTTCTGTCTACTCCGCCTACCTAATTTTCTTTTTTTTTTTTTTAATTTTTTTTAACATTTATTTATTTACTATGTATACAATATTCTGTCTGTATGCTTGAAGGCCAGAAGAGGGCACCAGACGTCATTACAGATGGTTGTAAGCCACCATGTGGTTGCTGGGAATTGAACTCAGGACCTTTGGAAGAACAGGCAATGCTCTTAACCGCCGAGGTTTCTGGTCTCCGAATGGAGGCGTGGGTATAATAATAATTAAAAAAAAAATGCGTTCTCCGGCTCAATCAGCTTAATTAAAGTTGAGCCGGCTCCACCCGCCTATGAATTTTGAGCAGGAATCTCAAAGCAGCAGACTGTGGGATACGAGTGGTTTCAGGTGGCTTGGCTGCCCGGGGTTTTGCCCCACGTTGGGCGCCAGATGAAGCGGCGAAGATTGGAAATAACCAAAAATAGTCCTTTTATAATTACTCAATTTTAATACAAAGGGAGATAAGGGAACTCACAGAACCAAGGGTCCAACGGAGCAGAAGGAGAGCGCGGGCGAGCGCCAAGAACGGGACCTGCCTTCCGGCCCCCAATCCTATTTAAAGGGCAATGCTACCCCGCTGGAGCAGCCACGCCCCTGAACGCAGGGATTGGGCCAGCTGCCCCAACAGGTTAGTAATGATCACAAGATTGACATTCATAAATTTTAATGAATATAAGATACAAAATATCCTGAGATTTACACTGCTTTTGTTTAACTTTCTCAAAAATGATTCAATGTAGTTACTCTTAATATCTTCAATTTACAAGGAACCCAAGGCACAGAATATTGCAGTAGGTTAATGTCACAGACGTATGGGCTAGCAAATGTAGGTATCAAATAAGATTAAGAATGAATGCAAGAATTATGTTCTAAGCCACTATTTCATAATACATTTGTCAAAGTTCAGAATATTCTTTGTTGATGAAAATAAAACTCTAGAGCTCTTCCTGTTCCTTCATTGCTTCAATAAGTATGCACAAAGTCTCAGTAGCATAATAGTGTTAAACTATACTATCATTTATCAAAATTCCTTGCAAAGCACTAGCTTCAGGAAACACTCAGAATATAAGCCAATTTCCTTAAAGAAATCTGTTGTGCAATGTACACTAAACCCTATTAATGCAAACACACACACATACCAATCCCTAATAAAATTCTAAGACAGAAATACATATTAATACATACAACCATATATATGTTTATATGAAATTTTGACAACAGAATTTTAAAACTTTATTGAACCATAAAAATTTTCTCACTTACTTTTATTAGAATTTCATAAAACTACTGAATTAACACCATGATATGCCGAATAATATCATTCAAGTATTTACATGATTAAATTTTGTTTTATAATTTTGAATTTTTTGAATTTAATACCTGCATAATATACCTGATCAAATCCACTACCCATTCATGCCACTTAAAATTCCTCCCTGTGTTCCCCATATTTTTTCCTCCCAAATCACATAGTAAATTTTCAAGTTCACTTAACTTGTGTGTGCATAGGTACAGGATCATGGATATAGAATTGGGGCATGAGTTGTTATTCAAGGACCTTATCCTTGAAAAAATGTATTCTTTCTCCCATAGCACTCATCATTCTGCCCTCTTTCTTATGATCCCTGAGTCTTTTAGAAGTGATATATTTAAAAACCTATATCAAAACCTATCACCATTTATGCTATAAAGGTATATAATATGAAATAATGCAATGTAGTAGAATTTTGTAAATAGTTGAGTACATAGTGCTTTCAAAGACATTTTGTACTCATTTATTTATGAAAATCTTGTGACTTCCTTGCTTACTTTATACTTTCTAATAATTTTGATTTATTCATTGACAATTTTCTATATTCATGCAAAGTATTTTTATCATAAGCATGTATCATCCATCTCCCTCCATCTCTCCTTAGTGTTTCCAACTCCTTCTCCATCCCTATTTCATATTCTTCATTTATTGTTGTTATTGATAATCTCCCAAGTTCAATTATGTTTGCTATTACATACATGGATGTGGTCCATCTATTGAGGCATTGAAAGCATGATAGCAGCCATATCCCTTAAGGAGGAGACATTGGATATTTGGAGAGAGAGAAAGAGAGAGAAAGAGAGAGAGAGAGAGAGAGAGAGAGAGAGAGAGAGAGAGAGAGAGAGAGAGAGAATATCTTGACCATATCAACCTTGTACCTTTCCTCTCCAGCTCCTCATGGAAACCTCTTAACACATTTCTATACCAACTTTAGTTTTATGACTATTTTTGCTTATAATCCACTGAGTCAAATTAGTGTCAATTATGTATGCATGAGAATATTATCATCCAGTGGTGCACAGGAAACAGCCAAGCGACCATAACATTAAAACAATAGTTACTCTTTCATGGCAACAGTCAACTTACAATTATTCCCTCAGCTATTGATTATTGATGTGTACTTCAGGAGTCAGGCCCTCAGATACATTGGAATTTTAAGGTATGATCTTGCATATGTGTAGTCATAGCTGGTGTGTCTATGTGCAACATGTATGTCATATCCATGCCATATTACACAGCATTCTTCCTCATCCTTACCTCTTATATTATTTCTGTTTTTTTCCCAATGTTTGTTAAGCTGTGGAGAAGGGGTTTTTGATATGGAAGTGTTATCAATGGTTAGCTTCTTCTAAATATTTTGGTGGAGACAGAGCAATAGAAATCTATGGGTATAAACACATATTTTGGAAGTAGTTTGATCATGTTACAATTTAGTATAATAAAAGAAGTAAGTTTCTTCTCTAGGTCCTATAGTCTCTCAGGGGATTTTTTTTTTATCAAGTTTAGTTTATTGCACATGAAAATCCATCTTGTGTAACAGGACACAATCCAATAAAAGAGTATTTGATTGCCCTGATAATGTCTTGCCCCTATTACACCATTGGGCACATTGTACCATAATTAACAAAAACCCAGAGACAGATATTGGGATTCAACTTGAAGGTCAGAAAACCAAAACAGCCAACCACTGACACTTACCTCTTCCTTCTTCTGAAATGGTGATCCTCCCTACAGAAATCTTCAGAATGAGACTGTGTCTGAGAACTGCTTCCTCTCTAGGGTTGGGATAAAATGCATGTATCACTACCACCCAGTTTCTATACCAAACTAGTATGGCTACTGGGATTAATGGTGTATATCACCACTGCCTGTTCTGTAAGGCTGACCTGTTGGGCTGTTTTACTCTCTGGATTTCAAGCAAGTTTTATTTACTAAAATAAAAATAAAATATATCACAACAACACATCTTTTCCTGAATGTCAGTATTGTGTCATGATATTCCAGTGCTATGTAAAGCCCACTGATGTATTTCTTTCCAAGCAATATGAGTAGCATGTCTGGAACTAATAAAAATCCTCCATCATGGAGAAAGTTGCCTAGGTTGTCTAATATTGATTTGTATGCCCTGGAGTCAAAACTATGTGTTGTCTTCAGCAAATAGGACTTTATTGTAGACATCCAAGTATAATAACAATAAGCCCATCTTGTTTTAAGTGCCACTGTGACTTCCATTACCAATAACTCATAGGAGATAACTTGTATCTGGCACTGAGATTTTAATTTAATAACAATCTTCTCAGAACTTCCATTGTCCCTCCTGTATAGTGCTTCTCTGTTGGAGAAAGAGAGCCGCTTGTTGGTTCCCAGCAATCTAAGCCCTGAAATATCACACAGAAACATATTAAATTAAATCAATGCTTGGCCCATTAGTTTCTAGCTTCTTATTGGCTACTCTTATATTTTAGTTTAACCCATCTCCATTATTCTGTTCATCATCACGAGTTCGTGGCCTACCAGCAAATATTCAGCTCGACTGTCTCCAGCAGTGGCTCCATGGCATCTCTGTAACTCTGCCTTCCTCCTCCCAGGCTATAGGCCAAGCCAGTTTTCTTTATTGGTTAATGGTAATCACAGCACAGAGAGGGGACTCCCACATCACTTCTCTTTAAAATCTTTTAAGAATTACATTTTATTGAGCTTAAAAATATAGGATTTTGGCCGGGCGGTGGTGGCGCACGCCTTTAATCCCAGCACTCGGGAGGCAGAGGCAGGCGGATCTCTGAGTTCGAGGCCAGCCTGGTCTACAAGAGCTAGCTCCAGGACAGGCTCTAGAAACTACAGGGAAACCCTGTCTCGAAAAACCAAAAAAAAAAAAAAATATATATATAGGATTTTCATAAGAAGTCCTCATACACACTTCCTTAAGTTTCATCAAACTACCTCATTTCCCTGTTTTAATTGCAGTCTAGTAACAGAGAAATCCTAAAGAAAAACACTACAGTGAACTATAGAATTGAATGTAGATAGAGAATTTTTGTCTTTGTTTTTGCTTTGTTTCTGGTGTAACTTTGAAGCCTGTCTGGGAACTCATCCCGGGCTAACCTTGAACTCACAGAGATACACCCACCTCTGCTTCTCAAGTGCTAGGATTAAAGGTGTGTGTCACCACTAACCAGCTGACAGAGAAATATTTAATGTATAGACACAGACTGGGTGATATTTGTGATGCTGTTGATATAATGAGATACACATCCATTTAATTTGACGATTAGATAAGAGTAAGATAAAACAAACAGATGGACAATTGTGAGATAATCTGTGCTTATTTGTTTTGGGTAGCTGTACATAAACTCAGATCATTTGGAAAGATGGTAACTTCAATTCAAGAATCAACTCCATCAGATTGAAATGTAGGCCATATAATGATTGACGTAGGCAGGCTAGTTCACTGGAGTCAGGGGGACCAAACTGTGTAAGAAAAGTAGTTGTGCAAGCTATAGGAAGATGCCAGTAAGTGTCATTCCTTTGTGGATTCTTGTAGGCAACAGACAGCTTATTTGCTTCCTGGATAAATAGACCATGAATAATCACACAAGACCTATATTAATTATAACACTGCATTGGCCTATTAGCTTATGAATATGGTCTAGCTAATCTTACCTTTTAAATCAACCCATCTCTATTAATCTTTGCATCAACACAAGGTTGTGGACTACCTGCAGTTTCTGGCAGGAGTCTTTCTCCTTCAACAGCTACATGGTGTCTCTCTGACTCTGCCTCCTTTTTCCCAGCATTCAGTTTAGTTTTCCTGCCTAGCTCTATTCTACCACATGTCAGCCCATAACAGCTTTAATCATTAACAATAAAAGCAAAACATGTACAGAAGGACTTCCACACAATTTTCCCCTTTTCTGACTAAATAAGAAGATTTAACTTTGACATAGTAAAATTAACATACAGCAAAAACAGTTATCAAAGAAGAATTACAATGACAACATTTATGTCTACTTTATATCTTATCATAACTAAGGGGGAACTGTAATTATAACTATCCTTAAACTCCATCAAAGATTCCAGAAGGATATGATATTACAGAAAATGCATTGTAAACAACTTCTGAAACTCTAGAATTGACAGAGACATCTCACTGCCTGGACAGTCACTCACAGCTCTTCTGTATCATTTGAAGCATCCATCTTCAGCCTACAAGCGCATAGTATCTGGCAGACTTTTCCAAGAAACCAGAAAATTTGAAGATCTTTATGCCTGCTTTTTTATGTGTCCTGCAAAATGTCTGGCAGTTCTCTTTCATGAAGCAGGAATCCTCAAGCACTGTCTCACCTTTAGGCAATTTAGGAGTCATTTTTCTGTGGGTCCTGCATGTCCAGTTTATACAAAATACCACCAAGTAGAGCAGGCAAGAGCAATTTTATGCCCAAATGGCTAACCAACTTTGTTAGGAACCTCTTCGATGGCCATCACCTTCTTGAAGTAGACTGCTGATTGCCAGGAGTAGAAGCATCTCATTGTTGTACAAAGTCCAATTTCTTAAACTTTTAAATGTCATATTCTGTTAGTCTTTGAAAGCTTTAAATAATAACTATCCACCTTGAATATATTTCTGTGCATCTAGAAACCTAAAATAACATGACTACAAGCTGACTATTATAAATGACTATCCTTTAAACCTGTATTTCTTAATTATATATTCAGTTTTAAATGAGCTACACAAGCAATACCTTAACAAGAGCAAAAATACATATAATAAAATTGACCTTAAATTTGTATCAATAAACCAAGATCCATACAATGCAAAGTATTTATCTCTATAGTATATTCCCTTTAAGTGTAAACCAATATTTATAAAAAATTATTGGGAATTTGGTGTAGTTCTCTCCAAACTCTTCCTGCTTTATGTTAGTATACACATATACTCTAAGTCATGGATGGTTAATGTAGAAAGGCCCTAGTTTCAGGCAACTTGGACTTCTATAGAAAGACTGCTTCTAAAACAAACAATAAACAAAGAAAAACATAAGAATATTTGAATAATAGACTTCCTTGATGTCTCTAATGCACTCTCTGTGTGGGTCCACAATTTGCTTTTGTACTGGAGATGAAAATAATATTGATATCAAATGCCAATAGCAGGCAGTAAAAGTCCTGGAAATTTGAGGAATATCTAAAGTCTAGGAGATATTAATGTGGGTTTCAACATTTTCATAGTTTTTTTATTGTTTGGTTTATACCTCTTTCAAACTTGCAAATTATTTTATCCAAATTAGACCGAACCTCAATGAGAGTTATAACAGTGGATGATGGTGTAGGTAAATGATATATAAAAATCACAATATCTATTAAGCAATAAGTAGAATTTATCCCAAACTCTAAGATAATATTTTGCTTGTTTATTCTATTTTTCAATGTACATACTTTGGTTTCATCATTAGAAAAAATTCTTATGTGGGAAAAAGTAAATTTTTTTGAGTTCTCACCTCACAATGAAATAGCAAATTGTCAAGAAGTGCCTGTTTTTAAAGCTCAGAAGTAGCAATCCTACAGAACAAAATAATGAAACCAAATGTACACAAGAAGCAGAAATGGTTATGTCAGATGAGAATGCACATTCCTATAGTGCAAAAAAAACACAGCAGCCTATCTTTCCACTTAAGATGGTGATTTTATGTTGTAGGTTTCTTTTAACCTCATTTTCAAATGCAAATGACAGTATAGATCCTCCAAGTTCATTTTAGCTAGAAAAGATAAAATAAATCCTATCCTGATAAAAATGTGGATACCTACAATTTATATTTGTTGCAAATATAAACTCAAAATATGTAAAAGTAGGGCTGCCAAATTCGAAAAAATTAAAATAAGATGTGGAGAGATTCTAAAAAGAAATAAAAACATATTGCTGTAAATCTGATTTCACAGAGCTAGCAGACAGTTTTCTCTTCTAAAATATATAGCCTACCCCAAAAGGCAAAAAGTCCCAAATAATTATATATATATATATATTATATATATATATATATATATATATATATATATATATCTGATGATACTTATTTTCTTGTAGATATCAGAAATAAACAAAATGGATGAAATATTTTATATTATCTTACTCTCCTAACCCCCACTTTCCTCACTCTGCTATATCCCAGCTCCAAACTCCAGTAGGCACTCCCTGGGAACCCACAACCACCACCTGCAAAAGAGGCAGATAGGCTAACTGCAGATCTTCACATCTCTTTTAATTTCTCTAAGTCAAATCCCCATCTGTTCCCACAGAAAAATATCTGCAAGCAGTCTCCTGCCATCTCATCTCTAGTAGATTCCACAGATCTTCCCCTCCTAATCTCTTTTCCCATACTTTATTCTATCCCTCAGCTATACAGCAGGCATTTTATTTGAACATATATGTACTGTTGAAAACACTAACTCTGGAAATACATTCTAATTAATAGAACAAACACTAAATTTTGTAGATCATATGGGATTTGCCATGTTCTATAATGTAGCAATTTAATAAATATCCTATAATATTAGTTTAACATCACTCTGTTTTAATACCCAGTATTTCACTACCAGTGGTCTTATCATTCTAAGGCAATTGAATATTATTAATGTTTTAGTTACACTTCTAAAAAATGACAGAATACTTTCAGTGTTGAAAATTATGTAGAAATAGTTAAACATAAGTCCTCTATATTTTCTATGGAGTTTGACCTTTTTTTCTTTATAGGACCATTTCATCTATCTCTACTGTTTTTGAGAAGTAGAGAAGCAATCTCTATATATTCATACATTTTTGTCTAAAAAAATGGACATACAGGGTCACATCGTGTTTTTTACATAGGTTCACGATAACCTATTTCTATATTCTGAAGACTCCCAGCTTTCTTTATGTAAACTGAAGAGGAGGCTGACAATAGATATTGAGGCCTATTCTTACTTCAGTCATAGTTTCCATATTTATAAGTTACATTTGACAAAAGATTTCATTTAATAAATGATTTCACTGACAAGGCAAAGCTAAAAGCTGTAAATATTGGAGCAAGATCAGAATAGATGGGTGTTGGGGAATGACAATGGTTATGAGCAGCAAGAATTTTGTGCTGTAAGTATAATTAGATAACAGTTCAAATAGATATCTCATGTAATCCTGAAAATGAAATACTAAAGCATTTGTCCATGCTATCTTTGTTAACAAATGATGAAATCTAAAATTCAACTTGAAATGACTAGCTTAAGGTATTGTTAGCTGGTAGCAAAAGTGGAATTAAAATTTTGCTTATTATAATTGAATAAATTACTTTTCAAGAAATAGAGGGTAGCAGAGAAAAATGGAGACTTTAATAAAAATTAAAAAAGAAAGGATTACCGCTTACTATCTTTTTTACCACTTTTGTTGACTTTTCCATTTACTCTTCTGTTCCTATAGAATAAATAAATGGTAATCTATTAAAGACTTTTGTTGTTGTAGAGGCCACTTGTTCATTTCCTGGCTGCCCAGACTCCTGAAATAATTGCACAAAAACAATATTATTTAAATCACTGCTAAGCTAATCACTGAATGTATTGCTAGCTAGCTCTTACATCTAGTATTAACACATTCTATTTTTTATATTTTACTATAAGGCTCATGGCCTACCGGCAAGGTTCCAGCTGACAGCTCATGTCTGTGTCCTTCTGGTGGCTCCATGGCTTATCCTGACTCTGCCTTTTTTTGTCCCAACATTCAGTTTAGTTTTCTCCACCGTACTAAGTTCTGCTCTGTGCAGGCCCAAGACAATATCTTTATTAGCCAATGGTATTCAAAACATACCGACGAGAATCCCAAATCAAACTTTTTCCTTTTAAAATTAATTTTGATTTTTAACACTTTCACACACTATGTGTACAAGATATATAAATTAATATAAATATATAAATGTATTCTGATTATATTCTCTCGGTCTGGGCGGCGTCCCTGGGCTGCCTGGAATCCCTGATCCTGTGCCCTGGAGGTCCATCTGGACTGGTGAGTGAGTGTGGACCCTGGGGCAACCTGCCCTGGAAAAGAGCACAGACACACTCCCCCCAGCTCCCTCTCCAGGCTGTCTTTGTTTCTCAAGTCCCTGCCTCTCCCAACACTTTTCTAGTGTTTTCAGGTATCCTGCTCCTGTACTAAGGCCATCCACACAAAGGGGTCAGACTCTGGCCTCCAGGCAGGTCTGAGGATTCCTGCAAGGGAGTGCGGGCTTCTTCAGATTGTGACGCAAGGAATAGGTCCTCCACTGGCACTGGGGAGATCCAACCAGATTCAGTCACAGCAAAGATTGGTCTAGGACACCAAGCACCTCCCGGCTTCCATGTGAAGGAAGAGATGGGCAGGCGCCAATGCAAGAGCTCCTACAACAACATGAAAGGCAACAATGACATCACCACAATCCAGACATCCCGAAACAACAAGAATTGAACACCCTACCCCAGAAGATATAGAAGAAACCGACCTTAAACAGTACTTTATGAAAATAATAGAGGACCTTAAACAGGAGGTAAAAAACTGCCATAAAGGAATGGAGATGACAAACAAAAAGGTAGACAAAATAAATAAATCTCTCAAAGATACCCAAGAAAAACAAGAAAAACAAGAAAAAGCAATCAAACAGGTAAGGGAAACAGTACAAGACCTGATGAAATGGAGGTAATGAAGAAAACATAATCTGAGGGAAGACTGGAAATGGAAATTCTGAGTAAACGAACAGAAACTTCAGAGACAAGTATTTCCAACCGAATACAAGAGATGGAAGAAAGAATCTCGGACTCTGAAGATACTATAAAGAAAATAAATTCACAGATTAAAGAACTAAACAAATCTAACAAATTCTTAACACAAAACATCCAGGAAATCTGGGATACCTTGAAAAGACCAAATCTAAGAATAATAGGGGTAGAAGAAGGAGAAGAATTACAGCTCAAAGGCCCAGAAAATATATTCAACAAAATTATAGAAGAAAACTTCTCCAACCTAAAGAAGGATGTGCCTATGAAGGTACAAGAAGCCTACAGAACACCAAATAGACTGGATCAAAAGAAAAGCATTCACACACCATATAATAATCAAAACACAAAACATACAGAATAAAGAACAGATATTAAGAGTTGCAAAGGAAAACGGTCAAGTAACATATAAAGGGAAACCTATCAGAATTACACCTGATTTCTCAATGGAAACCATGAAAGCCAGAAGAGCTTGGATAGATGTGCTACAGACACTAAGGGAACATGGATGCAAGCCTAGACTACTATACCCAGCAAAGCTTGCATTCACCATTGATGATTATACTCTCTCCCTCTAATCAAGACCCCCTTTTCCTGCCTTTTCTTTTCTCAAATTCATGATTTGGAGTTTAGTGAAATCCTGAAGCTTAACTAATACTAATATTTCTAGAACACTTTAATTATCATCTACTACTATAATATTTCATAGCTAGATATCTTACCATGATATCCACCTTAAGATGCGTTATTTCAAGCAAACACAGTTTTAAGTATTTAAAAGCATGTGCATCTCATATGAAATAAACACAATAGTTTTTACCCAAATAAAATTTATCTTAATCCATTATGCTATATTAAATAAATATGACAATATTGGGACCTTAGAGAATAAAATCAATAAATCTTGACCCTGTGCTCAAGAAGTTAGTCATCTAGAAAATGATAAAAAGTAAAATGTACAAATGTATAAAATGACACTATGATATTTAGAAGAGAATTAAGACATTTCTTAGTGAAATGAGACAGAATATAGTACCAATTGGAGATGGGTGATTAACATACAAATATACTCTGAAGGATTTATAATTCAATGTTGGAATTGTAACCATTTTCAACCCTCCCCTGTGAAATAAAAGACAGATATTGTACAATTCTGATTCTATGCAAACTGAGAAACATAGTTCTTCAATGGATTCTCTACTAAAAAGTAATACTAGCTTTAATGATGAGCAAGGAATGAAAATAAATAAAAGAAATAGTATTATTAAAAGCAAAGCAAAGCACAAAACAAAACCAACCAATAAAACAGATAATTAAGGAGTCAACCTGTTTTTACAGCATATTAACACTCAAAAATATAACAAACATTACTTTCACAGGTTTTTTTTTGGCAGCGTATATTACTTGTAAGTAGCAATGGGATCAACAATGACATTTTTATCTAACTTTATTACTAGGTTACCAGATTGCATTCACTCCCCACTACTTTCTTCTGTACTTCTGACCTCTTTGTGTTAATCCTTTCCACTTCAAAATAGTCTTCCTTCTATTCTTATCCTCTCTCTCTCTCTCTCTCTCTCTCTGTCTCTCTCTCTCTCTCTCACACACACACACACAAACTTTCTCTTTCTCCCCCTACACATACACACACACTCTTGCTCTCTCACACACACACATACATATGTGTACACAAAATTTACATATAATGTACATACCAAATATACTAGGAAATATATGTTTTTTCTCACTCTCCTTGATATTGATCTATTTTTCCAACACATAACATTATTTCATCCTTCCTTGTAACTGGGTGATGCTCTACTCTGTCTACATACCACATTCTACTAATCAGTGGATAAACATGGAGGTTGAGTCTCTGACTAGCTATTGTGAATAGTATCACAAAAAATATGAATGAGATAATGTGTTTGTGGGATACTAATTTAGATTTTTTTGGATAAATACTCAAGAGTTGTAAATTTGGGGCTTTTACATATTTGCATATTTACATATTTTAAGTGTGGAGGCCTATTTCCACCTTGACCAAAGGTCAGAGAGTTGGAACTTACCTCTATTCCTTCAAAATTATTGTGTTTCTACCTCAAACAAAGGTCCCACCTAGATTTCGACCTAGAGTAGATTTAGATTTATATGTAGATTAGATTTAGATTTAGTTCTGCTCTGTCAAGGATATTGTCAACATGTGTGACTAATATTCAGACCTTGTATTTCAGAAATAGAGGAGTTGATCTGTTTCTACCTCAAACAAAAACCTAAGAATCCACTTAAGATTCCAGTTCCCCTAAGGAGATAGCAGTAGATTCAACCCAGGGAGTTGTTTACCCACAGAATATTTGGTCTAAGGTGTGAGCATGACTTGTTTTCTTCTAGCAACAGAATGTTTAACTATGAATATACCCTGTGGATTTCAATTGGCTTGTTCCTTACCTTGTATCATGCTAATGCAATTTTCTAAGGTTAGTACTACCACTTGGGGTCAGAATATCCTGATGAAGATAAATAAATAGTATATATTACAATTTCTATTCTATGCTACTGACCTAACAATCTCACAAAGACCATTTTTATACCTACTAAAAATTTTGGTCATGTATCTGTTATAACATTCATTACATTGTAATGAATGTCTTAATAACATGTTTTTATACATTAGCAGAATGCTTAAATTATATTCGCTGATAGCTAGAAGATAAATTTATTTGAACAGCATGCCTTTATTATTATTATTTTTAATTTATTTATTATGTATACAGTGTTCTGCCTGCATGTATCTTGGCAGGCAAGAAGAGGGCACCAAATCTCATGACAGATGGTTGTGAGCAACCATGTGGTTGCTGGGAATTGAACTCAGGACCTTTGGAAGAGCAGTCAGTGCTCTTAACCTCGGAGCCATCTCTCCAGCCCCTATTATTATTTTTTTATTAAAAATTTCCACCTCCTCCCTGCCTCCCAGTTCCCTCCCTCCCCCTCCCCTACTCCCCTCTCCCTCTCTCTCCAGTACGAAGAGCAGAAAAAGGGTTCCCTGCCCTGTGGGAAGTCCAACGTCCTCCCCCCTCCATCTAGGTCTAGGAAGGTGAGCATCCAAACATGCTAGGCCCACCCAAAGCCAGTACATGCAGTAGGATCAAAATCCAGTGCTATTCTCCTTGGCTTCTCAGCAGCCCTTATTGTTTGCCATGTTCAGGGAGTCCAGTTTTATCCCATGCATTTTCAGTCCCAGTCCAGCTGGCCTAGGTGAGATCCCATTAAATTAGCCCCATCATCTCAGTAGGTAGGTGCACCCCTCAAGGTCCTGACTTGTTGATGTTGAGAACATTGCTGATGTTCTCCCTCATTCTGCTCCTCATTTGGACCTAGGGAGCTCAGTCTGGTGCTCCAATGTGGGGCTCTGTCTCTACCTCCATCCATTGTCAGATGAAGGTTCTATGGTGATATGCAAGATATCCATCAGTATGGCTATAGGATTGGGCCATTTCAGGCTCACTCTCCACAGCTGCCAACGGAACTACCTGGGGACATCTCCCTGGACACCTGGGAACCACTCTAGAGACAAGTCACTTGCCAACCCTAAAATGGCTCCCTTAATTAAGATATATACTTCCCTGCTCCCATATCCACCCTTCCTCTATACCAACCATCCCAATCCCCAAGCTCTCCCCATCCTCCCCTTCAGACATTTCTCTCCCCAACTCCCCTTACTCCAATCCCAACCCACCCCAAAGTTCCCAAATTTTACCCGGCAATCTTGTCTATTTCCAATATCCAGGAGGATAACTATATGTTTTTCTTTGGGTTCACCTCCTAATTTAGCTTCTCTAGGATCACGAATTATAGGCTCAATGTCCTTTATTTATGGCTAGAAACCGAGTATGTGTGAGTACATCCCATGTTCATATTTTTGTGTCTGGGTTACCTCACTCAGATATTTTCTATTTCCATCCATTTGCATGCAAAATTGAAGATGTCATTGTTTTTTACCGCTGAGTAGTACTACAATATGTATAAATTCCACACATTCTTCATCCATTCTTGCATTGAAGGGCATCTAGGTTGTTTCCTGGTTCTGGCTATTTCAAATAATGCTGCTATGAAGATAGTTGAACAAATGCTTTAGTAATATGATAGGGCATCACTTGGATATATTCCCAAGAATTTTATTGCTGGATCCTAAGGTAGGTTGATCCCGAATTTCCTGAGAAACCACTACACTGCTTTCCAAGGTGGGTGCACAAGTTTGCATTCCCACCAGCAATGGATGAATGTACCCCTTACTCCACAACCTCTCCAGCAAAGTCTATCATTGGTGTTTTTGATTTTAGCCATTCTGACAGGTGTAAGATGGTATCTCAAAGTTGCTTTGATTTGCATTTCCCTGATTGCTAAGGAGGTTGAGCATGACTTTAAGTGTCTTTTGGCCATTTGAACTTCCTCTGTTGAGAATTCTCTGTTCAGTTCAGTACCCCATTTTTTAATTGGGTTAATTAGCATTTTGAAGTTTAGTTTCTTGAGTTCGCTATATATTTTGGAGATCAGATATTTGTCTGTTGCGGGATTGGTGAAGATCTTCTCCCAGTAAGTAGGTTGCCTTTTTGTCTTAGTGACAGTGTACTTTGCTTTACAGAAGCTGCTCAGCTTCAGGAGGTCCCACTGATTCAATACTGCCCTTAATGTCTATGCTGCTGGGGTTTTATGTAGTAAGCGGTCTCCTGTGCCCATGTGTTGTAGAGTACTTCCCACTTTCTCTTCTATCAGGTTTAGTGTGTTCAGATTGATATTGAGGTCTTTAATCCATTTGGACTTGAGTTTTGTGCATGGTGATAGATATGGATCTACTTTCATTCTTCTACAGGTAGACAACCAGTTATAGCAGCACCATTTGTTGAAGATGCTTTCTTTCTTCCATTGTGTACTTTTAGCTCCTTTATAGAAAATCAGGTGTTCATAGGTTTGTAGGTTAAAATCCAGGTCTTCCGTTCGATTCCATTGGTCAACTTCTCTGTTTTTATGCCAATACCAAGCTGTTTTCAATACTGTAGCTCTGTAATAGTGTTTGAAGTCAAGGATGGTAATGCCTCCAGAAGTTCCTTTATTGTATAAGATTGTTTTGGCTATCCTGGGTTTTTTGTTTTTCCACTTAAAAGTTGATTATTGTTCTCTCAAGATCTGTGAAGAATTTTGATGGGACCTTGATGGGGATTGCATTGAATCTATAGATTGCCTTTGATAGAATTCCCATTTTTACTATGTTGATCCTCCCAATCCAAGAGCAAGGGAGATCCTCCCATTTTCTGGTATCCTCTTCAATTTCTTTCTTCAAAGACTTAAAGTTCTTGTCAAATAGATCTTTCACTTCCTTGGTTGGAGTTACCCCAAAATATTTTATGCTATTTGTGGCTATAGTGAAAGGAGATGCTTCTCTGATTTCCCTCTCTGCTTCCTTATCATTTGTGTATAGGAGGGCAACTGATATTTTGGAATTGATCTTGTGTCCTGCCACATTACTTAAGGTGTTTATCAGCTGTAGGAGTTCGTTGGTAGAGTTTTGGGGGTCGCTTATATACACTATCTTATCATCTGCAAATAACAAAAGTTTAACTTCTTCCTTTCCAATTTGTATCCCCTTGACCTCCTTATGTTGTCTTATTGTTATTGCTAGAACTTCAAGCACTACATTAAAGAGATATAAAGAGAGTGGACAGCCTTGTCCTGTTCCTGAAAATAGTAGGATGGCTTTGAGTTTCTTTCTGTTTAATTTGATGTTAGCTGTTGGCTTGCTGTAAATAGCTTGTATTATATTTATGAATGACCCTTGTGTCCCTAATCTCTCCAAGACCTTTATCATAAAGGGGTGTTGAATTTTGTCAAATGCTTTTTCAGCATCTAATGAAATGATCATTTTTTTTTCTTTCAGTTTATTTATGTGATGGATTACATTGATAGATTTGCATATGTTGAACTGGCCGTGCATCTCTGGGATGAAGCCTACTTGATAGTAATGGATAATTTTTCTAATGTGTCCTTGGATTTGGTTTGCCAATATTTTATAGAGAATTTTTGTGTCGATATTCATGAGTGAGATTGGCCTGTAATTTTCTTTCTTGGGTGAGTCTTTGTGTTGTTTTGGTATCAAAGTAACTGTAGCTTCATAAAAGGAATTTGACAATGACTCTTCTGTTTCTTTATTGTGAAATACATTAAGGAGGATAGGTAGTAGGTCTTCTTAGAAGTCCTGGTAGAATTTTACATTGAAACCATCTATTCCTTTGCTTTTTTTGGTAGGCAGCTTTTTATAACATTTTCTTATTCTTTTCTACTAACAGGTCTATTTAGATTGTTCACCTGGTCCTGGGTTAACTTTGGTATATAGTACTTATCTTAAAAAATGTCCATATCTTTTACATTTTCCAATTTTGTGCCATACAGGCTTTTGTTTTAAGATCTAATGATTTTCTGAATTTCCTCTGTGTCTCTAGTTATGCCCCCCTTTTCATTTCTGATCTTATTAATTTGCATGTTCTCTCTCTGCCATTTGATTAGTTTGGATGGGGTTTGTCAATCTTGTTGATTTTTCCAAAACCAGCTTTTTGTTTCATTGATGGTTTGGATTGTTTTCTGTGTTTATTTCAGCACTCAATTTGATTATTTTCAGTCTTCTACTCCTCCTAGGTGAGTCTGCTTCTTTTTTTTCTAGAGCTTTCAGGTGTGCTGTTAATTCTCCAATCTGTGCTTTCTCCATTTTCAAGTGGTCACTTAGTACTATTAACTTTCCTCTTATCACTGCTTTCATTGTGTCCCAAAGGTTTGAGTATGTTGTGTCTTTATTTTCATTAAATTCAAGGAAGACTTTAATTTCTTTCTTTATTTCTTCCTTGACCCAGTTGTGGTTCAGTAGTTGACTGTTCAGTTTCTATGAATTTGTATGCTTTCTGGGGGTAGCACTGTTGTTGAATTCTAATTTTAATCCATGGTGATCTGATAAGACACAGGTGGTTACTGATTTTAATTTGTAACTGTGGAAGTTTGCTTTGTTACCGAGTATGTGATCAATTTTCAAGAAGGTTCCATGAGCTGCAGAGAAGAAGGTATATTCTTTCCTATTTGGGTGGAATGCTCTATAGATGTCTGTTAAGTCCATTTGATTCATTACCTTCATTCATTATTTTATTTCTCTGTTAGATTTCTGTCTGATTGACCTGTCCATTCGTGAGAGAGGAATGTTGAAATCTCCTACTATTAGTGTGTGTGTGTGTTTTGATTTCTGTCTTGAGTTCTAGTAATATTTATTTTACAAAAGTGGGTGCTTTTATATTATAGGCCTAGATATTCAGGACTGAGACTTCTTCCTGATGAATTGTTCCTGTTATGAGTATAAAATATCCCTCTCCATTTCTTCTGATTGATTTTAGTTTGAAGTCAACTTTGTTAGAAATTAGTATGGCCACACCCACTACTTTTTTAGGTCCATTTGCTTGATAAACATTTTCCCAACCCTTATTCTAAGTAGATATCTGTCTTTGTGGTTGAGGTGTATTTCTCGTAAACAGCAGAATGTTGAATCCTGTTTTTCTATCCAATCTTTTAACCTGTGTCTTTTCAGAGGTGAGTTGAGTCCATTGTTATTAGGTGATATTAATGACCAGTGGTTATTAACTGCGGTCATTTTTTTTTTTGGTGGTAGAGTTTGTGTGTTTCCCTTCTTTGTGTTTTGCTGGTGAAGTATCGCTAGATGTCTGAGTTATTGTGGGCATTGTTGGACTCCTTGTTTTGTGATTTTCCTTCTATTACTTTCTGTAAGGCTGGATTTGTGGCTATGTATTGTTTAAATCTGTTTTTGTCCTGGAATATCTTGTTTTCTCCATCGATGGTGAATGCAAGCTTTTCTGGGTATAGTAGTCTGGGCTTGTATCCATGTTCCCTTAGTGTCTGTAGCACATCTATCCAAGATCTTCTGGCTTTCATGGTTTCAATTGAGAAGTCAGGTGTAAGTCTGATAGGTTTCCCTTTATATGTTAATTGACCTTTTTCCTTTGCAACTCTTAATATCTGTTCTTTATTCTGTATGTTTTGTGTTTTGATTTTTATATGGCACAGGGATGCTTTCTTTTGATCCAGTCTATTTGATGTTGTGTATGCTTCTTGTACCTTCATAGGAACATCCTTCTTTAGGTTGGGGAAGTTTTCTTCTATAATTTTGTTGAATATATTTTCTGGGCCTTTGAGCTGTAATTCTTCTCCTTCTTCTACCTTTATTATTCTTAGATTTGGTCTTTTCATGGTGTTCCAGATTTCCTGGATGTTTTGTGTTACGAATTTGTTGGATTTGTCTTGTTCTTTAATCAGTGAGTTTATTTCCTCTATAGTATCTTCAGTGTCTGAGATTCTTTTTTCTATCTCTTGTATTTTGTTGGTAACACTTGTTTCTGTAGTTTCTGTTTGTTTACCCAGAATTTCCATTTCCAGCCTTCCCTCAATTTGTTTTCTCCATTACCTCCATTTCATTTTTCAAGTCTTGAACTGTTTTCCTTTCCTGTTTGATTGCTTTTTCTTGTTTTTCTTGGGTATCTTTGAGATATTTATTCATTTCGTCTACCTTTTTGTTGGACATCTCCATTTTTGAGGGCAGTTTTTCACATCCTGTTTAAGTTTCTCTATTATTTTCATAATTTTCTGTTTCAAGTTGATTTCTTCTATTTCTTCTGGAGTAGGGTGTCCAATTCTTTTTCTTTCAGGATCCCTGGATTCTGGTGATGTCATGTTGCCCTTCAGGTTGTTGGAGGAATTCTTGCATTGGTGCCTACCCATCACTTCCTTCAAATGGAGCCAGGAGAGACTTGGTGTCTTAGTCCAATCTTTGCTGTGACTGACTCTGGGTGGATCTTCTCAGGAACAGCAAGAACTGTTTCTGACTGAACAGAACTCCTCAGCACTGAAACTGGGATGCTTGTTAGAACAAGGACACCGAGGACAAAAGGGCAAATGTGGGGTCAGGACGGGGTCAAGTAGAACAGAGCAGGCCCTGCAGCACAAGCTGTAGGCACCTTCACTCCCTTGCGGAGATCTTCAGGCCTGTCTGTCAGGCAGCCTCTCACCCCTCTAGGTGGATGGCCTTGGTGCAGGAGCTGGAAACTGTTCCTGAGCCAAGGACCTTGCAGACACT
Source organism: Arvicola amphibius (assembly GCF_903992535.2). Classification (NCBI taxonomy): domain Eukaryota; kingdom Metazoa; phylum Chordata; class Mammalia; order Rodentia; family Cricetidae; genus Arvicola; species Arvicola amphibius. The sequence goes on along the minus strand of NC_052065.1, from coordinate 127,702,603 downwards.
AGGGCAGGCTTGGGGGAAGCAGGGATGTGTGTAACAAAGTCACCCCTGCAGCAGGAACTGGGGGAGGGGGCTGTGCTCTCTTCCGGGACAGGCCGCTCCAGAATAGCACACACTCACCCTTTCGGATGGAACTCCTCAGCACTGAAACATAGAAGCCTGGTAACCCAAGGACACCGAGGAGAAAAGGGAGAATGTGGGGGCAGGGTGGGGTCGAGTAGGACACAGCAGACCCTGTAGCACAAGCTGAAGGTTCCTACACTCCCTTGCGGGGATCTTCAGGCCTGCCTGGCAGACAGCCTCTCACCCCTCTGGGTAGATGGCCTTGGTGCAGGAGCATAAAACTGTTCCTAAACCAAGGACCTTGTAGACACTAGAACATTTTACCTTTTAATGTGAAATTTGGGGCAAGATTTTAGTTAGATACCTATGAGGGTAGAAGTAACTTGAGAGAAGAGTAGAGACAAAATAAAGTGGCTCAAGTATTTGTGTAAATATAAATTTCAAATGCCAGCAAAGAAGCTAATAAAATGACAAAAGAAAGACTGAGGGAGAAATAGAAAGGATTATAAAAGTCTTATGAGATCTTCTCTATGGCCTGTTGTTAACAAGAAGATTGCAAATTCACTTTAATGAGATTGAAGACGTTAGAGCATCTTTGGCAGAGGAGTTGCATGATTTTAATTATCCCATCACCCTATCTGCTGTGTTAGGAAACAGGCAGAATGTGAGAGGTAGCCAGGAAATAGGTGATATTGCAATAGGAGTGCCCTCGTTAGGTGTGCCTATGACAGACTACGAAGACATCATTTGAAGTGGTAAAATCCAGAGATGTTTGAATTGTAACTCAGAAACAGAACTGGATTTCAATAATCCTTGTTAAACTGTGTTACTAGTTCTTCACAAAAGTGTTTAGAAGGAGAATATATTTTGTTTCTTAAATCTGTGTACACAACACACTAAGCACCAAAATGAAAAAGAGTATCTAATAAAATCACTTGTTTTGGGGGTTTCTGTCCTGCCTGGTTCCCACAGTCATTAAGTCCCAAAGAAATCACACAGAGGTCTACATTTGATATAAACTGATAGGCCTAGTAACTCTTATAATTTATATTATCCCATCATTCTTGTCTATGTTAGCTTCGTGGAAAACAAACAGAGAATCTGGATACTATATGTTATTATGTTCTCTTTGAATTGTTTGAATGCTGAGGTAGAAGCAACAGCTACCAAAAGATATTTGTTTCTAAATGCTGTTGAATTAATCCAAGATAGGTATTTTGAAAATACCTTGACTTCAAAATTGAAGTCAAAAGACATGTTACTTTGTGGAGGAGTTTTTTCTTTTGTTTTTACAGAAAATGAGAAGCTATGGGTTTATTCTGAGTTAAGAAGAATCAGTTTTGATCAAGGAAGACCACCTGAGAAATCTCTGGTAGAAGCAGATGGTCCAGATGTCTGAGTTCTACATCCAGAACAGATTCAAGATGCTTCCTGAGATGACCACGCCTCATAGAATACTCCAGTCAGGACTTGATCATAATACTACATTTTCTTTAGGTCCCCATAAAATTATCAGTGCCCCTAACCAGCAGGAAATAGCCTGGAAAACTATGTCCACATTCCCAAAAAAATGGATTATGGATACTTTTCTTTGTTTAGAATGTTGGTTACAGGTTGTTATGGCTAATGGGCAGGAGAAAAGATAAACAAAGAATATTAAATTCAGAGTTCTTGGGTTTTTTTTTTTAAAGAGGGGAAAGTGGTATGGGATAATGGTCTGTATTCTGTCAATTATATTTTAAATAAATGCTGATTGGTCAGTAGACAGGCAGGAAGTGTAGGTAGGACAACCAGACAGGAAGTAGAGGCAGGTTAATGAGAACAGGAGAATCCTGGGTAGAAGAAAGTCCTAGTCTGCAATTGTGACCCAGCCACAGAAGAAGTAAGATATGACTGCCTCACTGAATAAGGTACCAAACCTGTGTGTCTAGCATAGACAAGAAAAATGGGCTAATATAGTTATAAGAGTTAATAAGAAGCCTGAGCTAATGGGCCAATCAGTTTATAACTAATGTAGACATCTGTGTGATTTCTTTGGGACTTAACAACTTTGGGGACCAAGTGGGACAGAAATCCTGACAAGAATCACTATTTTCCTATACATTTCTTCTCTGCTAAGAGTTTTATTTTCTTAATAATGACTATCAACTGTCAATTTTGGGGCACAAAGTTGATTTTCAGAAACTAGCAAATAATTTGCCACATAGTGGTAAAATATAATGGATATTTTAGTTTGTTGTGGTGGCACATGATGATAGTTTACCACATAGTAGTCAAATGTAATTGATAATTTAGTCTTGTGTGGTGGCACATAATTTAAATCACAACACTCAGCAGGAAAAGAATGATGGATCTCTGTGAGTTGAAGGCCAGCCTGTTTTACACAGAGAGATCCAGGGCAACCAGTGCTATGTAGATAAATCCTGCTTGAAAAAAAGAAAAGTAAAAGATCATTGCTAGTTTATATGAAAGCATTTTCTTGGTGTTACCTTATAAATTTTCACATAGCATTTATTTAGTTCACTAATGCCTATTTTTAAAGGGGAATGAAGGTGTTTGATATTTTTCCAACCAACTGGATTTTGGGATTCAACAGTCATATGGGAAGTGGTCAGAATGATGAAATGCTACATGAATGATAAAAGAAATCTCCATTCAGTGGGATATTATAAACTGTTCTGTCTGAGCCTGATTGCTTGGTTTTAATTAAACAATTTTGTGTAATGTACTAATATATTTTCAAAATAGTATGTGTTACTTAAAACTACTTTGTGTTTTCAAAAGCATTTTCTATGTACAATACAATTTCCTGATTTTATGTTTGCCTGCTAATAAACTCACACCTAAGACTTGTATGTATTGGCAAGCAAGTCCATACCCTGGGGTGTTATTTCTTGCATAATTAGCCATCAATTATCACCAGTTACATTTGCACCTGTTCATTTGCAGATCCTTGGAATTTCAGACATAGCCAATTGGCATGTTCTGAAATTTCTCTCAGTTCTGAGAAAAGTGGTAAAATAATTCTATTTTTAGGATACTCTACTTAAACAGCATCTCCAACAACATCATCTGAGATGTAAGTGTTTCCATTAAGGGACCTTAAAGAAAAAGTGAAAATACAAGTATCCCCCAAAACAATATGGCCATGCGAATTTTACTCAAATACTTTTAAATTTGAAATCCCCTGGGAGATAATTTTGTTTAGCAAATGAAGACAATAAGTTTGGAATGTGGCTGTGACTTTTCTGAAGTCACATACATACATACACACATATACATCACAAACGAGAAAAGATACATACATATAGAATAGCAAAAATAAGTTTAAATTCGTATCAGTGTACCGAAATCTATACCAATATAAATATTTTGAGATTAATAGACTTTTTGGATTAAATTAGATTCAATAATCTACCTTTTTAAAACTATTATTCCTATATCATCCCCCTTTTTTTCTTTAGAAAGAAATCTTGGAACTTAACCCTTTTCTTTAGATTTTCTCCTAAATCTGACAGCTTGTAATCTAGCCCGCCTTAAATGATAATGAACATATATAGTCCATTTTCTGGGAATGTGGACATTTTTTTCTCTAGATTATTTTCTGTTGTCTGAGGGCACAGGAATCTTTAAGAAACCCTGAGAAAATTTAGGATAATGGGTAAGTCTTGGCTGGAGTAAACTGTGAGGGTGAATCATCTCAGCCAGAAGCCTTGAAGCTGTCTTAGATAAAGAATTCTGCAGACACTGCAATAGAGGTGATCTGAGTTCCTGGATAACCTCGGCCATTTGTTTTCATTGATGTCTGGTCCCCTCACTCTGTAAATACATAAACGTTTAAAGGCAGCATACATATATACATTAAGAGGAACTTCACTGTTTAAATTTATTTTAACTAACTAGTTAATTATTTTCCCCAGTCTAATAAGTTTCTACTTTCTCTTTCCTCCCCCCACCATTCATTCCTCCTCTTTTCTCTTCAGAAAAGAAAACGACTTTAATGTATATCAGCCAGCCATTGTATATCACGTTGCAGTAAGACTAGTCACTTCCTTTTGAGTCTGGACTTGGCAACCCATTAGAAGGAAAGGATCCCAAAATGAGGTAACAGAATCAGAGACAGCCTAGCCCTTTCTCTCACCATTGGTGTCCCTCAAGAAAACGAATCTACACAACTGTAAGATATATGCAGAGGGTCTAGGTCAGTCCCATGAAAACTCTCTGTTTGGTGGTTCAGTCCCTGTGAGTTCCTATGTGCCTAGGTGTTTGTGGTCTTCTTGTGATGTCCTTGGACCCTCTGGTCCCCACAGTCTTTTCTCCCTGTCTTTTACACAGAGAATATTTTTGTTTGACACTTGAATAACTTTTTAATTTTTCAATTGGCTTATATGAATCAAAATGTAAAGAATAAAACAAAGCTTTGCCTTTTCCTGTTTTACTATTTTAAACAAAAGAAAAGGGATGATTATCAAGACAGAAAACGCTCATACCCAAGATTTGAAAAAAATATTTTTCTGATGATACATAAGTAACATATTATCAGAAACAATCATTTGGTAATTTCTCATTTTTTTATTTTAAAGTGATTATTTGTTTGTTAAACTTTTAAATTTAAGAAGAGATTTGGTATTGTATCAGAAAATTATCAATGATAGTACTTGTCACTATAACTGTGAATGATAGTGGCAATAAAATTAAGGGTATGTAATAAAAGAATTTGAAGTAATGGACCTTCTTACACTCCATGTGATAGCTTAGAAAACAAAATATGTAACTTTTATATTTGCCTATTCTATAAATGAGTATATAGTATCAAGTTGAATGTGATACTAATTTTGAAATATACTTCATAGTGTTGTTTTATTACTATAATTTTTATCATTGCTTATGTGAATGAGAATTCCTGAAAAGAAGCTGTGTCTATAGCAACTGATGGACTGAACCTAAGTGACTTTGAAGAGTTTAGAATGTTGCAGAATCAAAGCCTAAAAATAATTATCTTGATTATCTTTAACCGGCTAAGTAGCCATTTCTTACTTCTATATGCATCTGAACTCACATCCTGCTTCTAGCAAGAGATAAGACCCTGAATTCAGATTAAAAAAAAAAAAAAACATTTGGAATATATTTTCTTAATATAACCCCAATTTTCTACCAAACAAAAGATTAAGTGTCATCAGATGGCATCTGAAGGTTATAACTGACATATCTCCACTCTATTGTGGCTCCTCACTTAATGAATCTACAGAAGTATTTTAAAATAAAAATAATTTATGACTTTTTTCGTTATGTTAACTATAACATTTTATGAATCTTGGGATAACCTAAATCTGTGTTTCTAGGTCACTGTCACTGAGATTTGGCCTCAGCATAAACTATCTTGTATTCCCTTTAAAATGAGCCATGTATTTTTTTTACCAACACTAGTTTTATTTGTGTATTGCTCATTCTTTCAATTTTACTGAATTTATATTCCAAATGGTTTTTTTTGAAGTCATTAATTGTGAAGAACAACATCTGAATAATCTAAGTTATATTTATCTATTCAGGCATATTCAATCACACCATGAAGCCAGCATTTGCATTTGGGTGAATTAAATGAAATTAACCTTGGGTCAGGAGGCTGAATTAGAAACTAGTTGACAGAAAACTATCATAGAGCCTCAGATGGTATCCAGGAGAGACAGAAAGACACCGAAAGTAGTAGTGTGGGTTTTGGAATGGCACAGCCTTTTCTGGTTTGACTAATAAGAGTAACAGTTCTTTCAAAGATGCCAGCAAGAAGAGAGCTTTAACTACTTGTTACTTAGATTCTCTGAGCTCACAAATTTTCACCCCAACCTTTGAAACTTGAGTCTTAGTCACAATTATAACAATAGATATTTAGTTAAAGCTAACTTTAGTGATAGCAACAGGGCCAATACTTGCAGGAGCAGAATTTACACCAGACTGTGGCTTGAGTGGCCAGGCCACTGCTATAAACAAGCTGGTAACTGCACAGTTACAATTGCTGGGCAACATTTATCTAAGCCTTACTTTTGGATTTATTTTATGTAATCTAAATTACTTTTATGGAAAACTTCTAAGCTGAATATTAAGTGAATATAGCTTAATTCTGCTTAATTTAATAATGTGAACATTTATATTATTTCTTTATCATGTTGGTATTATTCATGAAGGTGTTTGATATAAGAAATTATTTAATAAACATGTTATGGATTAGATGTTTAAATATTTTTTCAATTATAGTTTAGGAAAGAGTTTTTCTTTTAATTTTCTAATTGTCTTCAAATGTGATTTTCTTCATTCTTGATGTCACCATGCAATTGATTTTACTTGGTGCCTTGTTGTAAGGAGACTGCTTGCTCATCCCAGCAGCCCAGAACTGAAATAATCACACAGAAACTGTATTACTTAAATCCTTGTTTGGTCCATTAGCTCTAACTTCTTATTTTTTGGCTAACTCTTACATATTATTTTAACCCATTTCCATTAATCTGTGCATCACCACGAGGTCATTGACTACCAGCAAATTTTCATCACATCTGTCTCCGGCAGTGGCTCCCTGGCTTCTCCCTGACACTGCCTCTTTCTCCCAGCATTCAGCTTAGTTTCCCCTGCCTAGCTCTGTTCCCCTATACCTCTGCTATAGGTCCAAAGCAGTTCCTTTATTTATCAATGGTATTCAAGCATACAGAGGGAAATCACACATCAGTGCTTTTAAAAAATATTGACATTCTCATTAGGCATGATGACACAGCACTTGGGAGGCAGAGACAGACTGATCACTGAATTGAAGGCTAGCCAGGTCCACAGATTTACATCCTGGAAAGCCAGGGCTACTTGGAGAAACCTGGTCCTAAAACCAAAATCAATTAAGAAGGAAAGGAAGAAAGAAAATATAGTAAATTTGCCTTTTGTTATTGGAGATTCTATCTACCAGCTATGGAGAAGTCGTCTTCCTTGTTTGTGATAATTTTGTAGTATAGCTACATTGGATCATTCTTGCTATCAATTTTCATCCATAAGAGAGCCCAGTACATCCATTAGTTTCCTAGAATGAAGTTTTGTGGAATTGTGCTTTGTTTCATCACTGGGATCTCAATAGTCTGCAAATATACCAAAAATATACCAAAAGTACCAAAATCAGAAATGAATTAACAAGTAGAAATGACAAGACAGAATGACAAAAATTTACTATAGATGACAAGTTGCAAAAATGATACTACTTGAAAGTGGAGTGTCTGTTCTCATGTGTTATGTGGTAGTATTCCTCTTTTGGGTCGTAGCAGTGATAAGGGTAATGCAAAGTATACTAACCTATGCCAGTAGAGAGAACCACCTATAGATAGGGGATCTGTGAAATGATGTGTAATCTTATAGTGGCAGTCTTCTGTGTTATGTATAGTAGCACTTCTGCTTGAAAAGTACTATCAACTAGGTGAATATAGAAATGTGTTGAGAACAGCAAAAAGTTCTTCAGGCTGGGCGGTGGTGGCGCACGCCTTTAATCCCAGCACTTGGGAGGCAGAGGCAGGCGGATCTCTGTAGAGTTCGAGACCAGCCTGGTCTACAAGAGCTAGCTCCAGGACAGGCTCTAAAGCTGCAGAGAAACCCTGTCTCGAAAAACCAAAAAGAAAGTTCTTCAGTATATATTACAGTTCCTGAGTCTGGCATACCAGGGGAAAGGGTATTGGTAATCAGCAATAAGGAATGTGTAAATACTGCTATGTGTAAAAGTAAATAATAAATAAATGTATCAAAGGTTGTAATAGCTTCCAGTCGAGAGTTTGAGTATAAGGGAGAAATACCTGGGTTTCCACCAATTAACTATTCTAGTTTGATGTGTTTTTCAGCTTTCCTCTTTTGTACTATAGTTTTCTATTGTTTTTATTGTGGAATATATTTTTCTCTGCTCCCTTCCCTTCCTCCCACTACACTTCTACCCTATCCCATGTTCCTTATGCTCTCAGTTTACTCAGGAGGCCTGTACTTTTCTTCTTTCCATGTTGTCCACTCTCCATGTCTATTCAATATAACACTTGACATTCTAATTAGAGCAATAAGACAGCAAAAAGACCAATGACATACAAATCAAAAAAGAAGAAGTCAGACTCTCACTATGTGCTGATGATATGAATGTTTACATAAGTGACCCCAAAAATTCTACCAAGGAACTTCTACAACTCATGTAGCAGGATACAAGATTAACTCAAAAAATTAGTAGCCCTTCTTTATACAGATGATAAATGGGCTGAGAAAGAAATCAGAGAAAGCAATAGGCAGAAAAACTTAAAATATCTTGGAGTAATTCTAACAAAATGAGTGGAAGACCTATATGATTAGAACTTTTAGTCTTTGAGGAACGAAATTGAAGAAGACACCAGAAAATGGAATGATCTCCCACGCTCTTATATAGGAAGAATTAACATAGTAAAAATAACAATCTTACCAATAGCAATCTACATATTTAATGCAATGCCAATCAATATCCCAGCAAGATTCTTCACAGACCTTTAAAGAACAGTACTCAACTTCTTATGGAAAAGCAAAATATCCAGGATAGCCAAAATAATCCTGTACAATAAAGGAACTTCTGGAGGCATTACAATCCCTGACTTCAAACTCTATTACAGAGCTACAGTACTGAAAACAGCCTAGTATTGGCATAAACACATTCAGGGAGACCAATGGAATCAAATTGAAGACCCGCATATCAATCCACACACCTACAAACACCTGATTTTTGACAAAGAAGCAAAAAGTATAAACTAGAAAAAAGAAAGCATATTCAACAAATGGTGCTGGCATAATTGAATATCAACACGTACAAGAATGCAAATAGATTGGTATCTATTGTCATATACAAATGGATCAAACACCTTAGCATAAAACCAACCACACTAAACCTTAATGAAGCGAAAGTGAGAAGTAAACCTGAGTGAATTGACACAGGAAATCACTTCCTAAATATAGCCCCAGTATTACAGACACTGAGAAAAACAATTCATAAATGGGACCCCCTGAAACTATTCAGGCCCAAGCCAGTGAACTCTGGAGGAGCATGCCCAAGCTGCTGGAGAAAAAATTCTTAAGGAGAATAAATGACCAAGAAAAAACAAATAAGGCCGGAATTGAATACAAAATCATTGAAGAGGACACAAGCTGAAATAAAGATGGGATTGAAAAACCCTTTAACCCAAATTTAACATTTTAAAGAGATGAAGAACATGCAACATGTTAAAACCAATGATTTTTTGTCTCTATTCTATCATTTAGAAATTTAGAGGTAATCTTTATCCCCTTTCAACAGCAGTAGGCAATGTCCTGTTTCTTGGCTGAGTGATGACATCTCACACTGTGGTGAGATAAACCATGCAATTTTAGCAAAACAGGCTTTTTTTTTTACAAGGCAATGAACTTATCAATTAAGATAAACTGTAAAAAATTATTCACATGCAGCAATAAACAAGTAGAAAAAATTAAAATATGTAAAGTATTTGATGTTAGACATAGAAAATATATATTAGAACAGATATTTCTGTAAAAAGAACAAAGAAGAATAATCTTGTGATCCTGTAATTACCCAGACTTTTTTCCATTTACTTCTTCAACAGCCTCATATGGTAATAAGGAAAGTCTGGTTTGACATATTTTCCCTGGAGTTCAGACAGATACTAGTATTAGGAGAGGGAGATGCACAGAGAATCTTTGGGGAATATTCAAGACATACGTATGTGTATACACACACACACACACACACACACACACACACACACACACACACCACATACATGTAAAAAGTGCCAAAAAACTACAATAATTTACAGTGGGTACCTTTCTAAGCACAAAGCTCCAGAATATTGGGGAAAATCATTGAAGAATTAACTGCATATTGAATAATTTTGAGAGATGAGACAAAAATGAATAAATTTGAATTTTGACTAACCACAGTAAAATGACTATTGAACACCAGTTATATTCAGTAGCAAAGTAGTAGAAGTCATCATTGGCTTGGAGTAAAGGTGACTATAAAACTGTCACAAGTCTTAGATCATCCTAAAATATTTACCTAAATGAACTGGAAAGAAGTTCATAAAAAGATTCACTTATAGATGTTGGTGGTAGTCTTTTTACAATAGAATAATAATAAAATCAGTATTTTCTTTAATGATTAATGTGAAATATTTACATGTAATTCTACTGAGTAATAAAAAGTTAAGTAGTTACATATACACACACATAGATTACTCCCCCAAATGTTAAAGTTATCTTAAGCCCAGAGACTCATTCCTCTGAAGGGCATATTATCACCTGATTGCTTTTGTACAGAATTCAAAGGGAGAAAAATTAACTTGATTGACTAACAATCATTATAACAATTGCCTGTAGGAGACTGATACTGAGGATATTGACAGATAAGTGATGAAATTTGGGGGTGATAAAATTTTGAAATCTTACTTATACAGGTGATTAGAAGTACATATACATTAAAACTGATATAACAGGACCCTTAGATCATTGTGTGTCTTGAAATTTGACTCAGTGGTTAAGAGTACTTTACTATTGAGTATTCTTATTGTACTAAGTCTTGGAAGAGACTCAATAATAATAGTTATTTTTCCAAATTAACTCTTACATATTTTTCCATTCACCTTTTAACAAGGATTAATTGAGTTTTACTGATCTATATGTATGTGTGTATCTACATGAGTTTTTATGCATTGCATTTGTGCATGGCTAGTATATCTACAATAAGTCAGATCACCTATAATTGGAGTTACAAAATGTGGGTACTTGGAACAGAACTCAGGTCCTATGTAAGTGTACTAAGCTCTCTAAGCCAGTGAATCATCTTTCCAGCCCCTTCATTCAATTTTATTTCTTGCAATCAGGCCACGTTATCCTTTATCATTCCTTATCTACTTATTATTCTCTCCCAATTCATCATCTCACCTAACTCTTAATAGATATCATACTAAATAGCAGAAATAAGAAAATAATCCAAGATGGCTGATATTATCTACTGACAGTCACACATTTTTTACAATGAGAAAAGTATTTATGAAGTATCCATTATTTGAAGATAAAATATGAAATATTTAATAAAACCTTTGTTGAAACATAAGGCTTTTGGAAATTTTCTTTATTAATAATAAAAGAATGATATTTGGGTATATTGAATTTTATGAAATTTTTATGAAGTAAAATATTTAAAACCCTTATACAGGACTTACTAATTATCAAAATATGTCTCTCATATTATATGTGTGAACATTTATTGTTTTAATATATATAATAAACATACATATCTATTCGAATATATGTATTGTGGATATATATATATATATATATATACATACATATATATGTATATAAAACTTGTGCCATCAAATTTCAAAATTTTATGTAAAACCTTCATTAAAGGTCTGATTTGTTTTATGCTACTAAAGATTTCTCATTCGTCATATTTTCTGTCACATGCATTTCCTTTGTAAAATTATTGATATGTTAATGAAGGAATATTTTTACTCTGTGCAAGCCACTTGATATACTAGCACAAAATTAGTACTGATATAACACAGAAATTAACACTGGGTTTTTACGTAATTTCTAGTTCAGATCAAACACCAGATTTTTACGGTGATTTTATAATTAGTAATAAGAAGTTTTTTAAATACTTGAGTTATGTGGCCTAATCAATGGACACTCCATTTTTTAATGAACTTATGTATGTATGTATGTTTGTATGTATGTATATATGTATGAATGTATTTTACATCCCAGCTCCCTCTTCTCCTCCAAGTCCCTCCTCTCTTCCCTTGGGGCTTCCCCCCATCTTCTCCTCCTCCATTTCTATGGGCAGACATCCCATGGATATCAAGAAAATATGGCATATCACTTTGTAGTAAGACTAAAAATAGTCTTAATACACATGTGTATTAAGGCTGGAAAATCAACCCGATATGAGGAAAACAGTCCCAAAAAACAGTGAAAGAGTCAAAGTGACAGCCCCTGCACCCACTGTTAGGTGTCCCACAAAAAGATACATAACTGTCACATATATGTAGAATGCCTAGGCAAGTTCTATTTAGGTTCTCTAGTTGTTGATTCAGTCTTTGTGAGCTACTATATGCCTAGGTTAATTGATTCTGAGTTTTCTTGTAGTTTTCTTGATTACTCTGGCTCCCAAAATCCTTTCTGCACCTCTTCTACAGAATTCTCTGAATTCTTCCTAATGTTTGGCTGTGAGTCTGCATCTGTGTTCATCAACTGGTATACGAAGCCTCTCTGATGACAATTGGGCTAGGCAACAATCTTTTCAAAGGGAATGGCCAGTACATGCTATGTATCTGCTGTTGCTTAGAGTCTTAGCTGGGATTATCCTTGTAGATTCCTAGGAAATTCTTTTGTGATATCTTTTTGCCTGATCACAAAATCCCCTTTCTGGTAGTCACTTTTAGTATCCCCACAAACCCACTTAGACATGTCCCCATCTCCACCTGCCCTCAGTCCACTCGAGAAATCTCTTCTAACTCCCCTTCTCAGTGAGTTCTAGGTGTTCCCCCCTACACACCCTCCTTGTTGCTTAGTCTCTCTAGGTCTGTGAATTGTAGCATAGTTACCCTTTACAATTATAGGTATTTCATTTTTAACATGAAAAAATACTTAGATATTTGCTGTTATATTATATGAAGTACCTTATATCTTTTAATGTATCTAATCATTCTTGTTGATGATAAATGTAACTCTTTAGCAAAATGGAAGCTATACATAAATACAACATATAAAAGATGTGTTGAAAATTTTCTTTAAATTATAACTAAGCAGGTTTTATTGCTTTTGTTAGCTTTGACACAACTTATTCATTCAAGAGCAACAAGTGTGCACATCTGTATATTTGCATACTAAAAATAGTTGTTCACAAAACAAAGGGTTGCTTAGAATACATAACCTCTTACTTGCTTAAATTATATGTTTCTGAGTAGAGTATTATGATCTTGTTTTCAAGTACATGTATGTGACTATCTAATTACAAAGCAGCCATTTTAAATATAGAGTTTATTTCAAACCATTGTATCTCAGAATAAAAGTGCATTATGTGCAACACTCAGGAGGAAAGGGAGGCAGACCTGTTCAGAGAATTGAACAATAAGATATGACTGCTACATTCTGAAAAAATTTTGTTGTGACCAAAATTAATACCATTCAAACTAAATTCAGCTCTTTGGTTGTGAATACAAATAGGGATTCATGACATATTTTCTTTTATGAACCTTAGTTCAACTGAAAATATTGAACATGATATAAAATGGAACTAAGAAAGTGCTGTCATGGTGTTAATGTGTTCCCTTTATTATCACTTGGTGAGATTTATGAAGTAGGGGATAAGCTCCAGTGAAATGTCTTGCCAGTGAGGAGAAGAAAAAAAAATAGGAAGGAAGTTTAAAGGTATTGAATAATTAACCAAAGAACATAACTTGAATCAAAGAAGCAAGGCCATTGTATCAGATGCAAAGGCTGAGCTGAATATGAAGGGTTTTTGTTTTTGTTTGAGCAAGCATTTTGTTTCCCATTCTTTCCCAAGAAATATTACGTGGACTTGGATATTTTCAAGAAAGATCCTAGTTGCTGATTATGTCCTTGGTAATCCATCTAGAAAACTGACAGACAAAACTAGGTAAGAGATACTCACATCAAATAAATTTATTGTGGGTAGTCGTGATACCACTGAGAACAGGAAAAAATGAAGAAGAAAAATTTGAAGGAATATAAACCATTATATAATATGCATAGACAATAAATAGTGGCTGTGTATGCAGATACCTAATTGAAATTCAAGTTTAGACCTAGACTCAACATTGTAGGGTTTTTTGTTGTTCCTATTGCATTCTAGCTATCTTTAGGATTGTCTCAGCAATAAGAGGGTGTGAAAGTGTTAGACAGACCATCAGGTCCTCCATTTGTAAAGAACTGCAGAAGGCAGAGAATGATGAAAAGCTTAATGGCTCAGTATATGCTACTATGCTGAAAACTACACATCTAGACTATGGAGAGATAAAGTCATGTCTAAATTCTAAGGTAGTAGTACTCCTGTATTTTTGTCTTTATATATAGAAATCATAAAAAGCAAAATAAAGGTGGATTGTTTAATGGTGTTCTAAGGCTTTCACTGTATGCTATATTTAATACATTTTATGAATATTGAAAAATCATGAACTATCCTTAAAAATAGAGGTGAAGAAAAGTAATTCCAAGAGATCTTTAAAAATAAGTACTGGCAATTCACATGTTAAGCATGCTTAATATGCCACAATGCATAATAAGTGAAACAATCACATATTGTTTATTTTCCTTTTTAAAAAGTTATTTTACATATATGATGCTCTATTTACATATACTAGAAGATTATATCATATCCCATTATAGATGACTGTGAGCCACAATGTGGTTGCTGGGAATTAAACTCAAGATCTTTAGAAGAACTGCCAATGTTCTTAACTACTAACCCATCTCTTAGCCCACTCATTATTTCTTCTCTTGGACATAGTGTTACATTTTTTTTTCTGAAGAGATAGTTTACATATACACACTTGTGTTTATTCGTGGCATTTTGAAAACAAAATCTACAATATGATTCCCCTTTCAAAAATTTTACTCAAATTTGTTCTTTATTCTATTTTTTTGCAATTATAATTTGGACATTTTATTAAAAGTTTTTAATTAAAATATAATCTATCAATCCCCATTTCCTTTCCTTGATCCCTTCCCATGTATCCTCCCTCTAACCCTTCCAATGTCCCCTAACCCTTATTTATTATCAAATTGATGCAATATTTTTAGCCATTATTGAAAACCATAAGTAAAAACAATGCAGAAATCAACAGATTTATAAAACCAGGCCAAAATAAGCACATCTACAACACATCTCCTGCACCTAAGTGAAGTACAATTAATAAAAACTGAGAGAGAAATTGGGGTAAAACCTGAAGATATGAAAAGAAAAACAGCCAGCCACTCGCTCTTACCTCGACCTCAGTCTGAAATGTGGTCAAGCCTCCAGGAATCTCAGAATGAGACTGTGTTTTGAGAGCTGTTTCCTACCATTTTATAATCCTCTCTAGGGTTGGGATTCCATATGTGCACGACTGTGATTAAAGGCATGCACCACCCAATTTCTATAGCAACTAGTGTGACTACTAGGATTAAAAGTTCATGTCATTGTAGTTACTGGGATTAAAGGTGTGTGTTAAAATAACCTGGTCTATATGGTTAACCATTGGGACTGTTTTAGTCTCAGATCTTCAAGTAGTATTTATTTATTAAAATACAATTGAAATGCTAATATGTTTCCCCCTTTTGTCTAAAAAATAAGGCTATGACTAATATAAGAAAACTATATACAATAAGTACAATGACTATATACAATATATACAGCCAATAAACCCTTCAGTAATGTCTAGTCCATTGTATTTGACAAAAATCAAAGAAAAATATCGTATCTATCCTATCTTGGTGAGTCCAAATTCTAATACCTAATTTAACTTGCTTTCTGTATATGGCAACTGTAACTATAGCTATATAATCTTCAACTAATTCAGAGACCTAAGAAGGAAATAATATTAACTAAGTAAACAGGAAGTTCATGCAAATGACTTCCAAAAGCTGTGAGTAATAACAGAAATATTTGCCTGCCTGGACAGTCATCCAAAGTTCCTTTGCAACATTCAAGCATCCATCTTTGGCCTACAGGCCTAGCATAGTTGACATACTTTTCTGTAAAGCAGGATATTTTGTGTCCTGCTTGTCTAATTAGGAGAGCATATTGTCAGCAGTTTAAACAGGGAAATTTTCTTGCCCAGAGACTTACTTTTGCCAAAAAGAAAGTAAACACGACAGTTCCTGTTCTTACACTATGACTATCCACCCAGAGGGGTGAGTGTCTGCAGGCCAGGCAGGCTGGAATGTCCCCGCAAGAGAGTGCAGGGCACCTTCAGCCTCTGCTACAGGGTCTGCTGTGTTCCACTTGAACCTGCCATACCCCCAAGTTTGCCCATTGGTCTGCAGTGTCCTTGGACTACCAGGCATTCCAGTCTCTGTGCTGAGCAGTTCCATCCAGACAGGAACAGTTCCTGCTCCTGCACTGAGGAGATCCACCCATAGAGTGAGTCACGGCAAAGATTGCACCAAGACACCAAGACTCTCCTGGCTTCATTTGAAGGAAGAGATGGGCAGGCACCAATGCAAGAATTCCTCCAACAACCTGAAGGGCAACATGACATCACCAGAATCTAGGGATCATGCAACAAGAAGAATTAGACACCCTACTCCAGAAGAAATAGAAGAAATCGACTTGAAACAGAACATTATGAAAATAATAGAGGACCTTAAATAGGAGGTAAAAAAACTGCCATTGAAAATGGAGATGACAAACAAAAAGGTAGAAGATATGAATAAATCTCTCAAAGATACCCAAGAAAACCACAATAAAGCAATTCAACAGGTAAGGGAAACAGTTCAAGACTTGAAAAATGAAATGGAGGAAATGAAAGAAATACAAACCGAGGGAAGGCTGGATATGGAAAATCTGGGTAAACAAACAGGAACTACAAAGACAGGTATTACCAACAGAATACAAGAGATAGAATAAAGAATCTCAGACTCTGAAGATACTATAGAGGAAATAAATTCACTGATTAAAGAACAAAACAAATCCAATAAATTCTTAACTGAAAACATCAAGGAAACCTGGAACACCATAAAAAGACCAAATCTAAGAATAATAAAGGTAGAAGAAGTAGAAGAATTACAGCTCAAAGGCCCAGAAAATATATTCAACAAAAGTATAGAAGAAAACTTCCCCAACCTAAAGAAGGATATTCCTATGAAGGTACAAGAAACATACAGAACACCAAATCGGCTGGATCAAAAACATTACTAGAACTCAAAGCCTATGCCAAACCTTACATGCTAATAGTTGGTGATTTCAACACTCCTCTCTCACCAATGGATAGGTCAACCAGACAGAAACTTAACAGAGAAATAAGAGAACTAACAAATGTAATGAACCAAATGGACTTAACAGACATCTATAGAACATTCCACCCAAAAAGAAAAGAATATACCATCTCAGCATCTCATGGAACCTTCTCAAAAACTAATCACATAATTAGTAACAAAACAAACATCCATAGATACAAAGAAATTGTGGTAACCACCTGTGTACTACCAGATCATCATGGAATAAAGGTTAAATTCAACAAAATTTCTAACTCCAGAAAGCCTACAAACTCATGGAAACTGAACAGTCAACTACTGAACCACACCTGGGTCAAGGAAGAAATAAAGAAAGAAATTAAAGTTTTCCTTGAATTCAATGAAAAAAATGACACATTATACCCAAACCTATGGGACACTATGAATGCACTGCTAAGAGGAAAGTTCATAGCACTAAATGCCCACATTTAAAAAAAAATGGAGAAAGCACACATTAGAGACTTAACACCACACCTGAAAGCTCTAAAAAAGAAGCAGGAGGAGTGGAAGACTGGAAATAATCAAACTGAGGGCTGAAATCAACAAAATAGAAACAGAAAACAATCCAAAGAATCAATGAAACAAAAAGCTTGTTCTTGGAGAAAATCAACAAGATTGACAAACCCCTATCCAAACTAATCAAATGGCAGAGAGAAAACATGCAAATTAACAAGATCAGGAATGAAAAGGGGGACATAACCACAAACACAGAGGAAATTCAGAGAATCATTAGATCTTACTACAAAAGCCTATATGCCACAAAACTGGATAATGGGGAAGAAATGTACACTTTTTTAGATAAGAACCATATACCAAAATTAAATCAAGACCAGGTGAACAGTTTAAATAGACCTGTAAGTCAAGAAGAATTAGAAGCTGTTATCAGAAACCTCCCTACCAAAAAAAAAAAAAAAAAAAAAAAAAGCCCTGGACCAGATCGTTTCAATACAGAATTCTACCAGAACTTCCAAGAGGAGCTAATACCTATATTCCTTAATGTGTTTCACAAAATAGAAAGAGAAGAGTCATTGCCAAATTCCTTTTATGAAGCTACAGTCACCCTGATACCAAAACCACACAAAGACTTAACCAAGAAAGAGACTTACAGACCAGTCTCACTCATGAACATCGATGCAAAAATTCTCAATAAAATACTGGCAAACCGATTCCAAGAACACATCCAAAAAATTATACATTATGATCAAATAAGCTTCATCCCAGAGAGACAGGGCTGATTCAACATATGCAAATCTATCAATGTAATTGATCATATAAATGAACTGAATAAAAAAAATATGATCATTTCATTAGATGCTGAAAAAGCATTTGATAAATTTCAACACCCCTTTATGATAAAGGTCTTGGAGAGATTACGGATACAAGGTTCATTCCTAAATATAATTAAAGCACTATACAGCAAGCCGACAGCTAACATTAAACTAAATGAAGAGAAACTCAAAGCCATCCTACTGAAATCAGGAACAAGACAAGGCTGTCCACTCTCTCCATACCTCTTCAATATAGTGCTTGAAGTTCTAGCAATAGCAACAAGACAGCATAAGGAGATCAAGGGGATTCAATTTGGAAA
The DNA here is from genome assembly GCF_903992535.2 of Arvicola amphibius. Lineage (NCBI taxonomy): Eukaryota > Metazoa > Chordata > Mammalia > Rodentia > Cricetidae > Arvicola > Arvicola amphibius. The sequence continues at coordinate 127,683,918 of NC_052065.1, read as the reverse complement.
GGAAGAAGTCAAACTTTTGTTATTTGCAGATGATATGATAGTGTACATAAGCGACACCAAAACCTCCACCAAAGAACTCCTACAGCTTATAAACACTTTAAGTAATGTGGCAGGATACAAGATCAACTCCCAAAAATCTGTTTCCCTCCTATACACAAAGAACAATGAAGCAGAGAAGCATCACTTTTCACAATAGTCATGAATAGCATAAAGTATCTTGGGGTAACTCTAACCAAGGAAGTGAAAGATCTATTTTTCAAGAACTTTAAGTCTTTGGTGAAAGAAATTGAAGAGGATACCAGAAAATGGAAGGATCTCACATGTTCTTGGATTGGAAGGATCAATATAGTAAAAATGGGAATTCTACCAAAGGCAATCTATAGATTCAGTGCAATCACCATCAAAATCCCAACAAAATCCTTCACAGACCTTGAGAGAACAACAATCAACTTTAAATGGAAAAACAAAACACCCAGGATAACTAAAGCTATCCTATACAATAAAAGTACTTTTGGAGGCATTACTATCCCTGACTTCAAACTTTATTACAGAGCTACAGTATTGAAAACAGCTTGGTATTGGCACAAAAACAGAGATATTGACCAATGGAATTGAACAGAAGACCCAGATATTAATCCCCAAACCTATGAACACCTGATTTTCAACAAAGGAGCTAAAATGATACAATGGAAGAAAGAAAGCATCTTTAACAAATGGTGCTGTCATAACTGGATGTCAACCTGTAGAAGAATGAAAATAGATCCATATCTCTCACCATGCATAAAACTCAATTCCAAATGGATTAAAGACCTCAATATTAACCTGACCACACTGAACCTGATAGAATAGAAAGTGGGAAGTAGTCTACAACACATGGGTACAGTAGACTACTTCCTATATAGAACCCCAGTAGCACAGACAATAAGAGCAACAATGAATAAATGGGACCTCCTGAAACTGAGAAGCTTCTGTAAAGCAAAGGACACTGTCATTAAGACAAAAAAGCAACCTAATGATTGGGAGAAGATCTTCACCAACCCCGCCTCAGACAAAGGTCTGATCTCCAAAATATATAAAGAACTCAAGAAACTAGACTTCAAAATGCTAATTAACCCAATTAAAAATGGGGTACTGAACTGAACAGAGAATTCTCAACAGAAGAAGTTCAAATGACCAAAAGACACTTAAGGTCATGTTCAACTTCCTTAGCGATCAGGGAAATGCAAATCAAAACAACTTTGAGATACCATCTTACACCTGTCAGAATGGCTAAAATCAAAAACACCAATGATAGCCCATGCTGGAGTGGTTGTGGAGTAAGTGGAACACTCACCTATTGCTGGTGGGAATGCAAACTTGTGAAACTGCTTTGGAAATCAGTGTGGCAGTTTCTCAGGAAACTGTGAGTCAACCTACCTCAGGACCCAGCAATTCCACTCTTGGAAAGATACCCAAGAGATGTCCAATCATACTACAAAAGCATTTGTTCAACTATGTTCATAGCAGCACTATTTGTAATAGCCAGAACCTGGAAACAACGTAGGTGCCCCTCAATAGAAGAATGGATAAAGAAGGTATGGCACATATACACTTTAGAGTTTTACTCAGAGGTAAAAAAACAATGACATCTTGAATTTTGCATGCAAATGGATGGAAATAGAAAACACTTTACTGAGTGAGATAATCCAGACCCATTTAAGAGGAATATGGTATGTACTCACTCATAAGTGGATTCTAGCCATAAATAAAGGACATTGAGCCTATAATTCATGATCCTTGAGAAGCTAAATAAGAAGGTGGACCCAAAGAAAAACATATAGTTATCCTCCTCCTGGATATTGGAAGTAGACAGGATTGCCAGGCAAATTAGGGAGCAAGGGGGTAGGTGTAGGGTGGGGGTAAGAGGAGATGGGGGGAGAGAAGAGAGAAGGGGAGGATGGGGAGATCTTGGGAAAATGGGATGGTGGGGATGGAGGAAGGGTGGATATGGGAGCAGGGAAGTATATATCTTAATTAAGGGACCCATTTTAGGGTTGGCAAGTGACTTGATTCTAGAGGAGTTCCCACGTGTCCAAGGAGATGTTCCCAGCTTGTTCCTTGGCAGGTGGAGAGGGTGCCTGAATTGGCCTTATCCTATAGCCACACTGATGAATATCTTGCATATCACCATAGAACCTTCATCTCGTGATGGATGGAGATAGAGACAGAGACCCACATTGGAGCACTGGACTGAGCTCCCACGGTCCAAATGAGGAGCAGAAGGAGAGAGATCATGAGCAAGGAAGTCACGACCATGAGGGGTGCATCCACTCACTGAGACCATGGGACTGATCTAATGGGAGCTCACCAAGGCCAGCTGGACTGGGACTGATGGAGCATGTGATCAAACTGGAGTCTTTGATGTGACTGACAATGAGGACTGACTGAGAAGCCAAGTGCAGTGGTACTGGGTTTTGATTCTTCTGCATGGACAGGCTTTGTGGGAGCCTAGTCTGTTTGGATGCTCACATTCCTAGACCTGGATGGAGTGGGGAGGACCTTGGACTTCCCACAGGGCAGGGAATCCTGATTGCTTTTAGGACTGGAGAGGAAGGGGATGGGGGGAGTGGGAGAAAAATGTGAGGAGGGGAGGATGTGGAAATTTTTAATAAAAAATAATAATAATACCTTTAAAAAAGTAAATACCATATAGAATTTCTTCCATGCCCATTATTTTCACTGAACTAGATTGATTCTGCCAGCAGCAGACATGAATCACTGTCATAAAAAAGAAGAACATAGGTTATTGAAACATATTAAATGCCATATTCTGCAGATCTCTGAAGTGCTTGAAGATAATATATCTATCTAAATTATATCTTTGTTTGACCTTGAAAACATAACCTAATGTTACTACAAACTTGATTATACTAAGTAATTAACTACTAACCTATATTTCTTTATTATCCTAAACAGTTGATAATAATGATTTTCAAGTACTAGAAATTTCCATTGCATTGTTAAATGAGCTGTATATGTACAATACCTTGAACAAGATTAGAAATTTATGGATGATATGTTTGAACAAAATTATCCTCAAATTTGTATCAATATATAAAAATTGTATACAATATACAAAATAAAACATTTAAAACTAATAGTTGCTTTTAAAAAAGTAGATTGAATAAATCTATTTTTTGTCTTTTATATCTATATCTTTTTTTCTTTTCAAAGTAGAGTCAATAATCTACCTTTCTATCTTATATTTATATCCCCTTTTTCTTTTCCTTTTTTTCTCTTTTTGTTTTCCTTCCTTCCTAACTTCCTTCCTAACTTCCTTCCTTCCTTCCTTCCTTCCTTCCTTCCTTCCTTGCTTTTGATTTTTTGAGACAGGGTTTCTGATTAGCTATGGAGTATGTCCTGGAACTTTCTCTGTAGACCAAGTTGACCTTGAACTCACACAGATACCTGCTTCTGCCTCCTGAGTGCTAGGATTAAAGGCCTGTGCCACCCCACCACTGTCTGGCCTTTTTTTTTTCAAACAAGAACCTTGAATCTAATTTCCTTTATTTAGCTTTTTTTCCGATAACAACTTGTAAAAATATTCCAAGCAAATCTCAGTACTGTATTATCCAGAGTACTAGGAAGTCTGCTGTGAAACTGTCTCCTAGAAATGACAGCTGTGAAGTCTCATCAACACAGTTGCCTAAATACGACCTGAACAAAAACATCAAGAGACCTGCTAATGTATAAGGGGTAAAATCCATGGGACCCAACCCCTAGACTAAGAATCAGAAATAACTAATGACAGCTGAGGATGGAGAATTAGTCTCTCCAGAAGTAAGCCCCCTAATTTGTTATTTAACTGAACTGCAAATTTGAACAATGTTATTTGAACAATGAATATGCATGCTTACAACATTCATTGTGTCTATCATTTTTCAAAAAAGATTAAATAAAAATGTCACCGCAACATATATTGTATCTTTTACATCACATGGCCAGAAAACCTGCTGGTCCCCAGGAATCACTTTGTTTTAATTATATCTGATACTCAAAAAAATCTTCTATAACACTGTAGCTTGTAACAAAACCACTATTAAAAGGGCCAAAATGGGTCTAATGCTTCTTTTTTCCCTCATGGAATTTAAAATAAAAGAAAGCTAAATATGCTTCTTTTATCATGGTTTTTGCTATGAAATAACCATTGTATGTTTGTAGATCATGTCATTAGGACTCACTCCAGTAATGAAACTTTTCTAACTTGAAGGTGAGGATTTCCAAATTGTGATTAATAGATAATTACAAATGCAGTTTGACATTTGAAAGACTATTATTTTTTCTATAGGATGATAAACAATGCAGAGAATTTGAAATTTATATGTATGAATCAGTTTTTCATGTTTGTGAAAATATTTATTATAGTTGTAAATGCAGGAAGAGTTATTGTTGCCTGGATAATATGGATAATGTAGGTGTAATGTCCATAATAGTACGTTGAAATGTGTGGAGATCAAATTTAGAGTATAGTAAGTGACCTTGGTAAAGGTGCTTAATACATCAAACTCAATAGAAAAAAAAAGTCATAGGAAATTAAGTACCTGGTACCTTGTTCAATTTGTATATTGGTTTCTTCTCAATTGATTTTCAATAGCTGATTTTATAGTTGGGGAATCTAGGATGGATATGTTTAATAATTCTTTCAAATTTTTCTATATGAAGAATCTAATTACATTGTGATGATATAGTTTATTTGACTAAAAATTAATCTTTTTCCTAGAAAAAATTAATATCTAAGTAATTTGAATACCAAAGAACTCAGTGACCAATAAACTGCAATGCTCACCTTTACTAATAACAATTCATAAAGGTGAATTAAATAAACCACTAGGAGGAGTTAATTTTATATTCTGACTGCATCAAAATACAGGGAGTCTTAAGTTATAATGATTTAATCAAAGGACATGAGGCACCACTATGCAAATAAAGAAAGTATTTCTGCTTCCCAATTTACATTCATGCCAAAAATCAGTCAGCATAATGAGCAAATATAATACATTTCTGAAGGAGTAGACACTCATTAAATGATTTCTGCAAGTTATAGAATACTTGATTCTTGTTCAGATAGCAATTTGGGCTGTAATTCTAATTCTTATGGTAGTTACGGCCATTCCAAATTTCCCATCAACTTCAATTTTGTAGAGGGAGAATCAATATGCAAGATATTCCTCTCATTTCCTTGAAATTACAGATGATGACTTCAACCCTGTGCTCTGTTTTTTTCCTTACAAATAGGACATTGACTAATACATGGCGACCATAGAAGTGTTGAGCTCACATAATTTTATACTATGCAAAAATGAGCTCTGCTTATATAACTACAACTTGATAAATCCCCAAACCATTATTTCTGAAAATACTGAAATGGTCAGTGCATAGTTTGGAAGCAAAGTCATCGGCATTTTATAAAAAATAAAAATAAACTGGTAAGGATTCTGTCAGAAACCATTTTTCTAAGAATAGATTTGTCAGGGACCATCATCCTTACAGGGATAGCAGAGGTCATTGCCCTAAGGATGTTTACAGAGAACCCACCCCTCATCCCAACTATCTTGAGAGCTATCTGTTAACGGAACCCACCCCTTTCTCCAATGTTAATGGATCACATGCTTCTGCTTACTCCAGGTGCTGGCTAATGACCTTCAGTTACGCCAGCAGAGTTTCTACCTACCTACCTTTACCCCATTCAAGGGTATATAAGCTGTAACTTTGACCCCAATAAATGGAGACCTTGACAATAGAATCTTGCTTGGTTTCCTTCTTCTCACCAGCTCATGTCTTGCAGGTTAGCGCCCCTTCAGAGGACCCTGAATAGCTGACCCGCCAAGTGGGGGTTACAGTGGCACCCAAACAGGGACCCTGAAGTACGGCTCACTAACAGGACGACGAGGCGCAGTCCCGGATGGAGGAAAATAAGGTCCTGATCAGCTGTGATACTCGGACAGGTCTGCAGGACGGAAGTAGGCGCAGGTTCATTGTCGTCTATAGGACATGGGACAATCGCTTCCAAAGGAAGAGAAATTCGTAGAGGAATTTCAACAGTCACTTAGGGAGAGAGGAGTAAGAGTTTAAAAAAGAGAGATTTAGCTGAATTCTTTTGTTTTATAGATGAAAAAATGCCCTTGGTTAATTTTAACCAGCCCAGGAATTCACCCCCAGACATGGGACAAGGTAGGGAAAGATCTTAGTAAAATGTTAAAAAATGGAGACCCCATGCTGGAGGCTGTCCTCAGTTACTGGGCTCTTATTAGAGATGTAGCATAGAGAAAGACATGTAGAAAAGCGGGACAAAAGTTAAATAGGGAGTAAAACTTTGTAAATAAGTTATAATTGGGATAAGGAAAAAGTATTCAGTTATATATGTTGGTAACTAAAGGAAGTAAGAATGGAGCAGGAACAATGGCAGAGTTATTGAGAATTAGTAAACATGATAGATGTAGAATTGCAACTTTTATTACATGCTAAATGAGTAAAAAAGGTAAAGAAAAAATGATTTTTGTGAAAAGCCACGTGCACACAGTCAGCTAACCTAACTCACCTGTGGGTAAAAGGCAAGCAGAAGCAAGAGTATGTTTAGAGAGCAAATTTAACCTCACACAGTCTATAGAACAGAGGAGAGGATTCAAAAATTCTCCTAATTTTATGATTTACAAGTTAAAATAAAAAAGATAGTTAAAAATCCGCCTGCCAGAACTCAGAAAGGCAGTCTAACAGGCAAAGTGAGCCTGTGTTCTACCCCCTGCCATGCGGCTCAGCTTCAGCTAAAGGAAAAAGGACAGGTTTAAATTAAGGTAGCCTCTGAAATAAGCAAGGTAAAATGCTTCTTTTCCATTTCACAATTTTGCTTCTTTATCAAAAATCTGCTGTTTGTAAGCAGGAGAATTTGTATCCAAGGTGGATTGGTTTTAGTACTGTGGCTCTGTGGTAAAGTTTAAAGTCAGAGATTGTAATGCATTCTGAAGTTCCTTGATTGTACAGGATTTTAAGATTGTTTAGGCTATCCTAAGTTTTTGTGAGTTCTGTGAGAAATGTTGCTATAATTTTTAATGGACATTTACACTGAATATGTAGATTGTTTTCAGTGAGATTGTCATTTTTGCTGTGTTTCTTCTACTTTCCCAAGAAAATAGGAGATCTTTTTATTTTCTAATGTCTTAAAATTTTTTCTTAAAAGAGTTAAAGTTCTTATCATACAAGTTTTTCCATTTGTATGGCCCGCTCGAGTTATATCAGCTTGTAATCCTTTCCTGCTGCCATGTGTTGCTTCAGGATGGACTGCTGAGACTCAGGCCTCTTGCTAAATTTATCAAGGGCCAGAGTTCTACTCTAACAACTGATAATGGTTAAAAATAAAAAAAAAAAAAAAACATTTACCCCTTCACAAGCAGAAATGACAGGATCCAAACTTCTGTCCTGCTTGCTTAGAGTTACTCCAAGATATTTTATAGTATTTATGGCTATTTAAAAGGATGATGTCTCATCTTAGGTGTAAAAGAGATACATTTGGGTTGTTTTCAGATTCTGGCTATGATAAAATGATTCTGCTGTAATGATAAAATGTAGCTGAGCACATGTCCTTATGGTATGGTTGAAAAACTTTTGTATTTAAGCCCAAAAGGGGTATTGCTGAGTTTCAAGGTAGATAGTTGCCTAATTTTAAAAAATAACCATACTATGATCCAAAAGCGGCTGTGTTAGTTTGTACTTCCAGCAATAGTTTTGTCTTTACCCACATTTTTTAAGCATAAATTGTTAATAATAATTTTTAATCTTGGCCATTTTTACAAGGATAAGGTAAAATCTCAGAGTTTTGATTTGTATTTCTCTAATGGCTAAAGGATGTTATGTTTGAGCATTTTTTAAGTGTCTCTCAGTCATTTTTAGGTTCGTCTGTTGAGAGTTTTCAGTTTATGTCTGTAACATATTTTTATTGGATTAATTTTTTGATAACTAATTTCCTGAGTTCTTCATATATTTTTGGAATGGGTTTATGATAAGTAAAAATCTTTTCCCATTCTATAGGCTGATATTATGCTTGTTATACAAAAGTTTCTCAATTCAGGAGATATAATTTATTGTTTCTCCCAATGTTTGTGCCACTGAGGCTGTGTTTAAGATGTGGCAAAGTGTACTTCTAATTTTTTCTCTGTGAGTTTCAATATAATTTTTATATGTTGAGGCCTTTGATTCATTTAAACTTGAATTTTATACATGGAGATGGATGTGGATCTATTTTTATTCTTCTACATGTCGATCATTAGTTAAAATGCTTCCTTTTTTCCATTTTCCTGTCTGCTAGGCAGACTTGCAACTTAAAAGGAGGATAGCTTACAAACTTTTAATTAGATATACAATGGTTAAGGCCCTAGTTATAATATTCTTATGGGAGACTTTGAGCCACTAGGTAAAATTCTTACAAAAAACAATGAGCCAATTTCCAATAGAAAGATTAAAGGCCGGGCGGTGGTGGTGCATGCCTTTAATCCCAGCACTTGGGAGGCAGAGGCAGGTGGATCTCTGTGAGTTCGAGACCAGCCTGGACTACAAGAGCTAGCTCCAGGACAGGCTCTAAAGCTGCAGAGAAACCCTGTCTCAAAAAACCAAAAAAAAAAAAAAAAAAAAAAAAAAAAAAAAAAAAAAAAAGATTAAAGAAGCTGCCTGACAGTATAAGTACAGTATATTACAGCTATGGCAAGTATGTGTATTAAATGGAAAACTTATTCTACAACAGTTTTATAAAAAACAAAATGCTGCTTTTGGGTAAACCTTCCCAGTTTTGCCAGTTAAGATATTAAAGTCTTAAATTAGAGACAGAAGCCATACTTATAAGGGTAAAAGAAGCTATCTCCCAGCAAGGCTTAGGATATTTTGATCCTGAAAAAATCCTTTATCTATTGACATTTGCCACTGATTATATGCCATCAGGGCTCCTGTGGCAAGAGGAGCAGCCGCTTCTTTGGATATATGTGCCTGCTACCTCATCCAAGGTTTTGCCCTCCTATCCCTTTTTAGTGAATCAGGTTCTGTTCTCAGGTATCAAGACTGCGGTTCGATACTTTGGCAGTGACCCAGATGTTATTGTTACCCCATATTCGGGAGATCAGATAGCCTGGCTACAACAAAGACATGATTGGGTTGTGCTACTTGCTGGGTTTCGGGGAAAGTTTGATACCCACATGCCAGGTAACAGGCTATTCCAATTTCTTAATATTACACCTTTTACATTTTTAAAGAATACATGCCTGCAGCCCATTCCAAATGCCTTACTTGTGTTTATAGTAAGGCTCAAAAAATTGGAAAGCCTCATATGTTATTAATGATAAGTCCTACTCTATTGATACCCCATACAGATCTGCCCAGATGGTAGAATTATATGCAGCTTTCACCATATTCCAATTGATCTGCCACCAAGAATTTAATTTCTTCTCTGATAGTCAATATGTTGTGAGGGCTATTCAGGTCCTCGAAATGGTTCCTACCATTTAGCCTTCAACACCTACAAGCCAGACAAATTGTTAAAAATTGCAAAAATTGCATGACTTTTTTACCTGAACCTCATCTGGGAGTCAACCCTTGGGGCCTGATCCCAGGAGAACTATGGCAAATGGATGTTACTCATGTCCCCTCCTTTGGTAAACTTAAATATGTTCATATTACTACTGATACTTATAGTGGCTTCCTGTATGCATCTGCTCAGACGGGGGAAGCAACTAAACAGGTCATTGCTCACTTATTTAAGACTAACAATGGACCTGGCTATACTAGCCAAAAATTTAAACAATTCTGTGCCCAGTTAAATATAAAACATTGTACTGGTATTCCCTACAATCCACAAGGCCAGGGCATTGTTGAACGTGCAAATCAGACTCTTAAGCATACCATCTCTAAATTAATGACACAAGAGACCCTTTATCTCATAAAAGGCAATGCCAAGACAATATTGGCCCATGCTCTCTTTGTGCTCAATTTCTTAACTTTGGACAATCAAGGGCAGTCCGCTGCGGATAGATTGTGGTACCCTTCTATCCAATCTACTTATGCACAAGCCCTATGAAAGGATCCCCTGTTGGGAGTCTGGGTTGGTCCTGACCCTGTGCTTATTTGGGGAAAAGGCCATGCATGTATTTATGATACCAAGGCTCCTTGAAAGCAACTTAAAAAGTTGCAAACAGATCCTGATGCGAAAAGATCTGACATGATAACATCAAGATGATCTTTACTAACGCAAGGAAAAAAAAAAAAAAAAAAGCCCTTGCAATGCATTATAAGGAAAACCCGACCTATATATATTTGGGGTCAAGGATATGTTTGTGCCTTGTTTCACAGAAAGAAAATAAAGCTGGACCTGATGATGTCATAGCTGCGGACACCCCATGGAGGAGTTCGAGGAGAGACGAGTTGGAGGGGAGTCCTTGGTCCAGTCTTTCCTGCCCCCATGGAGAGAAGTGCCGGATAGCAGGACCTCCTACGCCACACTACACATCCTGCCTCCAGAGATTCAGCTGACATAATTGCCAAGATGTGCTTCAGGTAGCTGAATCCAGTTCACCCCACCCAGGAATCCCACCTGCCCTGAATGAAGCACAAATGCTGAGCTGCTTCCAGACCTGAGAAATAGACTCAGGTGTCCTGCTGAGATGACCCGAACATTGGTGACTACAATTTTCTTCAGTTTGAATTCTGTTTGCTTTGGAGCTAAGATGCAGACTAAACATCTGACTGTTTCAATCTTTGGGACACAAAACTCATTTTGATTAAAATCTTAACTCCTCTTCATTTAAGAAGGGGAAAGAGTGGGATTTTAACTGTTGCTCAGAGACTGGAACTAATGGTGTTTTGATATAACAATGTCTGTCATTGTACTCTTACTGGAATTGACCTAATGATATTTGTAACTGCTTATAGATATTGGGAAAAGTTTGACATACCCTGTCAAATGTTTGGGTTTAATGCATATGTTAAAAATTTTAGATTTTGCCACAAAAAACCCAGAGATATGTGTGCCTGTCCACGATAGACATGCACACCAACAAAAGGGGTGCGAGGCAAAGCTCTGCAGGGAGAGGACCATGCATTCTGTCTCTCTACCCTTGTTACAGACCCCAAACCCTTTAGACCTTGGGATCCCTGGAAAAAAATTTTTGGCAAGCAGCACTCGTAATCTCATGTTGGAGAAGGCACTTAGGAAGGAGTTTATACCATAGGTCAGACTAAAAGGTAAATACTGGGTTTGGAAGGTACCCTTTCTTCTTGTCCAGAGATGGAGTCATTGGTGTCCAGATTATATCTTTTATACCTTTTGTTTTAGAAGCTACTCACAGTCTTTTCATTAATAGTCTATGCAGAGGCCCAATGACGGGAATATTGTGGAACCCTCCCCTGAACAACACATCATACAGAGGCCGTACAGGCCAGCTCAACATGGCATGATGTCAGGGGATGAGGATTGCCCTCCACATAGCCTAAGAAAGGGACCCTGCATTCAAAGACCTGCTTACTTTGGTCTTGCTAGATACCTTTTTGAGAAGCTTCAAGGATGAGCAGCTGATGGTAGGACCACCCCCAACCTAAGACAGGGCCCTGGGAACCCTATGTCGGGTAATGGGGAGAAAAACCTGGTCCCCACTCGACCTAAGATGAGCCCTCATCGCAGGCCATCATTAAGGGCCAAAATAAAAAATATATAATTAAGACACTCCTCTGTTCCCAGGAGAGGATAGGAGACTCCACTTGAGAGAAGGGTCCTCCTTGTCGAGTCCCTTCTCCTATAGGTCTGACTACGTGGTTAGATTCTGACCAGTGTTCTCCACTTATTAGCTGCCTGCCTTAATAAAAGGAAGGGGAATTTGTCAGGGACCATTTTTCTAAGGATAGATTTGTCAGGGACCATCATCCTTATAGGGATAGCAGAGGTCATTGCCCTAAGGATGTTTACAGAGAACCCACCCCTCATCCCAACTATCTTGAGAGCTATCTGTTAACGGAACCCACCCCTTACTCCAATGTTAATGGATCACATGGTTCGGCTTACTCCAGGTGCTGGCTAATGACCTTCAGTTACCCCAGCAGAGTTCCTGCCTACCTACCTCCACCCCATTCAAGGGTATATAAGCTGTAACTTTCACCCCAATAAACGGTGACCTTGACAATAGTATCTTGCTTGGTTTCCTTCTTCTCACCAGCTCATGTCTTGCAGGTTAGCGCCCCTTCAGAGGACCCTGAATAGCTGACCTGCCAAGCGGGGGTTACAGGATTCTATACCTGCTTCACACATGACTATTCAGTGAAACCTTACATGCATTGTTTACTCTTGGTTACTGTTGGTGCTTCATTTGCAGAGGTAAAAATAGAGATGGGAATATGTGTTCATATAAGGACATGGGAAAATTGATTATCTTTTTAAATACACATGTGCCTAGCCCCCAGTTTTCTGTAGATGTTTGATTGCAATAGAATATATAACATGCTGTAGTGAATTACTTAATGTTAATAATATTGAGGCTGTAATGTGTTAAAAAAAACCACTTAACTAGGTAAAATCTAAGTTCATTCCAAGAGTAATATTTTGTGGAGATATGAAGAGGATTATTTTAATTATACTTCTACTAAATACATCTATAAAAGCACTTTCACAATTCACAATTTTATGAGAATTGAATCCTTTGCAAAGTAGAGTCAATAATCTACCTTTCTATCTTATCATATTTATATCCCCTTTTTCTTTTCCTTTTTTTCTCTTTTTGTCTTTCTTCCTTCCTTCCTTTCTTTTGATTTTTTGAGACAGGGTTTCTCATTAGCTATGGAGTATGTCCTGGAACTCTCTGTAGACCACGTTGACCTTGAACTCACACAGATGCCTGCTTCTGCCTCCTGAGTGCTAGGATTAAAGGCCTGTGCCACCCCACCATCGTCTGGCCTTTTTTTTCAAGCAAGCTTGTATCAGAGAAGCCGCTAGCAGAGGAGAAGAGATGCAAGGATTTCAGTTGTTCCCAGTAATGGTGCAGAGAGATGCGAAAGGAAATCTGCTTAGAGTGCATAGTCCTATAATTTTTAAGTTACTCAAAGAATAAAAAACAGCTAGCAATCAATACGGTGCCACAGCATCTTTTACTCAGACACTGGTGGAGAATATAGCTGTAGAAGCTCTGCCACCAGGGGATTGGAAGCATATAGCCAAGGTTTGCCTGTCAGGAGGAAATTATCTATTGTGGAAGACTGGATTTACAGAACAATGTCAGCTGAGAGAAACAGGACTCAGCAGATTCCTATTTCATACGAGATGCTGGCACGCAAAAGACCCTATATGTGAGCAAATCAGCAGTTAGGATATGATATGGTAGCATATGTCCAGATCAGTGCAGTGGCCAAGAAAGCCTGGAATAAGTGTCCATCATCAAAAGAACAGACTGAGGAATTATCTAGTATAAGACAGGAACCAGATGAGTTATTTCAGGATTTTGTTTCCAGACTAACACAGACATCGAAAAGGTTGATTGGAGACTCAGAAGCAGGACAGATAATAAACAGTTAGCATTTGAGAACACCAATGCTATATGAAAAGCAGCTATAAGACCTTTTAAGAAACACAATGGTTCTTTTCTACTCCTAGGGCTTGTTCTCCTTTCAGGACATTGTCTGATCTGATGTCCCATGAGACCCCATCCAAAACATCCTCCAGGTATTCCTGTAGCTTGTGTTCTCCCCGGGGCTAGGTCTCCCTGCTGGGATAAGACATCATTAATTGTCTTTCCCTGTAAGGCAGCAGCTAATGCCATTCCTTGTATATATGATTGGCCAATATCCGGGCAGATTTGAATATAAACTGCTTCTGTCAGATGCTTGCACAATTAATCTTACTTCCAACTGTGCAAACCAATTATCAGAGTAAGAAATAAAAGAGAGGAGAAGGCAGATTTGGTTCATCTGATGCATTTGTGTACAGACAATAGGTCTTTGAGGAAAGACCAGAACTTACTTTGTTTATAAGTGGAAAAAGATTTTCTGGTCTTCCAGATACTTGTGAAGATATTTCAGTTATAACCACCAGCCAGTGGCCTTCTAAGTGGCCAAAAATGGAGACTATTACAGTTACAAGGAATTGGTCAGACTAGAAATCCTGAGCAGAGTAGTAATGAATTGCATTGGAAAGATGAAGAAGGCCATGAAGGAACTTTTAAGCTGTATAGTATTCCTTATTTACCGGTGAACTTATGAGGCTGAGATAGCATGTCCAGAATGGGAGTATATTTATATTCTCCCAGCACAGCTGTTACTAATCAGATTTTTCAACAAGGATTATTACCTAATCAAGGTCTAGGCAAGGATAATAAGGGAAAGGTTGATCCTGTCATACCAGACAGTAGACCATCTACAGCAGGATTAGGGACTTTCAAAGGTTATTAGGAAATATACAATGGCTAAGGCCTTATTTAAGGTTTCCTCCAGGAGACCTCAAGCCTCTAAGTAAAATCCTTAAAGGAGACAGTGATACAAATTCGAGCAGGCAGCTTTCAGAAGCTGCCAGACAGACACTCTCACAGAGAGAGAAGGCTATACAGGAACAGCAGGTGTGCTACATCAATTACAGCCAAACATGACAGGCATGTATTTTACCTACAAGACTCTCTCCTACAGCAGTATTATGGCAGAATACTCTTTTAAGCAGTAGCATGCTTAGCACAGAAGAGCAGAATAGAATCTAGGAAATATTTTGGCAAAGAACCAGCTATAATCAATGTTCCTTACACTAAGCAGCAAATTGAAGGATTATTTCAACATAGTGATTCTTGGGCAATTGCATTTGCTCAGTTTGAAGGTCAGATTAATAATATTTTCCCAGCTGACCATTTACTGCAGTTTACTCAACAATATTCATTCATATTTCCTAAAACTGTAGCAAAGAATCCCATAAAGGATGCTTTGTTAATTTTCACTGATGGCTCATCTAATGGAAAGGCTGCTTGTGTAGTCAATGGCAAAGGGCACGTGGTTCAGACAGAACCAGCTTCAGCTCAAATAGTTGAGCTGTGGGCAGTAGCTCTAGTATTTAAGAATTTTGCTAATAAGGCTTTTAATTTATATACTGATAGCCGGTATATTTATAATGCATTGCAAGTCCTGGAAACAGTGCCATATATAGGAACTAGCAATTAACAAGTTAAGATATTGTTTCAGCAGATTCAGGAAGCCATACAATGTAGAAAGTTACCATGTTTTGTGGGATATATCAGAGCACATTCAAGTCTTCCTGGTCCGTTAGCTGAAGGTAGTGCTCTAGCTGACTAACTTACAAAAATAATTGCTCTCAGATTAAACTTGCACAGCAATCACATGCTTTGCACTATCAAAACAGCTTTAGTTTAAGAAAACAATATAAGCTGACCAGAGAAGCTGTTCCCTTTCAAATTGTGAAACAATGTGAAAAATGCCCACAATATCTACCTGTGCCTCATTTGGGAGTAAATCCCAGACGACTTCTTCCTAATCATATATGGCAGATGGATTTAACTCATGTTACTGAGTTTTGAAAATTGAGATATGTGCATGTGACAATTGATACGTATTCAGGATTCATGATGGCCACAGCACTAACTGGGGAAGATGCCAAGCACGTAATAACTCATTGCTTGAAATGTTTTTCATGCATGGGAACCCCAAAAGTAATAAAGATGGACAATGGTTCCAGTTATGTTAACAAAGCTTTTCAAAGATTTGTACTCAATGGAATATCATTCATAAGACTGGTATTCCTTAAAATCCCTAAGGGCAAGGAATTGTGAAGCATGCACATAACTCCTTGAAAACACAGCTCCAAAAAAAATAAAATAAAGACAGTGGAGTTGTATCCTCAGATGCCACACAATGCCTTAAATCATGCATTGTTTACACTAAACTTTCTAAATGCAGATGTCTGTGAGTGATCATCAGTGGACAGATTGTGGCATAGGTACAAAAACCACATTTGCTAAAGCAAGGTGGAGGGACTCTTGCACTGGAATATGGGAAGCAATAAGCCTCACTTCTTCTTCTTCTTCATCAGTGGCAGATTTGGTGAGAAAATTGGGAATATTTTAAGGGAGGAATTAGTTAAAAGGGAGAGTTTTTTCCATGTTAAGAAATGGGAGACACAATTATGTTAGAGGAAGTTAGGTCTCTGTATGATTATGTAATACATGATTGAAAAATTAAGGAATTAAATAAAGGGATAGCTTAACTGGGCTTGAAAATCCTTATTTTCATTTTGATAATTCTTAGTTTATCTTTTAACAGCCAAGATACAGGTCTTAGCAAAACTTAATAAAACAATTTACAGTGATATTCAAATCCAGACAGAAGAACTTAATGGAGTACCATTTTCAGCATTGTGTTTAGAAAGAAACAGTCTAAGAGTTTCTTTACTTTTTGACTTACTTAATTTTTTCAGAGACATGACTTCTCTGTTAAACCTTGGCTGTTCTGGAATTCACTTTCTAGACAAGGTTAGACTTGAACTCAGAGATCCACTTTTCTCTGACTCTCAAGTGCTGGGATTAAAGGCATTTGCCACCACCACCACCCTTCAAGTCTAAGGTTTTCAAACAAT
This sequence comes from Arvicola amphibius, assembly GCF_903992535.2. Lineage (NCBI taxonomy): Eukaryota > Metazoa > Chordata > Mammalia > Rodentia > Cricetidae > Arvicola > Arvicola amphibius. The sequence continues at coordinate 127,667,297 of NC_052065.1, read as the reverse complement.
CAACCTTAATATATCCAGTAACATTACAAGAACTGCCAAATATTATAGGCTCTGTAAGAGATGACTGGACTCCCATGTCAATATTAGATTTAACATGATGTAAGGAAGCAGTAGTATCATATGGCATGCATTCATGTATTGTGAAGCAAATGTTAAACTCAGGGTCAATTGGTAATAGATTTAACCATAAAGCCTAGCTAGACTTGGTTAAAACTTGTTGGGGCAGCTGGCCCAATCCCTGTGTTCAGGGGTGTGGCTGCCCCAGGGGAGAAAGGTACCTTTAAAAAGAACCGGGTTGGGGATAGACGCCCCTGTTTTTTCCCCACGTCACCCTCTGCTTCGCTGGAGCCTTGGCTTTGTAAGTTCCCTTATTCTCCTTTTATTAAAACTGATTTATTCTAAAAGGACTATTTTTGGTTATTTCCAAATTCCTCCAACCACCACTACACTGCGCCCACATTCCCAAATATTGTTTATAAATGTTTTTTTTACATTTAAAGGGGGATATGATATAGATATGAATAATTTGCATTGATATGGATTTTAAGGTCAATTTGTTATATGTATTTCTGATCTTGATTAAGCTATTGTGATTGTGTAGTTCATTTTAAAATGTAATGTATAATTAGGAAATATAGGATGTTACTGGATAATCATCAATATTAGTCAAGCTTGTAGTCATGTTAGATTTTCTAGATGTACATAGATATATTTTGGATAGACATTCTTCATATCTTTCAAAGACTACAGAACATGGCATTTAATGTTTTAATAACTTAGGGTTTTTCATGACAATGAGACACATCTGCTCCTGGCAGCACCAATCTACTTCAAGAGGATGGGCATCAAAGAGGCTCCTTATGGAGTTTGATAGCCATTTGGACAAGAAACTGCTCTTGCCTGGACTGTTACATAAAATGGACACAAAGAACCCACAGAGAGAGGACTGCTAAACTTGCCTAAAGGTGAGATGGTCCTTCGGGGTTTCTGATTCATAAAAAAGTCTGCAAGATGTTCTGCAGGACACAGCAAAAAGTGACTAAACTGTCTTTAAAATTTCCTGCTTCATGGAAATGTCTGCTGGGCACTATGGGCCTGAAGGCCAAAGATGGATGCCCCTATGGTACAGGGGAACTTTGAGTGACTGTCCAGGCAGCGAGTTGTCTCTGTCATTTCTAGAGTTTAAAAGTTACATATGACTTGTTTACTTAGGTAATATTATATCCTTCTGGAGTCTTTGATGGAGTTAAAAAATGGTTCAATAGTTATAGTTTTCCTTAGTTATGATAAAATATAAAATAGGTTTAAATATTGTAACTGTAATTCTTGCTTGATAACTGTTTTGTTATATGTAATTTTACTATGTAAAAGTTAAAGCCTTTCTTTTTTATTTAAACAAAAAAAGGAAAAATGATAAAAAAATGTCTATGTGTTACTTTTATTAATAAAAAACTGCCTTGGCCCTTTAAGAGAACAAAAAATTAGGTAGGCGGAATAGACAAAACAAAATTCTAGAAAAGAGTTGGGGAGACGCTTCAGGCAGTCACCATAATGAGTCTCCATGCTTCTCCTCTCCAAGATGGACACAGGTTAAGATCTCCCCTGGTAAGCCACACTTCGTGGTGCTACACAGATTACTAAATATGGGTTAAAAAAGATGTAAAAATTAGCCAATAAGAGGCTAAAACTATGGGCCAGACAGTGTTTTAAAAAAATACAGTTTCAGCAGGGCGGTGGTGGCGCACGCCTTTAATCCCAGCACTCGGGAGGCAGAGGCAGGCGGATCTCTGTGAGTTCGAGGCCAGCCTGGTCTACAAGAGCTAGTTCCAGGACAGGCTCTAAAAAAGCCGCAGAGAAACCCTGTCTCGAAAAACCAAAAAAAAAAAAAAAAATACAGTTTCCATATAATTATTTTAAACAAAGCTAGCCGGGTGGCGGGACACAGCCCACCGTTCCTTCTACAAAAACTGTTTTAGAGACTGGTCCACAATTATAATGGAATACCTGGTACAGAGAAGAGGATAAGTGTAGATGGAATAGCGGGCTGTGTCCCATCACCAAGCTAGCTTTACCCCAAATAATTACACGGAAACTGTATTCATTTAAATACTGCCTGGCCCCTGTCCCGTTATCTGTAGCTTCTTATTGGTTGATTCTCATATCTTGCTTTAACCCATATTTAGTAATTTATATAGCACCATGAGGGGTGGCTTACCAGGAGAGGTCTTAACCTGCGTCCATCTCAGAGAGGAGAAGCATGGCGACTCAGTATGGTGACTGCCTGAAGCGTCTCCCCAACACTGCTTCCTTTCTCCCACAATTCTATTCTGTCTACTCTGCCTACCTAATTTTCTGTCATCTTAAAGGGCCAAGGCAGTTTCTTTATTAATAATGAAAGTAACAGACACTCCTCCATCAGATAAGTCTATTGAAAATGAAGTAAAGGGAAAACTATGGAAATCACCCAAGATTAACTTCTTAGAGAAGTAGATTAGGTTACTATAGAAGGTCAATCCACATATTATGGTCATATCCTGGCTTTATGCTGGGCAGCAGTTTTGAATGTTTGGGACAGAACTGAAGAAATATGAAAGAATAGTGAATCATTTTCTAAAGACATACAGGGGCCAAAATAAGATTACAGTGATTCCTGACAAAGACGGATATCAACAGTAAATAGAATGATACCAAATTCAGAAGTTAAACAAATAATAATTGAATCTCTGGCTTTTGGAAATGCTAATTCTCAATGACAAATGATAATGAGGTCATTGAAGGCAAGATCAGCACCTTTTCAGGAATAAATTTGAAGTACAGTTAATATTAAATCTCATGACCATAATGATACTTAGATAGCAGTGGTGATTTCTAGAGTTTTGAGGAAAAATCAGAATGTCAAATATTATAATTTTGTAAAATAAGTTCACCTTAAAGGAGACTGTAAACAGGGTGTTACTAGAAACAATGTTTGTTCTAAGTATAATCCATTCAGAACAATTTTCTCTTCAGGATTATGCAGAAAGTATGGCAAAGGCAGGCATTGGATTAATGAATGCAAGCCAACAAAGGATATTCAAAGTAATTCTATGTCATTGAGAAACTACTTGAGGGGCTCACAGGCCCCTATGACAAATTCTGTTCAGTCATTTCTTGTCAACATAGAGGAAACACCTTCCCAGAGTAATTAAAGAGCCTAACACTTATTGTAAGAAACAATACTGCTCTAGACAATAAAACATCTATAAAAGAGAGAATAAAAAAAATCAGGAAAAATAATAAAGAAAGTATTCTAGCAAACTTCCATAAGTGAACAAAGACAAAAATTAAAAATACAAATAACTGCCGGGCAGTGGTGGCGCACGCCTTTAATCCCAGCACTCGGGAGTCAGAGGCAGGAGGATCTCTGAGTTCGAGGCCAGCCTGGTCTACAAGAGCTAGTTCCAGGACAGGCTCTAGAAACTATAGGGAAACCCTGTCTCGAAAAACCAAAAAAATAAAAAATAAAAAATAAAAAATAAAAATACAAATAACTGATATTGCCATTGAAGGTCTGGTAGACAGAGGTACAGAAGTAATAATAATTTCTCCACAATCATTGCATCCATATTGGCCTTTTAGGATGTAATGTTCAGTTTTTAATGATCAGAACTTTATTTCAGATAAAGCAGAGGGAGAAACAGTCCAAATGTACAGGGACAGAAGGACAGAGAGAAATATTAAAACAATATGTGGCTAACATAGCAATGAATTTATGGGGGAATGATTTGTTACATCAATTTGATACTCTGATTGACATTCCCCCAATCTTAGAAATGAAACATAAATTAACATATGTTTCTAGAAAAATATTATAAAATATTATAAAGAGCAGTCACCAACCATTCAAGTTGTACAAGCACAGGAAACAACAGATGCTGATGTTCCAAAGGCACTAACAGCCTTACCTTTAAGTGGTTGACATAATAACCTAAACTGTATGAGTTGTGCAATGGCCATAAACAACAGAGAAAACACAGTCTTTAGAACAGCTGGTACAGAAGCAATTTTATGCTTAGCATATTGAAGAATCAATCAGTCATTGGAATTCTTCTGTATTCGTTGCTTTAAGTATCTGGAAAATGGAGAATGGTAAGAGATCTAAGAGCTATTATTAAAGTGATTCAGTCAATAAGATCTCTACAGTCTGGAATTCCTTTGCATTCTCTATTGCCTAAAACATGGCGTCTTTCAATTATTGATTTAAAAGATTGCTTCTTCACTATGCATTTATAAGAATAAGACAGAGAAAAATTTGCCTTCACAGTGCCTGCTTATAATAATTCCCAGCCTGCTAAGAGGTATCAATGGAAGTTTCTACCAAAGTGAATGTTAAATATTATGACCAGATGCCAATATTTTGTATGACAACCAATAGAAATTATATATAAGCAATTTCCTGGATCTATAGTTTATCATTACATGGACAACATTTTAATATCTGATTCAAATGAAGGTACTTTAGAAAGAATATTTGGAGAAGTTAAGAAAAATTTGCCTTGTTGGAAATTTCAAATTGCTCCTGAAAAAATAAAAAGAGGATATTGTATTAATTATTTAAGCAATAATATAGGTTTATATAAAATAGAGCCCGAAAAGTCCAAATTATCAGAAATTAATTACAGGATTAAAATGACTTTCAACATTTACCAGGAGACATTTCCACCTATAGTATACAATTGAAATAAAACCTGATGTACTAATTAAAATAACACATTAGTCACAAGGACTTAAATAGTCTGAGGAAGTTATCAGCTAAAGCTTAGAGAGAATTTACTTTGGTGGAAGAGAAATTACAGAAGGCACATGTGGATCATATGAATATGAATCTTAACTGCATTCTGGTTATATTGCAAACTATGCATTTCCCTACAGGAATTTTAATGAGGAGGGAAGATATTATCTTATAATTGATACTTTTACCAACTAAACAGAGTAAAAAATTAAAAACTTAGATGGAAGGGGTCTCTAGTTTAATTATAAATGAAAAATGGTTACTTTCCCAATTATCAGGAATAGACTCAACTGAAATTATAGTACCATTCCCTAAAGATGATAATGAAAAATTATAGGGAGAACTTGCAACCTGATGAAGATATTGGAATAATTTTTTTGGAGAGAGTTCAATAACAAATATCCCCAAAGCAAGAGAATTCAACATATAATGAGGACTAGCTGGATTTTTTATTGTAATGTATAGAAAACATGAATAATTGGATCTCTTATATGCTATACTAATGCAAATAAATCAGGAAATGCAGGTTAAAAATCAGAAAAAACTAGGTAAAGTGGGCAAAAGTCTGTAAGATTCTATCCAAAAGCCAGAATTCTATATTATTCTTATGGTATTAAGTGATTATAAAGAAGCTTCTAACATAGTTAGCGATTTATAATATACAGAAAGAGTTGTTTTTCACATTGAAACAGCTAAATTTATACCAGATGATACAGTATTGACTTTATCATTGTGACTTTGTCACAAGATGCAATCAGGAATAGGAATAATCCCATCTGCACAGCATTCATCTAATACCATATGTGTCTGCAAGGTTCTCGAGCACAAGGTAATGTAGAAGTCAATTAGTTATTGACTGTAAATGTGTTTAAGGCTTCATAATTTCATAAAAAAGTCACATCAACTGAACTCTACTGCATGCAGGGAGTAAACCAAAGAGTACTTAAAGGAATGAAATCTGGCAGATCGATGCATTCCGTTTTGTAGAATTTGGAAAATTAAATTATGTATACCACACTGTAAGTACCTGTAAAGGTTTCCAATGGGCAACTTCTTTGAGTTCTTAAAATGCTGATTCTATAATCACATAATTGCTAAAAGTTATGGCCATCATGGGTTTACCTGTACAAAAAAAAAAAAAAAAAAAAAAAAAAAAAAAAAAAAAAAAAAAACAGACAATGTGGTGCGGGAGAATTATATGTATTCTGTCAATCATGTTTCATTTTTTAAATAAACGCTGATTGGCCAGGCAGGAAGTAAAGTTGGGAAAACCAGACAGGAAGTAGAAATAATATGATGAGAACAGGAGAACTCTGGGAAGGAGGAAGTTGATTTCCACCACTCCTGCCCAGATCACTGAAGCAGCAGGATGTGATCTGCAACCCCCACTGAAAAAGTTACTGAGCCACATGGCTAACATAGATCAGAAAAATGGGTTAATTAAGATGTGAAAGTTGCCAGTGAGAGGTTAGAGCTAATGGGCCAATCAGCTTTATAACTTAAAGAGATCTCTGTGTTATTTCTTTGGGGCTTGCAGGCTGTGGGGTACTGGGCTTGACAGAAAAACAAACAAGCAGGCCTGGCCCCTTCATGTTACAGCAATGCTTTTATCTATGTCTCTAAGAAAATGAAGCCATTTTGGTTATTATAATATTAAACACATTACTGGTACACCACACAAACATGCATAACAGACAGTTATAGAAAGGTCAATTCAAACTCTAAAGGATATGTTAAAGAAACAGAAGGAGTGATAAAGACGATCAGAAATAGATACCATAATGCTTTTTTAACTTTGAATTTTTCAAATGCTAATGAGAAAGAAACAAAAGCGTTGAAGAGACATTGAATAACAGAAAAAGCTATGAAATTAAATCAGCAGATATATGATGGAGGAGGGTTATCTGTCTAAGTGTTACTTTCATTGATTAATAAAAAGACTGCCTTGGACTTTTAATAGGGCAGAGAACTAGGTGGGTGGAGTAGACAGATTAGAATGCTAGGAGGAAGAAGGCAGTGAGGCAGATGTCTCAGGCAGATGCCATAGCTCTCCTCTCCGAGATGGATGCAGGTTAAGCTCTTTCTTGGTAAGACACTATTAATTATTAATGGTTACACACATTAATAGAAATGGGTTAATCAAGATGTGAGACTTAGCCAGTAATAGCTTAGAGCTAATGGGCTAAGCAGTGTTTAAATGAATACAATTTGTGTGTTGTTATTTCCAGGGCTAAGCTAGCCATGTGGGAGCTGGGCAGGAATGCAGCCCGCCGCTCCCATCAGATATACTTTTAAGATATACTGACCTCAGAATGGAAACCAGGACATGAGTTTTACTTTTGTTTCCACAGGAGAATAAAAGCTATGGATACCATCAAAACTGATAAAGATTTGATTTAAGAAAAGACACCTATTAATTAGAAAAGATGATAGTTTATCAAACAGCATGACCATTTAATCTAAACAAACCTATAAAACTAACTTATAAAACTAATCTTTTTACTTGATCAGATATAACATGCTAAAAGAGAATTTCCCCAAAATTAGTATTAGGGAATGGTTTTGTTTCTGTCTTTTCAGGAAAATAAAGGCACCCATTTAAAAAGTCTGAAAACTGCCCAGTGGTGGTGGTGCACACCTTTAATCCCAGCACTCCGGAGGAAGAGGTGAGTAGATCTCTGTGAGTTTGAGGTCTACAAGACCTAGTTCCAGGACAGGCTCCAAAGCTACAGAGAAACCCTGTCTCAAAAAATCAAAAAAAAAAAAAAAGAAGAAGAAGAAAAAAAGAAGAAGAAAGAAAGAAAACTTAAGACCACTGAACAAATGAGACATTTGAAAAAGAAAGGGCAAATCATCCAGAAAAAAAATTTCCCCAGAAAAAAAGTAAATTGATCTATTGGTATATTGTATTTCCAACAAGATAAAATTTTATATACCTTTACAAATGTCTCTTTCTGCTATTCTCTATAGATATAAAAATAAAATAGTCTTTTAGTTATGCTAGTCCAGTTAAAGATTAAAGCTAGATTTTTTATAGGAGTATGGCTCTCTCTTTCTCTAAACCTAAGCATACTTATTAAAGTAAAATGCCAAATCTCTTTCTCATTTCAGAAGACCAACACGATATGGAACCAAATATAAAACAAAAATTTAAAGACTATTTGTCACTAATCTCATAATCCTCTGGTTTATTATTATTATTATTTTATTAAAAATTTCTGCCTCCTCCCCACCTTCCTTTTCCCTCCCCTCCCCTCACACCATCCCCCTCCCTCTCCAGTCCCAAGAGCAGTAAGGGTTCCCTGCCCTGTGGGAAGTCCAAGGTCCTCCCCCCTCCATCCAGGTCTAGAAAGGTGAGCATCCAAACAGGCTAGCCACCCCCAAAGCCAGTACATGCAGTAGGATCAAAATCCAGTGTCATTGTCCTTGGATTCTCAGCAGCCCTCATTGTCTGCCATGTTCACGGAGTCTGGTTTTATCCCATGCTTTTTCAGTCCCAGTCCAGCTGGCCTTGGTGAGCTCCCATTTGATCAGCCCCACCATCTCAGTAGGTGTGTGCACCCCTCAAGTTCCTGACTTCCTTGCTCATGTTCTCCCTCCTTCTGTTCCTCATTTGGACCTTGGGAGCTCAGTCTGGTGCTCCAATGTGAGACTCTGTCTCTATCTCCATCCATTGCCAGATGAAGGTTCTATGGTGATATGCAAGATATTCATCAGTATGGCTATAGGATTGGGCTATTTCAAGCTCACTCTCCACAGCTGCCCAAGGAACTAGGTGAGGACATCTCCCTGGACACCTGGGAACCACTCTAGAATCAAGTCTCTTGCCAACCCTAAAATGGCTCCCTTAATTAAGATATATACTTCCCTGCTCCCATATCTACCCTTCCTTTATACCAACCATCCCATTCCCCCAAGCACTCCTCATCCCCCCATTCACACGTTTCTTTCCCCATCTCCCCTTACCGCAATCCCACCCCACCCCCAAATTCCAAATTTTTGTCCTGCAATCTTGTCTACTTCCAATATCCAGGAGGATAACTATATGGTTTTCTTTGGGTTCACCTCCTAATTTAGCTTCTCTAGGATCACGAATTATAGGCTCAATGTCCTTTATTTATGGCTAGAAACAAATTATGAGTGAGTACACCCCATGTTCATCTTTTTGGGTTTGGGTTACCACACTCAGGATAGTGTTTTTTATTTCCATCCATTTGTATGCAAAATTCAAGATGTCATAGTTTTTTACCACTGAGTAGTACTCTAATATGTATATATTCCATACTTTCTTCATGCATTCTTCCATTGAAGGGCATCTAGGTTGTTTCCAGATTCTGGCTATTACAAATAATGCTGCTATGAACATAGTTGAACAAATGCTTTTATAATATGATAGGGCATTTCTTGGGTATATTCCCAAGAGTGGAATTGCTGGGTCCTGGGGTAGGTCCCGAATTTCATGAGAAACCATCACACTGCTTTCCAAGGTGGTTGCACAAGTTTGCATTCCCACCAGCAATGGATGAATGCACTCCTTACTCCACAACCTCTCCAGCAAAGACTATCATTGGTACTTTTTTTTAGGCATTCTGACAGGTGTAAGATGGTATCTCAAAGTTGTTTTGATTTGCATTTCCCTGATCTCTAAGGAGGTTGAGCATGACTTTAAGTGTCTTTTGGCCATTTGAAATTCTTCTGTTGAGAATTCTCTGTTCAGTTCAGTACCCCATTTTTAATTGGGTTAATTAGAATTTTGAAGTCTAAGTTTCTTGAGTTCTTTATATAGTTTGGAGATCAGATCTTTGTCTGTTGCAGGGTTGGTGAAGATCTTCTCCCAGTCAGTAGGTTGCCTTTTTGTCTTAGTGACAGTGTACTTTGCTTTACAGAAGCTTCACACTTTCAGGAAGTCCCCCTTATTCAATGTTGCCCTTAATGTCTGTGCTGCTGGAGTTATACGTAGGAAGTGGTCTCCTGTGCCCATGTGTTGTAGAGTACTTCCCACTTTCTCTTCTATCAGGTTCAGTGTGTTCAGATTGATGTAGAGGTCTTTAATCCATTTGGACTTGAGTTTTGTGCATGGTGATAGATATGGATCTATTCTCATTCTTCTACAGGTTGGCATCCAGTTATGCCAGCACCATTTGTTGAAGGTGCTTTCTTTCTTCCATTGTATACTTTTAGCTCCTTTGTCAAAAATCAGGTGTTGATAGGTTTGTCGATTAAAATCCAGGTCTTCTATTCAATTCCATTGTTCGACTTCTTGGTTTTTATGCCAATACCAAGCTGTTTTCAATACTGTAGCTCTGTAATAGAGTTTGAATCAGGGATGGTAATGCCTCCAGAAGTTCCTTTATTGTATAGGATTGTTTGAGGTATCCTGGGTTTTTTGTTTTTCCATTTAAAGTTGATTATTGTTCTCTCAAGATCTGTGAAGAATTTTGATGGGACCTTGATGGGGATTTCACTGAATCTATAGATTGCCTTTGGTAGAATTGCCATTTTTACTATGTTGATCCTCCCAATCCAAGAGTAAGGGAGATCCTTCAATTTTCTGGTATCCTCTTCAATTTCTTTCTTCAAAGACTTAAAGTTCTTGTCAAATAGATCTTTCACTTTCTTGGTTGGAGTTACCCCAAGATATTTTATGCTATTTGTGGCTATCATGAAAGGAGATGCTTCTCTGATTTACATCTCTGCTTCCTTATCATTTGTGTATAGGAGGGCAACTGATTTTTTTGGAATTGATCTTGTATCCTGCCACATTACTAAAGGTGTTTATCAGCAGTAGGAGTTCTTTGGTGGAGGTTTTGGTGTCGCTTATGTACACCATCATATCATCTGCAAATAACAGAAGTTTAACTTCTTCCTTAACAATTCGAATCCCCTTGATCTCCATATGTTGTCTTATTGCTATTGCTAGAAATTCAAGCACTATATTGAAGAGATATGGAGAGAGTGGACAGCCTTGTCATGTTCCTGAAAATAGTAGGATGGTTTTGAGTTTCTCTCCGTTTAATTTGATGTTAGCTGTTGGCTTGCTATAAATAGATTTTATTATATTTAGGAATGATCCTTATATCCTTAATATCTCCAAGACACTTATCATAAAGGGGTGTTGAATTTTGTCAAATGCTTTTTCAGCATCTAATGAAATGATCATATGGTTTTTTCTTTCAGTTTATTTATACGATGGATTACATTGATAGATTTTCGTATGTTGAACCAGCCCTACCTCTCTGGGATGAAGCCTACTTGATCGAAATGGATAATTTTTCTAAAGTGTTATTGGTTTCGGTTTGCCAGTATTTTATAGAGAATTTTTGTGTCGATGTTCATAAGTGATATTGGCCTGTAATTCTCTTTCTTGGTTGAGTCTTTGTGTGGTTTTGGTATCAGGGTAACTGTAGCTTCATAAAAGGAATTTGGCAATGACTCTTCTGTTTCTATATTGTGAAATACATTAAGGAGTATAGGTAGTAGGTCTTCTTAGAAGTTCTGGTAGAATTCTACATTGAAACCATCTGGTCCAAGGCTTTTTTTGGTAGGGAGGTTTTTGATAACAATTTTTAATTCTTCACGACTAACAGGTCTATTTAGATTGTTCACCTGGTCCTGGTTTAACTTTGCTATATAGTACTTATCTTAAAAAATTGTCAATTTCTTTACATTTTCCAATTTTGTGGCATACAGGCTTTTGTAGTAAGATCTAATGATTCTCTGACTTTCTTCTGTGTCTGTGGTTATGTCCCCTTTTTCATTTCTGATCTTATTAATATGAATGTTCTCTCTCTGCCATTTGATTAATTTGGATAGGGTTTTGTCAATCTTGTTGATTTTTCCAAAAACCAGCTTTTTGTTTCACTGATTCTTTGGATTGATTTCTGTGTTTCTATCTTATTGATTTCAGCCCTCAGTTTGAATACTTTTAGTCTTCTACTCCTCCTAGGTGAGTCTGCTTCTTTTTTCTAGAGCTTTCAGGTGTGCTTTTAAGTCTCCAATTTGTGTTTTCTCAATTTTCAAGTAGTCACTTAGTGCTATGAACTTTCCTCTTAGTACTGCTTTCATAGTTTCCCAAATGTTTGAGTATGTTGTGCCTTTATTTTCATTAAATTCAATTAAGACGTTAATTTCTTTCTTTATTTCTTCCTTGACCCAAGTGTGGTTCAGTAGTTGACTGGTCAGTTTCCATGGGATTGTAGGCTTTCTGGGGGTAGCATTGTTGTTGAATTCTAACTTTAATCCATGGTGATCAGATAAGACACAGGCGGTTACTAGTATTTTTTTGTATCTGTGGAAGTTTGTTACTGAGTACATGGTCAATTTTCAAGTAGGAGGTTACATGAGCTGTAGAGAAGAAGGTATATTCTTTCCTATTTGGGTGGAATGTTCTATAGATGTCTGTTAAGTCCATTTGATTCATTACCTTCATTAATTCTCTTATTTCTCTGTTATATTTTTGTCTGATTGACCTGTCCATTGGTGAGAGAGGAGTGTTGAAGTCTCCTACTATTAGTATGTGTGTGTGTTTTGAATTCTGTCTTAAGTTCTGGTAATGTTTCTTTTACATAAATGGGTTGTTTTTTATTAGAGGCATAGATATTCAGAACTGAGGTTTCATCCTGATGAATTGTTCCTGTTATGAGTATAAAATGTCCTTCTCCATCTCTTCTGATTGATTTTAGTTTGAAGTCAATTTTGTATGGCCATACCCGCTTGTTTTATAGGTCCATTTCCTTGATAAACCATTTCCCAACCCTTTACTCTAAGTAGATATCTGTCTTTGTGGTTGAGGTGTGTTTCTTGTAAACAGCAGAATGTTGAATCCTGTTTTTCTATCCAATCTCTTAGCCTGTGCCATTTTATAGGTGCATTGAGTCCATTGATATTTAGTGATATTAATAACCAGTGGTTATTAACTCTATTCATTTTTTTGGTGGTAGAGTTTATGTTTCCCTTCTTCGAGTTGTGCTGGTGAAGGATCGCTAGATGTCTGAGTTATTGTGGGCATTGTTGGACTCCTTGGTTTGTGATTTTCCTTCTATTACTTTCTGTAAGGCTGGATTTGTGGCTATGTATTGTTTAAATCTGTTTTTGTCCTGGAATATCTTGTTTTCTCCATCGATGTTGAATGCAACCTTTCTTGGGTATAGTAGTCTGGGCTTGCATCCATGTTCCCTTAGTGTCTGTAGCACATCTATCCAAGATCTTCTGGCTTTCATGGTTTACATTGAAAAGTCAGGTGTAAGTCTGATACGTTTCCTTTCATATATTACTTGACTTTTTCCTTTCAGCTCTTAATATCTGTTCTTTATTCTGTATGTTTTGTATTTTGATTATTATATCCCACAGGGATGCTTTATTTTGGTCCAGTCTATTTGATGTTCTGTATGCTTCTTGTACCTTCATAGGAATATCCTTCTTTAGGTTGGGGAAGTTTTCTTCTGTAATTTTGCTAAATATATTTTCTGGGCCTTTGAGCTGTAATTCTTCTCCTTCTTCTACCCCTATTATTCTTAGATTTGGTCTTTTCAAGGTGTCCCAGGTTTCCTTGATGTTTTTGGTTAAGAATTTCTTGGATTTATTTTGCTCTTTTATCAGTGAGTTTATTTCCTCTTTAGTATCTTCAGAGTCTGAGATTCTTTGTTCTATCTCTTGTATTCTGTTGGTAATACGTGTCTCTGTAGTTTCTGTTTGTTTACCCAGAATTTCCATTTCCAGCCTTTTCTCAGTTTGTGTTTTCTTCATTACCTCCATTTCATTTTTCAAGTCTTGAACTGTTTCCCTTACCTGTTTGATTGCTTTTTCTTGGGTGTCTTTGAGAGATTTCTTCATTTTGCCTACCTTTTTGTTTGCCATCTCCTTTTCTTTATGTCAGTTTTTCACATCCTGTTTAAGGTCTTCTATTATTTTCATAAAGTACTGTTTAAAGTTGATTTCTTCTATTTCTTCAGGGGTAGGGTGTTCAATTCTTGTTGTTTTGGGATCCCTGGATTCTGGTGATGTCATGTTGCCTTTTAGGTTGTTGGAGGAATTATTGCATTGGCACCTGCCCATCTCTTCCTTCAAATGAAGCCAGGAGAGACTTAGTGTCTTGGTCAAATCTTTGCTGTGACTGACTCTGGGTGGATCTCCTCAGTGCAGGAACAGGAACTGTTCCTGACTGGATGAAACTCCTCAGCACCATCCGGATTAATCTCCTCAGCACTGAATCAGGGATGCCTGGTAGTCCTAGGACACTGAGGACAAAAGGCAATCCTCTGGTTCTAAATTTACATTTTAATAGCTTTTATTAAGGTAAAAATTTTATAATATTAATATAAACATATATGATATTTTATCATGATATTAATGGTCATATAGAGTACTAACTAAATCTAGAGAAAGGTTTTATCTACCTTTTTGTACATGATTTCATGTTTGAGTCTCTGTCACTTTTCTACAGTGAACCATGAATCAGTGACCTTCAAAGTCTCCAAAAGGAGGATTGGGTGCCACAATAATTCCTTTAGGTCTATGATAACACCACTAACCTGAAAACCATCACCAAAAATCAGATTTTGACTATAAACTGTTCAGAACAATTTCCAGGATGCTAGTTGAGATGATCCAATCTAACAGACTACTCTAGCCAGGACTTGAGAGAAGCCATGCAATTTCCCATTATGCAGAGACTGGACAACAAATGATAAAGCCACCTCTCCCAGGACTTGACAATTAACCCAAATTTTTCTTTTCAAGATCCCCTAAAGATATCGTTATCCCCACATATCAGGAGGTAAATTTAAGAATAAGACACCCACATTCCCAAAAGTTGGAGTGGTTAGATTTTGGTCATTCAAAAGTTTATGGATATTTGTCATTATTTAGGGAGATTGGTTACAAGTTGTTATTGGTTACTGTCAAGAGGAAAGTTAAACAAAGGAGAAGACTATAAGACAGAAAGAGACAGCTTCAGATTCAGGCTCAGTCTGAGGATTCATAGATTTAGGATTGTTAATTTTGGTATCTGAGGTAAAGGTTAAGAATCAATGGCTAGCCACTTTGCTTTTCTGATTTTCACCTTGAACACTGTTATCTGTCACTGGGTTTTATTAAACATGCAAAACATTTTAGAGCCTTTCATGACAATCATATGATTTCTGCTGCTCTAAAATGTTCTAAGCAGTCTAACAACCATGTTAGAGTAAAAAGACCCAACCCAATTTATTGATAGTAGGACTATGAAAGTCATATTATAGAAGATAATTTAGAATGGAAGATTGTTATAATCACAATTGAAAAAAATCTAATTTATCACAATTAATATTTCCATGCTTACTTTTTAGGGTATAAAAGTGAGACTCTCCATGTTTAAGTTTAAGTAACTAGAAAGATGAATAGCCCAGACTTAGTTGTGTTTTCTTCCACAACTTGCAATCTTCTACTCTGTTACACTGACTCAAAAAGAATACTATTAAACTTAAGTAGGATTTAAAAAATTACATTAACTGAAATTTAGTAGGAATGAACATATTTAGTTAAAATGCAGAAAATATGGCAACAAACTCTATTTCTATTGCTTTACTTCTTGGAATTAAGTTGTGTCTCTTCTCAGTTTCATATATGTGTATGCTCTCTCTAAGTCTGCCACTTGTTAAATTGGGTAGCTATTATTCATTCCTAAAGTAAAAATGTAATAAAATGAAGAATTGTATCCTTTAACAATTTTTACTAATAAGATTATAGAGTATATTTATTAAGTTTCTAAATTGTCCAATTATACCTTAGTGGTCCCTTTTTGGGATGCTCATTAACCTCTAAGGCATGTGGCAAATGATTTAATTAGCTTTGCAATTTTGTCTCTCTTTGTCAAATACTCCTTTTATTTTCAGTAACATATCCCAAATCTAGAGGTCTTAATAGTCACAAGGAAAGTAAAAGTAAAACAGAAATCTAGTATTTTAGGAACAGAATTATAATTAGTTTCTATGTATTAAAATATGCACTGTTGAAAAAATCTTACATATTACTTACTGAATAATTGTTTTATACAATAAGGTAGTGATCTGATGTATTGCCTGAAAGGTTCTAAATCTATGGCAAATTACTTTGAAACCTCTTTGTATGTTGAACAGAATCTAGTACTTTGTTCTTATAGTATTCTAGCCATTTCATTCCCTGTAATTTCACAAAATCACAGACTCAGAGCTGTAGGTGATTGAAACTATGGACTTTGGTTGATCTTAAATTTTCTACTCAGCAATATCATTTTTTAAACAAGATTAAAAACAGAGGTTTCTACATTTCATTAGCGAAACTGTAGCTCTTAAAACCAGTTGAGACCTTAAAGTCTATCTTTTCATGATTTTCTCCCTTGCCTAATGTGGGATGTATATGTGTTGATTTTATTGGCTAATGAATAAGGTTGTTTTAGCCAATAGCTTAGCAGAGAAAAACTGAATGGGAAATTTGAACAGAGATATGTAGAGTAGGAAGAATCAGAAAGATGTCACGTAGCTGGCAAAGGAGGCAGGTGCCATATAGCTGACCAAGAAGCAAGAGGTGACAAACCATAAGCCTCATGGTGAAATATAAAATCACAATAGAAATGGGTTAATTTAAGATGTAAGAGTTATCTAGGAATATACCTAAGCTATTGGCCAAGCAGTATCATAATTAGTATAGTTTCAGTGTGATTATTCAGGTTCTGGGTGGCAGGAAAACAAAAGAGCACTCTCCTAGTACACCTGCCTTACCTCTTGTTCTACTATTTCCCTACCTTAAAACATGCTTCCAGTTTCATGAAATTATCTTTGGTAACTCTGAAGGATACAACTGGAAACCCAATTATCTAATCTATATTTATCTACACTGAAATATATATATCAGGGTATACTTGTGCTAAACTGAACTAAGGCTGCCATAGCAGAGTTTTTGGCCTAATTGTGGAGATAAACAAAAACAAAGCATTTCAATCCCTTTTCCTGTGCTAATTAAAGTGCATTAGAATGGTAATTAATGTGATTTGAATGCCACTGTACAAGTATGACTTAATGAATCAAAGAGACAGTATAAACACCAGAATAACAGTTAGTGATTAGACATAAAAATGGAACTATGGAGTATAAATACTCCAAGATGATTGAAAATATGTATAATGATCTATGAAAGAGGCATGGAACCTTTGAGAAATTAAAGACATTTGCTTTGGGTAAAAGTAGAAAGGAAACCAGAACTTAAACATAATGTTTAGATCTTAACTGTTACCAAAGGCTCATATGTTAAAGGTTTGCTCTGCAGCAGCTAGTATCATTGGGAGTTGACATTCTCGAAAAGAATATGTCCCATATCCCTCACTTCTTTATTTGCTTCCTCAGGACAAAAGGGTAAGCGTATTTTCCAACATAAAATCTCCAACAATAAGATCTTCCTTACTATAACTAGTAAGAAATTAGATCCAATTGATTGTGCATGAAAATTTCTAAAACAATGAGGCCAAATGAAGTTTTTGACCTTTAAGTCTATTACATGATATTTTTTCACAGCAAGAGAAAAGTGATCAAGACAATAAGAAATTAACATGCCAAGATAATAGAAGCCTCTAGTGTCTGTTGCAAGCTACATTTCTGCTTTTTAAATGACACCTTCTTGTTATATCCTCACATAGAAAAAGGGGTGCAAAACCAATCTATTTATAAGGGAAGTAATTCAGTTCCAAAAACTTGGTCAGCATGCATCTAAACTTGTTAAAATATGTGAAAATATATACAAATAATAATTTGAGTTTTTGAGACAGGATCACATTTTAACTAGACTAACTTTGAACTCACTATAAATCCAAGGATGACATTGAACTTCTAATCTATCTATCTCTACCTTTAGAGTTCTAGGATTATAGGTATTAACCCCCATACCCAGGTAGATTAAATATGATAAAGAGTGCACCCATACCTTTGTGTGTGCTAGGAAACTCTTGACCAACTGAGTTACATTCCCAACTCCAAATGACAAATTGCCAAATGCAACAAATTTTATGTATTTTATTAGAACATTTTGTAGTCTTAGAATATATATATACAAATATATATATACAAATATATATATATATAAATATATATATATAATATATGATCTAAACTGGAGTTCTTTTCAAAGTGAAATATGTGTTATTTTAAATCATACTAACACAACATGTTTCAAATGGAATGATCTTGAAAACTATGAGAGTTATGGTTGCCCCACATAATTCCCTCACAAGAGTTAGTTGTACCTGTAGTTTCTACATTAACTTAGTATACATACAGAAAGTGCTGGTCTTCTTCACTCCTTTCAATTATCTTCAGTGTGCCCATGAAAAATACCATTTAATGGATCTTCCACCAATATTGACTGTTCACCTTATGTGGTAGTCATTTTTGTTGAAATTTTTTTGTTTCTTTTTTTTCTTAGTATTGAAGTGACATGTTAAAAACAAAAAATAACAGTGATAACTTAGTTTCATAGTTTTTCATTTTATATTCAGTAAAATTGAAAAGCTGTATTTTTTTCTGTTTTGAAAGCTCAAAACAAGTTTTCTCTTCGTAAGTAAGCATCCTGCTTTCTCACCTACTTATGATTTAAGGGGCAAGTTTAGTGACAGTGTTCAATATTTTTCTGGGTTAGGAACATGATTGCCATTTTCACAGCTTTTATCACTTAGAACTGATTAGGTGAGAAACATGGGCTCTTGTGCTGGAAAATGAGGAGTAAAGTAGAGCAGGTGTTAGGAAAAAAAAAAGTTCTGATTCCATTCCACTCATGTGTGAAGTCAAATGTATTATTGTAAATTTATAGGATACAAGAAATGTATCATCAGAAGAATGTGAAAGGTCTATGGCAGCCTGAGCTTATAGATACCAAGTGAGGCTCAAATTAAATGAGCAAAAATCACACAGTTCTATGTAGTCAGCATATTTATATTAATAATCACTCAATTTATAACAAATACTTGCCCAGAATTTTTTTATTAAACATATATTCTCTCTAATAATTATTTGCTAACCAATAATACTATCTCTAATTTTCATGTGACAGAATTAGGATGTCAAAATGTGCTTAGGGCAAGCTGAGAACCTGAGATTTGTACAAAGACTTATAGTTCCATAAACCAAAGTTTTGGTTTCTATGCTATGCTACATATTTATGTCTGGAATTCATCCAAATATTGCTGCTCCACTTGCTTGTAATTTATAGTTTAGAAGACCTAACTAGAAAGGTAGTTGTCAAGAAAAGCTCATATATTTTTATCATAGAGAAAATTCATTTGAGGCTGGAGATAATGCTTTCCATTTAAAAAATCTTACTGCACTTCTTTAATACCAGAGTTCATTTCCTAGTACCAAAATTTTGCATCTAATAACCACTTGTAACCCTAGTTTCATGAAATTCAACATCCACATCTGGTCTCTAAGAGCATCTTGATGCACACACAGATATATATGCATACATACACATGTGTACATGCATACACACATATGAAAAGTTATACAAAAACATTTTGAAGTAAATGTTTACTGAGCATGATAGAAAATAATAAAACCATGAAGGTCATTAATAAGGATAAGCATATATAGGAGGGTACATTACAATTAGGAAAGCTTATGACTCATAGGTCACATGGGTATAGTTATGTGCTGTACTACAATGCTTCAGCAAACAATAAAATACATATAATAGTATTCTCATAAAATTATTAAAGAAATGAGAATCCCTTTCATTGGTATTTTATGGTAATTTTCTGTTTTTTAATACACATATACCATTGTTTCTAAATTGTCCAATAGCATTTCATATATGCTTGAAGTTTAGAAGCAATGGCCTATATCATAAAGCTTAAGCTACTCAGAAAATTTATGATATGAATTTACATAAATGCACTCTGTCATGTTTTAACAATTTATTAGTCATGTAACAGACTGTTTAGTAAAATTTTTCTTCCTACTATTTAGTGGTGGTGCATGCCTTTAATTGCAGTACTCAGGAAGCAGAAGCATGCAGATATCTGTGAGTTTGAGGACAGCTAGAGCTGTTATACAGAGAAACACTGTCTTGAAAAACAACAAAACAAAGAAACAAAAAATTCTCTTCATTATGTGACTCATATTTGCATAGCTATCCACAAAAAAACAACCCATACAATGACTTCAGGAAAGAAACATACTGCAGATAACTATAATGGAAAAGATTCTTGTCACAGATATAATTCCAGTCCTGATAAGAATTAACTATGGATGGTTGGGTAATTCTGATGTGAAAATTAAAAGTGATATAGCTCCAAATCTGGGGACTGAGAGAGCAGTAGCTGACTGTAACCTTAATGTGCTCAGAGAACTTTCTTGTTGAAACCTTCTTTAACATTTCAAAGTGAGAACAAAGAGAAGTAGTTCATGCATAAAAATGTACCCACCAAAGGAGCACTTATTTTAATGGATCTTGGTTCATATTTTAGAAGAATATTAGAATTATAATTCAGTTACATTGTATAATTATATTTTGTATGATCTATGAATTGGAACCCACTTAATGATGCCAAATTGAGAAAAAAATTTTGACATCTGTTTCAATATTTTGGCTGTTTTCTTGACAAGAAGAGTTTCAAATATAATTTAATCAAATATCACTTATCATGAAATGGAAAGAAGCTAGAAAAGACAATGAATGAGGCACTGAAGCATCCTTTGGGACATGCAGCAAGTAACTTTCTCTGAAGACAATAAAAAGTAGAACAGAAATCAAATGACTAAGAAAAAGGAAAGATTTATTCAATAATACAAAATTAAGGTGAATATATTCTCTCTTCTGCTCACTCAACTGAGAAAAATGAAAGCTAAAATATACTGATAGAAGTTTTGATTTTAATAAAGAAATACGTTGATATGTCTAATCATTTGAAGGATGAATGGTAACTGGTTCAATAATCTGGACAGATAAGTAAGGAATGGTTTTGATTATCATATAGCTTCATATCTAGTACCATCAATGCAGGTTATTTATGTATGAATGGGCATCCATAATTAGAAGTCGGGTAAATAAAGATTAGTATGACAAAAACAATTCAGGGTGTGGTTGTTGGTATGTAGCAATGGCAGTTTAAAATGTATTCCAAGGACCTTACACAGGAACCTCACAATAATTCACTATCCATTTTTTTCCAAAACACTTTGTGGTAGTTATCACCATCTATAAGATGGAAAAAGCTTGAGACTTGTAGAGCTTAGGTTATGATTAAAGCTATACAATGAAGGAATGAGGACTTTATTTGACCAAAGGTTATCATTAAAATTTCAGAAAAACATGAGTTTGTGATGTGGGATTTCCCTCTGTATGCTGTGAATACCATTGGTTAATAAAGAAATTGTTTTGGCCTTTAGCAAGGCAGAACTTAACAAGGTGGAGAAAACTAAACTGAATGCTGGGAGAAAGAAGGCAGAGTCAGGCCACCACCAGGAACAAACATGCCTTAACCATACCAGTAAGCCACAGTGACATGGCAATACACAGATTAATAGAAATGGATTAAATTAAGATGTAAGAGTTAACCAATCAAAATCTAGAGCTAGGCAATGCAGTAATTTGATTAATAAAGTTTCTGTGTGGATATTTTGAGTCTGGCCAGCCAGAAACAAATAAGCAGCCTCATATTACAAATTGGCACTTTGATGTGTTTTCTAAATCTACATAAAACCTGAAATACCTTGGAAAGGAATTCTACACACAAAAAATCCCAAAGTGTATTTATATCTTTTTTCCAAATGGGCTTTGCTCACTGGCAGCATGCTGCAGCTCCTTTAAAAGAGGTCTTACAGATTCAGCAATAGCAGAAAAAAGCTGCATGGTTTTGAAACAGCAGTTTCCTAGACCATGCTGTCAGCACAAACTCTGGCTCTTTTAAGAGGCCGAGCCTTTAAATGGGGTTTATGGGCATTATACTGCAAGTTACTTGGTGGCAGTATGGGCCAACTGGTTCTCAGAGTTGTAATGAGAACAGTTCCTACCCAGCAGTCTCAGAGGCAGTGAATAGACAACCATCATGTCAGACTGGGTGGAACAAGCAGGCAGGGCTGTTTACGCTTTTAAGAAGTGCTTATCATTTTATAAAGTCCTCCTGATCAGAAAAGGATTACAAATATGAAATAAGGACAGATTCAAACTTAAAGACCTCTATATGAGACACAGAGTGTTTTAAAAATGTACATAGGCTTGGGAGAAAGAAGACAAAGAGAAAAGAGGCAGTAAATATAATATAAAAGAGTACAGATAGTCATAGATTAAAGGAGTAAAGATAATAAAATAAATATTAAACTTGTAAAAAGAGTAATAGGAATAAAAAACAAGCCCTATAAAGATGGAATATACACAGAGTCTAGATTATGTATATTATTGAGTTTTTTTTTTAATTTTTTGACTGCCAAGGAGGTAAGTAATCAATATATATACTTTAAAGGCATCTTGTCTTCTAAATTTGGGTATAAGGATATGTTACTTTGGAAAAGAGGTTCTTCTTTTGTAGCCACAGAGGATGAAAACCTGTAGAATCCTTCCAGACTAATATGGTTTGATGGACTAAATCCCCTGAAAGGTCACTGTAAACACCCCCCCACACACAAAAATTACTTTGCCCAGCAGAAATCAGGTAGCAGTTTAGAGAATATTGAGCAAAAATTCCCACATATTGTTTATAAATGTTTGATTACATTTAAAGTGGGGTATGATATAGATATGAATAATTATTATTCATGTGGATCTTGGTCTATTGATGTATAATTCTGCTCTTGATTAAGGCATTATGGTTGTGCAGTTCATTTAGAAATATATAATTAAGAAACATAGGTTAATAGAGAGTCATCTATAACAGTCAAGCTTGTAGTCAGGTTAGTTAGGTTTTCTAGATATATAGAGATATATTTTACTTAGAGAGGTAGTCCTCAAATCTTTCAGAGATCTTCAGAGTATGGTATTTAAAATGTTTTAAGAACTTAGGACTTTTCATGATAGTGGAAACACAAATAACTTCAAGAGGAACATGGACACCAAAGATGTTCCTTATTGCTGTAGGAATTCCTACCACCAGTAGCCTTTAAGTTACCCACCCATTTGTGCATGAACTTTTATACTATATATGCCGAGGCAAAGCATGCATCCAGCCTCTTTCCTGGCTGCTGGATTCAGTTACTGTTCCCCCATTCAAGCAGAGAACAGTGATCTGTGAGTCTACCCCTAAATAAATAACCTATTATTATACTTAATTCTGAGTGAATGTGGGATTACTTTTTTAGTGAGTGTGGGATTACCTTCTTTACCTTATGGGATTTGCCAGCCATTTGGGCAAGAAACTGCTCTTGTCTTGACTTTTTGATGTTATGTTGTATGAACTGTACATGTAGGACTCACAGAAAAATGGCTACTGAACTTGCATAGAGACTTTTTGGGGGTACCTGATTCATGAAATTGTCTGCAAAATATTATGCAGGACAAAGGAAAAATTGACTGACAAACTGCCAATATAGGTGGATCTATCTTTGAAATATCCTGCTACATTGAAAAGTCTGCTGGATACTATGAGCATGTAGGCTGAAGATGGATACCCCAATAGTACAGAAGAACTCTGGGTGACTGAATAGGCATTGAGATGTCTCTGTCAATTCTAGAAGTTTGGAATTTATTTACAATATATATCCTGTTAATTTAGGTAATATTATATATTTCTGGGGGTCTTCAATGGAGTTGAAGAATAGTTATAATTATAGTTTTCCTTAGTTATGATAAAGATAAAGTAGATATGAATATTGTAACTGTAATTCTTGCTTGATACCTGTTTTTTATATGTAATTTTACTATGCTAAAGTTAAAATATTTTTTATTTAAACAAAAAAGGGGAGGTGATATGGGATTCCCCTCTGTATGCTTTGAATACCGTTGGTTAAGAAAAAAACTGCTTTGGCCTATAGGTCAGTCAATGCAGAACTTAACTAGGTAGGGAAAACCAAACTAAATGCTTGAAGAAAGAAGGCAGAATCAGGAGAAGCCATGTAGCTACCACTGAGAACAGACATGCCATAAACTTGTTGGTAAGCCACAGACATGTGGCAATATACAGACTAATAGAAATGGGTTAAATTAAGATGTAAGAGTTAGCCAATAAGAATCTAGAGCTAAAGGATAGGGCAGTAATTTAATTAATAGAGTTTCTCTGTGGTTATTTCAAGTCTGTGTATCTAGGAACAAACAGCCTCACACTAGAGGTTTGACTCTCAGAAAATCTCTTATTTTCATGAGGATTCTACTATGTACTTATTTTGCTATACCACAATACAAAAGTCAACATTTTTGTTTCTAAGATACTCTGCAAATTAAATAAAGAGGACTTTTGCATAATGTGATCTGGAATTATGGGGTAAAATTTTAGAGTTTCAAGTCAAATCCAAGAGAAATATATGAAATATACTCTTTCACATGGACACCCTTAATTGGGATGCCAGGAATAGAAAAGAACAACTGTCTGCTTCACATAAAAGGTCACATCAAGTTAAAGCCTGATCTTTATGTTCTATCTGCTTGACAACATTCTGGATATCATAAATTGTCAAGATCATATTGTGCCCTATTCTGTTACTCTATGGTGTAAATACAATGTTTTCCAAAGTACATCTTGTCCTAGGAATTTTAACTACATTTTGAAAGAGAAGGATAGCTTCAGCTCCTGTGTGTACCAAGAAACTGTATCATCCTTTACTACCAGCCAGCATAGACTGATAAACAATTTATTCATCAGAGAGTAGAAAAGAGTCCACCTCCTGTGGGTAGACACTAAGAAAGGCACATAATATGAAGGTCTGCTGTACTATTGAACAGTAAAGTTAGGAATAGGTGACAATGGAAATTACAAAATAATCCCAAACTAGCTCAGAATTACATATGATAAAAGGTTATTTATTTAAGGCTAGACTCAAAAATCACAGTCCTCTGCATGAATGGGGAACAGTGACCAATTTAGATGCCAGGAGAGATGTCACACTTGTGCTTTATGTTGGCATTAATAGCATAAGAGGCCACACCCAATGGGCTGGTATCTTAAAGGCTACTGGCTCACAGAATTCCTATAGCACCTCACCCCTTTGTTTTTAAAAAAAGAGTTCTAAGCTTAATAAAAAAAACTATATATAATAAAAACAAATATTAAGTATAAAAATTACAACTGGCATAGACAATATTGTAGAAGGAACAGCGGGCTGTATTCCTGCCACCCGGCTCCCGGCCACATGGCTAGCTTATGCCCTGAAATAACAACACACAAATTGTATTCATTTAAACACTGCTTGGTCAGTTAGCTCTAGCCTCTTACTGGCTAATTCTTACATTTTGATTAACCCATTTCTAATAATGTGTGTAGCACCATGAGGTGGTGGATTACCGGGAAAGATTCAGCATGTCTGACCTGGTGGCTGGCTTAATGGCAACTGTCTCACTGCCTTCTTCCTCCCAGCATTCTGTTCATCTTCCCCGCCTAACTATGTTCTGACCTATCAGGCCAAGCAGTTTTCTTTATTAATTAACCAATGAAAGCAACAGATACATAGAAGACCTACCTACATCATTTCTGCTTTTTCTGTTTAAACAAAAACGAAAGGCTTTCACTTTAACACAGTAAAATTACATATAACAAAACAATTATCAAGGAAGAATTACAGTTACAATATTTATATTTACTTTCTTTTATCAAAACTAAGGAAAACTATAACTATCGATTCATTCTTCAACTCCATCAAAGACTCCAGAAGGACACAATATTACCTAAGTAAACAAGAAGTAAGCAACTTCTAAAACTCTAGAAATGACAGAGACATCTCTCTGCCTGGACAGTCAACAAAATTTCCTCTGTACAGTTGGAGCATCCATCTTCAGCCTACAGGCCCATAGTATCCAGCAGACATTTCCATGAAGCTGGAAATTCCAAAGACATTTCAGTCACTTGCTGCTGTATCCTTCAGAATGTTTTGCAGACTCTTTCATGACTCAGGAACCCCGAAAGACCATCTCACCTTTAGGCAAGTTCAGCAGTCCTCTCTCTGTGGGTTCTTTGTGTCCAGTTTATGCAACAGTCCAGGCAAGAGCAGTTTCTTTCCAAAATTGCTCTCAAACTCCATAAGGAGCCTCTTCGATGCCCATCTTCCTCTTGAAGTAGATTGGTGCAGCCAGGAGCAGACGTGTCTCATTGTCATGAAAAGCCCTAAGTTATTAAAACATTTAAAATGCCATATTCTGTAGTCTTTGGAAGATATGAAGAATGCCTATCTAACTGAAATATATCTCTGAATATCTAGAAAATCTAACTAACATGACTACAAGTTTGATTATTATCGATGACTATCCTTTAACAACCTATATTTCCTAATTATACATTACATTTTTAAATGAACTACACAATCACAATACCTTAATCAATATCAGAAATGCATATACATATAACAAAATTAACCTTAAATTTATATCAATGAAGCAAAATTTATATTAATGTAAATGATTCATATCTATATCATATTCCCCTTTAAATGTAAAAGAACATTTATAAAAAAATATTTGGGAATATGTACATAGTTATTTCTCTCCAAACTGCTTTGTGCTGAATGGGGGTGCTGTTAATCAGGTCTTTCATGGTATAACTTGTGTGCTAGTTTCATCTCAGTTGGCAGTTGAGCAAAGTAATTTTTTGAGGGTATTCACAGCAACCTTTCAGGAGGGCGTGGTCTATCATACCATATTTGGATAGAAGCAATCCACAAAGTCTCATCCTGTATGAAAACAAAAAAAAGAACTTTTCCAAAGGATCATAATCTTAGATCCAAATTTTGAAGTCAAGGTATTTTCAAAATATCTATCTTAGATTAGTTCAGCAGCATTTATAAAAAAATATTTTTTAGCAGCTGTTGCTCCTTCCTCAGCATTCAAACAATTCAAAGAGAGCATAATAGCATACAGTATCAAGATTCTCTGTGTATTTTCCATCTTTGTGTGGCTTTACTTTAACCTCTATTTTGTTTATTTTACTTTTATTTTTTGAGACAGGTTCTCTGTATATCTTTGTCCTGGAATAACTCTGAGACCAGGCTGTCATTGAACTCACAGAGATCCATCTGTCTCTGCCTCCCAGGCATAGGGATTAAAGGCGTGTGCTACCACACCTTGAAGTCACAGAGTTCAATCTATCTCTGTCCCTTGAAGTCTCAGAGGTCTACCTCTGCCTCCCAAGTGTTGGGATTAAAGGTGTGTACTACCAGACCCAACTATTCTTTGTTTGTTTCTTTTTTTCACTTTAAGAACTTTAACTTATCCTGCATATATTTTTAACCTACTGTAAAACATTTAGAGGTTTTCTTTGTTTTTGAATCTCTCTTTACTGTATATCTCTCTCTTTTTCTGAACACATGAGCTTTTAATTTACTAAGCAATATGGAGAGCCGTGGCTTTGATGGCTGGATCCAGTCCATTCTTTAGCTTTCCAGTCTCATGGCAGAGGTACTGGCTGTAGCCATTTTTATTGCCACAATTCTGTGGTGTTTCAAGGTCCCTGCCAGCAAGCAAGCTGCAACATTCTGCTCACAGACCATACTCAGTCGGACTACCTGCCGAAAAGAGTCATGACGGCCCATAAAGCCAGCATTTTAAAACGGCACAGCTTTTTTCCTGCTACGGCTAAAAACCGAAAAGCATGTGTTCAACTTTTCATCAACACCATTTAACTGTTCCATGGCAGGACCCCTTAAAAGAGCTGCAGGGTTTTGCAACTAAAACTGAGTCAGGAAGCCTCTCTTAGATGAGAGTGCTTTCTTGCCTCTAGCAAGCAGAGCAGACCCAAGAAATTGCTGCTACCAAGAAAACATGCTTTACTCTATTCTTTCCCAAGCTTTCTCAGGCTTTCTGTGGGTTCATTTATCCACATCTGGGTACCATTTGTAGTGCCCCATGTTGGGCACCACAATTTTTTTTTTTGGTTTTTTGAAAAAGGATTTCTCTGTAGCTTTTGGAGCTTGTCCTGGAACTAGCTCTTGTAGTCCAGGTTGGCCTCGAACTCACAGAAATCCACCTGCCTCTGCCTCCTGAGTACTGGGATTAAAGGCATGTGCCACCACTGCTCTGCATGGCATAAACAATATTAAGCAAGAAACATATGCTAAATGTTTGAATAATCATTCTATCCTAAAGAGTCTAAGTTTTATATAAGAAATGGTATAGCTAAATCATAAGAGGAATGTAACAATAACTATCTAATATTCAACCCCATCAAAAGCCTGAGATAGGAGATAATATTACTTGAGTAGGCAAGAACTGTAATAAAGCAGGTTCCAAAATGAGCAATAGATGAGAGAGACTGCTGGGTACAATGGCAATCACCCAAAATCTCATTTGCAATGTTGAAGCAACAAACTTTGGATAAGACATAGAATAACTGACAGACCATTTCATATACAGGAAAATTTTCAGAACCATCTTACCCTGTCTTGGCAGGATTTGACAGTCTTTTTCTCATATTCTGCTTGTCCTGTCCAGACAGCATGCATTTTGTCAGTGGTTAAGGCAAGTGCAGTTCCTTGCAAAAAGGCCAGGTTTGCCAAGAATAAAACAAGCTCCAAGTGGAGTGTCTTCAGTGCTCAACATTCTCTAGGGAATAGATCAGTGCTGCCAGGAGCAATTGTGTCTCATTTCAACAGAACCTTAATTTATTTAAATGCCATATTCTACAGTTCTTAAAAGTGGTTGAAGTTTACTTACCTATGCAAAATACAATCTTTATACATCAAAAGAACCTGATTAGTCTAAATAAATGTATGACAAATATGAATGACAATTGACCTATATATAATATTTAATACTTGTATAACATAAAGATTAGGAATTTATATTAGAATATTAAACAATCTTTAAACAACTATGCAGTAATTGAGGACAATGACCTTAAAATGCAAACAATGTACAAATATCTTGATCACAGGTAGAAATGTATAAAGCACTAAGATAAATGTATCCTAAAATGTATCATAATGCAAAGTGTCTTTAACAGAGGTAGAAACATGCATGTATACAATATGACAAAACAAATTTTCATAGATGTACAAATGTGGGAACTGCAGCCCTGAGTTATAAAATCCCTCCCCCATTTGAGGTGCTTATCTGCAAAGAAAACATAATACATTCCCTCTGCTTCTGGAGTGGGGGAAGGAAGGAATTTTGAGTGCATGGTGACTGTTCCTTGATCCCTGCCAGGGTCAGGTTACAGTCCCTTTGCAGCCCCCTCTTCATTTGGTGCCATGGTATAAAAGCCAGCCCCAGCAAAACAATAAAGAAGCTGTTCCACCTCAACCTCGTGCTCTGTGCATTCATTCAATCCAGACACCTTCTGCCGAGTTTCTTGGTTCCAGCCCGCACTGGCATGGCATACAAATATTATAAACAGAAATAGTATATTCAATATAACAAATATAATTTGAACTTGTAGTAATATACAAGTATTTACACCATTGTAAGTTGCTTATGAATAACAGCTCAAAAGTATTCACTCTATTACTATTATTTTAGTGTAAATTCAAACTAATCTTCCTATTACCCCATCCAATTTCCCCCCTTTAAAAAAAAAAAACAGATCCCTGAGCCTACAAAATTTCTACCTCAACCCCCAAACCCTATACCAATTATAATCAACCCCTAATTGATATCCCTAACCCTGAGGAAAAACTTTGTTGGGAGAGAGAACATCATCTTCTAGAATTACTTCCAGCTGTCATGGGGATGATGTTCTTTCTATGGGATCCTGTAATAGTAAAATGATAGTTAAGTGGTATGGGACAAATGTCTATATTCTGTCAATTATATTTTAAATAAATGCTGATTGGTCAGTAGCCAGGCAGAAAGTATAGGCGGGACAACAAGACAGAATGTAGAGGTGGGTCAATGAGAACAGCAGAATTCTGGGAAGAAGGAAACACATTGATCTGCAGTTGTGACACTGCAACAGAACAAGCAAGATGTGACTGCCTTGCTGAAAAAGGTACTGAGCCATGTGGCTAATACAGATAAGCATAATGGGCTAATATAAGCTGTAGAAGTTAATAAGAAGCCTGAGCTAAAGGGCCAATTAGTTTATAACTTACATAGAACTCTGTGTGATTTCTTTGGGACTTAACTACTGTGGGAACCTGGCAGGACAGAAAACCTCAGACAACATTTGGTACCCATATGGACACCTGTATCCACATAAATTACTTGGGAAGTAATTCTAGATGAAAGTAATAGATTTAAGCATGGCTTATTGATAACAGCACTTTCACAGGTAGGCTCTGCTTGCTAGAGGCAAGTGCTCTCATTTAAAAGAGGATTCGTGACTAAGATTTAGCTGAAAAAACCTTGAAGCTCTTTTAAGAGGTCCTGCCAAGAAACACTTAAAGAGTGTTGATGAAAAGCTGATCGTATGCTTTTTGGTTACAGTTGTAGCAGGAAAAAAAAGTCACACCATTTTAAAATGCTGCTTTCTGGGCCATCCTGCCAAGGCAAACTTGTTGAAGGAACGGCGGGGCTGCGTCCCCCCACCCGGCCGCCTGCTAGCTTTACACCCGAAATAATTACACGGAAACTGTATTCTTTTAAACACTGCCTGGCCCATTATCTGTAGCCTCTTATTGGTTAATTCTCACATCTTCCTTTAACCCATATTTAATATTCCGTGTAGCACCACGAGGTGTGGCTTACCAGGAGAGATCTTAACCTGCGTCCATCTCAGAGAGGAGAATCATGGTGACTGCATATGGCGACTGCCTAAAGCGTCTCCCCACTGCCTTCTACCCCTTTTCCCACAATTCTGTTCTGTCTACTCCACCTACCTAATTTTCTGTTCTCTTAAAGGGCCAAGGCAGTTTCTTTATTAATAATGAAAGTAACACATAGACATTCCTCCATCACAAACTGACTCTTTCAGGCAGAAGATCTGGCTACAGAACATTAGAATGTGGTTTGTGAGCACACTGCTTCAGCTTTCTTGCTGGCAGGGACCTTGAAACACCATCAAGTTGTTGCAATAAACATGGCTACAGCCGATACCTCTACCATAAGGCTGGAATCTCAGAAAGCTAAGGAATTGGCTGGATCCAGCCATCAAAGCCATGGCTTTAATCCTACCCATATTGCTTAGCAAATTAAAGACTCATGTGGTCAGAAAAAGAGAGAGATGTACAGTAAAGAGAGATTCAAAGATGAAGAAAATCTCTAAATGTTTTACAGTGTGTTAAAAATTTATACAAGCTTGGGAGAGTGAATAAAAAGGTTAAAGTCCTTAAAATAAAAAAATAGAGTATTTGAATGTGGTGATACACACCTTTAATCCCAATACTTGGAAAACAGAGACAGGCTGACATCTGTGACTTCAAGGTATGGTGGCACATGCCTTTAATCCCAATGCTTGGGAGGCAGAGGCAGATAAGATCTCTGTGAGTTCATGGACAGCCTGGTCTACAGAGGGAGCTCCAGAACAGTTGAAGATACACAGAAAACCTGACTCAAAAAGCCAAAAGTTAAAAATAAATGAAAAGAAATAGAGGCTTACATAAAGCCACATAAAAGATGGAAAACACACAGAGAGTCTGGATACTGTATGTTATTATTTTCTATTTGAATTGTTTGAATGCTGAGGAAGAAACAACAGCTGCTAAAAGACATTTGTTTATAAATGCAGCTGAATTAATCCAAAATAGGTATTTTGAAAATACCTTGATTTCAAAATTGAAGTCAAATATAGGCTCCTTTGAAAAAGAGGTTTTGTTTTTTTTGTTTCCACAGGAAATGAGGGGTTGTGGATTCATTCTGAGTTAAGAAAATTCAGGTTTGATCAAGAAAGATCACCTGAGAAATCGCCAGTAAGAACAGATGGCTCAGATGTCTGAGTTCTACATCCAGAACAGATTCAAGGCTACTGGCTGAGATGATCAAGACTCACAGGATACTCCAGTCAGGACTTGATTATAATTATAAATTTTCTTTAGGTCCCCATAAGTTTATCAGCACTCACAACCAGCTGGAAGTAGCCTGGAATACAATGTCCACATTCCCCCAAAATGGACTATTGATATTTGTCTTTGTTTAGAATGTTGGTTTCAAGTTGTTATGGCTAATGGTCAAGAGAAAAGCTAAACAAAGGATATTAGATTCAGAGTTCTTGTTTTTTTTTTTTAAAAAAGAGGGAAAAGTGGTGTGAGACAAATGTCTATATTCTGTCAATTATATTTTAAATAAACGCCGATTGGCCAGTAGGCAGGCAAGAAGTATAGGTGGAACAACCAGACAGGAAGTGGAGGCAGGTTAATGATAAAAGGAGAATTCTGGGAAGAAGGAAGCCCATTGATCTGCAGTTGTGACACTGCCACAGAACAAGCCAGATATGACTTCCTTGCTGAAAAAGGTACTGAGCCATCTGGCTAACTCAGATAAGAATAATGGGCTAATATAATTTGTAAGAATTAATAAGAATCCTGAGCTAATGGGCCAATTAGTTTATAACTTATGTAGAACTCTATGTGAATTCTTTGGGACTTAACTACTTTGGTAACCAGGCAGGACTGAAAACCTCACATAACGTTTAAGCTTCAAGATTACTGTCTGGTATAATTGCAAATAGTCTCTGAATAGTTGATAGGGTTTTTCTGAGATTTGTATTTAAGTTCTGGCCAGAACACTGTAAGAAGGTGCCGTAATTCAGCTACTCAAGTTGGAACAATCTTGAACAGCTGGCACCCTGATGGAGGAGTGTCTATGTGTTACTTTCATTATTAATAAAGATACTGCCTTGGCCCTTTAAGAGACAGAAAATTAGGTAGGTGGAGTAGACAGAACAGAATTGTGGGAAAAGGGGTAGAAGGCAGTGGGGAGACGCTTCAGGCAGTCACCATAGTGAGTCTCCATGATTCTCCTCTCCGAGATGGACGCAGGTTAAGATCTCTCCTGGTAAGCCACACCTCATGGTGCTACACGGAATACTAAATATGGGTTAAAGGAAGATGTGAGAATTAGCCAATAAGAGGCTAAAACTATGGGCCAGACAGTGTTTAAAAGAATACAGTTTCCGTGTAATTATTTCGGGTGTAAAGCTAGCCATCGTCCAGGCGGCAGGAAAGCAGCCCGCAGCTCCCCACTACAGCACCCCAAACCAGTCTTAAAGTAGCACAGTCACATCATGATAATACATCAACTAGGAGGAGTCACTCTTGTGGGGCCCCATCTTCTTCTGGAAACTTCAAAGATTTCTGTTTAAAAATCTATTGTTCATTGTGGAAAACTTAAACATTATTTATTTATACATATATTTATTGAAAGATAGTTGATATAGACAAAATAGTTATGGTGAAAAGTAAAAATTTTTCCTAAGATCTTTCTTCTTTCTGTCCCATATCAGATGGCTTCTGACATGAGACAGAAACTCAAATTTTTTCTCTTAATGACATACTTGGATTTAGAGAAGAATACCATTGTACCACTCCATAGAAAGTTTTTTAAGTGAGTTTATATTTCTGCTGGGTATTAGATATTTATATATTTGTACAGAGACTGTACATGTGAAATATTACCCTGCAGATGACCTGTCCTCATAAGTTATGTTCCTTTTTGTTTGGTGATCATTTTTGGATAGTTATCTTTTCCTCTTTAAGCATCCAAACATTAAGGCTTTCTTAACTTTCTGAAGATGTGTATTTTCCTGCAAAGACAAGAACAGAACCCTTTCTAAACACTAATGAGGTTTCCTTTCCATCTGTATGATTGTCAACTCTGTGGATAAACTGTCATTTCTCTGTCTCAAGAGGTTTCTCCTTTTCAGATTGAATCTTTATTAATTTTGATGGTATCCATAGCTTTTCTTCCTCTATGAAGGCAAGAACATAACCCTTACCTATCATGTTACAAGTCCTGGTTTTCCTTCTTAGGTAAACACATCCTTAAAATACATCAGATGATTTAATTCAGAAGTCTTTTCTATTATCCAATGTCTCTCTGTTGCCATTGTGTTTTTCTCATTAATATTAATATAATTCAAGGTTAAGAAATCATTATGCAATCTATTTCTGAGGATATTTTCCATCCCTTTCAGTTTAATATGTCATTTATAGTTCAATATGATTTTTCTAACTGCCAGACCCATAGGATTGTTTGCTATACCTGTAATATGCTTTATATTATAATAAGCAAAAAACTGTTTCATTTTTTTAGACATATGCTGAACCATTATTTGTCTTTATTTGTTCAGATATACCCATGATGACCATAACTTCTACTAAATGAATTACTACTAAATCAGTCTTTTCTGAGCAGGGCAGTTACCCATTGAAAACCTGAATATCAATGGTGTGGTACACATATTTTAATTTTTTAAATTCTGTAAAGTGGAACATATCCATCTGCCAGATTTCATTTCTTTGAGTACCATTTGGTTTACTCCATTCAGGTAATGGTATTTGGCTATAAAAAGCAAGTAGGACATCTTTTTATAATCTTCTTAATATGTTGAAATGTAATAGAAAATTCTTTCTTAAACCCTTGCTATTGACATGATGTTTCTTATGAAATTCTGAGGCTTTCAGCACACTTCCAATCAATAATCACTCAATTTTTTCATTACCTTGTACTAGAGGACCTGGCAGATCTATATGGGATTGAACGTTATGTATATGGGCCAAAGTCCATTCTTGATTATATCTTGAACCTGAATGAATAATGAAGTCAATTCTGTATCATCTTGTATAAATTCATTGCTTTCAATAAGCAAGACAACTCTTTATGTATATTGGGAATCAATAACTATATACAGAGGTTCTTTAAAATACCTTAATACCATGAAAATAGCATATATCTCTGCTTTTTGGACAGAATTACAAGGACATTGTTCCACCTTACTTAAATCTGATTTGTATCCTGCATTTCCTGATTTACTTGTATCAGTGTAAAATGTATGGGCTCTAATCATTGATGTATCATGTACAAGATGGGAAGGAATCTAAGTCCTTGTCTTTAAAGGTTAATTCTATTGCTTTGGGATGGTTGCTTTTAATTTTTTACTTGGTTTATGTTGCAAAAAGATCCAATCTAAGATAATATCTTCCCTTTGCTGCTGTGGGAGCACATTCTGCTCCTTCAGCCAATAGCTTTTAAGATACCAGTCCACTTGGATATGGTCTCTTATACTGTAAAAGCAGTGGTAAATATTCAGCCACTCTCTTACTTCTGGCTCCTGCTTATGGCTGCTAGACTCTGTTCCTGTTTGTGCAAAGGACTGTTGTCCAGGGAAGTGATCTGTAAGTTTTCCCCTTAAACAAATAACCCTTTTATTATTCATAATTCTGATCTTGTGTGGAATTGTTTTGTGACTTACACCATCATCTGCTATCCAACATGGGGTCTAAACATTTGATTTTAGAACCCCTCATCTTTGCTGCATGCCACTAGCTTGGAGCGCACCTGGCTTGGCACCAGCCCTCCCTCAGTTGGCCATGGCCTGTGTGGAGCCAGTAATTCATTTGGATATAGAATTTTCGCAAAGCGGCGGCTTTTTTTTTTGCTGCAGATTGGCCACGGTTCTTTATATTATGTCATTACTTGCCTCAGAGCATCTTCCACTCCCCATGCACTTGCCACAGTGTCTGTGTCCCGCTACCACACATGGCGCAGAAATTCAGATGGGATACATGCTTTCCTGGGTGCCTGATGTTATCTTGTTATGCCTGTGCTCCAGCAGCTGCTGATCGATCAGAGCCCACCACAGTAAACACAGTCTGTGATTTATATTAATACTTATTCTTTTTAAAAATATAAAAGTAAAAAAGCACATCTTTCAGCATTCCACACTAAAATCAGATTTATACCGGTCATGAGACTTCAGGTGTGCTGCTGGGCCCAGCAGGGTTTGTTTGGTAGATTGCCTCTGACATCTACTGGCAGGTAATGGTTATTGCACCTAATCCAGCTAATTAAAACACAGCTAAGATTTAATATCCAAAATAAATCATAAGATGCTAATTTAAAAGGGCAATATGGGGCTGGAGAGATGGCTCAGTGGTTAAGAGTGCTGCTTGCTCTTCCAAAGGTCCTGAGTTCAATTCCCAGCAACCACATGGTGGCTCACAACCATCTGTAATGAGATCTGGTGCTCTCTTCTGGCCTGCAGGCATATGTGCAGAATACTAAGAATACTGTATACATAATAAATGAATAAATCTTTAAAAAAAATAAAAGGGCAATATGTCAGACAACCTAACAGTCCAAGATTTTAATAGCCTCTTTACTTATACCATGTACTAGGCTTTACAATACTTATGTGATATCCAAACTACATCACTATTTTTGATTCTGGGGATTAGTCTTGTCCTCAATATTTTTTTTCTTAAAAATATGGTTTGACTATAGGGCTAAGAATGAGGCATTTTTAGAAATAGTACAGTCTTTACAGACTGATACAAGGCCTTTCAAGAAAGAGGTTGGAAATCTGAAGAAGGATCTGAACACTTTAACTAACAAAGCTCAGTCAACAGAGATATTATTAGAAATGGTACAGACTGTTACCAAGCTTCTTGAAAAAGAGGCTGGAAATCTGAAGGAGGATACAAACAAATTAACTAAGAGAACTTGGTCAACTGAGATACTTTTGGAAATGATATGGACCAATAGTAATCTATTTAAGGGAAGATACAGCACTCTGAAGAAGGATACAGCTGATTTGGCACATAAAACCCAATCAATGACAGTGGGTGCTGAAACATTATTTGAGAGAATTCACACTGTTGAATATGTTAATTGGACTCTGTCAAAGGGGTATGACAGATTGACTAATAGAATGCTAACAAGTTAATATGAATGCTATAAAGAATTTTTTCAAGGATGAGACATCATCTCTACTGGACAGACTTTATATCTTGGAATCCTCAATGAGGGCATTAGAGCAGAACACTGAACAGGCTATTCATATATTACAAAAAGCAGTGGTAAACAGATTTGAAAAGACTGAGGAAATTATTGAATTGGCTGGCCAGGAACAAAAGGTAAAAGGCAAAATTTAACATCATGGGTACATAAAATTCCCTGGGATAGCTTCCCAAGAGTTCTGCCTATCTTTTCAGTGATAATATAAGAAAATGTATCTGGCTCCAAATATCCTAAGGCTGTCAAAGAATATTCATGGGAGCCCATACATATGACTGATCTAAAGGAAATTAAACAAGCAATTGTAGCTTATGGATTACATTTGTCCTTTGTTAAGGAAATGGTCAAAATGTGGGCTTTTAGTAGCAAAGCAAGGCCTCAAGATTGGACTCCATTAATCTCAGCAGTCCCAGAAATTTAACAGCAGTTACTTTGGAGGTGCTTTTTAAAAGAGGATACAAAAATTTTAGAGCAACAAGGAAAAGCAAAGGGACTTGAGATTTTCCTAGATCAAATTCTAGGTGAAGGACTTGATACTGATCCTCAGGCTCAAGCTCTTTATGATGACCACAACTTGTCCCTATGTAGCACAACAGCTTTAAATGCTTTGGGCAGAATTCAGGAAGTAGGAAAGAGACTTGAATCATATCTTAGGGTTAAACAGGGTTAGAGATGACCTTTTACTGACATTTTGAAAAAAAAATGAGTAGGGCTGTACAAATAGGGGTAACTGACCCAGAAGCTAGACCTATAATAATTGAATCTTTAGCTTATGAGAATGTCAACATAAGATGCAAAAGGATATTTGGGCCTTTAAATATCAAATCAGTACCCATGAACAAATGGGTATTACATATAATGAATGTGCTACTGAAGCTTGGATAGGAAAAGCAATTTCCAATGATAAGAGAAGTCATCAAAATATCAAATGTTTTAATTGTGGTGGAATGGAACATCTGATAAAGAATTGTAGACAATAGATTCCTAGGAATAATGTCTCTTTTGAGAATGGCAGAAATAGGAAGACTCAGCCTCCAGGTATATGTAGGAGGTGGGGCAAAGGCCAACTTTGGACCAATGAATATAGGTCAATGAAAGATAGCAAAGGCAACCTGATAGCAATGGGAAACATCATGAGGGTGGCTCTTGCAGGCCTCCATGATGAATGTGGTCTAGTCATACCCAGTTACTGTGAAGAATGTGTCTTGCCAGAAAAAATTAAATATCCAATATTTGCTGTAAAAATCAATACTTGTCTAAATGATGGATAAATGTGGAAGATGAGTCAAAAACCCCAGTAGGACAAAGAAAACATATATTTTGGCAGACTTCTATGAATGATCATAGACCTAAGCTAAGAATATATATAAATGGCATTATTATTGAAGGCTTACTAGACACAAGTGCAGATGTAAGTATCATTACTGCAGAATCTTGGTATCCAAATTGGCCTCTTCAAGAGGTAGATGATAAGTTCCTGGGAATTGGAAACCTATCTTGGGTAAAACACAGCACGTGATGGGTTGAGTGCATAGGACCAGAATGGCAAATAGGAGGACTGAGGCCATATATAGCCAATATTGCAGTGAACTTGTGTGGCTGTGACATATTGTAGCAATAGAATACCAAGGTTAACATTGCTGCAGCCCTTGAAACTTATGTTTCTGAGAAAAATATTAGAAGATATTACAGATTATGGAACCAGCCATTTGGGTTGTACAAGAACACAAAACAATTGATAAACCTTCAGAAGTATCAACAGCCCTACCTTTAAAATGGTTAACTGAGAAACCAATATGTATTGAGCAGTGACCTCTAGCTGAGGAAAAGTTGCAGGCTTTAAAACAGCTGGTGCCAGAGCAACTAGATGCTCGAGATATAGAATAATCTACCAGCCCTTGGAATTCTCCTGTATTTGCTGTTAAAAAAGATATCTGAAAAATGGAGAATGGTGATAGATCTTAGAGCTATCAACAACGTTATTCAACCTATGGGTCCTTTACAATCTGGAATTCCTTTGCCTTCTCTGTTAGCAAAGGGATAATCTCTCATAGTTATTGATTTAAAGGATTGTTTCTTCATTATACCTTTACAAGAAAAGAATAGAGGAAAGTTTGCCTTCACAGTGCCTACTTACAATAATGCTCAACCTACTAGGAGATATCAAGGGACCATCTTTCTACAGGCAATGCTCAATAGCCCAACCCTCTGCCAATCCTTTATCATCCAGCCATTGGAAATAATATGTAAGCAATTTCTTAAGTCTATAATCTCTCATTTCATTGATGACATTTTGTTATCTGATTCAGATACAGATACTTTAGAAAGTATGTTTGAAGAAGTATAGGAAGTCTTGCCTAAGTGGGAATTACAAATTGCTCCTAAAAAGATTCAAAGAGGAGATTCTGTTAATTACAAACAGGTTTGCAGAAAAATAGAACACAAAAGGCACAAATTAAGAGAGACAAGTTGCGGATTCTTCATGACTTTCAAAGATTATAATGAGACATTTCCAGTCTATGACTGGTTATTGGCATAACACCTGATCTAAAATTCATTTAAACAATCCCTAGATGGTAATAAAGACTTGAATAGTCCCAGAGAATTAACAGCTGAAGCAAAAAAGAAATTTATGATTGTTGAAGAGAAATTACAGGAGGCACATGTACATATGGTGAACCCAAATCTTAATTGTATTCTAGTCATACTGCCTTCCAGAATTTCTCCTACAGAAATTTTTATTTAGAGTGATGATATTATCTTATAATGGATCTTTTTAACACATAAACCAAGTAAAAATTTAAAAACTTCTGTGGAAAAGGTCTCTGAATTAATTTCTTTACTTTTTAATCTGAATTTAAACCATTAAATATCCATAGAGCTTCTAAACCTTAAACCTCTGACAGATTTTTTTCATTATTGGTTCCCCTAGCTCTGAAGTTTTCTGCTTCATACACAATATACTTGCCAAGTTCTCTGACTCTTCAGCATGATGATAACCACTACCAGACTTCCTAACTTCCAACTGTAAAAGTCAATCTATAAACTTCTTTTTTTCTCCTTTGAGCTGTTGTATTTTATTTTTCTATAAGGAAGGAATCAATTTTAGTTTTTCTGTTTGGTTTAAAATGTCTTTCTTTGCTCTTTCTTTTTTATTTCTTTTTTATTACTTAAAAATATCAATCCAAATTCCCACTCCCTTCCCTCCTCCCAGCCCCCTCCCTCTCCATCCATAAACGCTTCCCCACCCCTCCAACTCCAAGGGAATTCCATGCACCCCACCATGTGGAAAGACCAAGGCCCTCCCTATTATGTCTAGGTTGAGCAAGGTTTACATCCAAAGAGAATAGGATCCCATGAAGCTGGTATATGCAAGTAGAGACACATCCTAGTGTCACTATCAGTGGCCCTTCAGTCTGCCCCAGCTGTCAACCCCCTTCAGAAGGGCTTGGTTGTTCCCATGCTAATTCATTCCCAGTCCAGTTGGAGTTGGTCATCTCCCATTAACTCAAGCAAACTGTCTCAGTGGATGACCCTGTCATGGTTTTGAATTCCTTGCTCATACTCTCACTCCTTCCACTCTTCAACTGGATCTTGGGAGCTCAGTCTAGTGATTCAATGTGGGCCATTGCCTCTGTTCCCATCTGTTGTTGGATGAAGGTTTTATGGTGATATTTAAGATAATTATCAGTCTGACTACATAGTAAGGTAGGTTCAGATACCCTCTCCTCTATTGCTTAGGGTCTTAGCTGGGGTCATCTCTGTGGGTTCTTGGGCATTTTTCTAGAGCCAGGTTTCTTGCTAACTCCATAATAGCTCACTCAATCAAGATATTTCTTTCCTTGCTCTCATATATCTCCTTCCTCAATCTCAACTATCCCATTCCTTCAAGTTCAAGAGAGTTACAATTTTTCACTTGTTTTAATATTTCAGTAATAATGTAGAATGTGTCTATCTGGAACAAATAAAATAAACATAATGGAAATAGGCACCATGTTTAGAACATGTGTAGTTAGTGCCAGATATCCATGCATATGAGCTATTTTTCACAATCTCCTGGATTTTAGTGGTTTTTGACAGCACCAGAGCAATTGGCTCCTTCTTATTGGTTTGAAAAAGGAGCTTGACATGAAGCCTAGGCTGTCCTCAAACTTAAGACTCTCCTGTTTCAGGTCTCCAAGATCTGGAATTACAGGTAGGTGGTACCTTTGCCTGAGTGATTTTCTGTCAGTTCTACAACTCTCACCTTACCTATATAGTTAATGAACAATATCTTCAGATAATAAATTTATTTTAATGTTCATTTTGTCATCCTGACTGATGATTTGTATTCTTTTCTTTTATGTTTATTTTTTATATTTCAATTTTAAGTTACTAAATAGAATGCCTTCAGTGGGTTTTCAAATGTAAGTTTCAGGTATACATCAAGTATTAATTTTGATTGCTGCATTTAATAGTGACATACATATTTGAACTTATTTAATCATATTCCATAACTTTAACATCCAACACTTGTATGGCTAAATTTGTTAAATAAATAACATATTTTACTAATAAATCATTTCTTGACAATTTGTATTTACTCACTATAAGATTTTATGTTCATATTTTAAGTTTTAGGAAATTATTTTATATCATATGCCTTTTCAAGAAAATTTAAACAAAGCTTACATCCTGTTCCCACACAGTAGTCATTCAGCCTATGTTGGTGTTTCAACTAGTTTCAGTGTTTACAGCAGGCCTTTTAACCTAGAAGCAACTGATTTTGGGTCATTGGCTTCAGTTTTCTCAAGAAACTAGCACAAATCCTCAAGCGCTGACAATTTACAGAGAAATGTGCTTATGAGAACTGTGAATGTGGCATACTTTCAAGGAAAATGTTACAGTTGTTGAGGCTTTTTCCCCCTGTAAGTACTGGTTTTGTATGCATTTGATTTTTCATTCATATACATACAGTTTCCTTCCAGCCTTCTGATGAAATAGAGTGTTTAGATGAAAATCAAATAAACTAAATTTGATCACTTTTCATTAGTCTGTTTTTATTTTGATTGCTGATAGGAAACTTTCAAACATAAAAATCTAAAACTCAGTTTATTATGATTTAGATAGTGCATGTTATAATCTTTCACCAATTTTGGCTATTTGTAACCTTAGGAATATTAAATTCAAGATCATATTGATTTCATTAATTTTATTGATGAATTCAAAATTTCTTCATCATTTTTGCCTTCATATCTTATTTAATTTGAATCTTAGTAATCTGCTCAGTGTTCCTTTTGTAGACGTTGCACTGTTTCAAATGCTTTATTCTTTTCTTTAAACTCTTGGCAAAATTTAACTAATTTGTATTCTAATTCAATAATATAACACACTGATAATTCAATCTAGTTTCATTTCCCTTTTGTCAAATTCCTACTTTTTTCATTGTGCAATTTTATTGCTACAAAATTGTTCTTAATTTTTTATTTTCCCATTGATAGTATTATTAGTCAATAGTTGTCATGTCCCCTGAAAATCGATTATATGCCAAATCTACTTTTATTTTAAGCTTCACTTCACACACTTTAATTTATGCATATCATAGAATATTACAGAAAAGATTCTCAAATATTGTATGTCACTAATATGAATTCTGTGCATGTCTTTTATGTGTTAATTTCTGTGAAACTTAGCAATTTATTATAGAACATTTATTCATTTTAAGTATGTGAAGTGTCCCATTTTAAAAATATGCAATAATTAATTTTTTTCTGAGGTTGAAAGTATATTGTATTTTAGGTCTTATAATATTGTAAAGAACAATTGTCGGAGCTTATTTTCCTCAGATAAAATACTGAAGGAAAAGCAACTTAAAGCGTACAGTGTTTGTTTTTGATTGACATAATTTCATTGATATAATCTACAATGGTAATGGTTAAACCATCACAACATAAGCTTGAGATACCCATTCACAATAAATTCACAGGATTTAAAAAAAATTATTTTATTAAAAATCTATCTTCTCATTTTTTTATTTTTATTATTATTATTACAAATTTTCACCTTGTCCCCTCCTTCCATTTCCCTCCCCCTCCCGCCGTTCCCACTTCCTTTCCCTCTCCAGGCCAAAGAGCAGTCAGGGTTCCCTGCCCAGTGGGAATTCCAAGGTCCTCCCCAATGCATCCAGGTCTAGAAAGGTGAGCATCCAAACAGACTAGGTTCCCACAAACCCAATATATGGAGTAGAATCAAAACCCAGTGCTTTTGCCCTTGGCTTCTCAGTTGGCCCTCCATGTCAGCCACATTCAGAGAGTTCTGTTTGATCACATGGTCCATCAGACCCAGTCCAGCTGGTCTTGGTGAGTTCCCATTAGATATGCC
Organism: Arvicola amphibius; assembly: GCF_903992535.2. Taxonomy (NCBI): domain Eukaryota; kingdom Metazoa; phylum Chordata; class Mammalia; order Rodentia; family Cricetidae; genus Arvicola; species Arvicola amphibius. Next base: position 127,624,207 of record NC_052065.1, on the reverse strand, counting down.
CCACCTTCACAGTGGGTGGGCACACCCGTGCAGACCTGACTTCCTTGCTCATGTTCTCTCTCCTGCTCCTCATTTGGACCTTGGGAGCTCAGTCCAGTGCTCCAATGTGGGTCTCTGTCTCTATCTCCATTCATCACCAGATGAAGGTTCTATGGTGGTATACAAGATATTCATCAGAGTGGCTATAGTATAGGGCCAGTTCATGCGAACGCTCCTCAGCTGCTCAAGGAACATGCTGGGGACATCTCCTTGGACACTTGGGAACCCCACTAGAGTCCAGTCTCTTCCCAACCCTAAAATGGCTCCCTTAATTAAGATATATACTTCCCTGCTCCCACATCCATTCCTCCTCCATCCCAACTGTCCCATTCACCCAAGCTCTCCCCATCCTCCCCTTCTCACTTCTCTTTGCCCATCTTCCCTTACCTGCATCCCACACCCACCACCAAGCTCTCCATCTTTGCCTGGAAATCTTGGTTACTTCCAATATCCAGGAGGATAATTACATGTTATTTCTTTTGGGGGGGGGTTACCTTCCTAATTAGCTTCTCTAGGATCATGAATTATAGGCCCAATGTCCTTCATTTATGGCTAGAATCCACTAATGAGTGAATACATACCATAGTCATCTTTTGGGTCTGAGTTACTTCACTCAGGATAGTGTTCTCTATTTCCATCCATTTGCATGCAAAATTCAAGATATTATTGGTTTTTTTTTTTACAGCTGAATAGTACTCTAATGCATATATATTCCACAATTTCTTTAACCATTCTTCCATTGAGGGGGATCTAGGTTGATCTTTTGGCTTTCTTGGTCTCCAAACTTCTGGGCTCATGGTGTAAAATAGCCTGCCTTGCTGTTGAACTTCTTTATTTGTTTTGGTTTATTTTTTTATATTTAAAAATTTCCATCTCCTCCCCTCTTCCTCCCCCTTCCCTCCTCTCCCCTCCTCCCATACCCCCCTCCCTCCCTTTTCAGGCCAAGGAGCCATCGGGGTTCCCTACTCTATGTTAAGACCAAGGTCCTCCCAACTCCCCCCAGGTCCAGGAAGGTGATCAACCAAGATGAGAAGGCTCCCACAGAGCCTGTCCATGCAGAAGAGTCAAAGAAGCAGCGCCTTTGTCCTTGGCTTCTCTGTCAGCCTCCACCGTCAGCCACATTCAGAGAGTCTGGTTTGTTCTCATGTTCCATCAGTCCCAATCCAACTGGAGTTGGTGATCTCCCATTAGTTCTGTCCCACCGCCTCCATGGGTGAACACACCCCTCACGGTCCTGTCTTTCTTTCTCATGTTCTCTCTCCTTCTGCTCCTCTTCAGGACCTTGGGAACTCAGTCCGGTGCTCCAGTGTGGGGCTTTGTCATTCTCTTCATCTATCGCTAGGTGGAGGTTCTATGGTGATATGCAAGAAATTCATCAGTATGGCTATAGGGAACTGGCCTTTTCAGGCTCCCTCTCCTCAGCTGCCCAAGGAACTACCTGGGGGCGTCTCCCTGGAAAAATGGGAACCCCTCTAGGGTCAAGTCTCTTGACAACCCTCAGGTGGCTCCCTAAATTAAGATATATGCTTCCCTGCTCCCATATCCACCCTTCCTGTATCCCAAGCATCCCATTCCTCCGAGCTCCCCCCATTCTCCCCTTCACGCTTTTCTCTCCCCATCTTCCCTTGGCCACGTCTCGCCCCACCCTCAAGATCCCAATTTTTGCCTGGCGATCGTTTCTACTTCCAATATCCAGGAGGATTACTATATCTTTTTTTTTGGGGGGGGGGGGTTCACCTTCTTATTGTCTTCTCAAGGATCATGAATTATAGGCTCAATGTCCTTTAGTTATGGCTAAAAACCGATTATGAGTGAGTACATCCCATGTTCATCTTTTTGGGTCTGGGTTACCTCACTCAGAATAGTGTTTTCTATTTCCACCCATTTGCATGCAAAATTCAAGATGTTATTGGTTTTTACCGCTGAGTAGTATTCTAGCATGTATATATTCCACAGTTTCTTTATCCATTCTTCCACTGAAGGGCATCTAGGTTGTTTCCAGGATCTGGCTATTACAAATAATGCTGCTATGAACATAGATGAGCATATGCTTTTGTTGTATGATTGGGCATCTCTTGAGTAGATTCCCAATAGTGGAATTGCTGGGTCCTGGGGTAGGTTGATCCCGAATTTCCTGAGAAACTGCCACACTGCTTTCCAAAGTGGTTGCACCAGTGTACATTCCCACCAGCAATGGATGAGTGTACCCCTTACCCCACAACCTCTCCAGCAAAGGTTATTATTGGTGTTTTGGATTTTAGCCAATCTGACAGGTGTAAGATGATATCTCAAAGTTGTTTTGATTTGCATTTCCCTGATAGGTAAAGGAGGTTGAGCATGACCTTAAGTGTCTTTTGTCCATTTGAAATTCTTCTGTTGAGAATTCTCTGTTCAGTTCAGCGCCCCATTTTTTAATTGTGTTAATTAGCATTTTAAAGTCTAGTCTCTTGAGTTCCTTATATATTTTAGAGATCAGATCTTTGTCAGTTGCAGGGTTGGTGAAGATCTTTTCCCAGTCAGTAGGCTGCCTTTGTGTCTTAGTGACTTATTAGTGTCTTATTAGTTTCTTATTATTAGTGTCTTATTCTAATGATACAGTAAAATACCAATGTCAATATAATGTAAAAATTTATTTCTCCTATTGTAATTGAGGCCAAGTATAAATATGAGCAATTCTTTAAAATACTTTTGTATCATATTTATGTAATATTAAGAAGTATCTACGTGGTATATTTTCAGGATAAATAAATAAAAGTATTGGACTTCAAAATACTTATATAAACTATAATTCCCACTCCTATAAAGAATCCATGAAATGTAGATGGAACGGCGGGCTGTGTTCTCACCACCCAGCTAGCTTTACAACCAAAATAATTACATGGAAACTGTATTGTTTTAAACACTGCCTAGCCCATTAGTTTCACCCTCTTATTGGCTAATTTTCATATCTTGCTTTAACCCATATTTAGTAATCTGTGTAGCACCATGAGGGGTGTCTTACCAGGAGAGATCTTAGCCTGCATCCATCTCAGAGAGGAGAGCTATGGCGTCTGCCCGAGACATCTCCCTAATTCCCCTTCTTCCCAGCATTCAGTTCTGTCTACTCTACATATCTAAATTCTGCCCTATCAAAAAGCCAAGGCAGTTACTTTATTAACCAATGAGAGTCCTCCATCATTTTCCCTTTTTCTGTTTAAACAAAAAAGAAAGGCTTTAACTTTAACATAGTAAAATTTCATATAACAAAACAGTTATCAAGCAAGAAATACAGTTACAATGTTTATATCTATTTTATCTTTTCTTGTATCTAAGGAAAATTATAGCTATCTATCTATTCTTCAATTCCATCAAAACTCCAGTAGGATATAATACTACCTAAGCAAACAAGAAATAAGCAACATCCAAACTCTGGAAATGACAGAGACATCTCGCTGTCTGGACAGTCACCCAAAGTTCCTCTGTACTGTTGGGGCATCCATCTTTGGCCTACAGGCCCATAGTTTCCCGCAGACATTTCCATGAAGCAGGAAGTTTCAAAGGCAGTTCAGTCACTATCTGCTGTGTCCTGCAAAATGTCTCACAGACTCGTTCATGAATCAGGAACCCCGAAAGACTATCTCACCTTTAGGCAAGTTCAGCAGTCCTCTCTCTATGTGTTCTTTGTGTCCAGTTTATGCAAAAGTCCAGGCAAGAGCAGTTTCTTACCCAAATGGCTATCAAACTCCATAAGGAGCCTCTTCGATGCCCATCTTCCTCTTGAAGTAGCTGGTGCTGCCAGGAGCAGACATATCTCATTGTCATGAAAAGCCCTAAGTTATTAAAACATTAAATGCCATATTCTGTAGTCTTTGAAAGATATGAAGAATGCCTATTTAACTGAAATATATCTCTACATATCTAGAAAAATCTAGCATGACAATAAGCTTGAATATTATTGATGATTATCCATTAACAACCTATATTTTTAATTATACATTTTTAAATGAGCTACTCAATCACAATACGTTAATCAAGATCAGAAATACATATACTTATAACAAAATTAACCTTAAAATCTATACCAATGCAAATTATTCATATCTATATCATATCCCCCTTTAAATATAAAAGAACATTTATAAACAATATTTGGAAATATGGGCACAGTTATTTTTCTCCAAACTGCTTCCTGCTGAATGGGGGCACTGTTATTTAGGTCTTTCATGGTATAACCTGTCTGCTAGGTTCATCTCAGTCAGCAGTTGAGTGAAATAATTTTTTGAAGATGTTCATAGCAACCTTTTAGGAGGGCGTGGTCTATCATACCATATTGGGATAGAAGCAATCCACAGGGTGTCATCCTCTGTGAAAACAAAAGAAGACCCTCTTTTCCAAGCATCATGTTAGATCCAAATTCTGAAGTCATACCATTAAGATGTCCATTCTGGTCTAGCCTGTCAGCCTGTATAATGAAATCTCTCTGTATTTAACTTCTTTACAGTCAAAACTTTCAAAGAAAACACCATAAAATACATGATCCAGACTCTCTGCGAATTTTCCATTTTTACGTGGCTTATTTTTACTCTACCACTTTACTTTATTCTGTCTCTTTAAAGACTTTACCCTTTTTTTTAAAGGCATTAACTTTATTCTCCATATTTTTTCTCTCTCTCAGGCCTACGTACATTCATCCAACATTGTGACCCATTTAAAGGTCTTTTATTTCTGAATCTGTTCTATTGTGAATCTGTAATTTTTTTTTACTGTTGATAAACATGTTTGATTTGTGCCTTTACATTGCTAAGCGCTTAAGACTCTAAGCTGTCACATTCCTAGGTCAAAAACAGGTACTGTGTGCTTGCAGAGCCCAGTCCAACATGGCGGAGCCACTTGTGACTGAATCAGTTGCTGCTCTGGGCTTCAGAGCAGCAAGCTGTTCTGGATGTTGGCTCCACCTCTCTCCAATTTCAAAATGGAGGATGTACCATTTTGTGCTAGCTCTGGTGCCGGCAGGGAGGAGCCGCACTCAGAACTTTAACTCTGAGACTGAGCATGCAGCACAGAAACTCTTTTCATTCAAGTTACAACCAAATCTGACACACAGAGCACTGCACAGTCTGAAAACATCTCTCTGTATGGTGGCAGGAATCCGCCATGCTTCTCTGCCTGCCTAAGCCTGATTCTGCCATCTGCCCAGGTACAGGCAGGGAGCGCTGAGCCATTGGCCTGGTCTCAGAGCACTCTCCTTTCGATCCCAAGTGGGAACATAAACATCCAGTCCCATAAAAGCCATTGAAATGCTTTAAAGCCAGAGTTTGCACTGCACTGGCGGCACAGCCCCCGAAAGCTGCATTTTAAAATGAGCGGTTTTTTTTCTGCTGCTATTGCTAAAACAGGAAATCTCTCTACAGCACATCCTCAGAATAATTTCTCTGCAGCTCACTCTAGCAAACAGCAAAAAGTTATGTTAAACTCTCTCTCTCTCTCTCTCTCTCTCTCTCTCTCTCTCTCTATCTATCTTTCTCTCTCTCTCAGCTTTCTCAGGTTTTTAAGTGGATTTAGTTCATCATGTTGGAGTGCCACTCTGTAGAAGGAACGGTGGGCTGTGTCCCACCAGCTGGCTAGCTTTACCCAAAATAATTACACAGTAACTGTATTCTTTTAAACACTGCCTGGCCCATTAGTTTCAGCTCTTATTGGTTAATTCTCACATCTTGTTTTAACCCATATTTAGTAATGTGTGTAATACCTCGAGGTGGTCGCTTACCAGGGAGATCTTAACCTGCATCTGTCTTGGAGAGTAGAAGCATGGCAACTGACTATGGCGACAGCCTGAAGCGTCTGCCTTCTCTCTCCCAGAATTCTGTTCTGTCTACTCCGCCTACCTAATTTTCTGTCCTATTAAAGGCCAATGCCGTTTCTTTATTAACCAATGAAAGTAACACATAAACAGATGACTCTCCTCCATCAATGAAAAGTACTAGTAACAGGTTTTATTTTAATTACCAGTTCTGTCTAAGTGTCACTCACTGTCTGAAATACTGTTTAAAAAAAAAAAAACTACATATACAGACTCAGAAGGAAAGAATAATCAATTACTGATACTTGATGGTATAAATGTCAAGTCCCTACCATTATAGAGTTATATTTTTATTGTCTATATTTACGTTGGAGTTAGCAATTACTAGTCCATTCCTCCTGAGTTTAATGTATTTGATTTCATCATTTTCTACATTTCATTCTGAAAAGAAGTTAATGAGATAGCAACCTAAAGGAAGTATTTTATAGAAGCAAAATATTTATGAATGAGGGACTAGAGAAATGGAAAGGAAGACTGATAATCAAACTTATTTCATGATGTGACAAGCATAGAATTATTTTAAAATACCAAAGGGCTCATCTCAGAGATATCTAGAATGGCTTTATTTTTCATTGGTGTAGTTCAGTGTTATTTAGGTACCTAAGGTCTTATAAAATGAAAATTATAATTAGAGTATACATCTATTTAAGAGAAATGACATTGCTTTATAGTTTTTGCTAAGATTAAAGGAAGTTAATCTGAACACTGTGCCTTGCTAAAGTGAGATCACAAATGTCTATCTACATTTTCATATTCAAAAAATGAAACAAGGAATTAATATGTCTAGTCTAAGTGAATTGGGTAGCAAAACAAAGCTTAATTAAAATTATTCCTTTTAATGATAGTTTCTCTAAAGCCATTCAGAAGAAAGACATTGAGATTTAGCAACCTAATGTAAATGTAAAAACATAGCATTTTGTGATCAGAATATAGAAAATACCCAATTAGAAATCCGAAAATGATCAGGAGTCAAACACAGGACAGACTTATGTCCTATAAAAACTACCAAGGCATATATTACCACATTAGTCTATGAATACATTGCTTAAATTAAATAACTGCAGTGATACCTTTTCCAAAGATTTATGTTTCACCCAACACAATCTTTTCAAAATGTTTTGTATATGAGTAATTTCTTAACATATGCAAAATGATTAATAAAATTTTAATAAAATTGCAATTTTAAATAAGATAATTTTTATTTTATGTGAATGAGGGTTTTACCTGCATGCATATAAATATACTATGAACATGCCTAGTTACCACAGAATCCAGAGAGGACAATATCCCCTAAAACTGGAGTTACAGGTAATTGTAAGCTGTCATGTGCATGCTGAGAAAGAAAAATAAAACAAAACAAAACAAACCAAAAAGTTCTCTCCAAGAGCAGTAAGTGCTCTAAACATGGTGTCATGTCTTCAGCCCTGAAATTTGTAATTTTTAAGTGGAAAAATGACAAGAAATTTGTTTTTGGAGAAATCCTATTACAGTCATCTGATAGAAAACTCAGTTGACATTGTGAATGATCTTTTAAAGTTTTATATTCTTTGTATCAGTAATACGACTTTCAGGAATTAGCCTAAAAATACAATAAAATACAATGTAATATTTACACATAAAATTATCATAAATAATTATATATAAGAGAAAATATTAAGCATTTAATTAATTAATATTAACTAAAATAATATCAGAAACATAGTCATCACAATATAATTATAAAATATGTCTAAAGTTTTGCAGAATTATTATCATAAGCATATAAGTGCATTACTAGTAATGCTACCTGTAATTAATAGTAATTACTTAGCGGTAATTAACAACTATATTATTGTACTTAACACACTTAAAAAAAGGAAAATTATGCTTGGTATTGGAAACTTAGCCAACAACCTAGGGCAAGAAAAATGATGTATCTTGGAGGAGAACCTACAACTGTCAAATTTGATAAGATATCACAATCCCCTAACAACATGATCAATATTTGTTTATAAATCAACATATAAGTGTAGTCCTCATCGTACATCAAGTAAACATCTCTTTGCAACTGATGGAAATCATAACCAAAAACTATAATTAATCAAAATGCAGAGCTGTGGAGCCCAGACCCAAGAGATGCAGGCTATATCTATCATATAACTCATTCAGCTAAAACTCAGTACTCAGGAATCATTTTGGAAGAGGGGAGTAATGATTGTAAGAGCCAGAAGATCAGGAAATTTGCTGTGACACTGTATCTCCTATTACTGTCAGATACTACACCCACAAAGTCTCATGAACCTAGCTGCTTGAGCCTGAACTGAACAAGGACAATAATAGACAAGATAATGTGGTGGTGGTGATGAGCTTAAACCCACACAAAGAATTATGGGCAACTAAGCAATGCTGAGAACTGGAGAAATAGTCTTCCCAAAGAAGAGCACGACAATCTGTTAACCTGTACCAACTATTCATCCCTAAAACTATACACAAAATTAATACTGTATACGTGAACAAATTGTGTTTATGCATTTTTGAATATCTATTAAATATATGTGTGTTTACACATACACACACATATATATGTATATATCACAACAATCAATTTAAATAGAGACTAACAATCTGAAAGAGAGCAAGAAAGGACATATGAGAGGACTTGGAGGGAAGAAAAGAAAGGGAATAAATAACAATTACAATCTCAATAACTAATAAAATCACTAAATCAAAATCAATAAAGAAAAATACACATTTAGAGTAAATGCTACTAGGTAAAACTGGGTTCTTTATGTATCAAGGTTAACTCCAAATAGATTTTTAAAAGCCTCTTTCAAGAGACTTAGTCAACTAACATTCATGGTAAAAGCCAACCTGAGCCATTACACAGGTATGAGATGATATAAGCAAGTTGTGTATGACTGCAAGGTAAAACATAAAGCCAGACATTACTTTGTTTTTCTATTTGTTGTATATGTGTCTACCTTGAGTTCTAATATGATTTTTCTCATTAGGTTTGAGACCTATTTGGAATCTTCTCCAGTTTTCTTCTTTCCCCCTTTTCAGTTTTGGAATGGATTATATCTAGTGCTTTCCTGTCTGTGCTTATATTTATAAAAATATATAACATATCAAAATTCTGCCATCTCTCATATAGATAGTCAGATCTCACCACCTACCAAACCTATCATACTTTTTCCTTGAATGTGTCAGCTTCCAAAATTGTGAGAATCACATTTATGGTTCTCCTGAACCTCTGCAGTTTTAGTTGGAACAGACCAGACTAAAGCCTACTCAATTTATTTCTACTTTATAGGTTAGAGAAGACAGATACATGATAATAATTCCTGTAAATAAAAAGATGGAATTAAAATTAATATTTTTGTAGTTTGTCATCTCACTTCTCTCGCACTATCCTACAATGCTTTTTTGAGAAAGAGAATGTAAATGACACATGCAGGACTCATAGTTTAACACAATTAACACTTTGACGATTTTAATTTAACCTGAATATGCCTTTTGCCTTTACAAATATCACTATTGTCTTGATGATTTACATGTCTGGAAAGATTTTTTTTCTGAAAAATATGTTACAATATATAATGAATCCTTTTTTAAAAACTGCTGTTTCAGAGTGGTCTATTCCTAATGAATTCTGCTGTATTCATAGGTTGGTGATTTTCCAATCAGATATTCTCCTATACACATCCATCAGTGCTTTGTCAAGTCATCATCAGAGAGGCTTCCTCAGGGAACAGATGGGAACGGGTAGAGAGACTCACAGCCAGACATTATACAGACACAGTGTCTAAATTGGATGTCTCCATCCAGTCCCTCCTGTCAGATCTCAGGGGATGGAGGACACCAGGAGAACATGGCCAACTGAATCAACTAAGCAGGGCACATATAAGCTCACAGAGACTGAAGCAACAAGCATAGGGCCCGCAGAGTTCAGCTTCAGGTCATCTATATATAAGTTATGGTTGTGTAGCTTGGTCTTTTAAGAGACTTTTAACCATGGGGAATGATTGTATCTCTGGCTCTTTTGCCTGCATTGGAGCCTCTTTTCCTCGTATTGGGTTGTCTTGTCCAGACTTGAGGATTATTGCCTTGTCTTCCTGTATCTTGTTTTAGCCTGTTTCCCTCTCACATCTTGAAGGCTTACTCCTTTCTGAAAGGAAGCTGAGGGAGGTAGGTCTGGGGAAGAGAGGAGGTAGATTTGGTGGAGAGGGGAGCTGGCTGTGTGAGCTGGGAAAAGTGAGTGAGGGGAAACTGTGGTCAGAATGTATTTCGTGAGAGAAGAATCTATTTTCAATTTTAAAAAATATGATTTGTTTCTTCAAGCCTAGAACATCTTCAGTCTCTTTTGTCTATATAGTAAAATATTCTTGGCACACTGAAGTATGTTTTAAGCCATTTTCTGTGACATAAGCTTGTTCAAAGTACTTAACAAAAAGAAAACCTGTGAATTATTTATAATTCCCAAAGAAATGCTGCCAATAACTACATTTGTGTGGAATGGAGTGCCTTTTTGTTTGAAGAATTTTGGAAACAAGGGACTGGTTACAAGCCCTAAACAGAGCTGCAGTTCTAATTATGGTCCTATTGTTTGAAAACAGAAACATGTTCCCTTTTAAGGTTTGTAAAATTAGCATCCCTAATACAGCCATTAATGTATATCAGACTATTCCAGGTCACATATCTACTTCTAAACAAATCACTGTGATAAGTAAGGTGCAATATGCTTTTTAGTTTAAGCAATTAAGTTCTCTAATCAACGGACTATGACTCCTTTTTCCAATCTCATCTCACCCACAAATGGGGAAGGTGAATCAAATCTCAATAACTTCATAAATTGTGACACAAGGCAGACAGATGCATTTACCCCTATTTTCTTGAACAGATATTTGGGCACACTGTAGGTGCTAAGTAAGGTTAAATGGGCAATGTGGAAGTGGGACATTAGCAGTGCAGGTATTTTCAGGCATGGCTTAAAGACAGCTGAGTTCTATGGACTTTGAATTCATTCTTGCATTGCTGTCTTCCTTTTAATTCACTTTAGTCCATTTATTTAACTTTCACAAACCCTACTACTATATATCCACCTCTGAATTATGACATTAGGCAATTAAGATGCATAAGGTGAAAGAAATTTATAAAAAAGGAAAAAGAACTAAAAAAGAGACAGAGAGAAAGGAAGGAAGGAAGGAAGGAAGGAAGGAAGGAAGGAAGGAAGAAAGAAAGAAAGAAAGAAAGAAAGAAAGAAAGAAAGAAAGAAAAAAAGAGAAAGAAAAAGAAAGAAAGAAAAAAAGAAAAGTGTCTCCTATTAAGATTCCAGGAAGTATCTTTTGAATGTATCACTTATTATAGTTCTCATTTATTGGAGTCAAATTTCCTTTGTATATGAAGAAAAAATTACATCTGAGAACTTGTATTACAGATAGCATGGTTTTTAGTTGCTCTTGAAGGATCATTGAAATGGTGTACTTATAGGGATTTCCAAAAGACCAAATGACAATAGGTATGAAAGGGAACACAGTTTGAAATAATGATAGATTTGAATCATCTGTTAAAAGATTTTAAAATAATTGGAGAGAATGTGCAAGAATAACTTCAGAAAATTCAGTGCTCAATTTTAACCAGTGTACTTTGAGGTTGCATGTTGTTACACAAAGCACAGAAATTTGTGTGGATGACTGGTGGAATAATCAGAGTTTTGTATAAGAATTCTATTTCTCAAAGCCAGAGAGGGAAACTTACAAGCATGAAAGCCCTTAATACTTTGACACAAAAGAAGTCTACATTACAGTTTCCATATAGGCTGTTTTAACATTAATGAAACAATTTCTTATATATTTTCCTGCTCATTTGTTTTAAAAAGAGATTAGGGAAGACACATCACCATATTACCATATTATCCATAGTTTTTGTTTTTTTTTTTTTTTCATTCAGGAAAAGGCAGGTTCCTCAGAATAAAATGAGCATTCACTTAGGCATGGTGTTTAACTAAAGATTCGTCAAAAATTACTGCCATTCAAGTAAGTACAGTGTTTGTTCTATAGGATATACTTTGAGCATATAAAAACAAATATACTCAGATGCCGACTATCAACACCCTTTCAATTTGAGAAAAAAATCATTTCTCAAAAATCTGTATTTTGTAGATTTTCATACAGAACTACACATAGGTGCACTGGTATATTCAAAACCATAGAACAACCAAATCATGCAGACAAGCACAAATAGGTTTTCTTTCCCCAAAAAATTTCCTTAAGTTTGTGCTGTTTATTCTTATGGTCCACTAGAGGTCTGACTGCTTAAAGTCATTTACCTCATTTAAATATTCACCTATTTACAAAAAAGAGCTACCTCTAAAAAATTGGTGTACTTAAAACTGTCAGAGAAGTCACAGGTAAAAATCATAATAGCAGAAATATAATCAGATGCATGTACTTATTTTCTTATATGCTGTATTAAAATGAAATACAGTGCTAATAACAATAGCAACCAGTTGATGAAAATCTTTTACTGAAGTAGAGAAATACTGGGAAACAATACACCAAATACATGTTTTTGAGTGACATTAAATATGTCAATAAATGGTTTATAACAAGAAAATCTATGTTTTTAGTTTTGTTCTCTCATTTATCAACTCTAATACCATAGATTCTTACCAAAGTATCTACGCTCCATCAACAAGTCAATGTAAACAACTGTATTAAATGGAAAATAAATGAAGAAAGTTAGGCAAGAGAAACATTTTGAAAATTGCAAACATTATGGTGATAAGTAGTAGAGTGATGTTTACATATATTTTTAAAATGGTATATTGACAACTGCAAGTATTCTTTTATTTGATCTATATTTCTTCATTTTCCACTTAATAACTGCCATATGAAACACTAGTAAGTTTTTAAAGTGCTCTAAAATCAGCAGACATATTTAATCATGCAAAATAGAAGTTTCTGGAAAAGTTTCCAAAGTTTATGAAAATATTATTGCAATGTTATATAAAATACATTTTCTGATTTAAAGTGATTTACCCAAAATACAGTATTTTTGACTAGAATTCACATAGCCTTCTTCTTTTAGTCACTAGAAAAAATATTAGTTATTAGAGAAAACCTAGTTCTACTATAAACTGAAACATGATGTCCCATACATGTAATTTTCAAAATTGCAAAGCAATTTCATATCCACTCTCACATTGATTGCCCGTCACTTTGTATTTTAGTAGAAAACATACAAAACAACTACAGCTAGTAGCCCACATTATATCAAAATGTGCTATGACACTCCCTTCTCCACTGTCTCAAACATCTTTTTTCTTGGAATCTGAGTACTCAACAATAGTTCATTTATAAATATTATCATGAAGCAATAACATAATTTATTAGACCAACTTAAAAGATGGGTTGGGTTTCAATATGGAAAGACACATGGTTACAATTTTTATTAGTTTAAGCAAATAACAAAAGCAATTTTCAGCAAATGACATGTTAAAGCAGCCCTTATTGTTTTGATGCCAGCCACATTTTAGCAAATGCTTCTTATTAACAAGTATTAAAGGAGTCTTAAGAGTCAGGCAAGTTTGTTATCCATCTCCTTGTAATTTGTTTGTTCACATGGCTTCTTTACCCCCTAAACCAACCAGTTTTTAATAATAGTCTTCTTGTGTATATCCTTTCTCTTTTGATAAAAATTAATAAATTTTAATGTGTTACCTATCACTATAAATCCCCACAGTTGCTTATGTCACAAAGGTGTATGTCACAAATATGTGAAGACTATAATTCCTCCAAAGACATCTGACTCTATTCAATGTTGGGCTTTAACATTACACTACTGTAAAAATATCTATTCTATTAGGAGCTCCAGACTTTACCATATTTTAGGAAAGTTTACTGTACTTAATACAAGATTATACATACAGGGAATAAGTAAGCAAGGTTTAATATGAAAAACAAAACTTCCCTAAAACAGTACTAAAAGAGTTTGATGCTGGGTTGTAGTGGCACATGCTTTTAATCCCAGCACTCAGGAGGCAGAGGCAGGCAGATCTCTGTGAGTTCAAGGCCAGCCTGGTCTAAAAGGGCTAGTTCAGGAAGGACAGACTCCAAAAGCTAGAAAGAAACCCTGTCTTGAAAAACAAAAACAAAATTAAAGGAGAATAAGAATTTGACTTAACTGAACAGAAATGTTATCATCCAAAGCAACAAAGCAAGTTTGAGGTATCAAGGATATGTTATGGGTACTTTTCTAATTCTTAGAAATTTAGAGTAGTTTCTTAGGACTGGTGTAGGAGGCCCTTGTATTTATGTTTTTGCTTTCATTGGTTAATGAATAAAGAAACTCCCTTGGCTTTTTGATAGGGCAGAAATTAGGTAGGCATGGAAAACAGAACTGAATGCTGAGAGGAAGAAAGCAGAGTCAGGGAGAAGCCATGGATCCTCTGCTTGAAACAGATGCCAGTTAGAACCATTACTGGTAAGCCACTGCCACGTGGCCTTATATGGATTAATAGAAATGGGTTAAATTAATATGTAACAATTAGCCAATAATAAACTAGAGCTAATGGGCCAAACTGTTTTAATGAATACAATTTCTGTGTGGTTATTTCAGGGCTAAGCTAGACAGGCGGCTGGAATGAACAAGAGGGCCCCTCTTTGCAACATAGGACTATATCACTAAATACCACAAACAGGATAATTTAAAATTATCAAAAATTTTTACTTCTGTTTTGGGGTTTTCTAGTCTGGAAACAGAATATCAGTGAGCATGAAGATGCATGTTTTCAATATAGAATCTAACAGATTTTTTATTTCCTTCCAGTAGCCTTAGCTTGTGGGAGTATCACTCAAACATTGCCTCAATGCGCACATGACATCCTTCCTGTGTCTCTGTGACTATTTCCTGCATTTTAGAGCAGCATTAATCCTATTGAAATATGTGCCTGCTTTACTCCAGTGTGACTTTATTTAAACTTAGCGAGATATATTTGCAAAGACCTTAGTTAATATTCAAGTCAGATCTTAAGGTACTATGAAATTAGTGAACAGTCCAACACACAGCAGTGCTTTATCAATATCGTGCAACAGTTACTAGTCCAGTTTAGATAAATTTTCCAACCTTTTGCCTCAAACAGAACAATTGTTTCTTGTATAGATTGATAAAAACTTGAAATTTCTTGAAAGTATGTTCTAATTATTTGGTTTCTCATGTGTGTCTCTTAGGTTTTGAGGTACAAATAATTAGCTGTACATTTTTTTCATTTTTAATCAGTAGTTATTATTTTTATTTATTTATATTTGCACATAAAAGAAGTTCTATAGAAGCCTATAATCAACATTAAGTGAATCAGATAGTGTTGCTATGGTACCAACTATGAGTTTAATGTTTTTCCTTTATTTATTTAATTTTAAATTCTACCCACTGTTCTTCTACTCATGCCTCCTCATGTTCACCTTTACCTCCCTCCAAGCTGAATACCCATCCACTCCTCCCAAAGGGTAAGAGATAGACATAATGCTGATGAAAACCTCATGAAATGAGTTCTGGTGTGTATTGTGTTCATGGTACACATGATGAAGATAGTAGCACTGCACCTATAACTTAGTATTCATCACACAGTAATTTGTAAAGCTGTTAGAAAACCACAAGTAAACTTGATCAACTGGTAATGAGCTAATACATTATAATAAATTGCTCCTTCGCCGGGCGGTGGTGGCGCACGCCTTTAATCCCAGCACTCGGGAGGCAGAGGCAGGCGGATCTCTGTGAGTTCGAGACCAGCCTGGTCTACAAGAGCTAGTTCCAGGACAGGCTCCAAAGCTACAGAGAAACCCTGTCTCGAAAAAACAAAACAAACAAATAAATAAATAAATAAATAAATAAATTGCTCCTTCAATGAGTATCCTTGGTGTTTTTTAAACTAAAATTGTGACCTGACAGTCTGCCAGAGGATCCATCATTCTTTGGGGTGAGTGAGGAGTGAGTGCCCAAACCGCGGCAGCTGCCCTGAGAGGGACCACCGACATTCCACAACTCCCCCCCCCCCCCCCCCCCCCCCCCCCCCCCCCCCCCCCCCCCCCGCCACCCGCACACTTCCTGCTCTTCCTGCAGGGGTTATTCTCCCCGGATACTGCCTCTCTCTTCCTGTCCCTTCCCAGCTTGCACCCAGAATCCTCCCCCCTCCCCCTGCCTCATCCTCCCATCTTTGGGGCCACAAAATCCCACAGCTCACCCTGTTTGGGCGCTGGGAACCTGGAATTGAGTGCACCCAGGCCGGTGGGAGGTCCCCTCCTTCATTAGACTGCCTGCAGAAAGGTAAGCCCTTTGTCAGTGAGCTGTTTGGCCTGCACGGAGACCTGACAGTCTGCCAGAGGATCCATCATTCATTGGGGTGAGTGAATTTAATTCATTGGGGTGAATTGAACTTCTAAAAGAAGACCCAAAGGGGATTATTCAGAGGAACAAATGGGCAGGCACCAATGCAAGAATTCCTCCAACAATTTGAAAAACAACATGAAAGCACCAGAACCCAGCGAACTTATAACAGGAGGACTTGAACACACTAATCAAGAAGAAGTAGAAAAAATTGACTTTATGAAAGTAATAGAGTCCCTTAAACAGGAGGTGAAAAACTCCCTTAAGGAAATGGACGAGAAGAATAACAAAAAGTTTGAAGAATTGAGTAAATCCGTAAACGATATCCTAGGAAACCAAGAAAAAACAATTAAACAGATAATGGAAACAGTGCAAGACTTGAAAACTGAAATGGAGGCAAGGAAGAAAACACAACCCGAGGGCCAACTGGATTTGGAAAATCTATGTAAACGAACAGAGACTACAGAAACAAGCATAACCAACAGAATACAAGAGATAGAAGAAAGAATCTCAGATTCTGAAGATACCATAGAGAAAATAAATGCACTGATCAAAGAAAACAGCAAATCCAACAAATCCTCATCACAAAACATTCAGGAAATCTGGGACACAATAAAAAGACCAAACCTAAGAATAATAGGCGTAGAAGAAGGAGAAGAAATACAGCTCAATGGTTCAGAAAATATATTTAGTAAAATTATAGAAGAAAACTTCCCAAACCTAAAAAAAGATAGTCCTATTAAGGTTCAAGAAGCTTACAGAACACCAAATAGACTGGATCAAAAAATAACATCCCCTCGCCATATTATAATCAAAACACAAAACATACAGAATAAAGAAAGAATATTAAGAGCTGCAAAGGAAAAAGGTCAAGTAACATATAAAGGGAAACCTATCAGACTAACACCTGACTTCTCTATGGAAACCATGAAAGCTAGAAGGTCCTGGATAGATGTTTTGCAGAAACTAAGAGACCATGGATGCAAGCCCAGATTACTATACCCAGCCAAGCTTTCATTCACTATAAATGGAGAAAACAAAATATTCCAGGATAAAAACAAATTTAAACAATACATAGCCACAAATCCAGCCTTACAGAAAGTAATAGAAGGAAATTCACAAACAAAGGAGTCCAGCATTGCCCAAAATAACTCAGATATCTAGCGACCCTTCACCAGCACATCGCAAAGAAAGGAAACACACAATCTCTACTACCAAATAAAAAATGACAACCGGAGTTAACATCCACTGGTCATTAATATCACTTAATATCAATGGACTCAATTCACCTATAAAAAGGCACAGGCTAAGAGATTGGATACGAAAACAGGATCCAACATTCTGCTGTTTACAAGAAACACACCTCAACCACAAAGACAGACATCTACTCAGAGTAAAGGGTAGGGAAAAGGTTTATCAAGCAAATGGACCTAAGAAACAAGCCAGTGTGGCCATACTAATTTCTAACAAAGTTGACTTCAAACTAAAATCAATCAGAAGAGATGGAAAGGGACACTTTATACTCATTACAGGAAAAATCTATCAGAATGAAGTCTCAATCCTGAATATCTATGCCCCTAATACAAAAGCACCCACTTATATAAAAGAAACATTACTAGAACTCAAGACAGCCATCAAACCAAACACACTGATAGTGGGAGACTTCAACACTCCTCTTTCACCAATGGACAGGTCAATTCGACAGAAACCTAACAGAGAATTAAGAGACTTAACAGAGGTAATGAACCAAATGGACTTAACAGACATCTATAGAACGTTCCACCCAAACAGGAAAGAATATACCTTCTTCTCTGCGGCTCATAGAACCTTTTTGAAAATTGACCACATACTCGGTAACAAAGCAAACTTCCACAGTTACAAAAACATATTAGTAACCACCTGCGTCTTATCGGGTCACCATGGATTAAAATTAGAATTCAACAACAATGCTACCACCAGAAAGCCTACAAACTCATGGAAACTGAACAGTCAACTACTGAACCACAGCTGGGTCAAGGAAGAAATAAAGAAAGAAATTAAAGTCTTTCTTGAATTTAATGAAAATAAAGACACAACATACTCAAACTTATGGGACACTATGAAAGCAGTGCTAAGAGGAAAATTCATAGCACTACGTGCCCACTTAAAAAAAACGAAGAAAGCACACATTGGAGACTTAACAGCACACCTGAAAGCTTTAGAAAAGAAAGAAGCAGACTCACCTAGGAGGAGTAGAAGACTGGAAATTATCAAACTGAAGGCAGAAATCAACAAAATAGAAACACAGAAAACAATCCAAAGAATCAATGAAACAAAAAGCTGGTTCTTGGAGAAAATCAACAAGACTGACAAACCCCTAGCCAAACTAATCAAACGGCAGAGAGAGAACACACAAATTAATAAGATCAGAAATGAAAAAGGGGACATAAACACAGACACAGAGGAAATCCAAAGAATCATTAGATCTTACTACAACAGCCTGTATGCCACAAAATTGGAAAATGTAAAAGAAATGGACACTTTTTTAGATAAGTACCATGTACCAAAGTTAAACCAGGACCATGTAAATGCTCTAAATAGTCCTGTTAGTCACGAAGAATTGGAAACTGTTATCAGAAACCTCCCTACCAAAAAGAGCCCAGGACCTGATGGGTTCAATGCAGAATTCTACCAGAACTTCCAAGAAGACCTAATACCTATACTCCTTAAGGTATTTCATAATATAGAAACAAAACAGTCATTGCCAAATTCCTTTTATGAAGCTACAATTACCCTGATACCTAAACCACACAAAGACTCAACCAAGAAAGAAAATTACAGGCCAATCTCACTCATGAACATCGATGCAAAAATTCTCAATAAAATACTGGCAAACAGAATCCAAGAACACATTAGAAAAATTATCCACTATGATCAAGAAGGCTGCATCCCAGAGATGCAGGGCTGGTTCAACATATGAAAATCTATCAATGTAATCCATCATATAAATAAACTGAAGGATAAAAACCATATGATCATCTCATTAGATGCAGAAAAAGCATTTGACAAAATTCAACACCCCTTTATGATAAAGGTCTTGGAGAGATTAGGGATACAGGGGTCATTCCTAAATATAATAAAGGCTATTTACAGCAAGCCGACAGCTAACATCAAATTAAATGGAGAGAAACTCAAGGCCATTCCACTAAATTCAGGAACGCGACAAGGCTGTCCACTCTCTCCTTATCTCTTCAATATAGTACTTGAAGTTCTAGCAATAGCAATAAGACAAAACAAGGGGATCAAGGGGATTCGAATTGGAAAGGAAGAAGTTAAACTTTCATTATTTGCAGATGATATGATAGTGTACATAAGTGACCCGAAAAACTCCACCAAAGAACTCCTACAGCTGATAAACTACTTTAGTATCGTGGCAGGTTACAAGATCAACTCCAAAAAATCAGTCGCCCTCCTATATACAAAGGATAAGGAAGCAGAGAATGAAATCAGAGAAGCTTCACCTTTCACGATAGCCACAAATAGCATAAAATATCTTGGGGTAATTCTAACCAAGGAAGTGAAAGACCTATTTGACAAGAACTTTAAGTCTTTGAAGAAAGAAATTGAAGAGGATACCAGAAAATGGAAGGATCTCCCTTGCTCTTGGATTGGGAGGATCAACATAGTAAAAATGGCAATTCTACCAAAGGCAATCTATAGATTTAATGCAATCCCCTTAAAGATCCCATCAAAATTCTTCACAGATCTTGAGAGGACAATAATCAACTTTATAAGGAAGAACAAGAAACCCAGGATAGCCAAAACAATCTTATACAATAAAGGAACTTCTTGAGGCATTACCATCCCTGACTTCAAACTCTATTACAGAGCTACAGTATTGAAAATAGCTTGGTATTGGCATAAAAATAGAGAAGTTGACCAATGGAATCGAATAGAAGACCCAGATCTTAACCCACAAACCTATGAACACCTGATTTTTGATAAAGAAGCTAAAAGCACACAATGGAAGAAAGAAAGCATCTTCAACAAATGGTGCTGGCATAACTGGATGTCAACCTGTAGAAGAATGAAAGTAGATCCGTGTCTATCACCATGCACAAAACTCAAGTCCAAATGGATTAAAGACCCCAATATCAATCTGAACACACTGAACCTGTTAGAGGAGAAAGTGGGAAGTACTCTACAACATTTGGGCACAGGAGACTGCTTCCTACGTATAGCCCCAGCAGCACAGACATTAAGGGCAACATTGAATAAATGGGACCTCCTGAAGCTGAGCAGCTTCTGTAAAGCAAAGGACACTGTCACTAAGACAAAAAGGCAGCCTACTGACTGGGAAAAGATCTTCACCAACCCTGCAACTGACAAAGGTCTGATCTCGAAAATATATAAGGAACTCAAGAGACTAGACTTTAAAATGCTAATGAACCCAATTAAAAAATGGGGCACCGAACTCAACAGAGAATTCTCAACAGAAGAAGTTCGAATGGCCAAAAGACACTTAAGGGCATGCTCAACCTCCTTAGCAATCAGGGAAATGCAAATCAAAACAACGTTAAGATACCATCTTACACCTGTCAGAATGGCTAAAATCAAAAACACCAATGATAGCCTTTGCTGGAGAGGTTGTGGAGTAAGGGGTACACTCATCCATTGCTGGTGGGAATGCAAACTTGTGCAACCGCTTTGGAAAGCAGTGTGGAGGTTTCTCAGGAAATTTGGGATCCACCTACCCCAGGACCCAGCAATCCCACTCTTGGGAATTTACCCAAGAGATGCCCAATCATATTACAAAAGCATCTGTTCAACTATGTTTATAGCAGCATTATTTGTAATAGCCAGAACCTGGAAACAACCTAGATGCCCTTCAGTGGAAGAATGGTTGAAGAAAGTGTGGAATATATACATGCTAGAATACTACTCAGCGGTAAAAAACAATGACATCTTGAATTTTGCATGCAAATGGATGCAAATAGAAAACACCATCCTGAGTGAGGTAACCCAGGCTCAAAAAGATGAACATGGGATGTACTCACTCATAATTTGGTTCTAGCCATAAATAAAGGACATCGAGCCTATAATTTGTAAAAATCCCAGAGAAGCCATATAAGAAGGTGAACCCAAAGAAAAACATATAGTTATCCTCCTGGATACTGGAAGTAGACAAAATTGCCAGACAAAAAATGGGAACATAGGGGTGGGGTGGGATGGGGGGAGGGGGGATGGGGCGAGAAAAGTGTGAAGTGGAGGATGGGAAGAGCTTGGGGGAATAGAATGGTTGGGATATAGGAAGGGTGGATATGGGAACAAGGAATTATATATCTTACTTAAGGGAGCCATTCTAGGGTTGGCAGAGGCTTGACTCTAGAGGGGTTCCCAGGTGTCCAGGAAGACGCCCCCAGCTAGGTCCTTGGGCAGCTGAGGAGAGGGTGCCAGAAATGTCCAGATCCTATTGCCATACTCATGAATATCTTGCATATCACCATAGAACCTTCACCTGGCATTGGATGGAGAAAATGACAGAGCCCCACATAGGAGCACCGGACTGAGCTCCCAAGTTCCCGATGAGGAGCAAAAGGAGGGAGATCATGAGCAAGGAAGTCAGGACCGTGAGGAGTGCGTTTACCCATTGAGACGGTGGGACAGATCTAACGGGAGACCACCAAGTCCAGTTGGAATGGAACTGAGGGAACAGGGGACCAAACCGGGCTCTCTGAATGTGGCTGACGGTGGAGGAGGACTGAGAAACCAAGGACAACGGCAATGAATGTGAACTCTACAGCATGGACGGGCTCACTGTGAGCCTTAACCTTCACCTGGCGATGGATGGAGATAGAGACAGAGCCACACATTGGAGCACCGGACTGAGCTCCCAAAGTTCTGATGAGGAGCGGATGGAGAGAGATCATGATAAAGAAAGTCAGAACCATGAGGGACGCGTTCACCCACTGAGACGGCAGGACAGAACTAATGGGAGACCACCAAGTCCACTTGAAATGGGACTGATGGAACATGCGACCAAATCGGACTCTCTGAGGGTGGCTGATGGTGGAGGCTGACCGAGGAGCCAAGGACAATGGCGATGGGCTTGGTCTCTACGACATGGATGGGCTCTGTGTGAGCCTTGTCAATTTGGTTGCTCACCTTCCTGGACCTGGGGGGAGTTGGGAGGACCTTGGACTCAACATAGTGTAGAGAACCCTGATGGCTGTTTGGCCTCAAGAGGGAGGGAGTGGGGGTGTGGGTGGAGGGGAGGGGAGGGAAGGGGGAGGAGGACGGGAGGAGATGGCAATTTTTAATAAAAAATAAATAAACTGGAAAAAAAAGAAAAAAAAGGAAAATAAAATAAAATAAAATAAAAACTAAAATTGTAACCTTAGGTAAGTTTTGTAACTTGCTTTACATTGCAGAGGATTGTATGGATATAGAAAATATATTTATTCATTATATACAAATTCATACTTAGATACTTTGAGAGCATTGCTTCTATAAATGAGTTTGTGATGAGTAGCAGCATGCATACAATCCTTTTCATTTGTATAGAGATATTTATGGCCTCAGTTCCCAAAGAACATTTGTTGGTTCAAATGATATTTACATTTGATACATAGACAGATAGTGCCAAGTTTCATTTTGACTTACACTTATTTCATCAACAAGTAAAAGTTTAATGTCAGTAGAACATTGTCAGGTGGTTCAGATATGGTCCATCTGAGTCTTTAAAAATACAAATTTCAACTACAGCTTGAGTGGCCCTTGCCCCCCTGCGGCCCAGGCTGACCTTCATTACAATCTGGTGGCTGAACTTTGGAGCATTTCAGAGCAGTGGCCATCCTAGGCCTGGAAGAAACCTTCTAAGGCTCCCCCACCTGTGGTCAGCAAACCCTCTGTGGTAGTACCTTCTCCCTCCCCTAGTTTTCCTAGGCCTGAGTCTTATAACATGAGGGCCTGCTTGTTGGGGTTTCTGTCCTGTCCAGTTCCCACAGCATGTAAGCCCCAATGAAAATCACACAGAGGTCTCCATAAACTATAAACAGGTTAGCCCATTAGCTTAGGCTTTGTATTTGCTCTTATGACTTATTATTCTTATCTATGTTAGCCACATGGCTCAGTACCTTTTTCAGCAGGGTAGGCCACATCTTGCTTCTTAGGTGGTTGAGACAAGACTGGGAAAGAATGGGCTTCCTCCTTTTCAGAATTCTTCTGTTCTTATTGCCCCACCTCTACTTCCTATCTGGTTGTTCTGCCTATACTTCCTGCCTGGCTACTGGCCAATCAGTGTTTATTTAAAATATAATTGACAGAATAGAGACCATTGTCTCTTACTGCTCCATCCACCAATGGGCTCCCTCATGCTCAACACATGACTAAGGGGGAACTGACAGAGAATGGAGGTGTGCAGCTGGCTGGTACAAAGAGATGCCCGCTCCAGTTTAGATCCCTAGAAGAGACTATCATTACCTGGCACTGCTGACCCATCCCAGGAATACAATCTCTCGGGGACCCAAGCAGCTCCAAGAAAGAGAAGACATGACATTCAGCCTAAGGAAGGATGCCTGCAGCCTTAATTGTCACAGCCTTCAATGTTTATGCAAGGATGTTGCCCATCCTCCAGGTCACCCTGCCCTCATGCCTTTTCCTGAAAGGATTCACCTCTACCAGTCCTTCAGCTTATTCTTGAAGAAGGTAGCTGGTGGAAATGGGTGGCTGTGCCCCCATCCCTCCACTGCTCACTCCCACCCCAAGGCCACAGAGATAGGAGAGGAACATGTGTTTATTTTGTTTCATGTCAGGAATCATGTGTGTTGTAGTCCAGAATCAAAGCCCTTTGCAAACTGACTGCATATCCATCTTTTAGGGCTCATGAAAACACATTCCAAAAGCCCGTTTACATGGTAACAGCATCAGTCATTGGTAGCCAGCTCTCAGCTTGGACCAGTCTGTCCATTCTGCCAGTCCAGTCCATGCCTTTCCTTAGTTTTTAGAGATGGGCAAGTCATCCCCACAGGCTTCCCAGGTGGTGGCAGGAGTGGGACTGTGAAATTCCAAAGCACAAAAGGTACAGAGGGTTCTAGCCTTCCTGTGTTTCAACTTACCACCAACCACTCTCCTGCCTTCCAGTTCTGTCAGGTGCTCCTCCTTATAGGGGACTCATGGATAAGGGGAGGAAGAACTAGAGGCCTGTGGGCACTATGCTAAAAAACCAAAAACCAGACCAGAGTAGGAAGCCATCTGGGATCTTGGCATGCTGAACACCTATCCTGTGACACTTGACTGGATTGCGTGCATTGTTACAACTTCAGAGCCAGGAGCTCATGGGATGTGTCTATTTCATCTTGGCAGGGGATACTGACAAGTTGGGAGGAGAGCCTGGCAGGGACTTACTTGAACAGTGGGCCCAGGCCTGGCCCTCATTTCTTCTCTGACCTATCTCTGTTCTTCGGTGCATGTCCTTTCTGCAGCTGCCTTTCAGCCAGGTGGAGGAAGCTGAGGCTGAGCAGAAAGGATGGGAAGTCCAAGAGGGGATACCCAGTGATCCTAAGTAGCCAGGTTGGTGACTATCCTCAGATCATAGCCTCCACTACTAACCTCTTCATGGAATTTAATAACTCCACTGTCAGCTTGTGCCACTTTTAGGTAGGCTGTAGTCCCTATCAGCTCCCATGGCTGTACCTCCTTTAGCACCACCTCTTGAGTCTTTTTCAAGGGGGGGGGGGTGTGAGCCTGGCAAGAGATCTTGGCCTTTAGCTTCTCCACCACCAAGAAGAGAGTGAGCGACACACTATCCCTTGCTATTGACTTTCCTGTCCAGAGCTGGGGAAATGTGGTAATAGTACAGGACACATATCTCTCTTGCTGGGATTCTTTATTTGTTGCTCTTTCCCTTGCACAGTGTGTGATGGGGGCTGTTGCTGGGCTGATGTCACTGTCTAATGAGGTAGTGAGGGAAGACAATCAATCAATAAGCACTGTTCTATTCTAGGATCCAAGAATGGTTAAAGACTCATGAAACAAGGCCCTGGCAGTAGTAATCTGGGAGTTGCTGTGGGTGGCAAGCAACTTCTGTCCTCTCCAGTGATACTGGGACTCTTGCCCTGAATTGAGATCTTCTCTGCTTGTTTTGCCACTGGGTGGGCCAGAGTACAAAGAAGATAGGAGAATCTTAAGAGGAGCAATTAATATTTGTTCTCTCTTTGTCATCTGGCGTAAATAAGCTTGACCTTGTCCAAATGGAGAGAGAAAAGCCTCTGATTTGTAATTTGCATAAACTTGTTAGAAGAAAGAAATATATTTCCTTAAATTTTTGGGTCTTTGATATATCTATATAAACAGTCCTCTTTCCCTATTCCTTCTCAGAAGCTTGAGTAAGACACGTGACAAAGCTGTGTTTCATTAAAAAGTATTAATTTAAAAAAACACAAATTTCAAGGAGTTTTCATCTTTGTTGTTGTTGATATTATGGGAAGAATATTCAATCATCTTTCCAAGTTTTAGGAATATTTTATGTACCTCAGAGTTAAGTATTTTCCTGGTGATGAAGGGACATTGTTTTTCACCTTTCAGTGTAACTTTTCTTTGTCTATAAGTATTTATTGTTGTTAATTTGTATTTAGACTCAGGTTTTAATTTTTTATATTTCATGAATAAATTTATTAGTCATGTATTTTAGACAATAATTTAAAATTTTTAAGTTGATCTATAACATTAAATTTGATATTTTATTGTATGTAACCATTGTATCAATTTTAAATCAAGATAATTTGTAACTCCATCACCTCAAAAACTTTACATTATTGGCATGGCAAGCACATGATGCACAGACATGCATATAGGCAAAAACACTCATACACATAAAAAAATAAAAATAAATTATTTAAAATGGAAAAACATTGACTCTTCTCAGAAAGTAAAAGTATAGTTATAAACTCACACTTGACTATCTATACAACTGAATTAAAATAGGTATGCTGAATAATATAGCTGTACAATGTTCATTGCAACATAATATATCTCTGCAAAAATAGAAAAATAATATAAATATCTAGCAACAAAGTAATGGTAAAAATTATGTGTAGGTACATGGGTCCATCAGATACTGGCATTACAGAAGTTGTGAAACTCCATATGTGTAGCACGAATAATTAAAACCCACAGACAAAAATTGGGGTCCAACCAACATTAATTGGTTAATTTAATAAATTCCCTAATATTATAACAATCCTATATTCTTTAATTGTATTTCTTTCACTGTTATGGTTAATGCTAATTGTTCCAATCTTCAAAGAATCTAGCATGACCTGAGAGCTCAGCTCTGGGCACGCCTATATAATAATGTCTGAATTGTTAATTGAGACATGAATACCTGCCCATGGTGGGTGGCACCATTCCTTGAATTGTATCATTGATTGCATAAAAGTGGAGAAAATTAACGGTGCAGTACATGCACTGTTTCCTGATTGTGAATATGATATGACCAGTTGCCTCAAGCTCCTGCTGTATTGACTTCTTGGCCATTAACTACTCTTCCCTTGAATTCTCAGCCAGAATATACCCTTTCTTCCTTAAATTGCTTTCTTTCTCATTTACGTATTTATTTAATGTGTGTGTGTCTGTGTCTGTGTGTCTGTGTGTCTGTGTGTCTGTGTGTTTTGATGTTGGGAATGTGTCATGTGTGCCATGACTTAATGACTTATGAGTAGATCTGAGAGGACAGCTTTCAAGAGTTTTAACAGTTGTCTTTTAACAGCATTTACAATCCAGGGACCAAACAAGGTCCTCTTGTGATTAGGCTTGCCAACAAGAACCTTTTACCACTAAGTCTACTTGATAGCTATACCTGATGTTGCTTTTGTCAGAGTATTTTAATCATAAGAGAATAGGAAACTAGACAGTCACTCGAAGAATTCCTTCTCTCAATCTGCCACAGAGTAGGATTTTGTAAGTATTTTTCCTAAAAGAAATCAGTCTATAATTTTCTATGTTATTTTGAGACACTTCACTACTAGTATTAAAATAATTTTATAGAAATAAGTAGCTTTTGACTCTGATAAATTTTCATGCTCATAAGGTATTCTAAATTTTTTCCAGGAAAAAGATGAAAACACCCATTTAAATCCACAGACATGGATCTTTTGCTGTAATATTGGATAATTTCTCCGATAATTTTTCAGTCTTCAGAAGAAATTAGCATGTTGGAATAATCATCCTACATTTTGGTCAGTTGTGATAAAATTATATTTTTCTAATTAATTGTCTATAGTAATATATGTGAGTTTCATGTCTCTTAAACTTTCATTTAATATTGGAAATATATCAATTAAGAAAAATTTAGCCTCTGTTTTACCTATCAATTCTGTACCATAAGACCAAAAATAAGCATGAAGAAATTTCAACAGCCAATTCAACAAAACCACAGTTTTAGTCATTAGTGGAAGCTTTTACCTCCTAAAAAGTGAGTTCTTCAACAGTGCTGTAAACATCAAACATGAAGCAGAAATCCTGTTATCAGCTTATTTCTTGATAAGAGGATGTGCGCCTACTTCCAATGTTATTGCATAGATCCTAATAAATTTTCTTTGTAAAATTATAAAATATCATTATCTATCCTAGCATATTACTCCTAGAAGTCACCTGAGTAAACTATTGAAGCAAGAATTTGAAACATTTGTTTTAATGTTGTTAATGTTTAGAGAATAAGATGAGTAAAATTACTCGGTAGCCTCAGAGCATGTTCATTTTCTTTCAAAAATTCTTACTGACAAAAAAGAAATTTTACTACTTGTTCTAGTCTCCTTCCTGTTGCTATGATAAAACACCTGGACCTTTAGGAAATAAGGAAAGAAGGGGTTTATTTCATCTGATAACTCCAAGTCACAATCCATCAATAACTGAAGTCATGGCAGAGACTCAAGGCAGGATGTTGAAGGTAGGAATGCTTGTCATTGCACATATCAGCACCTCTTAAATTTGAAATAGCAGCCAAGGAATATAGCAGAAACCATGGAAGAATGCTTCTTGCTGGAAAGTTTGCTCATTCTTACTTCAGTGGCTTTCTTCTATACAGACCAGAATTACCTGCCCAGGTCCTCATAATCAACTGGACCATCCTATGTCAATTAACAATTATTTCAAACCCTCACAGATATATCCACAAGCTAATATGATCTAGGCAATTTCTCAATCAAAACTTCTCTCTTAGATTATCATAGACTGTGTCAACTGGAAAATTCAAGCTCATTCGATCGCTTTCAAATATAGCCAACAAATTCTAAACATTCTGTTCATTAAAATTCAGCTAAACAAAATTCATTTAAGCAAATATGAACAAATTATTATTTAAAAGCAACGTATGTGCATCTTTCCATTTTCCTTGGATATTATGGGTCATTAAGCTTTAATCACATGGTTTTATTCTAATTATGTATATTTCATATGGAGATAGAACATGTTTTTGTGTCCTACTATGCTAATGCTTATGTTCCAGAAATCACATATGAAATAAATTGTCCTTATAATTTTTAGTACACAGTGGGCCCAAACAACAAAATTTAAGTTTGATGTTGATAGATTATAATTGAACATATAAAGGAGCAAAAACATTATACAGAATAAGTGACTGTGAGGTTCCCAATCCTAGATGATACATCTTCAACACAGCCCTTACACACAGGGCTCAGGAAGTTTAATGAATGAGGGGAGAGAATGATTATAAGAGCCAGACAACAAAGACATCTGCTGTGCAATAGAATCTTCTGTACATGATAGAGAAGCAGTATTCATGAAGTCCCAACAATATGCTAATGTAAACTAGACCTATACAATTACAAGCCCAATTGACATATATATGTAGATAGGAAAATCTTATGGGCCTCACTCTTAAACAAACAGCTTCAAGCAATTAATAATTGCTGTGAGAAAGAAAAGCAGACTTCCCAAGAGATGAGCTTCCTGATAAAACTGCCAAATTCCAAGTGGTTGTTCCTAAAAGGGTATAAAGATAATCACCACTAAATGAACTAAGCAGGTTGCATTTGTGTATTTATATGTATGTGTATATTTAAAAATAACAATCAAAAAACAATAGAAAATATAAAAATTATAAAAGAAAGACATTGTAAGCCTGCCCTTTAATAAGTAGAATACAATTATTTCCAAGTAATTTACTTATTTAGAAAAACATTGCATTTAATGAATGTTATTTTTCAGTTATGATGGAAATAATATGGTATCTATACTTTTGATATTTTATAGATTAATTCTGATGGAATTTGCACACACAATTATTAATGTGTTTATTCTGAATGATTATATATGTTCTTCTGTATATGTGTTGCTTTTATTGATTAATGAATAAAGCTGTTTCATCCAATGGCTTAGCAGAGTAAAGCCAGGTGGGAAAACTGAACAGAGATATAGAAGTAGAGTAGCTGGAGTCAAAGAGAGGCCATGTAGCTGCTGAAGGTGACAGATGCACCAGAATCTTACCAGTAGGCCACAGACTCATGGTGATACGCAGATCAATAGAAATGGGTTAATTTAAGATGTAAGCGTTACTTTATAAGAAGCCTGAGCTAATAGGCTAAACAGTGTTGTAATTAATATAGTTTCGGTTTGATTATTAGCATCTGAACAGTCAGGAACAAAGAGGGCAGTCTTTGCCTACAGGATGATATTAAAACAAAGTGTCTCCCCAAAATTCTAATGTTCATAATTTATACTCTTTTAAACAAATAAGTAAAAATAACCTTACTTACAAAAGAAAATGGAAACAACTTAGATTGTTTTGTCTTTCTATTCATTCAAGTTCTTAAAATGAGCACAAGCATTGAAAATTATGATTTTATTTTGTATTCTGGTAAATTTTTATAATTTTAGAGTAATAAACCACAGTGGACTAGAAAAAAATGAGACATGACTTTTTTTATAAAGGTAGGTACAGACACATAAAACGTGTCACATGGGAAATTACAGTGGTGCAATGATAGCTTCCAGTTCACAGTTTAAGTAATCCCCAAAGTCCTGGAGCATAAAATCTTATAGAACAAACTAAGTAGCTCATATGACATATATTCCCAAATAAATTTAAAATGTACAATAAGGACTTGAATAACATAGTTAAAATGATATGACTACCACAGTACTTTTACCAAGGGTCATATAGCATTCTCACACAGAAAAACTTTGTATCTCTGCTAAGTACAGGGGAGACTATTTTAAAAGATGCTAATTATACATTGTCTTAATGCCAACAACTAAATGAAACTATGAATTAATGACAGAGGTATATCTAAAGTTACAGTCTTAAACAGTAGGTCAGAGACAAAATGAAAAATCAAAACTAAGGACCTTAAAAAATAATAAAAGCACATATTTCAAATCATCAAAATATATGTGGTAGAGAATGTTAAGGTAATATTAAGAGTGAAATCTCTCATGAATTCATCTGAAATGTCTTCTAAGTTTTATGAGATACAAGTAGAGGAACAAATGAAACAAAAAAACTAATAAATAGAGCTACATGAAAAAAAGAGAAGCAGAGTCTAGGTAACCAAGAGTGACTTCTTTAACATCCAATAAAAAATTTATAAATCTTTAGTGAGTCTAAGATAAAAGAAGTATCAAATCAATAATTGAGGTAAATATATTAATATGGAATGTAAAAATAAAAGCAAATATTTTATTCCAATAGAAAATATCAATAACTCTAGAAAAATGAGATAAATTAAATAAAAAGTTAAGAACACATACACGTTATGAAGAGGCAGAAAATCTGGCCATGGTCATCCTGCAGGGACTACTCTCCCGAACTACTGCCTCACTCTTCCTATTCCATCCCAGCTTACACCCAGGAAACCACTCCCCTCTTCCTCCCTTCTTCGGGGCCATAAGATTTCCCAGCTCAGCCATTTTGGGTGCTGGGATAGAGTAGTGAGCACAATCGGGCAGAAGTTCCATTGTTTCAATAGTCTGCCTGCAGCAAGGTAGGCCTTTGGTCTGTGAAGTCCCTGGCCACCTAGGGGCTCTGATCCTGTACCAGAAGATCTATCAGAGGGGTCCTTGGCCATAAAGGGAAACTGATCCTGAACCAGAAGATCCATCGGGGAGCATTTCAAGGAAGAGATGAGCAGGTGCCAATGCAAGAATCCCTCCAACAATCTGAAAACCAACATGAAAACACAGGAACCCAGCAAACTTACAACAGTAGGACTTGAACACCCTAATCAAGAAGAAGTAGAAAAATTGACTTTATGAAAGTGATAGAGTAACTTAAACAGGAGGTGAAACCCTCCCTTAAAGAAATGGATGAGAAGAATAACAAAAAGTTTGAAGAAATGAGTAAATCTCTAAATGATATCCTAGCAAACCAAGAAAAAACAATCAAACATATAATGGAAACAGTTCAAGACTTGAAAACTGAAATGGAGGCAATGAAGAAAATACAAACTGAGGGCTGGCTGGATACGGAAAATCTAGTTAACAAAAAGAGACTACAGAAACAAGCATAACCCAAAGAATACAAGAGATAGAAGAAAGAATCTCAGATTATTAAGACACCATAGAGAAAATAAACACACTGATCAAAGAAAACAGCAAATCCAATGAATTCTCATCACAAAACATTCAGGAAATCTGGGACACAATAAAAAGACCAAAACTAAGAAAAAATAGGAGTAGATGAAGGAGAGGAATTACAGCTCAAAGGCCCAGAAAATATATTCAATAAAATTATAGAAGAAAACTTTCCTAACCTAAGGAAAGATATTCCAATGAAGGTTCAAGAAGCATACATAACACAGAATAGACTGGATCAAAAAAAAAAAAACATCCCCTCACTATATAATAATTAAAACACAAAACATACAGAATAAAGAAAGAATATTAAGAGCTGCAAAGGAAAAAGGTCAAGGAACTTATAAAAGTAAACTTATCAAACATACACCTGACTTCTCTATGGAAACCATGAAAGCCAGAAGGTCCTGGATAAATGTATTGCAGAAACTAAGAGACCGTGGATGCAAGCCCAGACTATTATACCCAGCCAAGCTTTTGTTCACTATCAATGGAGGAAACAAAATATTCCAGGATAAAAACAAATTTAAACAATATGTAGCCATAAATTCAGCCTTACAGAAAGTAATAGAAGAAAAATCATAAACCAAGGAGTCCAACAATGCCCATAATAACTCAGACATCTAGCGATCCTTCACCAGCACAACTCAAAGAAGGGAAAGACACAAACTCTACTACCAAAAAAAAAAAAAAAAAAAAAAAAAAAAAAAAAAACAATATCCAGATTTAACAAACACTAGTCACTAATATCACTTAATATCAATGGATTCAATTCAACTATAAAAAGGCACAGGCTAAGAGATTGGATATGAAAACAGAATCCAACATTCTGCTGTTTACAAGAAACGTCCCTCAATCACAAAGACAGACATGTACTCAGAGTAAAGGGTTAGGAAACGGTTTATCAAGCCAATGGTCCTAAGAAGTAAGCAG
This sequence comes from Arvicola amphibius, assembly GCF_903992535.2. NCBI lineage: Eukaryota > Metazoa > Chordata > Mammalia > Rodentia > Cricetidae > Arvicola > Arvicola amphibius. Next base: position 127,591,464 of record NC_052065.1, on the reverse strand, counting down.
GTGTGGCCATACTAATTTCTAACAAAGTTGACTTCAAACTAAAACAAATCAGAAGAGATGGAGAGGGACATTTTATACTCATAACAGGAACAATCCATCAGGATGAAGTCATCCTGAATATCTATGCCCCTAATATAAAATCACCCACTTATGTAAAAGAAACATTACTAAAACTGAAGGTAGCCATCAAACCACACACACTAATAGTAGGAGACTTTAACACTCCTCTCTCACCAATGGACAGGTCAATCAGACAGAAAGCTAACAGAGAAATAAGAGAATTAATGGAGGTAATGAATCAAATTGACTTAACAGACATCTATAGAACATTCCACCCAAATAGGAAAGACTATATCTTCTTCTCTGCAGCTCATGGCACCTCCTTGAAAATTGACCACATACTCGGTAACAAAGCAAACTTCCACAGATACAAAAAAATATTAGTAACCACCTGTGTCTTATCTGATCACCATGGAATAAAATTAGAATTTAACAATAATTCTACTCCCGGAAAGCCTACAAACTCTTGGAAGCTGAACAGTCAACTACTGAACCACCCCTAGGTCAAGGAAGAAATAAAGAAAGAAATTAAAGTCTTCCTTGAATTCAATGAAAATAAAGACATAACATTGTAACATACCCAAACCTATGGGACACTATGAAAGCAGTGCTAAGAGGAAAGTTCATTGCTCTAAGTGCCCATATTAAGTAAATGGAGAAAGCTCACTTTAGAGACTTAATAGCACAGCTGAAAGTCCTAGAAAAAAAAAGAAGCAGACACACTCAGGAGGAATAGAAGATTGGAAATAATCAAACTGAGGGCTGAAATCAACAAAATAGAAACACAGAAAACAATCCAAAGAATCAATGAAACAAAGAGCTGGTTCTTTGAGAAAGTCAGCAAAATTGACAAACCTTTATCCAAATTAATCAAAAGACAGAGAGAGAACATGCAAATTAACAAGATCAGAAATGAAAAGGGGATATAACAACAAACACTGAGGAAATTCAGAGAATCATTAAGTCTTACTACAAAAGCTTATATGCCACAAAGTTGGAAAATGTAAAAGAAATGGACTTGTTTTTAGATAAGTACCAATTACCAAAATTAAATCAAGACCAGGTGAACAATTTAAATAGACCTATAAGTCATGAGGAAATAGAAGCTATCATAAAAATCCTACCAACCTAAAAAGCCCAAGACCTGATGGTTTCAATGCAGAATTTTATCAGAACTTCCAGGAAGAGCTGATACCTATTCTCCTTAATGTGTTTCACATAATAGAAACAGAAGTCATTGCCAAACTCTTTTTATGAAGCTACAGTCACCCCAATTCCAAAACCAAACAAAGACCCAACCAAGAAAGAAAATTACAGACCAATCTCATTCATGAACACTGATGCAAAAATTCTCAATAAAATTCTGGCAAACATAATCCAAGAACATTAAAAAAAATTATCCATTATGATCAAGTAGGCTTCATCCCAGAGATGCAGGGCTGGTTCAACATATGCAAATCTATCAATGTAATCCATTATATAAATAAACTGAAGGAAATAAAACCATATGATCATTTTATTAAATGCAGAAAAAACATTTGTCAAAATTCAACACCCCTTTATGATAAAGGTTTTGGAGAGGTTAGGGATACAAGAATCATACCTAAATATAATAAAAGCAATATATAGCAAGCCAACAGCTAATATCAAATTAAATGGAGAGAAACTCAAAGCCATCCCATTAATTCAGGAACAAGGCAAGGCTGTCCACTCTCACCATATGTCTTCAACATAGTTCTAGAAGTCCTAGCAAAAGCAATAAGACAACATCAGGAGATCAAGGGCATTCAAATCGGAAAGAAAGAAGTCAAACTTTCATTATTTGCAGATGATATGATAGTGTATATTAGTGACCCCTAAACCTCTACCAAAGAACTCCTACAGCTGATAAATACCTTCAGTGAAGTGGCAGGCTGCAATATCAACTCAAAAAAATCAGTAGCCCTCCTATACACAAAGGACAGAGAAGCAGAGAGGGAATTCAGAATAACTTCAACTTTTACAATAGACACAAATAGCATAAAGTATCTTGGGGTAACCCTAACCAAGGAAGTGTAAGAACTGTTGGACAAGAACTTTACGGCACTGAAGAAAGATATTGAAGAGGGCACTAGAAAATGGAAAGACCTCCCATGCTCTTGGATGGGTAGGATCAACATAGTAAAAATGGTAATTCTACCAAAGGTAATCTATAATTTCAACACAATTCCCATTAAAATCCCAATGAAATTCTTCACAGACCTTGAGAGAACAATAATCAACTTTATTTGGAAAAACAAAAAAACTCAGGATAGCCAAAACAATCTTATACAATAAAGGAACTTCTGGAAGCATTACCATCCCTGACTTCAAACTCTATTACAGAGCTACAGTAATCAAATCAGCTTGGTACTGGCATAAAAACAGAGAAGTCCACTAATGGAATCGAATAGAAGACTTGGATATTAACCCACAAACCTATGAACTCCTGATTTTTGACAAAGGAGCTAAAAGTATACAATGGAAGAAAGAAAGAATCTTCAACAAATGGTGCTGGCACAACTGGTGGTCAACCTGTAGAAAAATGAAAATAGATCTATATCTCTCACCATTCATAAAACTCAAGTCCAAATAGATTAAATATCTCAGTATCAATCTGAACACACTGAACCTGATAGAAAAGAAATTGGGAATTAGTCTACAACATATGGACACAGGAGACCACTTCCTATGTATAACCCCTTTAGCATTGACAATAAGGGCAATATTGAATAAATGGGACCTCCTAAAACTGAGAATCTTCTGTAAATGAAAGGACACTGTCATTAAGACAAAAAGGCAACCTACTGATTGGGCAAAGATCTTCACCAACCCCACAATGGACAAAGGTCTGATCTCCAAAATATATAAAGAACTCAAGAAACTGGACTTCAAAATGCTAATTAAGCCAATTAAAAATGGGGTACTGATCTGAACAGTGAATTCTCAACAGAAGTATTTTAAATGGCCAAAAGACACTTAAGGTCCTGCTCAACCTCCTTAACCATCAGGGAAATGCAAATCAAAACAACTTTGAGATACCATCTTACACCTGTCACAATGGCTAAAATAAAAAACATCAATGATACCTTTGCTGGAGAGAATGTGGAGTAAGGGCAACACTCATCCATTGCTGGTTGGAATGCAAACTTGTGCAACCACTTTGGAAAGCAGCGTGGTGGTTTCTCAGGAAATTTGTGATCAACCTACCACAGGATCCAGCAATACCATTCCTGGGAACATACTCAAAAGATGCCCTAGCATACTACAAAAGCATCTGTTCAACTATGTTCATAGCAGCATTATTTGTAATTGTCAGAACCTGTAAACAACCTAGATGTCCCTCAATGGAAGAATGGATAAAGATGTGTGGAATATATACACATTAGAGTACTACTCACTGGAAAAAAAAAAACAAAAAACAAAAAAAAAAAAAACAATGCCATCTTGAATTTTGCATGCAAATGGATTGAAATAAAGAACACTATCCTGATTGAGGTAACCCAGACCCAAAAAGATGAATATGGTATGTACTTACTCTTTAGTGGATTCTAGCCATAAATGAAGGATATTTAGTCTATAATTCATGATCTTAGAGAATCTAAATAGGAAGGTGAACCCCCTCAAAACATGTAGTTTTCCTCCTTGATATTGGAAGTAGATAAAATTTCCAGGCAAAAATGTAGAGCTTGGGTTTGGGGTGGGATGTGGATAAGGGGAGGTGGGGAGAAAGAAGTGAGAAGGGGAGGATGGGGAGAATTTGGGGGATTGGGACAGTTGAGATGAAGGAGGGATGGATATGTGAGCAGGGAAGTATATATCTTAATTAAGTGAGCCATTTGAGTGTTGGGAAGATACTGGACTCTAGAGGGCTTCCAAGGTGTCCAAGTATTCCAGCTTGTTCTTTGAGCAGCTGAGGAGAGGGCACCTAAATTGGCCCTATACTATAGCCACTCTGATGAATATCTTGTATACCACCATAGAACCTTCATCTGGTAATGAATGGAGATAGAGACAGAGCCCCACATTGGAGTACCAGACTGAGCTCCCAAGGTCCAAATGAGGAGCAGAAGGAGAGAGAACACGAGTAAGGAAGTCAGGTCCGCGAGGGGTGTGCCCACCCACTGTGATGGTGGGGCCAATCTAATGGGAACTCACCAAGGCCAGCTGGACTGGGTCTGATAGAGCATGTGATCAAACTGGACTCTCTGAATGAGGCTTACATGGAGGGCTGACTGAGAAGCCAAGGACAATGGCACTGGGTTTTGATTCTACTGCATGTACTGGCTTTGTGGAAACCTAGTCTGTTTGGATGCACACCTTCTTAGCCCAGGATGAAGAGGGGAGGACCTTGGACTTCCCATAGAGTAGGGAACCCTGACTGCTCTTTGGACTGGAGAGGGAGGAGAAGGAGGAATGGGGGAGGGGGAGGGATATGGGTGGAGGGGAGGAGGTGAAAATTTGTAATAATAATAATAATAATAATAATAATAATGATGATGATGATAAAAAAGAAAAGAAAATCTTAACATGATTAGAACAAGTAAAAGTATGAACTTAATAAGACATTGTTTACCAACAAAATTAGCAAAACTGTATTTCTTTGAAAATTTTTATTATTTTATAATTATATATATATATATACATATATAATGCATTTTGATAGTATCTCTGTTTTTCTTAACTGGTAAATGCTATGCAACATTTGAAAAATAAAACTTACCGATATCTTTCTCCAATACTTCCACAATTTAGAACAGTAGAGAACATTCCCCAATCTATTCTGAGGGTAACATTATTCTAATAACAAAACTGCATAGAAACTCTTAACAAAAATAAAGCTACAAGGTAAAGGCTCACAGATTTATATGAAAAAGTCTCAAGTATATACTAGTTTACTCAATCAAATAAGATATTAGAAGAATTATTTATAATGACCCTACTGCCAGGATGTAAATCCATATAATACACCTAAATATTAATAGGAGAAAAAAGTCTTATCTAATCATCTTATTTGATACTGTAATACAATTAGATTAATCAACAAAATTTTCTAATGAATGAACAATAACAGAAAACCATGAACAAATAGAAAATTCCTTAATAATAAAGAACAATTATGTAAAGAACAAGATGGGCATCATACATAATAATGACTGAAATACGATGAAGGCATTTAATTTCATCACGGTTACTAAACATTTTAGTTGAGATTCTAGGTGCTGTTATCAAATAAGAAAATAAATTAACAGTCATCAAAATAATGAAGGAAGAATTAAAACTATATTCATAAGAGCATGACCTTTATGCAAACACATACATATTTATAAAACCCAAGGAAGTAGCAGTGAAATTCTAATAATTCTAAATATTCTAACAAAGCTGTAAGGTAGAAAATCTCATGCTAAATTAATTAGTATTTCTGTATAGAAAAAATAGAAAAGAAAATAGAAAAATAAATGACAGCTTTCCAGAAGCAGCCACGATGATAGAATCATCTAAGAAAGCTGGAGTAGAATCACAAGTTGGAGATCAGTTTGGGGTACCTAAGGCAGGTAAAAATTGGTGATACAGCACTTGCCTCATTTTCACAAGGCTTCTGTGTTCATTCAAAATGCTTCCACATTGTAAAATATGTTGAAAAGCACTTTAAATGATGATCAAATGTTTAGTCAATGAAAACTACAAAACACTGTAGAGAGAAATCCCTAAGTAAATTCACAAGAAATCTGTATTTCTTATTTATTATCAGGAAGGATCAATGAACTAACAAAGTCCTTATGTTTTCTTTAGGATTTGCATTTGTATTTATGGTATATATGAGTCCATATTTTTCTTGTGGTTTCTTTATTAATTTGACTGTTAAGCAATACTGATCTTACAGAATTCTATAAAATTTCCCCCCTTTCTCACAGTTTGGAAAGGTGTTATTATTTAAATGCTTTCACTATGCAGTTTGGTAGTAATTCACCACTGAAACTCTTAAGGACTATACTCTTTGTCGTCTAGTAATTCAACACATGATTATTTCAGTATTATTCAAATTTATTGTTTTTTCCTGTATGTAATTTTTTATAACCCACTTTATTTTGTAAAGTTATAGGCAATATATCCTGATATATCCTTTAATACAATAACTTAATTTTTGTAGGTAATTTTTATCAACATATCTAAAGTTCCTCAACAATATTAATCTTTTCAAATTAGTAAAATTTGAATTTATTATCTCTACTGTTTTAGTATGTGTTTTTTATTATACTAATTTTTACTTTTATCTCAATCATTTATGTATATTGGAATCATGTGGCTCTCCCAGGGTTCTTGTCGCTGTGGTTTCATGTGCTTAAAATGAAAATTTAAATATTGAGTCATGGTATATTTAACTTATACATAGGCAACTAAAGCTACAATTTTCCCCAAAGGGTACAACTTTTCAAGTCTTGGTATACACAATGTCTTTATTTTCATTCATATCAAAATACGTTCTCTATACTGTATGATTCCTTTTTAAGCATATGTTTTTTAGTTTGCAAATTTCCTAAATTTCTTTGTGTTTTGATAACTTGAAACATTCTTTTATGGCTATAGAACATTTTAAATATATAGAAATCTGCATTGTGCCCTGACATTTGCTCGCTATTGGAATGATACAAATTGAGGTTTTTCTCATTTCATGTGGACTATTTTGTATATCCCTATATGTTCTATTCATCTCCTTAGTGTTTGACAGTGCTTCATTTTTTTCTTAAATTGAATTCTGTTGCTCTATTTGTTAATGAATGCTAATGACCTAGATGTCTTTATCTAGATGTATGCTACCCTTCATTTTATATTTTACTTTGTAAAGAAATATTTAAACAGAAGTGTGTTTTCTCAAATAGTTGTGCCATGTCCCAGTCACACATTGTGTGACATTTTGAATGAAAATGGCACTAATAGGCTCATATATTTGAATACCTGGTCTTCAGTTGGTGAGATGGTTCAGGACAGATTAGGAGCTATGGCATTGTTGAAAGGATATGGCATTGGGGTTAGGGTTTTTGATGAGTCTTTATATGATAAAGATAAATAGTGATGATAATATGGATAAAAATTATCTTTCTGAATAATTTTTTGTTATAAAATATCAGCATTGTGGCAGTTCTAGTCAGATTGTCTGTTTTATTCTTAGTCACATGAGAAATTTGTGTTTATTTATTTATTGCCTTAAAATTTTCACAGTATTTATTATTATACTCTTTCTTTATAGCACTTATTATTTTTCATGGTTCTGGATAATTTTAAACAAGGCCTCATGTACACTAAAAAAGGTGATCTGTAACTGGGCTATATTCCAAATCCTTTCCCAGGTACTTTTATGTGTTACATTTTTATTGATTGTCCCTTTTTTAATTTGTATTTTAGTATATGACCAGCTTTTCACAAGTTATCGCTTTTACCTTAGATAAAAAGTAGCAGAAATACCAAGGAATATAGACATATCTGCTAAAGGTTATGTTTTCTAAGCTAAAATCATTGTTATAGTCTTAGACTATCTCAACGGTTAGAATGAAGCTATGGGAAGAGTCCAACCTTTACTTCTTAACTGTTAGATGTAGTTTGAAACTGAGAGAGTACAGCCTAGAAAGAAGAAAATCTTCTGAGACATGTCTAAATATCAAAAGTTTTGTGATGGGGTTATAAAGGAGGTCAGAATGTATAGCACTGGAGCAAACCACAAGAACCAAATGGCTTCTTCTTTGCATCCAAGTCCTTTTTAATGTCTTCAAATATTTTAGCTAGTGTGGTATGTCATCATTTTGAGCCACATTCTAACGATTTAAAAAAAATTCAACATTTGTAATCTCACCATTCTGGGATAGAAACTGGAGGACTATTGCAAGTCAGAGGTTATTTTGGCCTATAATATTTAGCAAATTCCAGGTCAGTATGTTGGTCTGATATATAAAGCAAATTCCAGGACAGTCAGGACTGAATAGAAAGTACCAGAAACTGGAAAATAAAGTCAATGGGAAGAGTGAGGAGGATGTGTATATTTCCTAAATTTCAGTGTCTACAAAACAGAGCTGGAGATATTAAGAGATACTGGCACCATCCTCCATTTATCTGAGCTCTAAACTGAGATGTGAAAAGAAAGAGTAGCCTTCACATTTTTCTGCCTACATTTGAGCTTAAATAGTCCAAATTTGAGGTTGTAATCACTTTTCAAATACCAGTGTCTTTATCAGCTATATATTACTACAAAAAAGTTATTTAAATACTGTGTGTTGTTTATATCATGGTTACTTGGTAAGAGAAATTCTATGGAACTTCTTGATCTCTCATTCTAGAAGTGTTTCTCTGTACATAAGGAATAAGAATAATAGTATATAATGGAGTTCCATCAAAACCTGGAGCTTTAAGAACTATCGTCTTGAAGGTTTTCAGAAAACTAGTTGGAGAAACACTTTAATGGGACCACAAATACGTGCTTAATCAGTAGGATCATTGATAGCTTAGAAATTTGTGAAATGAAATATTTCTTAAATTAAGTCAGGATTTTGATAACAAACATTTATAGTCATTTTATGTTGCGATATACTTCTTGGATGAATGTCCTGTGCAAATGATAAAGTAGCTTTAACTTAATTTTTCAATAGGTTTTTATCAGTGTTGTAGTAAGTAGTAATAAATTTTATATTTGTTAAATGGGTTTCTCAAAGTATTTTTAGTGCATTTTATTTTTGTTGGAATCAGTGAACACCTGCATACCTCCAACGTATTAAGTAGAATAATGCTTGTGCATTTGTGCAATAATATATATGATTTTAAAATCCTCAAAATTAAATTGATGTATGTTTTTTAGTATGAGTAAAAGTATTTTAACTAACAAAAGTAACTATTTATTTCATCAATCTTACTAAAATTATTTACATTTGACTTCCATGTTTGTATAACTAGTTTTTTTCTGCCTTCCTTCACAATTACATACTCAGTAGACTCAGTTATGGGTCTTTCATCATGGCTATTACCTCTACCGTCATATTTTACTGTTCTATATATTTTTTTCTGACTTTCTTGTGTATCTTATATTAAATTTTTGTCAGGTTCATATATTCAATCTTATTTCTCAAGTTAGTTTTTGAATCTCAACTATTTCCTTATGTTTGTTAATTTTATTTGGATGGGACATCTTTACAGGGAGATGTCAAGGCCTTGTAGATATTCTTTTCTTGTCACTACAGCTGATTTACAATGAGTTTCTTGGACAATAGATTGAGTTTCTACCAAGGTGTTAGTAGAGAAAGAAAATGGGAAAGGTTTACTTACCACAAATTTCTCTTTCAAATTTAGAAACCTAATTTATTAGTAAACAATGGTCTCCCCAGCATAGATTTCTCTAAATGGAAAAGATTCTGCTTTTGCCAATGAGACTAAATTAATAAGCATTATTTGTAGAAGGAAGCCGCGGGGCTGAGTCCTGCCACCCGGCTAGCTTTACCCAAAATAATTACACGGAAACTGTATTCTTTTAAACACTGCCTGGCCCATTATCTGTAGCCTCTTATTGGTTAATTCTCACATCTTCCTTTAACCCATATTTAGTAATCCATGTAGCACCACGAGGTGTGGCTTACCAGGAGAGATCTTAACCTGTGTCCATCTCAGAGAGGAGAAGCATGGAGACTCACTATGGTGACCTCCTGAAGCGTCTCCCCACTCCTGCTCCCCAGCATTCTGTTCTGTCTACTCCGCCTACCTAATTTTCTGTTCTCTTAAAGAGCCAAGGCAGTTTTCTTTATTAATTAACCAATGAAAGTAACATAGACAGATAACTCTCCTCCATCATTTCCCCTTTTTCTGTTTAAACAAAAAAGAAAGGCTTCAACTTTAACATAGCAAAATTACATATAACAAAACAGTTATCAAGCAAGTATTACAGTTACAATATTTAGATTTATTTTATCTTTTATCATAACTAAGGAAAGCTATAACTATCTATTTATTCTTCAACTCCATCAAAGACTCCAGAAGGATATAATACTACCTAAGTAAACAAGAAATATGCAACTGTCAACCTCTAGAAATGACAGAGACAATTCGCTGCCTGGACAGTCACCCAAAGTTCCTGGGATTAAGGCGTGTGCCACCACTGCCCAGCTTAAATTAGGAAATCTTATTCATCTTCTTAAAGGAATAATATTTATCATTAAAGATACATTGAGGACTCAGAATATCAAGCTTAAATGCTTGTCTTCTACAATTATAAACTCTGCATAGCATTTGTCACGTTATCTCACCTTTTTGTGTCTTTTTTCCAACATCTATGAAAAGTTTATCATGGCAGACAAATGAGAGAATATTTTTGAAGAACTTAGAATGATGCCTGATATATAGTAACTGTACTAGACTAAAAACACAAACAGTAAATCATGAAAAGGAAAAGAAGGAAAAAAGAAAGAAGGAAGGAAGAAACTTTAGAAATGGCTCAGTAGTAAAATTATTTTCTGATGACCAGAGCTTGACTATTAGCTCTCACCTAAGGCAGTTCAAAGCTACCTATAATGACACCTCCTGAAAGATCTGAGTCCTCTGGCCTCCATAGGCACTAGCACTCACATCCTCCAACACACAATTTAAAATAATAAAATATATCTCTAAAAAGGTAGCACAATGACAACAATGAATGAAAGAAAAACTACCATGGTACACAGTATTAGGGATAAGTAATTGCCAGATTTAAGTTGATATAATACATGTTTTGTCTTTTTGAAGGAAGACATGAGACTGAGTTCTGAACTACTACTTCTGAAAGAACAGCAGTCTAGAAATGAAAGTGACACATTTAATTTCATGTAGCTCACATCTGAAGATCAAAGTAAGCTAAAAGATAGTTGGAACATATCACCTGGCACTTCCTTCAATAATATGGACAATTAAACACAATGTGGACTTCGGTAGTGTCACTCAATTCCTCCTGAAATCATTCCAGGTTAAATAATACAAATTATGCTAAATAGTTATTCCCATGATGCTGAGAGTTGAATAATTGTAGAAGGAAACTGCGGGGCTGTGCCCTGCCACCCGGCTAGCTTTACCCAAAATAATTACACAGAAACTGTATTCATTTAAATACTGCCCGGCCCCTGGCCCATTATCTGTAGCTTCTTTTTGGTTGATTCTCATATCTTCCTTTAACCCATATTTAGTAATCCGTGTAGCACCACGAGGTGTGGCTTACCAGGAGAGATCTTAACCTGCGTCCATCTAAGAGAGGAGAATCATGGTGACTGCCTGAAGCGTCTCCCCACTGCCTCCTACCCCTTTTCCCACAATTCTGTTTTGTCTACTCCGCCTACCTAATTTTCTGTCTCTTAAAGGGCCAAGGCAGTTTTCTTTATTAATTAACCAATGAAAGTAACATAGACAGATAACTCTCCTCCATCATTTCCCCTTTTTCTGTTTAAACAAAAAAGAAAGGCTTCAACTTTAATATAGCAAAATTACATATAACAAAACAGTTATCAAGCAAGTATTACAGTTACAATATTAAGTAAAGCCAGAGATATCCATATAAATATTTTATATATTAATTAAATGTGTTTTGTCACATTCTTAACTTATTTACTTGGTCATTTGAAAGATAATGATTTTGCCTGTATAAGGAAGCACAATGGAAATACATGGAGCTAGTAATATTTGATTTACAATGCTCCTTAAAAGAAGTTTTGGACTATTGACTTTTGGACAAGATGCTTCATTTTTTCCACCTTACACTTCTTTTTGTGTAAAATAGACAAACTGAATCTAAAATTTCAATCGTATTGAAACAATTAAATAAGATATGTCATCAGGTATGGTGCCTTATAGCCAAAAGATGTGACTAAATACCATATCTTCTTTATATGTATTTTCTTTATATGCATATATATTTATAGATTTTTATATAACCTTGTGTTTTCTTCAAAGTAGGTTTCATTTTTTGTTAATATCTTAACACAGAATAATTTTTTTTCTTCCTTGATCTTTTTCTTAAAATTTCTATATATGTTATTAACATGTACCTGTCTACAAAGTCAAAAGGTGTCTATTTTTAGACTCGCCAGAGAAGTGACTTCCATAGTTTTCCCTGTATTTAATAACTGTGGTGGGCTGAAGGAGAATATCCCCTATGTTTGAGAGCTTGGTCCTCAGTTGCAGAAAGTGTTAAGGAAGGGCTAGGAGTTGTGGCCTTGCTGTGGAATAATCCTTCTGTATGCTGTGAAGATGAGTTGCTCTATTTGTTAATTAAAAGCTGATTGGCATATTTCTAGACTGCATTTGGGGGCAAAGAGCATGTTGGGGAGATGGACAGAATCAGAGGAGATACCATGAGATGCATAGAGAGCAGGATGGGCACTATGTAGATGAGGTAAATGAGCTTCAGAGCAGCATATAGATGAAGAGAAATGTGCTAATGAAATTATAAGAGCTAGCTAAAAACAAGTTGAACATTTATAATTAATATTAAGATTTTGTGTGGTTATTTGAAAAGCATAGCTGGAGGGGCATAGCTAACTGGTGGTCTAGACAGAAGTTTCTATATAGTGATATTTTACTTATGTTTAAATAAATTAAACTTCCTTAAAGATCAGAAGAGCAAAGTTAAGCCACTGGAGATCAGACAGTGATCTTTAATCCCAGGATTTGGGAGACAGAGGCAGATGTATCTCTGCGAGCTCAAGGACACCCTGTGATACATAAGATAAATGCAGAAACAAATCAAGGGGGTGATGGTTCACACTTTTATTCCCAGGACTAGAGGTATTATAAAATCGGAGGTGAAAGAGTCTTAGGCTACTTAGTCTGCTTTTTCTGCTTAGCTTGCAATTGTCCAACCATTGAAGAGGTAAGACTTCTCTATTAGCTTGACTACTTTGCTTTTCTGGTTTTCAGGTTGAACCCCAATATGTCTGTTTTTTATTATTATTCATGCTACAATTTTTCCTACATGGCCTTTTTAGAAGAGATATGCTACTTGGCAAATGGGGTTTGGGGTTTCAAAAGCTCACCCCAAGTCTAGTGTTTCTTTCTTTCTCTCTCTCTCTCTCTCTCTCTCTGTCTCTCTCTCTCTCCCTCCCTCCCTTCCTTCCTCTCTCCCTTCCTCTCTCCCTTCCTCCCTCCCTCCCTCCCTCCTTCTCTCCCTCCCTCTTCCTCTCTCCATACAACTTGCAAATCTCATTTGATGTTTACTTTAGTACCATGCCTGTCTCTCTGCCATCATACTCCAAACGAGGATCATTCCAAGCTCATCCTGTGGAACTGTAAGCAAGCCCCCAATCAAATGCTTTCTTTTAAGTTGCTTTGGTCATGGTGTCTCATCACAGCATATGAAAAGAAACTGAAACCAAAGTTGATTCCCAGGGCTGGTCATTGCTGTGACAAGCCTTACCGTGCTGTTTATTTAGAATGTGAAAGAATTTGGAACTTTGGACTAGAAAATCAGATGAAGGATATAAGTGGAGCTTAATGATTCATCCTAGTAGGAACATAGAAGACATCAGTACTAAGAACTATATGAACTATCATGTCAAATCTCAAAAGGTTTCTTGGGGTAATAATGTTAGCAACTCATCTAGAGACAATTTTTTTTTTAATTTTTGATAAAGAATGTGGAAATTTTTTGCCCTTGTCCTAAGTGTTGACATGAGGTTAAACTGAAAGGAGATTTCAAATCAACCAAGTAATGACTGTCATGTCATTGTTAGTGATTAATCTTAGGCAGATCTACAATAAACAATAAAAAAGAAGGACAAAGAAAAAACAAAATGTACACTCTGAAGAGAAAAGGACAAACAAGAAATGAAACGTTAGAGCCAAGTCATGTGTTCAAGGAAGTTCAAAGTTTAAACACAGGCCTTATTAAAAATGGAATAAATACCTCCAGGATGAGACACTACCCAGATAGTACCAGACCTTGTGAAAAAGAAATTCCTTTAAATTATATCCTAAAGCAAAGGAAAGCTAACTCAATATTTAAAGGTATCAACAAATCAAATTGGATGCAAATGCAGTTTAAGGAGGGGTCCAGATTCCATCTCAAACTAACAGGACTTGGCAATATTGGTCATATGGTTCTGGATGTAGAGTCAGGAAAGATACAGGAGTAAAGAATTTGTAGTATCTTTTCTCTGTGTTACAGAATGCTACCTGTCTGCCTGTTGTCATGCCCCTCACTATGATGGTCATGGACTCATCATCTGAAACAGTAAACAAGACCAAAATTAAATGTTTTATTTTATAAGTTGCTGTGGTAGTAGTGGTGTGTCATTATAGCAATAAAAAAGTATCAAAGACAAGTACTGATTCCAACTTGTACATGTTATTCCACCAATTTGCTAGGAGAAGCTGACTTCACTCATCATGGTATTAGAAGGAAGGATCAGATGAAACCACTTTGAACAGTATATTCTCCCAGGTCTCCGCAACTCTTCTTTTCCCATCCACTCCCCCCCAGTCTCCTTTCAGGAAAAAGCAGGCCTCCAAGAGACAACAATAAAACACAACAATACAAAATACCAAAACAAATAAAAGCCTTCACAAGGATAAAGCCCTCATACCAAGCCTGAATAAGTCAGCCCAAAAAGATGAAACAAGTCCCAAGAGCAGGCACAAAGCCCCAGAGACACACGGGCTCTCAAAGTAAGGAGGCCCACAAAAACAACACGCTAATAGCCATGTAACATACACAAAGGACATGGTGCAGACTCATGTAGGCCTTTATGCTTACTGTTTCAGTCTCATATGAGCCCTGCTTAGTTGATTCAGTATGACATGTTCTCCTGGTGTACGCCATCTCCCATGACTCCTACAATCTTTCTTTTCCTCCCTCGCTTTGGTATGGTTCCCCATACTCCAAGAGGGGAAATCTAATGGAGACTCCACTTCAGACTCTGTTCACATTATGTCTACCTGTGGGTCTCTGCATCTGATCCCATCTGCTGCCACAAGAATCCTCTCTGATGAAGACTGAATAAGGCATTAATCTAGGAGTAAAGCAGAATACCCTTAGGAATATCATTAGGGATGCCAATTCCTAATGATATACTGCTATACTCATAGATTGGTTTCTAGCCCAATTATCATCAGAGAGGATTCCTCTGGCAGCAGATAGGAGTAGAGAGATGCAAAGACCTGCAGGCAGCACTCCAGGAACCCCAAAGGAGAGGAGGATGAAGGATTGCAGGAGGAGTCAGAGCATAAGAACAACATCAGGAAAACGTGGCCCACAGTATCAACTAAGCAGGCTAAGAGGGCTCTGAAGGGCTCACAGAGACTGAAGAAAAAATCACGGAGCTTGTATGGGCCTGAACTAGGTCCTCTCTATATATTCTATGGTTGCAAAGCTGGGTGTTCTAGTGGGAGGCCTAACATTGGTAGTGGGAGTGTCTGACTCTTTTGTCTGTTCTTGGTATCCTTTTCCTCATATTGGGTTGCCTCATCCAGCCTTAAGAGGAGGGTTTGTGCCTTGTGTTATTGTATCCATTTGTGCTGAATTCAGTTGATATCACTGAAAGGCTTGTTCTTTTTCTGAAGGGAAATGGAGGTGGAGTGGATCTAGTGAACAGAAGAGGCATAAGTTGGGAGACTGGGAAGAGTGGAGGGAGGGAAACTGTGGTCAGGATGTAATGTATGAAAGAAGATTTTTTTTTTAAAAAAAAGAATCATTTTATTGATTTTTTTCCCAGTCATTTTGTGTTCTACCCTGTGTTTCTGGTTCCTAGTCATAGGCAGTAAAGGTCATAAAATCCGTTTAGTTTCATGGGCCTCAAACCAGACATTTTTTTTTTTGTGCCAGCATTGCTCCAGGACATTTTGCAAGCAAAACAGATTATAGGTAGTGGGTTTTGTGGCTGGATTGGTGTGCAGAATTATCTTTTCATACTCTGCAGTGTACCTTCCCACACCAAAAAGACTATAGTGTAAGGTAGAAGGTTCCATGCAGGCAACAGTTTGACCTCTCTATATTATTTTTTCAAAAGTCCATAAAAACAAAACTGTGGTAATGAACTCCATGTGTTTTAGTTCTCAAAGAAACACAACAATTCTTGTAAATGACTGTATTAAATCCCCAAGATTATGACCAAAATGACATTACAAATTATGATTACCATATGGTACAAAGGAAGGAAACAAATTGCAAATCATTTAAGAATCTTCAGGGAAAGTAGTAATAGCTTCAGACAGCACAAGGATAGAGAAAATTATACTGAAGACTCTTCTGGTTTTTAACAGTTATACTAGTAGCTTCTTGTATTTCATGTTAAAAATATCAAATTATTTGTCTAATTACGGGGGATAACTTCATACATCTATTTATGTTTACAAAGAGGTTAAATGCTTAGTAAATGCTGAACTAGGTAATAAATAAACCAGACACTCATCATTTTTATACCAATTCTTCAATATAGTAAAAAGTGGCATTATGCATGTCAAAGAGGTAAATTAGTTTTATAATAATACTTAGGTGAAATAAGGCATGGAAAAACATTGCCAATTTTAGAATTAAGGTCTCTACAGTAAGAGAAATTTAAGCTAGATATAAATAAAAAGTAATGTGATAAAGAGTGGCCATTGAGGTGGGATAAAGAAACTTAAATAATATTACTAATAATGTTAATAAGCTAAATTTATGTGGTTCTTAATTATGCCAATTTCTCAATCCACTTAGTTCTGTTCCAAATGACTAGCTTCTGTATTTTTGTGCTTATTAAAACATTTATATATGTTCTGGCTTATTGACTTCAGTTTTATATCAGCTAAGGTAGCCTAGACAATAATCACAAACCCCTTTAAGTTTGTAAAGAATATTACTCTTAAACTGCTCCAGGTATAAGAGTAAGTTGAAAACCTGTAGGGAATTTTTTTTCCTTAAGAGCAATTTGAAATATCATTCTTTCTGAGTTTCATGAACAATTTTAAAGATTTTTACTTCTCCAACTTTCTGTAATTCTAGATCCAATTCCCCCAAGACTCAGAGGGAAATGTGCATTATCCATTAAAGCTCCCAATGCAATAAACATGAATGTGTACACAGAAACACACATACACACACACACACACACACACAGAGAGAGAGAGAGAGAGAGAGAGAGAGGGAGAGAGAGAGCATCTGCTTGCACCTTGATCTTGAGTTTAGCAGCATCTTGAACATTGATTTCTGATGCTTATTAACCATACTGGCTAGGATATAAAATATTTTAGTACAGTGATTCTAAAAGCCTGATCTATGAGTCTACATAAAGTCCCACTAATTCCTATGTTTACAGTAATCCAAACCCACCCACCTATAATTACACTCATCATATTATATTGCAAATGCTGCTTCAATATATACCTTTCATGAAGTCCCACTCATTCCTTTGTTTACAGTAATCCAAACCCACTTTTAATTGCACTCATCATATTATATTGCAAATGTTACTTCAATGTGTGCCTTTCATGTCAGGCTGTAAATAAATGAAGTAATGAAGACATAAGTATTAAGATGTTAATGTACAGATTAAATCCTAATTTTGAGGTCTTTAGTATTTTAAAGTGTTCTCTAAGATTTCTCCCTTGGTTTAATGCCACAACTTTTTAAATCAATTTTTACATCCTCTGGATTACCTGCTAATTTATTTTTGAAGGTTCTTAACACACTGCAGGATGACTGGAGACCTATTCATATTGGTATCTATTTATTGAATCTTGGTACACAGTGCCAAAAGTGCTGGCAGTACAGTGTTAAAAACGATAAAGGAATGATACATACACTGTACTTGGGCACTAATGATAAACAAAGGGTTTAGAAGTACATGTAAGGGGTACTCAGTTTACACTCTGACTTATAGCCACATAAATGGTATCTATCCATTATTCTTGCATACACCTATAGCTAATAATAGACAATAAGAAATTAATATCATTTAGTTAACATACTGTTCATTTAATAAATGTTATCTGGCTATGAAGGAAAGAATGTGTACTCATAACTTTATCGAAAAAAATAAATATTAGTATGTCTTTTGATGCATCCACAAAGGGACTTGATACTTTAAGTAAAATGTGTCATGTGGATGTTCTTCTGTATGTGTGTTGCTTTTATTGGTTGATGAATACAACTGTTTCAGCCAATGGCTTAGCAGAGTAAAGCCAGTCAGGAAATCCAAACAGACATATATTAGAGAATAGAGGAGACACCATATAGTTCAAGGAGAAGAATGCTATAACCTTACCAGTAGACCACAGCTTCCTGGTGACACAGTGGATTAATAAAAATGGGTTAGTTTAAGATGTAAGAGCTAGCTAGAAATATACCTGAACCATTGGTCAAACAGTTAATATAGTTATGCGTGGATTATTTGTGAATGGGCAGCTAGAAAATTAATGAGCAGTCTTCATCTACAAATTTGAGGAAAATATTCCCAAAATCTGATGTTAAAGCCTTAGAAACTTTTTTCAAGTGTTTTAATATATATCATAGACCAAAATCAATATCAATGCAAAGTATTCATATCTCTCACCCACTATATCATATCTCTCACCCACTCCCTTTTTTAGAAAGAGATAAACTGCGACCATTTAACCATTTATAATGAACCTCATTTAAATGAAAACAAACATCTAAAGAAGAATTTTGGGAATTTGTGCATAACTGTCTTCAAATTGTTTCCTGCTGTTTGCTGGCTGAAGTATTTTTGGGTTCACGGTGACTTTTGGGTGATCTTGTTACATCAAATCACATTAGACTGGAAGGAATTCACAGGTCTTCATCCTCTGTAAAAACAAAAGCACAAACTCTTTCCAAATTAACATGGCCATAAACTCAAATTTTGAAGTCAAAATACCTTTAAAATATGTATATTGGTTTAGCATAGCAGCCCATACAATGAAATGTCTCTCTGTAGTTAACTCATAAATGTCAAAAACTTCAAAGACACAACAGTAAACATAACACAGACCCTGTTTAATTTCTATCTTTATGTGGCTTTTATTTTACTCTATTCCTTTTTTATGAACTTAGTATTTATTGTCTTATCTTTATTCCTTTAATCTATTACTGACTGTAGTTTTTTATATTATAATTTTCATCCTCTTTTTCCTGTGTCTTTCAAGTCTATGTACATTTTAAAATATGCTGTGACCTAGTCAGAGGTTTATTTTTGTCTAAATCTGTCTTTATTGTGTATCTGTATTCATTTTCTTACTAGGAACATGTTTTATTTTCTAAACATTAAATGGGCATGGCTAGGACCAACTCAGAGACCTTGCCTGTTGGGTCCACCTCATTCAACATGGCAGAAGTATGTTCACTGCCTCTGCTAGCTGTGCTTACCACCTCAGCTCTAGGGATGCAGCAGGTTTACGTCACCATTAAGCAGCTAATAGCATGCTGTTCACAAACCCCATTTAAATTTAGGACCTCCCAAAAGAGCCAGAGTTCATGCTGCCTGCACAATTCAGGAGGCCCTTTTTTTTTTTTTAATTAAAAATTTCTGCCTCCTCCCCGCCTCCTCCCAGCCTCCTATTTCCCTCCCTCTCCCCCTACTCTCCTCCCATTTCCCTCTCTCTTCCCCTACTCTCCTCCCCCTCCCTCTCCAGTCCAAAGAGCAGTAAGGGTTCCCTGCCCTGTGGGAAGTCCACGGTCCCACCCCTCTATCCAGGTCTAGAAAGGTGAGCATCCAAACAGGCTAGGCACCTCCAAAGCCAGTACATCAGTAGGATCAAAACCCAGTGCCATTGTCCTTGGCTTCTCAGCAGCCCTCATTGTCTATCATGTTCAGGGAGTCTGGTTTTATCCCATGCTTTTTCAGTCCCAGTCCAGCTGGCCTTGGTGAGCTCTCATTAGATCAGCTACACCATCTCAGTGGGTGGGTGCACCCCTCGAGGTCCTGACTTCCTTGCTCATGTTCTCCCTCCTTCTGCTCCTCATTTGGACCTTGGGAGCTCAGTCTGGTGCTCCAATGTGGGGCTCTGTCTCTATCTCAGTCCATCACCAGATGAAGGTTCTATGGTGATATGCAAGATATTCATCATTATGGCTATAGTATTGGGCCAGTTCAGGTGCCCTCTCCTCAGCTGCCCAAGGAATTAGCTGGGGATATCTCCAAGGACTCCTGGAAACCCCTCTAGAGTCCAGTCTCTTGCCAACCTTAAAATGGCTCCCTTAATTAAGATATATACTTCCCTGCTCCCATATCCACCCTTCCTTTATCCTAACCATCCCATTCCCCCAAGCTCTCCCCATCCTCCCCTTCACACTTTTCTCTCCCCATATCCCCGTACCCCCTCTTGTTCTTGCTCTTAGGTTTATTTCTCCCCTCTTGTGTTGTTGTGTCCAGTATGATAAATTTTGCTTCAACATATTATATTTTATTTTTTCATGTTTGTTTGGTATCTCCTTAGAAGACTGTTCCTTTCTAATGATAGACAGAAAGAGAATAAGTCTGGAGAGGAGGGGAGGTGGAAAAGAACTGGGAGAAAAAGGGGGATGGGGAACTATAGTCAGAATTCATTGGATGAGAAAATAATCTATTTTAAATAAAAGAAAAATGTAAAAAGATATGTAATTTGAAAAAAACAAATCTTGACATTTGGCCATCTCAAAGTAAGATATGTCAAGGATTTATCCAAATTCCCCTTTCTTTCTGTGTTAGCTTTGCTTCCTTAATACTAACTAAAACATATTAGCAGGGTATTCAGGAATCATCCAAGGAAATAAGACTTTAATACTCCCCATGTTTTCTGTTAATGAAAATATGGTCCTAGGAGCCTTCTAAGCAGGCAGACTGGTCTTCTAATTTCATCAGGTAGAACTTCATTAAAGGTCCACTGCAGATGATTATTAGAAATAGACTACAATTAACCTGAGAGTTTTGGACAGGCTCTATTCCTAATGGGGTTGACAATTTTTTACCTTGCCATATGACAGATGAGAGATACATGAACAAAGAGGATGTTTCACAGTTTACCACTGTGGGAAAGTCACAGAAAAACAAGCTTAAGGCAGTTGGTCACCTTATATAAATGTAGGCTGACCATGATGAATGGTCACTCTGTTCATTATCTTCTTTTTTATATAGTTTGTGATCCCTTAAAAGGTAATGGCACCACCTACAGTAGGCATCTATCTGATCTCACCTCAGTTAACCTAACCAAGATAATTCCTAAGGGTACACTACCTAAAAAGCTGTCTGTGGTGGTGCCCATCCCTGTTCTTGGAAGATGTAAAAAAGATGATCCCTAAAGTTTGCTATTAACTAGTCTTGGAAAATGGATGATCTACCTGTTTATCAAGAGACCTTGTCTTCAAAAGGTCATATATGGTACACATCTAGACAAAAGATCCATACACATAAAATAAAATAAACAACATTTAAAATACTAAAAAGTAAAGTGGAGACTAATACTGAATACATCAGATATTAGTCTTGGGTCTCATCAAGTACAACACACATGCATGGACACTGGAGAACATACATTTGCACATGTACAATGGTAAGCACATTCTTAATTCCTAGTAGAACAAAAACAAGCCACAGTCATCTTGCCAGTTTCTTAAAGTTTCTTAGCTTCACTAGGACTCCGTACTTCCACCTATAAAATGGACATAGCAATACTGCCTTTTATGCAGTATTATGGGGAGATTTTGATTTTTACACATAAAAGTTAGAAGCAGGATCATGAAATATAGGCTCAATTCTATGGCTAGATTCCACTATTGAGTGAGTACATACCATATTCATTTTTTGGGGCCTGGGTTACCTCACTCAGGATGATGTTTTCTATTTCCATCCATTTGCATGCAAAATTCAAGATGTCATTGTTTTTTTTACTGCTGAGTAGTACTCTAATGTGTATATATTCCACACTTTCTTTATCCATTCTTCCATTGAGGGGCATCTAGGTTGTATCCAGGATCTGGCTATTACAAATAATGCTGCTATGAATATAGTTGAACAAATGTTTTTGTAGTATGATAGGGCATCTCTTGGGTATATTCCCAGAAGTGGTATTGCTGGATCCTGGGGTAGGTTGATCCTGAATTTCCTGAGAAACTGCCACACTGATTTCCAAAGTGGTTGCACAAGTGTGCAATCCCACCAGCAATGGATGAGTATACCCCTTACTCCACATCCTCTCCAGCAAAGGCTATCATTGATTTTTTTTTTTATTTTAGACATTCTGACAGGTATAAGATGGTATCTCAAAGTTGTTTTGATTTGCATTTCCCTGATCACTAAGGAGGTTGAGCATGACCTTAAGTGTCTTTTGGTCATTTGAACTTCTTCAGTTGAGAATTCTCTGTTCAGATCAGTACCTCATTTTTTAAATGGGTTAATTAACTGAACCCAAAGAACAACATGTAATTATCCTCCTTGATATTAGAGGTGGACAGGATTGCCAGGCAAGGGTTGAAGGTTTGGGGGTGGGGGTGGGGTGGGGGTGGGGGAAGATGGGGGGAGAGAGGTTAGAAAGGGAGGATGGGGAGAGCTTGGGGGAGTGGGAAGGTTGGGATTGAGGAGGAGTGAATGTGGAATCGGGGAAGTATATGTCTTGATTGAGGGAGCCATTTGAGGGTGGGCGGGAGATTGGACTCTAGAGGGGTTCCCAGGTATCCAAGGAGATGTCCCCAGCTTGTTCCTTGAGCAGCTGAGGAGAGGGTGCCTGAGCTGGCCCTTTACTATAGCCACACTGATGATTGTCTTGCATATCATCATGTAACCTTCATCTGCTGTTGGATGGAGATAGAGACAGAGACTCACATTGGAGCACTGGACTGGGCTCCCAAGGTTCAAATGAGGAGCATAAAGAGGGAGAACATGAGCAAGGAAGTCAGGACCGTTCACCAAGACAATGGGACTGATCTAATGGAAGCTCGCCAAGGAAAACTGGACTGTGACTGATGGAGCATATGATCAAACCGGACTCTCTGAACGTGCCTGACAAGGAGGGCTGACTGAGAAGCCAATGACAATGGTACTGGGTTTTGACTCTACTGTATGTACTGGCTTTGTGGGAACCTAGTCTGTTTGGATCCTCACCTTCCTGGACCTGGATGGATGGGGAGGAACTTGGACTTCCCACAGGGCAGGGAATTCTGACTGCTCCTTGGACTGGAGAGGAGGTATGGGGGAGGGGAAGTGAAGTCGGAGGAGGGGAGGAGGGGAAAATTTATAAAATTATATAATTCAATAAAAAATTACAGAATGAAAAAAAAAGAAGCAGGGCAGACACATAAATGGTACCCAATACATAATAGCAATATAATCTGTTATTATTGATTTTAATGTATACCACACTATAGTTGGAGACCACACTTAACCATCCAGACCTTAATAATTTGAAACTATGTTAATTACAGCACTGTTTAACCAATGACTCAAGCATATTCCTAGCTAGCTCTGACATCTGAAATATATCCATTTCTATTAGTCTCTCTATTGCCACGTGGCCGTAGCATTCTATCATTTGATAAATGTCTTTTTCTTGGTGGCTGGCTGGCATCTGCTTGACTCTACCTACTCTATGTACCTCTGTTCAGATTTCACCGGCTTTACTCTACTAAGCCATTAGCCAAAACAGCTTTTTACAACAATCAATTAAAGCAATAAATATACAGAATGACATCCTACATCATTACCTCTTTTCTGTCTAATTAAAAAGTAAAGGGTTTAATTTTAACATAGAAAATTACATATGCAAAACAGTTACCAATCATGAATTATGATTATAATATTTAGTCCATTTACATTTGGCAAAATATGGGAAATAGTTTATCATCTATCCTATCTTTGTGAGTTTAAAGTTTTATATCTAATTTATCTTTTCTCATAGCTAAGGAAAACTATCATTGTAACTAACTAATATTCAACTCCATCAAAGACACCAGAAGGATATAATATTACCTAAGTAAACACAAAGTGCATTGTAAGCAACATTCACAGTTTTAGAAATGTCAGAGACAACTGGTTGCCTGGACAGACACCCAAAGTTGTTTTATAACATTGAGGCATCCATTTTCAGCCTATCTGACAGACTTTTCAGTAAAGTAGGGAAGAATTCCCACAACACCACACATGCATTCATCAATTGAGAAACTTATTCAGAGATAGAACATACATAGCAGTACACTGAGCACTTGAAAAGTTAAAAAGAAATTATGTAAACTTAAGGAATGTAGTAAGTTAAACAAGTAAACCACAAATT
The DNA here is from genome assembly GCF_903992535.2 of Arvicola amphibius. Taxonomy (NCBI): domain Eukaryota; kingdom Metazoa; phylum Chordata; class Mammalia; order Rodentia; family Cricetidae; genus Arvicola; species Arvicola amphibius. The sequence continues at coordinate 127,567,176 of NC_052065.1, read as the reverse complement.
AGGAAAGCATGAGAGTTTGAGCTATTAGGTCTCACTTGTCCTGCCTGAGTGTAAGACTTATTAACTTTCACATTTGATGAGTTATTTGAGCTGATTGTGCTTCACATTCATTATCTTCTAAAAATAAATACTAATAACATTTACCTCAAAAGGATTGATCTGAGTGTTAAATAAAAATATACATAATAATATTAATACATGATATGGGCTCAATAAATGACAGTTGCTATCATTTATTTTCATTTCTATTAAATGCATATGAATTTATGCCTCCAAATAACTATTGGATTAGTTTGGATTAGTTTATAGGAAAACAACAGCAATTATTAGATTGTCATTTGACTGTTATTTTGACTGGCATGACCAAACCAGTGTCTCAGAACTATCAATGTGTGCTGAAAAACAGGAATTGACTATCTAATTAAGTCTAAAGTGTTGATCCAATAGTTCTGTGTATATACATAGGTTGATTATGATTTCTTCCATTTACGTACTGCCTTTCTTAATATGTCTGAAAGAAAAGTGATTGGATTTTAATTATTCATTTTAAAATTTATTCCTCATTCAAGTGCTATATAAGCTATAACCTTCACCCTAATTTAATTTAGCTGCATTAGTGAGGTGATTGGGTGTTTCTACCTTAGCTAGCCTGATACTGGATTTCACATATTCATCTAAGTTATCTGTTAATAGACACACTAATTTTAGGCAAATTTTCAACCTATGGATAAAAGGCACCAAAGTCTGGGGATAAGAATTCACAAGGAAGAGTACCTGAGTATATGTGTGCCAACAACAAAGGGATAGACAGAAGAGAGAAAGAGAGAGAGAGAGAGAGAGAGAGAGAGAGAGAGAGAGAGAGATGAGAGAGAATTTCCAAAGCAAATGAAAGTAAATATTTACAGTTATGATGGCTTTATAAGGTACAAATTGTCAAGATTCAGACTAACATCGCAAAAATGACTACTATGCAGCAAACATAGTTGGAGAAACTGAAATACAAAGAGAACAAACACTTTTTTCAAGTTATGAAGGCTACATAGTTACAAAATCAGTAAATATATGGAGAAAATAGTGAACCAGCTCACCCTCCTGACTCATTAACCAGTTAATATTCACATGGTAATATATAATAATTAACTGAGATATGGATTTGAGTATCCCCAGGAAGAGAAGAACTGTAACCCCGCTTTGTGGGTCAGCTATTCAGGGTCCTCTGAAGGGGTGCTACCTGAAAGACATGGGCTGAAGAGAGAAAGGAGACAAATCAAGATTCTATTTGTCAAGGTCTCATTTATTAGGGTGAAGGTTATAGCTCATATAGCACTTGAATGAGGAACTTGGCATGGGGTGGGGGTAGGAACTTTTGCCTGGATAGCAAAGAACCCCTGGTGTAAGCAGAAACATTTTTTTTATGATTCCATTAACAAACAGTTTTCAAGATAGTTGGTATGTAGGGTGGGTTCTGTTTACAGATTGTTGGAATGTAAGGCGGGTTTCGTTAACAAACAGTTCTTAAGATGGTTGGAATGTGAGGCTATCTGCAAACATCCTAAAGACAATGGTCCCTGCTATCATATTTCAGGACAATGGTCCCTGACAAATCCCCCTTTCTTTTATTATGGTAGGCAGCTAATAAGTGGAGGGCTTCAGGTCAGAATCTAACCATGTTGTCAGACCTAGAGGAGAAGGGACTGGGACAAGGAGGACCCTCTTCTCAAGTGGTGGCATCTTTTTTCCTCTCCTGGGAACAGATGAATGTCTTATGGGTAGTATTAGTTATTTTTGATTTTGGCCCTTAATGATGGCCTGCCATGAGGGCTCCTGTCTTAGGTCGAGTGGGGACCAGGTCTTTTCCCCGCTTACCCATCCTAGGATTTCCAGGGCACTGTCTTAGGTTGGGGAGAGGTCCTGCCACCAGCTGCCTGTCCTTGGAGCTCCTCCAAAAGATATCTAGCAAGGCCAAAGTAAGCGGGTCTTTGACCACAGGGTCCCTGTCTTAGGCTATGTGGAGGGCAATCCTCATCCCCTGACATCATGCCATGTTGAGCTGGCCTGTATGGCCTCTGTATGATGTGCTGTTCAGGAGAGGGTTCCACAATATTCCCGTCATTGGGCCTCTGTGTGAATTATTAATGAAAAGACTGCAAGGAGCTTCTCAAATAAAATTTATCTCATATAGATTGAGTAACAGATATAATTTGGACACCAATGACTCCATCTCTGGACAAGAAGAAAGGGCACCTTCCAAACCCAGTATTCACATTTTAGTCTGGCCTATGGTATATATTCCTTCCTAAGTGCCTACTCCAACATAAAATTATGAGTGCTACTTGCCAAAAGTTTTAAACCCAAACACTTTACAGGGTGTGTCAAACTTTTCCCAACATCTATAAGCAGTTACAAATATCATTAGGTCAATTCAAGTAAGAGTACAATGACAGACATTGTTATATCAAAACATCACCAGTTCCAGTCTCTGAGCAACAGTTAAAATCCCGATCTTTCCCCTTCTTAAGTGAAGAGGGGTTAAGATGTTAATCAAAATAAGTTTTGTGTCCCAAAGATTAAAACAGTCAGATGTTTAGTCTGCATCTTAGCTCCAAAGCAAACAGGATTCAAACTGCAGAAAATTGTAGTCACCATGGTCAGGTCATCTCAGCAGGGCATCTGTGTCTGCATTGCAGGTTTGGAAGCAGCTCAGCACTTGTGCTTCAGGGAAGGTGGGATTCCTGGGTGAGATGCATTAGATTCAGCTACCTGAAGCATATCTTGGCAATTATCTCAGCTGAATCTCTGGAGGCAGAATGTGTAGAGTGGTTTAGCTGGTCCTGCTATCAGGCATTTTTCTCCATGGGGGCAGGGAAGACTTGATCAAGGATTCTTCTCCAACTCATTTCTCCTCGAACTCCTTTATGGGGTGTTTGCAGTTATGACATAATCAGGTCCAGTTTTATTTTCTTTCAGTGTAGAAAAGCACAAACATATCCTTGACCCCAAATATATATAGGTCGGGTCTTTTATAATGCATTGCAAGGCCTTTTTTACCTTGCCTTAGTAAAGATCAGCTTGGTGTCATCATGTCAGATCTGTTTGCATCAGGATCTGTTTGCAACTTTTATAAGTTGCTTTCAAGGAGCCTTGGTATGCTCCACAATTTCTTTTTATTATTAACCATATATACAGTTCTTCCCTTGGAAGAGCCATCTGTAATATTTAGTATAAAATCCTTTAAGGGATTTATAACTATAATATTAGCAAAATACAGTTGTGTGAATTATAGCAATGATCATCTGGGAAAAGATTATTGTTCTGGCCTTTGAATTGAGTAAACACAATTGTCCAGGAATCAATCTTAAAATTATCAATTAATCTATTGTTTAGTATGAGAAACATTGATCATAGTCAATATTTTGTCAAGCCCTCTCCCAGATTTTATCCTGCCCTTTTGTACCAGACAGGCTACTGCTCTAAATTAAGACTTTAATATCTTAACTGACAAAACTGGGAAGGTTTAGCCATAAACAGCATTTTTAAAAAAAAAAAAAAAAAAAAAAAACTATTGTAGAATAAGTTGTGTACTTAATACACACATTTGCCATAGCTGAATTATAATTATTGTACTGTACTTGTACATTATTGTATACTTTACCTGTTGATTTATACTTTACCTGCTTGAGTACCTGTTAGGCAGCTTTTATAAGCTCTCTATTGGAAACTGGCCCATTGTTTTTTTATAAGAATTTTACCTATTGGCTCAATATCTTCTATAAGAATTGTAGAAGGAGCAGCGGGGCTGTGTCCCGCCACCTGGCTAGCTTTACCCAAAATAATTACACAGAAACTGTATTCATTTAAATACTGCCTGGCCCCTGGCCCGTTATCTGTAGCTTCTTATTGGTTGATTCTCATATCTTGCTTTAACCCATATTTAGTAATTTATATAGCACCATGAGGGGTAGCTTACCAGGAGAGATCTTAACCTGCATCCATCTCAGAGAGGAGAAGCATGGCGACCGCATATGGCGACTGCCAGAAGCGTCTCCCCAATTCTGCTTCCTTTTTCCCACAATTCTGTTCTGTTTACTCTGCCTACCTAATTTTCTGTCATCTTAAAGGGCCAAGGCAGTTTTCTTTATTAATTAACCAATGAAAGTAACATAGACAGATAACTCTCCTCCATCAGAGAATATTATAACTAGGGCTTTAACCATTGTATATCTAATTAAAAGTTTGTAAGCTATCCTCCTTTTAAGTTATAAGTCTGCCTAGCAGATAGGAAAATGGAAAAAGGAAGCATTTTAACTAATGATTTGGGCCTCATTAGACATTAACATGTAGAATAAAAATAGATCCACATCCATCTCTATGTACAAAACTCAAGTTTCAATGAGTCAAAGGCCTCAACATATAAAAATTGCATTGAGCCTCACATAGAAAAAATTTAGAATTATACTTTGCCACATCTTAAACACAGCCTCAGTGGTATAAACATTGAGAAACAATAAATTTTATCTCCTGAATTGAGAAACTTCTGTATAACAAATATAATATCAGCCTATAGAATGGGAAAAAAATTCTACTTATCATGAACCCATTCCAAAAATATATGAAGAACTCAGGAAATTAGTTATCAAAAATTAATCCAATAAAAATATTTATTACAGAACTAAATTGAAAATTCTCAACAGACGAACTTAAAAATGACCGAGAGACACATAAAAATGCTCAAACATAACATCCTTTAGCCATTAGAGAAATGCAAATCAAAACTCAGATTTCACCTTATCCTTGTAAAAATGACCAAGATTAAAAATTACTACTAACAACTTATGCTTAAGAAAATGTGGGTAAAGACAAAACTCCATTGCTGGAAGTGCAAACTGGCACAGCCGCTTTTGAATCATAGTATGCTTATTTTTTAAAATTAGGCAAATATCTACTTTAAAACTCAGCAATACGCCTTTTGGGCCTAAAGTCAAAAGTTTTTTAACCATACCATAAGGACATGTGCTCAGCTATGCTTATAGCAGAATTATTTTATCATCGTCAGAATCTGAAAACCTGAATGTATCTCTTTTATATCTAGGATAAATGAGACATCATCCTTTTAAATAGCCATAAATACCATAAAATATCTTGGAGTAACTCTAAGCAAGCAGGACAGAAGTTTTTGGGTCCTGTCATCTCTGCTTGTGAAGGGGAAAATGTGTTTTTTTTTTCTTTTATTTTTAACCATTGTCACTTGTTAGAGTATAACTCTGGCCCTTGATAAATTTAGTAAGAGGCCTGAGTCTCAGCAATACCTGGCAGCAGGAAAGGACCATAAGCTGAGATAACTCGACTCCCACCCAAGAGCGGGCCATACAAATGGAAAATTTTGTATGATAAGAACTTTAACTCTTTTAAGAAAAAAAATTTAAGACATTAGAAAATAAAAAGATCTCCTATTTTCTTGGGAAAGTAGAAGAAACACAGCAAAAATGACAATCTCACTGAAAGCAATCTACAGATTCAGTGTAAATGTCCATTAAAAATTATAGCAACATTTCTCACAGAACTCACCTGTAGATTTAATAGCAAAATTTCTCATAGAACTCAAAAGAACAATCCTCAACTTAATAAGGAAAAGATAAAAACTCAGGATAGCCTAAACAATCTTAAAATCCTGTACAATCAAGGAACTTTATAATGCATTACAATCTCTGACTTTAAACTTTATTATAGAGCCACAGTACTAAAATCAATCCAACTTGGATACAAATTCACCTGTCTACAAACAACAGATTTTTGACAAAGAAGCAAAATTGTGAAATGGAAAAGAAGCATTTTAACTTGCTTATCTCAGAGGCTACCTTTATTTAAACCTGTCTTTTTTTTCCTTTAGCTAAAGCTGTGCTGCACAGCAGGCAGTAGGACACAGGCTCACTTTGCCTGTTAGACTGCTTTCCCGAGCTCTGGCAGGCAGATTTTTAATTATCTTTTTTATTTTAACTTGTAAATCATAAAATCAGGAGAATTTTTGAATCCTTTCCTCTGTTCTATAGACTGTGTGAGGTTAAATTTGCTCTCTAAACTTACTCTTGCTTCTGCTTGCCTTTTACCCGCAGGTGGGTCAGATTAACTGGCTACTGTGAGCACATGGCTCCTCAATCTCAGCGGTAACTTGTTGATTCTCAGGCCAAAAGTCACTTTTTCTTTACCTTTTTAAATCATTTAGCATGCAATAAAAGTTGCAATTCTACATCTATTACGCTTACTGATTCTCAATAACTCTGCCATTGTTCCTGCTCTATTCTTACTCCCTTTAGTTACTAACATATATAACAATACTTTTTCCTTATCCCAATTATAACTTATTTACAAAATTTTACTCCCGATTTAAATTTTGTCCTGCTTTTCTACATTTCTTTCTCTATTTTACATCTCTAATAAGAGCCCAGTAACTGAGGACAGCCTCCTGCACAGGGTCTCCATTTTTTAACATTTTACTAAGATCTTTCCCTACTTTGTCCCATGTGTGGGTGTGAATTCCTGGGCTGGTTAAAATTAACCAGGGGCATTTTTCATCAATAAAACAAAGAATTCAGCTAAATCTCTCTTTTTTAACTCTTACTCCTCACTCTCTAAGTGGCTGTTGAAATTCTTGTATGAATTTCTCTTCCTTTGAAAGTGATTGTCCCATGTCTTATAGACGACAATGAACCTGCGCTTACCTCGTCCTGCAGATTTGTCCGAGTACTACAGCCGCAGAACTTTTTCTTTTCTTCTTGTCCCAGGACTGCACCTTCGTCACCGGTTAGTTGGCTGTACTTTAGGGTCCCTGTTCAGGCGCCACTGTACCCCACCAGCGGGTCAGCTATTCAGGGTCCTCTGAAGGTGTGCTACCTTAAAGACATGGGCTGGAGAGAGAAAGGAGACCAAGCAAGATTCTATTTGTCAAGGTCTCATTTATTAGGGTGAAGGTTACAGCTTATATAGCCCTTGAACGAGGAACTTGAAAATAAATAATCTATCTAAAATTTAACAAGTATCAGTAAATTTCCTTCTTCATGGAGTTGAATGTAATTTCCCCTGTCATTTTTAACATGGTGTTATAAATGAAGTGTGGCCTGTATCAAAACCCCAGAATGCCTACCAGAGATATGCTGGGAATATGTAGCTCTCTGACTCTGATTGGTCAGCCTCCATTTATCACTGCTTGATAAATACTTAGAATGCCTCTTCTGCTTAAAATACTTGGCTTACAAAGCCACTAGTGCATACAGTGTTTAATTATGCTGATAGTTTTGAAATCTTGTTGTCATAGTGTTTTTTTCCCTGTACATTATTTTTTAAATCTCATCCCTGATGTTCCCACTTGTCTTTTTAAGATCTCTTTATTTTTCTTTACATTTGTATAACTCTGTTATTTATTAAGTTTGAAGTATAAAGCTTAGTTATCTCTATACATGCCTGATATTTTGTATGTTGAATAATCAAATGCATAATTGCATGGAATCCCTAGAACATTTGGTTTCAGATCATCTCATTTTACTGTATCAGAAAGGTTTAAACAGCTTATTCACATGGTTTTTCTGTAGGCCCATATTTCTGTAAGGTGTGGCTACCAGGCACAAAAGCCCGATCTGAGGTGGTCACTGTAGCTCTGCAGACAGGCTGTCTCTGCCTAACAATAGCCAGGATGTGCTGCTCCTTCCTCTTTTGTTATTAATGTAGATCACCTGAGGAGAGGTGTTAACTGAAGCTGGTCAGGATGTTTGGTGCTTCTTCTTTTGTAATTTGGAGGATATCTTATAGAGATGCTAATCCAGGCTTACTTGACAGCTAGCATAGAGGTAGATGCAAACCTGACAAAAGGCCATTCACCTGGTTACCTAGGAGACAGCCTAATGTGTTTTCCAGCTCAATTGATGTGATGGTATATAAGCTGTTTGAATAATAAATGGGGGGCGAGATCATCAAGAGATTGTCAGGAGAAAAGACCCTGAGATGCCCTTCAATGATGACTGTGTGAGTTGTATCTGATTATTCCTCGTGTTTCCATACCAGTCCAGTTAGGGAAAGATAATCTTATATGTTGGAGCCACACGGGCTTCAACATTTTTCTTAATTCTGATGTTATCAATCTCTACCAAGATTCTTTTCTGAACGTAAGTACCACATAAAGCCTACAATACTTCCCTTTCCTGGGATGAGATGAGCATGCAGTTTAGAAAGAAAATTTTATTTAAATCTTGACCAAAATTATTTTAAACATCAATATTTTAATCAATAGAAATTCATAAAATTTTAAGTGATGAAATTTAGATTCAAAGCTACATATTGCTTCAATAGAATCATGTTTTCTAGAAACTTCTAAATTAGTCTCACTGTAATCTTGAGAAATAAAATATCTGGAACTTTGTTCTCATTTCAGTATGATGCTGCTAAACCATATGTGAAGGATAGAGTTAATTGCTAAATTGACAGTATCTCACATAACCTTGGAGGTAATCTTCTGGACATGACTATGGCAAAGTGTCATGATTACATTAAATGATGTAAAACGATCTCTCTCAAATGTGGGCAGGATCATTCCCTGGACTTGAGTGGGTCATGTACTTCATATAAAGGAGAAAGTTAATTAAACACAAATAACCATTAGCCTATCTATACTTTCTGACTATAAAAATAATTTGACCAGAAACTTCAAGGTCCTACTGCCTTGAATTTCTCTCCAGGATGGGCTGTACCTGGAACTATGAGCTAAAATAAATGTTTTCTCAATTAAGTGAAATTTGCTAGAATATTTTTGTCAGAGCAAAAAGAAGGAAAATTAAGACATCAGGAATGTCCATTTTCTTGGGTTTATATTTGCATTGTTTTTGCATACACATATAATATGTAACATTTATAAAAATCTCAAACTCAGACAAAGAATCCCCTTTATTGACACATAAATTTAATAGTTTTCTATTCTTATTTCCATGGTTTCTGCATATCATTTAAATTATTAGTCTAGTATAGTCAGTGACAAATTATACTGTTTTCCAACTAGATTATATTTTTTAAACTTATTATTATTATTATTATTACAAATTTTCACCTCCTCCCCTTCTCCCATTTCTTTCCCCCTCCCCTATTCCCCATCTCCGTCCCTCTCCAGTCCAAAGGGTAGTCAGGGTTCCCTGCCCTGTGGGAAGTCCACAGTCCTACCGCCTCCATACAGGTCTAGGAAGGTGAGCATCCAAACAGACTAGGTTCCCACAAAGCCAGTACATACAGTAAAATCAAAATCCAGTGCCATTGTCCTGGGCTTCTCAGTCAGCCCTCATCATCAGCCACGTTCAGAGAGTCCAGTTTGATCACATGCTCCATCAGTCTCAGTCCACCTGGCCTTGGCTAGTTCCCATTAGATCAGCCCCACCTTCACAGTGGGTGAGGACACCCCTCGCGGACCTGACTTCCTTGCTCATGTTCTCTCTCCTTCTGCTCCTCATTTGGACCTTGGGAGCCTAGTCCAGTGCTCCAATGTGGGTCTCTGTCTCTATCTCAGTCCATCGCCAGATGAATGTTCTATGGTGATATTCAAGATATTCATCAGTGTGGTTATAGTATAGGGCCAGTTCAGGTGCCCTCTCCTCAGCTGCTCAAGGAACAAGCTGGGGACATCTCCTTGGACACCTGGGAACCCCTCTAGAGTCCAGTCTCTTGTCAACCCTCAAATGGCTCCCTTAATTAAGATATATACTTCCCTGCTCCCATATCCAATCTTCCTCCATCCCAACTGCCCCATTCCCCCAAGATCTCCCCATCCTAGATGTCCCTCAATGGAAGAATAGATAAAGAAAGTGTGGAATATATACGCATTAGAGTACTACTCAGCGGTAAAAAACAATGACATCTTGAATTTTGCATGCAAATGGATGGAAATAGAAAACACTATCCTGAGCGAGGTAACCCAGACCAAAAAAGATGAATATGGTGTGTACTCACTCATTAGTGGATTCTAGCCATAAATAAAGGACATTGAGCCTATAATTTGTGATCCTAGAGAAGCTAAATAAGAAGGTAAACCCAAAGAAAAACATATAGTTATCCTCCTCCTGGATATTGGAATTAGACAAGATTGCCAGGCAAAAATTGAGAGCTTGGGGTTGGGGGTGGGATGGGAGTAAGGGGAGATGGGGAGAGAGAAGCAAGAATGGGAGGATAGGGATTATGAAATATTTTAGTAAATCTGCTCAATTAGTCCAGTGACCACCAGCTTTTAGCATCATTTCCATTTCATATTAAGCTCTATATAAACAAAAAAGTAATGATAAGTAGATAAGGCAACAACTGCAACTTAAAAGACTTAAGAAAGAATTTTATAGTAAGTGGCATCTTAACTATTAGTATATTTCATACATAACAGCAAGAAAAAAATGATATCAAAGACAAGTTCTAGACTCTAAAGAATTTAATGATTTTAATGATATTATTGCATATGGTATGTGTGAAGAACATTTAAACAAATTCTGGAAAAAGCTTCAAGAATAATTGGATCTAGGTCTATAACTCAATTAATAAAAACCCATAGACAGAAATCGAGGTTCATCCTGAAGGTCAACAGTCAGCCATTGGCTCTTACCTCTACCTCAAGCTGAAATGGTGATCCTTCCTCCAAGAGTCTTGTTGGGGCAGCTGGCCCAATCCCTGCGTTCAGGGGCGTGGCTGCCCCCAAGGGAGTAGGATAGCCTTAAAAAAGGATGAACTAACCTCATTGTTTATCCAGGTACAAGAAATGATCAGGAACAGACTTTGCCCTATGTATATAACACACATCCGATCCCATAGGGGTCTGCCAGGTCCTTTAGCACGAGGTAATGCAAATATTGATCAGTTATTGATTGGTACTGTGCTACAGGCTTCAGAATTTCATGAAAAGCATCATGTCAATAGCAAAGGCTTGAATAAAGAGTTTTCTATTACATGGCAACAAGCTAAGGAGATTGTAAAGAAATGCCCTACTTGCTCTTTCTATAACCAAGCACCACTGCCTGCAGGGACTAACCCAAAGGGCACTAAAAGGAATGAAATCTGGCAGATGGATGTGTTCCATTTTGCAGAATTTGGAAAATTAAAATATGTACACCATACCATTGACACTTATTCAGGATTCCAAGGGGCAACTGCTTTAAGCTCAGAAAAGGCCGATTCAGTAATCACTCACTTATTAGAAGTTATGGCCATCATGGGTATACCTGCACAAATAAAGACGGATAATGGTCCAGCTTATGTCTCTAGGAAAATGAAATGGTTTTTTGCTTATTACAACATTAAGCATGTTACAGGTATACCCTACAATCCTACAGGTCAAGCAGTCATTGAAAGATCAAATAGGACTATAAAGGATATGTTGAACAAGCAAAAGGGGGTGGAAAATACCCCCAGAAATAGATTACATAATGCTTTACTAACCTTGAATTTTCTCAACGCTAATGAGAAGGGGACAACGGCTGCAGAAAGACATTGGATAATGGAAAAGTCTGTTGAATTAAATCAACCAGTTTATTTCAAGGATGTGCTGACCTCACAATGGAAGCCAGGGGATGTGCTGCGTTGGGGAAGGGGTTTTGCTCTTGTTTCCACAGGAGAAGAAAAACCGTGGATACCATCAAAGTTAATAAAGGTTCGGTTTGAAGAGGAGAAGCCCCTTGGAAAAGAAAAATATCAATTCATGCACAAGGATGGTGAACATACTGATGGTAAGAGACCTATAGTTCGGGGGCAGGGTTCTTTTCTTATCCCCACAGGAAGACGCTCAACTTCGAAGGATCTGAGGGACCCTGGATACCTTGAATACTGATGGATGGAAACCAATTGCAAACCATCAAGGATCAGCATTAACATTGGGTAAGCTCCGTGAGTATAAAAAACAATTTTTTGAATGTGTGTCAATATGCATTTCTTTATAAATATTTAGAGCTTCTTTCTTGGAGTTGGACTGTGGCCCAGTCCCTCTCCAATTCCAAGCTTGTTTATAAGAGATTTCTCAGAGTTTCTGTCTCAGGTTAGGAGTCATGTTATGAGACAGAATACTAATAACAATAATGTTGATAATGGTACCAATATATTTGCCTTCCTTGCCTTCCTTGCCTTCCTTCATATCTATGGTTGTCTTTAATGCACCTTTCATTGAAGATATGCACGTATACGTCTGTATGTGTCTTTGTAGATAATGCTTATCTTTCTCGCAACAAACGACAAATTTTTTCTTCAGTAATCTTTGCAGTTTCCAGGATGAAGACGGGGCCCCGCAACATCAACTCCAACTGGTTATTATGACGTCATGTTTTTGTAGCGCTAATATTTGGCCTGTGTTTTGGTACCAACTGCACAGAACACTTTTGAATAGTGCACATTTTTTTTTTTTTATTTTTTTCTCATGTTTTTTTTTTTTTTTTTTTTTTTTTTTTTTTTTTTTTTTTTTTTTTTTTTTTGGTTTTTCGAGACAGGGTTTCTCTGTGGCTTTGGAGCCTGTCCTGGAACTAACCCTTGTAGACCAGGCTGGTCTCGAACTCACAGAGATCCCCCTGCCTCTGCCTCCCGAGTGCTGGAATTAAAGGCGTCTGCCACCACCGCCCGGCGGTTTATTATTTTATATTTAAAAATTTCCATCTCCTCCCCTCCTCCTCCCCCTTCCCTCCCCTCCTCCTCCCCCTTCCCTCCCCTCCTTCTCCCCCTTCCCTCCCCTCCCCTCCACCCATACCTCCCCTCCCTCCCTCTCAAGGCCAACGAGCCATCAGGGTTCCCTACTCTATGCTAAGACCAAGGTCCTCCCAACGCCCCCCAGGTCCAGGAAGGTGATCAACCAAGCTGAGAAGGCTCCCACAGAGCCCGTCCATGCAGAAGAGTCAGAGCACAGCGCCATTGTCCTTTGCTTCTCAGTCAGCCCCCGCTGTTGGCCACATTCAGAGAGACGGGTTTGGTCCCATGATCCATCAGTCCCATTCCAACTGGAGTTGGTGATCTCCCATTAGTTCTGTCCCACCGTCTCCATGAGTGAATGCACCCCTCACGTTCCTGACTTTCTTTCTCATGTTCTCTCTCCTTCTGCTCCTCATCAGGACATTGGGAGCTCAGTCCAGTGCTCCAATGTGGGGCTCAGTCATTTTCTTCATCTATCGCCAGGTGGAGGTTCTATGGTGATATGCAAGAAATTCATCAGTATGGCTATAGGAACAGGCCTTTTCAGGCTCCCTCTCCTCAGCTGCCCAAGGAACTAACTGGGGGCGTCTCCCTGGAAACCTGAGAACCCATCTAGGGTCAAGTCTCTTGACAACCCTCAGGTGGCTCCCTAAATTAAGATATATGCTTCCCTGCTCCCATATCCACCCTTCCTGTATCCCAAGCATCCCATTCCTCCGAGCTCCCCCCATTCTCCCCTTCACACTTTTCTCTCCCCATCTTCCCTTGGCCCAGTCGCGCCCAACCCTCAAGTTCCCAATTTTGCCTGGCGATCGTGTCTACTTCCAATATCCAGGAGGATTACTATATCTTTTTTGGGGAGTTCACCTTCTTATTATCTTCTCAAGGATCCCAAATTTATAGGCTCGATGTCCTTTAATTATGGCTAGAAACCGATTATGAGTGAGTACATCCCATGTTCATCTTTTTGGGTCTGGGTTACCTCACTCAGAATAGTGTTTTCTATTTCCATCCATTTGCCTACAAAATTCAAGATGTCATTGTTTTTTACCGCTGAGTAGTATTCTAGCATGTATATATTCCACAGTTTCTTCATCCATTCTTCCACTGAAGGGCATCTAGGTTGTTTCCAGGATCTGGCTATTACAAATAATGCTGCTATGAACATAGATGAGCATATGCTTTTGTAGTATGATTGGGCATCTCTTGGGTAGATTCCCAATAGTGGAATTGCTGGGTCCTGGGGTAGGTTGATCCCGAATTTCCTGAAAAACCGCCACACTGCTTTCCAAAGTGGTTGCACAAGTGTGCATTCCCACCAGCAATGGATGAGTGTACCCCTTATCCCACAACCTCTCCAGCAAAGGTTATTATTGGTGTTTTGGATTTTAGCCAATCTGACAGGTGTAAGATGATATCTCAAAGTTGTTTTGATTTGCATTTCCCTGATAGCTAGGGAGGTTGAGCATGACCTTAAGTGTCTTTTGGCCATTTGAACTTCTTCTGTTGAGAATTCTCTGTTCAGTTCAGTGCCCCATTTTTTAATTGGGTTAATTGGCATTTTACCGTCTAGTCTCTTGAGTTCCTTATATATTTTAGAGATCAGACCTTTGTCAGTTGCAGGGTTGATGAAGATCTTTTCCCAGTCAGTAGGCTGACTTTGTGTCTTAGTGACAATATCCTTTGCTTTACAGAAGCTGCTCAACTTCAGGAGGTCCCATTTATTCAATGTTGCCCTTAATGTCTGTGCAGCTGGGGTTATGTGTATGAAACGGTTCCCTGTGCCCATTTGTTGTAGAGTACTTCCCACTTTCTCCTCTATCAAGCTCAATGTGTTCAGATTAATATTGAGGTCTTTAATCCATTTGGACTTGAGTTTTGTGCATGGTGATAAATATGGATCTACTTTCATTCTTCTACAGGTTGACATCCAGTTATGCCAGCACCATTTGTTGAAGATGCCCTCTTTCTTCCATTGTGTACTTTTGGCTCCTTTATCAAAATCAGGTGTTCGTAGGTTTGTGGTTTAAGATCCGGGTCTTCTATACGATTCCATTGGTCAACTTCTCTGTTTTTATGCCAATACCAAGTTGTTTTCAATACTGTAGCTCTGTAATAGAGTTTGAAGTCAGGGATGGTAATGCCTCCAGAAGTACCTTTATTGTATAAGATTTTTTTGGCTATCCTGGGTTTCTTGTTTTTCCATATAAAGTTGATTATTGTCCTCTCAATCTCTGTGAAGAATTTTAATGGGACCATGATTAGGATTGCATTGAATCTATAGATTGCTTTTGGTAGAATTGCCATTTTTACTATGTTGATCTTCCCAATCCACGAGCAGGGCAGATCCTTCCATTTTCTGGTATCCTCTTCAATTTCTTTCTTCAAAGACTTAAAGTTCTTGTCAAATAAATCCTTCACTTCCTTGGTTACAGATACTCCCAGATATCTTATGCTATTTGTGGCTATTGTAAAAGGTGATACTTCTCTGATTTCCCTCTCTGCTTCCTTATCCTTTGTGTATAGGAGGGCGACTGATTTTTTGGAGTTGATCTTGTAACCTGCCACGTTACTGAAGGAGTTTATGAGCTGTAGGAGTTCCTTGGTGGAGTTTTTGGGGTCGCTTATGTATACTATCATATCATCTGCAAATAATGAAAGCTTAACTTCTTCCTTTCCAAATTGAATCCCCTTGATTCCCTTATGTTGTCTTATTGCTATTGCTAGAACTTCAAGCACTATATTGAAGAGATAAAGAGAGAGTGGACAGCCTTGTCATGTTCCTGAATTTAGTGGGATAGCCTTGAGTTTCTCTCCGTTTAATTTGATGTTAGCTGTCGGCTTGCTGTAAATAGCTTTTATTATATTTAGGAATGACCCTTGTATCCCTAATCTCTCCAAGACCTTTATCATAAAGGGGTGCTGAATTTTGTCAAATGCTTTTTCAGCATCTAATGAGATGACTATATGGTTTTTGTCCTTCAGTTTATTTATATGATGGATTACATTGATAGATTTTCGTATGTTGAACCAGCCCTGTATCTCTGGGATGAAGCCTACTTGATCGTAATGGATAATTTTTCTAATGTGTTCTTGGATTCGGTTTGCAAGTATTTTATTGAGAATTTTTGCGTCAATGTTCATGAGTGAGATTGGCCTGTAATTCTCTTTCTTGGTTGAGTCTTTGTGTGGTTTAGGTATCAGGGTAACTGTAGCTTCATAGAAGGAATTTGGCAGTGACTCTTGTGTTTCTATATTATGAAATACCTTAAGGAGTATAGGTATTAGGTCTTCTTGGACGTTCTGGTAGAATTCCGCATTGAAACCATCTGGTCCTGGGCTCTTTTTGGTAGGGAGGTTTCTTATAACAGTTTCTAATTCTTCGCAACTAACAGGACGATTTAGAGCATTTACCTGGTCCTGGTTTAACTTTGGTATATGGTATTTATCTAAAAAACTGTCCACTTCTTTTACATTTTCCAATTTTGTGGCATACAGGCTTTTGTAGTAAGATCTAATGATTCTCTGAATTTTCTCTGTGTCTGTGGTTATGTCCCCCTTTTCATTTCTGATCTTATTAATTTGTGTGTTCTCCCTCTGCCGTTTGATTAGTTTGGCTAAGGGTTTGTCAATCTTGTTGATTTTTTCCAAGAACCAGCTTCTTGTTTCATTGATTCTTTGGATTGTTTTCTGTGTTTCTATTTTGTTGATTTCTGCCCTCAGTTTGATTATTTCCAGTCTTCTACTTCTCCTAGGTGTGTCTGCTTCTTTTTATTCCAGAGATTTCAGGTGTGCTGTTAAGTCACCAATGAGTGCTTTCTCCGTTTTCTTTAAGTGGGCACTTGGTGCTATGAACTTTCCTCTTAGCACTGCTTTCATTGTGTCCCATAGGTTTGAGTATGTTGTGTCTTTGTTTTCATTATATTCAAGAAAGACTTTAATTTCTTTCTTTATTTCTTCCTTGACCCAGGTGTGGTTCAGTAGTTGACTGTTCAGTTACCATGAGTTTGTGGGCTTTCTGGGGGTAGCATTGTTGTTGAATTCTAATTTTAATCCATGGTGATCCGATAAGACACAGGTGGTTACTAATATTTTTTTTGTAACTGTGGAAGTTTGCTTTGTTACCAAGTATATGGTCAATTTTCGAAAAGGTTCCATGAGCCGCAGAGTAGAAGGTATATTCTTTCCTATTTGGATGGAATGTTCTATAGATGTCTGTTAAGTCCATTTGGTTCATTACCTCCATTAAGTCTTTCAATTCTCTGTTAGGTTTCTGTCTGATTGACCTGTCCATTGGTGAGAGAGGAGTGTTGAAGTCTCCAACTATTAGTGTGTGTGGTTTGATGGCTGCCTTGAGTTCTAGAAGTGTTTCTTTTACATAAGTGGGAGCTTTTATATTAGGGGCATAGATATTCAGGATTGAGACTTCATTCTGATGGATTTTTCCTGTTATGAGTATAAAGTGTCCCTTTCCATCTCTTCTGATTGATTTTAGTTTGAAGTCAACTTTGTTGGAAATTAGTATGGCCACACCCGTTTGTTTCTTAGGGCCATTTGCTTGATAAACCTTTTCCCAACCCTTTACTCTGAGTAGGTGTCTGTCTTTGTGGTTGAGGTGTGTTTCTTGTAAACAGCAAAATGTTGGGTCCTGTTTTTGTATCCAGTCTCTTAGCCTGTGCCTTTTTATAGGTGAATTGAGTCCATTGATATTAAGTGATATTAATGACCAGTGGTTGTTAACTTTGGTCATTTTTTGTAGTAGAGTTTGTGTGTTTCCCTTCTTCTAGTTGTGCTGGTGAAGGGTCGCTAGATGCCTGAGTTATTGTGGGCGTTGTTGGACTCCTTGGTTTGTGATTTTCCTTCTATTACTTTCTGCAAGGCTGGATTTGTTGCTACGTATGGTTTAAATCTGTTTTTGTCCTGAAATATCTTGTTTTCTCCATCAATGGTGAATGCAAGCTTTGCTGGGTATAGTAGTCTAGGCTTGCATCCATGTTCCCTTAGTGTCTGTAGCACATCTATCCAAGCTCTTCTGGCTTTCATGGTTTCCATTGAGAAATCAGGTGTAATTCTGATAGGTTTCCCTTTATATGTTACTTGACCGTTTTCCTTTGCATCTCTTAATATCTGTTCTTTATTCTGTATGTTTTGTGTTTTGATTATTATATGGTGTGTGAATGCTTTCTTTTGATCCAGTCTATTTGGTGTTCTGTAGGCTTCTTGTACCTTCATAGGCACATCCTTCTTTAGGTTGGAGAAGTTTTCTTCTATAATTTTGTTGAATATATTTTCTGGGCCTTTGAGCTGTAATTCTCCTTCTTCTACCCCAATTATTCTTTGGTTTGGTGTTTTCATGGTGTCCCAGATTTCCTGAATGTTTTGTGTTAAGAATTTGTTAGATTTGTTTAGTTCTTTAATCTGTGAATTTATTTCCTCTATAGTATCTTCAGAGTCCGAGATTCTTTCTTCCATCTTTTGTATTCGGTTGGAAATACTTGTCTCTGAAGTTTCTGTTCGTTTATTCAGAGTTTCCATTTCCAGTCGTCCCTCAGATTGTGTTTTCTTCAATACCTCCATTTCATTTATCAGGTCTTGTACTATTTCCCTTACCTGTTTGATTGCTTTTTTTTGTTTTTCTTGGGTATCTTTGAGAGATTTATTTATTTCGTCTACCTTTTTGTTTGTCATCTCCATTTCTTTATGGCAGTTTTTTACCTCCTGTTTAAGGTCCTCTATTATTTTCATAAAGTACTGTTTAAGGTCGGTTTCTTCTATGTCTTCTGGGGTAGGGTGTTCAATTCTTGTTGTTTCGGGATGTCTGGGTTGTGGTGATGTCATGTTGCCTTTCATGTTGTTGGAGGAGCTCCTGCATTGGCGCCTGCCCATCTCTTCCTTCAAAAGGAGCCCGGAGGCGCTTGGTGTCCTAGACCAATCTTTGCTGTGACTGAAACTGGTTGGATCTCCCCAGTGCCAGAGGAAGACCTATTCCTTGAGTCACAATCTGAAGAAGCCCGCACTCCCTTGCAGGAATCCTCAGACCTGCCTGGATGCCAGAGTCTGACCCTTTTGGGTGGATGGCCTTAGAACAGGAGCAGGACACCTGAGAACACTAGGGAAAGTTTCGTAGAGACAGGAGTGGGAAAAACAGAGACAAGCCTGCAGAGGGAGCTGGGGGAAGGGGGTCTGTGCTCTCTTCCAGCGCAGGTTGCCCCAGGGTCCGCATTCACTCACCAGTTCAGATGGAATGTCAGTGCACAGGATCAGGGATTCCAGGCAGCCCAGGGTCGCAGCCCAGACAAAAGGGCCAAGGTGGGGGCAGGGCGGGATGGAATATCACACAGCGAACCTGGCAGCACAATCTGAAGGAGCCCGCACCTCTCCACAGGAATCCTCAGACCTGCCTGGAGGCCAGAGTCTGACCCCTTTGGGTGGATGGCCTTAGAACAGGAGCAGGACACCTGAGAACGCTAGGGAAGGCTTGGGAGAGGCAGGGACGGGAGAAACAGAGATAAGCCTGCAGAGGGAGCTGGTGGATGGGGGTCTGTGCTCTCTTCCAGGGCCGAATAGTGCACATTTTTGACAACATTCTGGCCTGTTTTCCTCAAAATATTCAGAGGCTGGACACATTTTTCCTAGATGAAATGTTACCCTGGGTATTCTACCATCATTTGCTTTCACAGGACCCCCTGAGAAGAAAAGTCGCCCCTATGTCAGCTGGAAGCAATCTTAGATGACTACGCCCCCCCTCCCAACAAAGTTTACCCTCAGGTTTAGGGACACTAATTGGTGGCTGGTATAGTGTTGTCGGGTTGTGGAAGGCTTTATATGGACTCAGGGGTATAAATTATGTGTGTGTGTATATATATTTTAAAAAAAGGGGGGGAGGGATTAACTGGTGATCTGAAGGAATAATTGATTTTTGTGAGTTATTGTTTTTTGAAAAACTATATAAGTGTTGATTCTTGTATATTGATATATTGAACATTGTATGAGAGTATGATACTACCTCTGTTTGAAACAATTGTTATATTGACATTGTTTACTATATTGCAATGTACATCTCTACCTCTGATATTATTTATGTAATGACATTGTTTACTATATTGCAATGTACATTTCTACCTCAGATATTATTTATGTAATGACCCTGTTTACATTTGGAAATCATTGTCTTCATTTATTGCACAGTTGTCTATTCTATTAGTCATACAGTTAGATAAGTGTTGAGAATTATATGTTGGTCATATTTATATTTAGGATAATCAGGTTTTTTAGACACATAGAGGTTGTATTTAGTATAGATAGCATAATCTTCGACCTCTTTGAAGAGCTGTAGAACATGGCCTTTAATCTAACCTAGAGTTTTGTAATTATGAGACACAATCACTCCTGGCAACAATGCTCTACTCCTGAGAGAACGTTGAGCACCAAAGACACTCCACTGGGAGTTTGTCTTCTACCTGGCAGAACTGGTCTTGGGGCAAAGAAAAGCCCATACCTCCATTACTGACTAAACTACGAAATATCCATAAGTGGATAAAACAGAATTGTCTTATCTTGCCAAGACTGGATAGGATAGTTCTACTAAAGGTTCCTTGCCGTTGTATAATGGTATGTCAGGTTTTTTCAAGCCTCAGCCAAAGTTGGTTGCCTCAACATTTCTATCAAGATTTCATGTGGTTGCCCAGGTAGTCAATTGTCTCTGTCTTCTGTTGCACATTTTGGAAGTTTCTCGTTTGTGCTTCCTGGTTGCTTTGGTAATATTACTTTCCTTCTCAGATCTTTGATGGGGTTGAAGATTAGATAATGGTAGCTACCTTCTACATTATTTAGACTTCCCAAAGTAGAGTGATTAGTAAAATTTTTTTCTTTGTTATATGCTCCTCGCCTGATATTGTTTACTTCTTGTAATTTTATATGATCTATTCCCGTTGTATATAGTTGTATTTGGTTTCTGAATCTGCCTTACTTAGACAAAAGGGGGAGATGTTGGGGCAGCTGGCCCAATCCCTGCGTTCAGGGGCGTGGCTGCCCCCAGGGGAGTAGGATAGCCTTAAAAAAGGATGGGGCGCCAGGAGGAGCCCCATTTGCTATCCCCCGTGTTACCTTCTGCCCCGCTGGACCCTTGGTTCTGTAAGTTCCCTTATTTCCCCTTTTATTAAAACTGATTTATTATAAAAGGACTATTTTGGTTATTTCCAAATCCCTCCGACCACCGGTACATGCCGGTACCCGCCGATACAGAGTCTCAGAATGAGACTATGTCCAAGAGCTGTCTCCTCCTGTCTTATATTTTTCTCTAGTGTTGCAATTAAAGGCATGCCCCACTACCCACACAGTTTCTATGACAAACTAACATGGCTACTGGGATTAAAGGTGTGTGCCCCCACTGCCTGGTCTGTAAGGCTAATAAGTGCAGTTGTTTTAGTCTCTGAACTTCAGGTATGATTTATTCATTAAAATAAAAATGAAATACTACTACATACATAGGTCACTGTGGTGATTTGAAAGTAGATGTCCCAAAAGGGAGTAATACTATTAGGAGGTATGGCCTTGTAGGAAGTGTGTCACTGTAGGGCAGCTTTGATATCCCTTTTGCTCAAAATTCCTTCTGTGTGACAGTCAGTTGACATGCTGTTGCCTGCAAATTTTAATACTCTCAGTTGCACCACCATGTCAGTCTGAATGCCATCATAATAGACTGAACCTCTGAAACTGTAAATGAGCCCACTGAACTAAATGTTTTCTTTATAAGAATTTCTGTGGTCATGGTGCTTCCAAATAGCAATAGTAAACCCTAACTAAATCAGTCATGGTATCTGTAATACCATGGAAAAATTTTATATATTATTGTATATTTTATGAGGAAAGATAAGGATTTTAGAGAACTTTATATAGTGAGTTAGAAGGCTTAATTTATACTAAAGTCTTCCATGCTTGGTATCTGGAGAAAAGGAGAGAACACAGCAGTGAAGGGAAATTTCAATTACTCAAATGAGTGATAATGATCTGAAAGTAGGTTATCATTGAGAAGGTAAAGAGAGATAATCAGTCTGGGATAAGAGAAAGGCAGAGGTAAAATTGACAAAATACTAGGGGGCACTTGTTTTATATGAAGAAAAGTTATAGGACTAAGATTATTAGCATTGCAAAGTAAAATATTAGAAAACAAATTAACTTTGGTTTAGTGGGTCACATATGTAGTTTTCTTTGATTTTTAATATATGTGCCATTATAAAACTCAACATTTTCATAAAATAAAATTATATATGACAACCAATGCTTTCAAAACACAACTTTCATTTATCTTCCCATGTAAATAATGCTTCTTAACAAATTCTTACTATGTATGTATGTATTTATTTAATCATTCATTAATTCATTCATTTATTGTGTATATACATGTATATGATGTCTTTAAATGAGAGTCCGGGCATGTACATGCCATGGAACACATGTGGAACTCAGAGGACATCTTTCTGGAGCTGGTTCTCTCCTTTCATCATGGATTTTGGGGATTGAAATTTAGTCATTTGTCTAGCACAGCAAGTACTTTAACTTGTTAGGATGAAAGTCTAGTAAGTTTCCAAATTAGATTCCAAATGTGTGATGTACTAGCATAGAAATATAAGAAAATTTTGCATATAATCTGAATAATAATATGGCGATGAATCTGACTATAATATAGGGCTCCAAATGAAGTGACTTTCAGTGAAGTTGATCAAGCCACAGATAATAAGAGTAATGATGACACTGTGATGTGGGAGAGTTTTCTGTTTATGTTGATTTAATTCGTTAATAAAGAAACTGCCTTGGCCCATTTAATAGGCCAGCCCTTAGGTGGGTGGAGTAGACAGAACAGGAAGAAGGAAGTACGGTAGATGGCTCAGGCAGTAACCATGACTCTCCTCTCTGAGATGGATGCAGGCCAGAATCTTCCCGGTAAGCCACCCCTCGTGGTGCTACACAGATTACTAAAATTGGGTTAATCAAGATGTGAGAAATAGACAATAAGAGGCTGGAACTAATGGGCCAGGCAGTGTTTAAATGAATACAGTTTGTGTGTTGTTATTTAGGGGCATAAGGTAGCCAGGTGGCCCGTGGCTCCACACTACAACACTGATAAGACTCAATATATTTGATAAAATATAAAAGTAATAGTCTTCACTTAAAGCTCAATATTTAAATAAAGGTTAATATGTTAGGACTAGGAAGTATGTTCTCATTGGCATAAAAACCCAAGATAACATCTCAAAATAGAAGACAAGATACTGATAGTGAATGACAGATATTGTTCACGGTGAGGTAGAGAACTAAAATTGCCTTCAAATGGAATGGGGTTTTAAGGCACAGCACCAAAGATGGATTAAACTTATTAAGCAGCAGTAAAATAAGCTGTAGCATACACCTAGTGTTTTTAGTAAGATCATTATTTGTTTACTCTTAATAGGAAGACTATTTTCATCCTTTACTCACTGATGTCAGTAGCGTTCTTAATACCCTGCTTCTTCATACCAATATTGTAATATTAGTCTACCACATGGGTTCCACAAAGCATAGAATTTGTTGTCATAGTATCTGTGAGTAAAGAAGACTATTAATGTCATGGTTTAACAATTAGGCTTTATAGTATGGAAAATACATATAATTTTTAAAATTAATTTGTTACTAAATCAGTGTATTCCTGGACCATACAATGTTGAGAATTAAAGAAACTTGCATAAACCATTGCATGCATCGCTTAATCTTTCACCCCGTAAAAATATATTTATAAATTCTGGAAGAAACAATAAAAATGTGTACTAGAGTATGAATTCAGTAGCCCTTGGATCATTGTTTGTATCAGTAGGGATTTCTATTTCTATGAAAAGACACCATGACCATGACAATTATTATAAAGGAAAATATTTAATTGTGGTGGTTTGTTTATAGTTTCAAAGGTTCAGATTATTGTCATCATTGCATGGAGCATGGTAACATGCAGGCAGGAATGGTGCTAGAGCTGAGAGTCTTATATGTTTCAGGCAATGAGAATTTAACTGAGACACTGGGTGGTATTTTGAGCATAGGAAATCTTAAAGCCAACACCCACCATGACACACACTTTCCAACAAGGACAGAACTAATCCAACAAAACCACACCTCCTAATAGTGCCACTCCCCATGAGGTTATGGGAGTAAATTATACTCAAAATACCAAATTGCTATTAGGAATGATTTAATGAAAATTGATTTGGAATTTTGGATCAACTACCACATTGTTATTAAGAATGACTTAATGAAAAATATTCTGAAACTTTGTAATGAACAAATACAAAGACAGAAAAGAAATACTTCAAATAATTCACTTGGCAGTAAGAGTATGTGGTGGTTAATATTGTCTATGACCTTAATAAGACTGAGAACTGCTACATGGAAACAAACCTGTGGGAAAAATCTATTAGGAGTTATATATATTTGATCAACTAAAGTCATAAAATCCATGATATTTGTGGAGACAGCTTTCCACAGTTTGGCGTGTCACACTGAATAAATAGAAGAAAGGCAGTTGAAAACCACCATTCACCTCTTTCTGCTTTCTGACTGTGGATGCACTATAAAGAGCTGTTGTGTGCTTCCCCATCATGATGGACTGTGCTCTCAATCTATAAACCAAAATATACTCTTCCTTCTTTAAGATGCTTTGTTCAAATTTCTTTACAGACCAACAAAAAAGTCACCAATACACTATCTAAAAAATGAAATCAAACAGTAAGAAACAAGGTCATGTGTGTGCACACACACAGAGACGGGGGAGGATAACACAAGTGGGTCTAATAGAATGACTTACACCATATAGGTGAGGTAGTCCAAAAATGGTCATATACACACTGAACAACAGAGTAAAGTCAATAAACATAGCTCAAGTCAGACTCAGAGGGCAAGGTAATTAAAGTAAAATGTCCTATTGTTTTCATTTTCCTCCAAGCATTACTTTCTCTGTCAATTTGAAAACAATTCCAGTATCTCAAGTTTGTGTTTGTTGAACATTTTGAACACATAACAAATGAAGCCTGATAGTTTTTGTACTCTCTGTGTAACCATTTTGGAAGAACAAACACTTGGCAATTGAGTAGAGGTTCTACAATTGGATGGAATATTCTCTTAAAGGGGCACTTTAATTTTTTTTTACCAAGATTTTTATTGATTACTTAAGAATTTCTCACAATGTACCCCAATAACACCCACTTTCCATTACTCATATGTCCACCCTCTAACCCTTGTTTCCTACTCCCCCAAAAAGAAAAACTAAACTATATATACCAAGTCCAATTTGTGCTTTACTTATAGTCATTAGACTATAGTCAAACTCCCAGTGGCCATCCTTTAAAGGGGCACATTAAAAGTTACTTTTGAGTATAGTTTTTTTTTCTTTATAATTAATGGTAAAAGGAAGATGGTTTTTGCATGTACCAATTGTCTCCTCTATGTGAGATCCAAGCATGTCCTTTTACTAAGGCACAAAAACTGTCACAGGTGATTGTATTCTGCCTGGGACATCCTTGAGGTATATTTGATTTTAGCTGTACCTACAGTTCTTTCGCATTGATTTTATTTTATGTTCTTTGCCTTGCTTTTATGGTCTAGGAATTGAAGTGCTAATAAGGTAGGTCCTCATATTGGAGATACCTAGAGACTATGTATCTTGATGTTGCATTGAGTTTTAGTGCAGAACATCTTGTATCACATATTTGGTTGTATACTCCTGTAGCAGGCTTTTCTTTTTGGGCCACCAATCAGTTCCCAAATCATGACACGGAGACTTATTGAATTTAAATGCCTGGCCTAGATTAGGCTTGTCTCTGGTTAGATCTTTTGACCTAAATTAACTTATTTCTCTTTATCTACCTTTTGCCTCAGAACTTTTTATTCTTCTTTCCTTCTGTATTTCATACTTCCACTGTTTCTCATGTCTGTTGTATGGCAGGTGAATGCCTAGCCCCAGGCATCTCCCTTGTTCTCTCTTCTCATCTCTTTCTTCTCTTGTTCTTTTTGAGCCATGATTCCTCCTACTACTTATTCTCTCTGTCAGCCTCACGTATCCCACTTATGCCTAGCTATTTGTCTTTCAGCTCTTTATTAGACCAAAGATGTGCCTTGGACAGGCATGGTAAAATAATTGCAACACATATTTTCATAATTAAACAAATGAAGCATAAACAAAAGTAACACATTCTTACATAATTAAGCAAATGAATCATACATAAATGCAATATGACTTTATAGAGTTAAAGTAATATTCCATAGGATAATCAAATGTAACACATCTTGGCCTATTTAAGATAATATTCCAAAACATATACCACTGTTACTGCTCATCATAATCCTATTACTTATTTTACTAAAGGACATTCATCCTCATCTTAAAGGATACCTTGAAAGGTGGTCTTTCCTTAAATATACCAGGACTTTAATGTAAGTAACATGTAACTCTATATCATTAGTACTATATATTCAAACTCTACTGCTTTTATGACTCAAATGAGCATTCTCCATGGACTTGCTCCTAAAAGTGGTAATATTGGGAAACATGTCTCTAAGAGTTGCTTGCTTTGTTATATTGAGACATGCCCTCAGAAAGAATGATGATGGTGATCTCTTTCTGATTGCTGCCTGAAATTTTGATTCTGTATTTCTAATTCAAACTTTTTGAGCAAATGGAGGTCAGTAGTGTTCCTATTCTTTTTAGGAACTGTTTTTGAAAGAACAAAGACGTGGCAATTGAGTAGATTATGAGCTGATTAATGGCTCAGTATGTGATCCTGTGTTTCTTGCTGTTGACTCAAGCTGATATGTGATATCCCACCTTTAACAGAATCCCACGTGCATGGGGACCCCTTAATTCCCTGTGTTTATTTTATTGATACTATTCTATGCCATGTATTTTAGGACAAAATTGATGAAAACAATCTTCCAACATGATAAAATTGTTCTACTTCCACCTTTCAGGTAAGATTATTTTATTCCAAATGAAAATGTTATAGGAACACAGAAAAAGTTTGACTCTGTCTTGAATATTAGAGTATTTTGCTGATAAGACAAAAATCTCACTATGTCACTCTTTCTGGACTCAAATTCATTATAAGCTACCCTCTTGAGTTTAAAAGTGCTAGGAATTTAAGCATTTATGTACCACCAACTTCACCTGCCTTAAATATTATCACTGTACACCTAAGATACTTTTAATTACTCACAAAGTAGCTGAGAACCAAGGACATGTAGTGTTTACTATCTCTTATCATGATGGGTGCAAGCTGACAGCAAAATCAACTAACAATTGGCTCTGTCTTTGAAACATATTTTAGTGCTAAACATATGAAATTTTAATTACAATCACTTTGAAATATTTATGATTATTGAACTTCCTTATTCCCATGCAGAAACAAGATAAAAAGTTGTTTTTGAAATCTGATGATAGAAAACACTTGACACCAACAATATACAGTTGTGTAATATCTAATTAATTACTAATAGGAAATAGGCATTTTGTCCTGGGTTAGTTATTATGTTCTGTGTAACAGAACAAACATAAAAGTGTCCTCTGCCTTGATTCTTATTTTTATAAGAGAGTTTGTCAACATATATGAAGACAACAATGATTACTATAATAATTATTGTAGACATCAACATGTCTAATGCAAGACAATGAAAGCTTTGAAATTTGCCTCCTTTACAAGATTATCCATTTATGATGTTCCTTGATTTACATATATCTTACTATATTAACTCTGCATTCCTGAAGCTTAAGCTCAGAGCCCCAATTATTCATGGATTTTGACTTCTGTGCACTCAGTTATTTAATCATTAAACAAAAGTGTATTAAATGATGGAATATGCTATTATGCTCTAGAAAAAAAAATACAGATACTACTGGGAAAAATATACCAAGCCCTTACTGTCAAGGATTCCACATGTTAAAAGCCAGGATACCCATGTACATAAGTATGATACAAAATAAAATTTGACATGTAGATGTATAAAGACAAAAAGTTGAAATATATTTGAAGTAGTATTGAAACATTCTTTTGGCATTCTACACATTTGTGAAACTGGAAAGAACTCCCTCAGTTAATATTCATTCCAATCCAGTGAACCAATTTTAACAATAATTATTTACTAAAAATCATAACTTTCTGTGGTGGCCTTGGGTGTCTCTTCTTGCCTTCCTATTAGTCATTATAGCCACTTTTTTGTTCATCTTGAGCTCTCATTTGTCTGGTTCAAGTTCTAATTTAACATTGATGAAATATAGAATAAGAAGCACTCAATTCTATCATGAAACCTATACATATATATATATATATTCGAGTATAATTATTTTTCTCTGATAGCTTCAAGATACCCCACAACATAATATAAAAAAGAAAAATGTACATCATGATGCACATAGAGCTGTATTAAGACACATGAACACACATGCTCACAAACTTGTGCATGCATATAAGCACACACAGGCAGAAAGACTTTTTTTAAATTAACAAGGGTGCCAATCAAAGACTACCTACATCAAAAAAATACTCAAAAATCTCAAATCCTCAGGCCAAATTCAAGACTTCTAAAATTAAAGTTACTGGTGTAGAGCCCAAGCATTTTCTCCACAGAGACTTATTACAATGTAAAGTTTGCAAATGCTAATTCTAGAGCCATCTATTATATTAAAGCAAGTTCATTTAATATCTTTTTCTCCTACTTTGATCTGGACTCAGAAAATTATTCATTCACTCACTTGTAAATAAGGTTGACAAGACTGCTAGGTTCCTACATTTGTATTCTCCTAGAATTCAAATGGTAAAAGTATATCCACTGTAAAGAATACCATAAATACTAAAAATACTATAAATAAATTATACAGACTCAGCATTTTTTCCAGTAACATTTTATTACAATTACAATCAGTAAATTGGTCTGGGAAGTCCTTCTGTATATGTTTTTTTATTGTTTAATGAATAAAGTACCTGGCTTGACCTGTGATAGGGCAGAGTAGAACCAGGTGGGGAAAACCAAATTGAATATGGCATTTCAAAAGTTTTAATAACTTAGGACTTCTTATCATGGCAATGAGACAAATCTGCTCCTGGCAGCACCAATCTACTTCAAGAGGATGATGGGTGGGCATTGAAGACGCTCCTTATGTTGTTAGTTAACCATTTGGGCAAGAAACTGTTCTTGCCTGGACTGCTTGATGCTATGCTGTATGAACTAGACATGTGTGACACACAGAAAAATGCTGAACTTGTTTGTATAAAGGTAAGACAATCCCTCGGGATTCTTGCTTCATGAAAGAGTCTGCTAGACATTCTGCAGGACACAGAAAAAAGTGGCTGACAAACTTCTAATATAGACAGAACTGTCTTTGAAATTTCCTGCTTCATAAAAAAGTTTGCTGGATACTATGGGCCTATGGGCTGAAGATTGGATGTTTCAACAATACAGCAGAACTTTGGGTTACTGTCCAATCAGCAAGATGTCTCTGTCAACTTTAGAGTTTTGGAAGTTGCTTAAAATGTACTCCCTGTTTACTTAGGTAATATTATATCCTTCTGGAATCTTTGGTAGAGTTAAAGAATAGATAATTGTAGTTATAGTTTTCCTTGATTATGAAAAAAAGGTGAAGTAGATATAAATATTGTAACTGTAATTCTTGCTTAATACCTGTTTTGTTATATGTAATTTCCTCTGTTAGAGTTAAAACTTTCCTTTTTATTTAAACAGAAAAAGACAAATGGTACGGGAAATCCTTCTGTATATGTATTGCTTTTATTGGTTAATGAATAAAGAAGTTGCTTGACTTGTGATAGGGTAGAGCAGAGCTAGGTGGGGAAAATAAACTGAAGGGGGAGGTGTGAGATGCCATGTAGCCGCCAGAGGAAAACAATGCAAGCTGCCAGTAGGCCACAAGCATCATGTTAAAATATAAAATAATAGAAATGGGTTAATTTAAGAGATAAGAGTGAGCTAGAGAAATGCATTACTAGTAGGCCAAGCAGTGTTATAATTAATAGTTTCTATGTGGTTATTTTTGTTCTGGGCAGTCAGAAACAAACAAGCAGTCTCCCTACAACAGTAAATAATGCACATTTCAATATATGACAATACATTTTTACATATTTATATACCTTTTAGTAAGAATTGGCTCAACATACAGAATATTCGTAGCACCCTGGAAGGTTGCCTCATGTATCTTCTCAGTCACCATTATCTCCTCTACAATTTGGCAATGGCAACTCATACCACCGTGTGTGTGTGTGTGTGTGTGTGTGTGTGTGTGTGTGTGTGTCTTGTAAAAAAGTTTCTGTCCTGCCCAGTCCCACAGTTGTTTAGCCCTAAAGAAATGCACTGAGTATTATAATAATTGCAAATGGTTTGGCCTCTTATCTCAGGCTTATTACTAACTTGCTCTTACAACTTAAATTAACCCATAATTCTTACCTATGTTTAGCCATCTAATTTGGCACCTTTTGAGAGTAAGGCATTTTCATTTTGCTTCCTCTGTGTTTATCTTCCCAGACTTCTCCTAGTCTAGTCGCCCACCTATACTTCCTACCTAACTACTAACCAATCAGCATTTTATTAAATCAATATGAGTAGCAAATCTTTACAGTTTCCAAAAGCAGCATCCTTTTTTCTTTTCAAAACAAGACCCTGAAACTTATCTCTATTTTTGAGGGTTTTTTTTTCCTGACAATTTTCAATAATAACTTGAAACCAACACACTAAACAAAGACAATCATCCCTTATCCATTTTTGTGGGGAATGTGGGCATAGTTTTCTAGCATACTTTCTGCTGATTGGGGGTGCTGATAATATTGTGGGGATGCAAAAGAACATTTAGGATTATGGTCAAGTAATAATTTGAGTATTCTGTGAAGCTGGATTATCTCAGTCAGCAGTCTTGAAGCTGTTTTTGATGTAGAACTCAGAATAAACTGCAGCAGAGGTAATCTAAAACATTGAATAATTAGGGCCATTTGTTCCTATCAGAGATTTTTCAGGGGGGCTTTCTTGATTGAATTTTATTTTCCTTAACTTAAAATGAACCCATAGCCTCTCACTCCTGTAGAAGAAAAAGCAAAACCTCTTTTCCAAAGTAACTTATCTTTTGACTTAAATTTTGAAGTCAAGACATTTTCAAAACATATAAATTGGATTAATACAGTAGCATTTATAATCAAATATCTTTTAGCAACTGTTGCTCCTTCTTCAGCAGTCAAACAATTCAAAGACAACACAATGACATACAGTATTCAGATTCTCTGTGTATTTTCCATCTTTATTTTTTTACTCTACTTCTTTTATATTTATTTATTTATTTATTTATTTATTTATTTATTTATTTATTTTGAGGCAGAATTTCTCTGTGTATCTTTGGCTGTCCTGGATCTCACTCTGTAGACCACACCAAACTTGAACTCATAAAGATCTGCCTACTTCTGCCTATAATATATAGAAGACACTATCTCAGCAGATATCCTGATAATCTAACTTTTATAATTTTCCACTTCTTCCATGATGTTTCTTGAACTTTATGTGTAGAGGTTATGTTGAAGATGTATAATTGAGGGTCATAAACCCTATAGTCAAATTTTCTCTACATTTTAACCATTTGTAGCTTTCTGTAATGTTCACTATTTTCTGCAAAAATAAGTTTCCTAACATGGGAAAGAGCTACACTTATGTGTGCCTGTTAGCCAAAGCATTTAGAATGCAGATAGAAAATATACTAGTTTTAGAAAATAGCAGTAGTAGGTCTACTCTAGGTTCTATGATCTCACTATCCCCAGTTGTTATCAAAATTTAAACTGCTAGTCATGAATGCTTTCCTATTGACCAGTCTTTATGTCCAAATATAGTGTTGATTAAATCAAGATATAAATGTCATTATTTTGCCCTGGTGGTTATCTTGTGATCCTGGCCATTGCTGAGGCTTTATACCTGGGTAGGACTTTTAATCACTTCATAATAATCTGCTTCACTCTATTTTTACTATCTATTGTGAATTTTTCTAAGCCATCAGAAAAGATATGATGTCATGAATATTCTTACTATTTTCCTTAACTTTATAGCACACCACCTGGATAGTTTGTGTTTTTCAAGTAACCATAACACAATTTTTGTTTTAGTTGTGTCCTTTAATTTTGAGGTTATAATATGATTATACCATTTTTTTCTTCCTATCCCTCCCTTTAAATATTCATATAAATTTTTCTATCTAACATAGGATTTCAGTTGTTGTGATGAAACACAAGAAAAGCAATCTGTGGAGGTTAAGGTTTATTTCACTTATTTTTCCTTATCACAGTTCATTATCCAACACAGTCAGGTCAGGAACTTAAACAGAGAAGAAACCTGGAAGCAGGTATTGATCTAGAGACCAAGGAGGAGTGTTGATTATTAATTTACATCTCATAACTTTCTCAGCCTTCAGTTTTATAGCTTCCAAGACCTCTAGCACAGGGGTGGCATCATCCACCTTGTGTTTTGATGTGGGTTTTCCCTCTGTGATTACCATTAATGAAAAAGTAACTGCTTTGAACCTATAGCAGGGCAGAACTTAGCAGGAGGAGGAGAACTAAACTGATGGCTGGGATAAAGGAGGACGAGTGAGAAAGAAGCCATAGAGCAGCTGGAGATAGACTCTGGGAATGTTACCTGGTAAGCCACAGTCATGTGGTGATATTCAGATTAACAGAAATGGGTTAAATTAATATAAGAGTTAGCCAATAAGAAGTGAGAACTAATGGACCAAGCAGTGATTTAATTAGTACAGTTTCTGTGTGATTATTTTAGGTCTAAGCTAGCTGGGAGGCCAGGAACCAACATGCTCACTTCTCCAACAGTGTTTGGCTCTCCAACATCAATCAGTATTCAAGAAAATATACAAAATGTTCATCTGCAGCCTGAAGTTATGGAAATATTATTGTAATTGAGATTCCGTTCTCTTAAATGATGCACCTTGTTAAATTAGTGTAAAACTAATAAATGATAGTTTAAAAAAATTTGTATCAAATTCATGAAAAATAAAATGAAAAAGAGGGCTTAATTTGGAGAATAATAGCAGAGATTGTGTTGATATATACACACACACATGGGATAATCACAATCAATCTTTATAAAGTTACTTGACTGTAAGTTTTCAAGACTGATCATTTGGTGTTGAATAATAAATTGGTGTGCTTTTTCCTGGGAAAGACTACTCCCTCTGTTCTTAATAGTTTCTCTGTTGCTCTTAGTTTTTGGGGTCTGGTTGAAGCCTCTCTAAAGGGCTTAACATACTACTCCACATATACATATCTATGTTTGTTCATGTTCTAAATAATTCATTATTGCAGGAAATGTAAACAACATAAATGTTCTTCAAGTGATAAACTGATAATAAAATGAGATACATATAAACTTTAAAATGTTAGTCAGTTGTGAAGATTAATAAAATCATGAAATATTCTGGTAAATAGATGGAACTAGAACTATCATATTGAGTGACTCAAACCTAGAAAGACACATAACACTTTCTTTCATCAGAGATTCCAAGAAATATAGAGGCATTTCAGTGTACAAGTGATCTAACAGGGAAATTGAGAAAACTGAAAATGGGACCTCTAATTATGGAATTGGGAAGATATAAGAACAAAAAAGGACTAGGGTAAAATAACAGTGAAAGAATCTGAAAAATCATATTTAATAGTATAATATTAAAAATCCCTATAATACATGTAAGTTAGTACATAAATAAACATACATGTTTTTTTTTTTCATTTTGGATGGTGATGTTTTTTTTCTCATTTTTTTTATTAAAGATTTCCATCTCCTCCCCTCCTCCTCCCCCTTCCCTCCCCTCCCTTCCACCCATACCCCCACTCTACCCCTCTCCAAGACAAAGAGCCATCAGGGTTCCCTTCACTATGTTAAATCCAAGGTCCTCCCAGCTCCCCCTAAGTCCAGGAAGGTGAGCAACCAAACTGACAAGGCTCACAGTGAGCCCATCCATGCTGTAGAGTTCATGTTCATTGCCGTTGTCCTTGGTTTCTCAGTCTTCCTCCACCGTCAGCCACATTCAGAGAGTCCAGTTTGGTCCCCTGTTCCATCAGTCCCATTCCAACTGGACTTGGTGGTCTCCCGTTAGATCTGTCCCACTGTCTCAATGGGTAAACGTACTCTTCATGGTCCTGACTTCCTTGCTCATGATCTCCCTCCTTTTGCTCCTCATCAGGACCTTGGGAGCTCAGTCCGGTGTTCCTATGTGGGGCTCTGTCATTTTCTCCATCCAATGCCAGGTGAAGGTTCTATGGTGATATGCAAGATATTCATGAGTATGGCAATAGGATCTGGACATTTCTGGCACCCTCTCCTCAGCTGCCCAAGGACCTAGCTGGGGGCATCTTCCTGGACACCTGGGAACCCCTCTAGAGTCAAGTCTCTGCCAACCCTAGACTGGCTCCCTTAACTAAGATATATAATTCCTTGTTCCGATATCCACCCTTCCTATATCCCAACCTTCCTATTCCCCCAAGCTCTTCCGAATTTACCCAAGAGATGCCCAATCATATTACAAAAGTATTTGTTCAACTATGTTTATAGCAGCATTATTTGTAATAGCGAGAACCTGGAAACAACCTAGATGCCCTTCAGTGGAAGAATGGATGAAGAAAGTGTGGAATATATACATATTAGAGTACTACTCGGCGGTAAAAAACAATGACATCTTGAATTTTGCATGCAAATGGATGGAAATAGAAAATGCCATCCTGAGTGAGGTAACCCAGGCCCAAAAAGATGAACATGGGATGTACTCACTCATAATTTGTTTCTAGCCATAAATAAAGGACATCGAGCCTATAATTCATAAAAAATCCTAGAGAAGCTATATAAGAAGGTGAACCCAAAGAAAAACATATAGTTATCCTCCTGGATACTGGAAGTAGACAAGATTGCTGGACAAAAAATGGGAACATGGGGGTGGGGTGGGATGGGGGGGATGGGGGGGATGGGGAGAGAAAACATACATGTTTTGAATGAAATTTTACCATCTGGACTGACAATATTCCCTCCAAGATTCAAAGATCATCTAAAAAAAAACAATACCACCAGCATGAGAAATTCTTTTCTGAGTTGTTGGTTAGGGTTGGCAAAGAGACTCCTAAAACATTACAAGCTACTTCTGTTGCCTTTGTTTGTCCCACCTCAGAGGTAGATTATTAGTCCCTAATACTGAAGATACCATGATATGGGATTCCTCTCTATATGCTGTGAATGCCGTTGGTTAATAAAGAATCTACTTTGAGCCTATTGCAGCACAGAATAGGGCAAGACAGGAATTCCAAGCCAATAGAGGAGGAGAGAGTAGGCAGAATCAGGGAGAAGCTGTGTAGCCTCCACATGAGACAGAGGCTGGAAGCCAGAAGGAAACTTACCAGTAGGCTGCAACCACATGGCAATACACAGATTAATAGAAATGGGTTAATTAAATATATAAGAGCTAGCCAATAAGAAGTGTGAGCTAATAGGCAAAGACGTGTTGTAATAATATAGCTTCAGTGTGATTATTTAAGGTCTGGGTGGCCAGGAAAGTTATGAGCAGCCTCTGACTACAATACCATGCAATTCAGAGTCAAGGCCCAGAGGTACTTCATCTGGAACTTATTTGAAAACTTTTTTTGTATGAGGGAGGATATCTATTATTAGAATATATTGTATAGATTTTCAATAATAATTGAAGGAAAGCAAAACTGCTCTGTGAGGTTCAGCTGTCATAGTAAAATAGTGCATCAAAAAACTTTTCAAAGAAGAGAAGCAAGGAGAAATCCTACCCAACTATGATACCTACTAACCACAATAACCATGATGGCACACTAACCCTAAAGGTAAAGTAGTGGCATATTTGCCTTAGTAGTAACCAATATCTCTCTAATTGTACTTAAGAAACACACAATAAGAGAGAAATCATGTATGGTACAGGAAACATAGCCAACTACCCAAGACTACTGAAGTCATGGACTTTGGATGAGAATTGGAAACTGCTACGTTACTAAACCAGCACTATCCCTGGTGTGGAGGGTCCTTCTGTCTGTGTGTTGCTTTTACTGGTTAATGAATAAAGAACTTCTTTGAGGCTATGGCAAGGGGAGAATAGAACCAGGTGGGAAAAGGTAGGTCATATGCTGGGAGAGAGAGAGGGTGGAGTCAGAGAGATGCCATGGAGCCACCGCTAGATTCAGACATGCTGAAACTTTACTGGTAAGCCATGGCCAAGTGGCAATTCACAGATTAATAGAAATGGGTTAAATTAACATAAGAGTTAGCCAATAATAATCTAGAACTACTGGGTCAAGCAGTGATTTAATTAATAGTTTCTGTGTGATTATTTCAGGCCTAAGCTAGACAGTCAGCTGAGAACCAACAAGCAGCCTCCCACTACATTTGGAGTTCCAACTTGGTGGACTAAATCCATGTAAAACCTAAAAAGCTTAAAAAGGAACTATAGACACAGAAAAACAAAGTTTAGCCACATTTTTTTTCTGCTGGTGGCAGCTCACTTAAGGGAGGTTTTGCTGATTTGCTTTTTGGGTAGTTTAGCTTACTGGGCCATGCTGCTAGAACAAACTCCAGCTATGGAGCATTTAAATGGCATTTGTGGGCCCAGGGCTTTGTGTGCCCACTCAGGGTTGGGTGGAAAGCAGCTGAGACCATGCCAATGGCTCAGCACTCCCAGCCTGGGCAGGCAGCAGGATCAGGTCTACTAGGCAAACACAGGAAGGAGAGCATGGCTGATTCCTGACACCATACACAGAGATATTCTAGGCTGCACAGTGCTCTGCATAGCATATTTAGCTAATACTCAGATAAAAAGAGTTTATGAGCTGCATGCGTATTCTCAGTGTTAAAGTGCTGAGAGAGACTCCTACCTGGTGGCCCCAGAGCTGGTAGTAATGGTACCTCTACCATTTTAAAAGTGGAGAGAAGTAGAACCTGCATCTAGAGCAGCTGCAACCAAACTGCTTACCATTTTAAAAGCTCTTCAAGAAAGTAAGAAATTAAAGATAACATAATAAGGACAGATTCAGATATAAAGGAACTTTAAATGGGTCACAGTGTTGGGTAAATGTACATAGGCTTGGGAGAGAGACGAAAAAGAGTATAGAGAGTTGAATAAGAAGTAAATCATTTTTAAAAATGTCTTTAAAGAGTCATAGATTAAAAGGAGTAAAGAAAAATAAGCAATGTAAAGATGTAAAGATGAACTTTAAACAGAGAGTCAAGATTTTATATATATATATATATATATATATATAAAATTGTGTTTTCTTTGAATTTTTTGACTGTGAAGGAGGTAAGTACACAGAGACATTTCATTGTACAGGCTGCTAAGCTAAAGCAACATAAATTTGAGTTTAAAGATATGTTGCTTTGGAAAAGAAGTTTCTCTTTTGTTTTCACAGAAGATGAGAACCTGTGGGATCCCTCCAGGATAATATGGTTTGATAGACCTCAACACCCAAGAGGTTGCTATGAATACCCTCAAAAAATTATTTTGCCCAATAAACAGCAGGAAGAAGTTTGGCGAGAATTACACTCATATTCACAAATATTGTTTATAAATGCTTCTTTTTTCTCTTTTTTTATTAAAGATTTCCATCTCCTCCCCTCCTCCTCCCCCTTCCCTTCCCTCCCTTCCACCCATACCCCCACTCCACCCCTCTCCAAGACAAAGTGCCATCAGGGTTCCCTTCACTATGTTAAGTCCAAGGTCCTCCCAGCTCCCCCTAAGTCCAGGAAGGTGAGCAACCAAACTGACAAGGCTCACAGTGAGCCTACCCATGCTGTAGAGTTCATGTTCATTGCCGTTGTCCTTGGTTTCTCAGTCCTCCTCCACCGTCAGCCACATTCAGAGAGTCCGGTTTGATCCCCTGTTCCATCAGTCCCATTCTAACTGGACTTGGTGGTCTCCTGTTAGCTCTGTCCCACTGTCTCAATGGGTAAACAAATGCTTCTTTACATTTAAAGGGGAATATGCTATAGAGATTTGCATTGGTATATATCTTGGTTTATTGATACAAATTTAAGTACAATCTTGTTATATGTATATTTCTGCTCTTGATTAAGGTGTTGTGATTGTGTAGCTCATTTTAAAAATGTAATGTATAATTAAGAAATATGGGTTAAAAATAGTCATCTATAATAGTCAAGCTTATAGTCATGTTAGTTAGATTGTCTAGATGTATAGAGATATATTTCAGTTAGATAGGTATTCTTCAAATCTTTCAGAGACCTTAAGAATATGATATTTAAAATGTTTAATAACTTAAGACTTTTCATTACATTGAGACACATCTGCTCCTGGCAGCACCAAACTACTTCAAGAGGGAGATGGGCATTGAAGATTCTTCTTATGGAGTTGGTTAACCATTTGGGCAAGAATCGGCTCTTACCTAGACTGCTTGACTGGATATGCCTGACCCACAGAGAAATGACTGCTGAACTTGCCTAAAGGTGAGATGTTCCTTTGGGGTTCCTGTTTCATAAAAGACTTTATTAGACATTCTGCAGGATACAAAAGAGACTGGAAAACTGTCAATATAGGCAGAACTGTCTTTGAAATTTACTGCTTCATAGAAAAGTTTGTTGGATACTATGGGCCTGTAGTCTGAAGACACCAATGACACAGAAGAACTTTGGGTGACTGTCTAGGCAGCAAGATGTCTCTGTCAATTCTAGAGTTTTGGAAGTTGCTTACAATATACTTCTAGATTTCTTAGGTAATATTATATCCTTCTGGAGTCTTTGATGGAGTTGAAGAATTTTTAGTTTTAGTTATAGTTTTCCTTAGTTATTATAAAAGATAAAATAGATATAACTGTAATTCCTGTTTAATAAGTGTTTTGTTATATATAATTTTACTATTGTAAAGTTAAAGCCTTCCTTTTGTTTAAACAGAAAATGGGAAATTGTATGGGAGGTCCTTCTGTCTGTGTGATTTTTATTGATTAATAAACAAAGAACTTTGAGCCTGTGGCAAGGGCAGAACAGAACTAGGCTGGAAAAGCTAGGCTGTATGCTGGGAGAGAGAGGGTGTAGTCAAGGAGAAGCCATGGATCCACTGCCTGAGACAGACACGGGGAACTTTAGCTGGTAACCGACAGTCACGTGTCCATATACAGATTAACAGAGGTGGTTTAGTTTAGGATATGAATTTAGCCAGAAATACACTTAAGCTATTGGTCAAACAGTATGTAAATAATATGGTTTTCTGAGTGGTTATTTCATGGTTGTGTAGCCATGATGAACAAGTGACCCTTCCCCCAACACATCCCTACATATATTCTAAATATTTGTCCTTATACTTACGATAAGTGTAGTCCTTACCCTGCTTCAAGGAAACATCTTTATAATTGAAGGAGATTTTGACAGAAAGCCAAAAACAATCAAAATGCAGAATTGTGGATACCAGTCACAAGGGATACATCTACAATACCTCTGCAAATAAAACCCAGGGATCATTGTAGAAGAGAGGACAGGAAGATTGTAAGAGCCAGAGAAATAGGGAGTTTGCAGTGAGATTTTGTCTCCTAGGAATCCCAGAAGCTATATCCATAAATTCGCACTAACATTATGGCCTATACATAAGCTAAACAGAAAGAGTAGACATACTGAATTGAGTAGGAGACACAAATTAAATAGACACAATCTAAGTATTCTGAAAGTAGATTGCATTTTTGTGTCATTACAAGTCATCACTAAAAAGAAATTTTAGCTCCAATGTAAAATCACTTTTTCAGTAAACATACTGTCCTTTCTCTTATAGATTAATTAATCCTTCAGACATCTATATCACACCATCTTTCATATTTTAAGGTAGAAGTTGATCTTCTGTGTTCAAAGTATTACCTTTAGAATATCATTAATCTATATTTCACCTTTTAAAACCCCTTTTGTGATTTATGATTTTTGCCTAGTTCAATTTATCTTAATTCCTGTCACATTGCCAAGTAGTATGTCAAATCCAAAGGCCTTGTTTTCAGGCTCTATATTTATCATAAGTGTTTGTAATTTGTGTCAATTTGGATAGTCTTTTCAACATTAAGTCTTATTTTCTTGGATTCCTGTGCATTTCTCCTAGTTTCTCATTCAGCCAACATATACAACCAAATATCATGAACAGTATTTGGAAGTAGACAATCTTTACATTATTCCAATTTTCAGCCGAGCGGTGGTGGCGCACGCCTTTAATCCCAGCACTCGGGAGGCAGAGGTAGGCGGATCTCTGAGTTCGAGGCCAGCCTGGTCTACAAGAGCTAGTTCCAGGACAGGCTCTAGAAACTACAGGGAAACCCTGTCTCAAAAAAACCAAAAAAAAAAAAAAAAATAGAACCAATTTTCAACAACACTTTCAGTTTACTCCTTTATTCATTCTATTTATGGATTTTAATCCATGAGAATTTTAAAGTCTTTATATATCCTCAAAGTCCTTCACATTGTTATTAATTCTGTCCTTCACTTATAAGGTCTATGTGTGGACTATCAATTTAAATCTATTGTAATCTAAATTTCATTAAATAATTCTTTAAATCTCCAGTTCATTAATAAGTAAACTAACAAACATATCCAGAGACAGTACAGTCACACTACACAAATTTTCCAAGATAAAAACAAATTTTATAAAGTGAATGGGTATATATAACAAACCACATGAAACTGGTTTCAAATAAAAGACAGCATAGGTGAAGAAAATGAGTTTTTCAGGATTATCTGGTTTGTAATCTTAAATTTAGCACTTTGTAGGTGTAGATCACTTATTAAATCTTTCTATGCCACTATTACCTTTTACATTAGTAACTATAATACATAAGCTCATTCTCAATAATTATTATTTGTTCTACTACTGGCTTTTAAATTCATAAAATCTTCCAATCCTGTCTCCTCTACCAACAAACATACTATTTTCTACTGTATTCTTTCCTGGTAAAAATATATACTGTACCTAGGTAATTACTGTTCTATTCTATTCTGATATCCTCTTGTCACATACTTTTTAAAAATATTGTATTCATAGGTGAGCATTTTTCACCTTCCTGATTTTGTCACCAATCAGAAAATCAGCAAAATTTGGGTGATGGCAATATTCTATAGATAATCATTATGCTCTCAATTTGTGCTCTGATATTAAATAATGATCCTACTAAGGTTCCACTGATCAGATTCTTGTTCTCTGTTCTACAATGACTAGTAGACTAAATCTTTACCAATACTGAAAAACTTCTTTCATCCCAAATCTATTTACATGATTCTGAACATAAGAGTTTACTTGATCTCTAAAAAAGCTGCAGAGAAACCCTGTCTCGAAAAACCAAAAAAAAAAAAAAAAAAAAAAAAAAAAAGAAAAAAAAAGAGTTTACTTGATAAATACATACCAGTGTCCATAGACATTTTCACTTCATTTCTTGCAGGTAGATTTGAGGAAGCATGCCTTCTTCAGTCTTTCTTCATATTATGTTGATTATTCCAATCTCTCTTCTCTTTCCATTAATTATTATATTGCAATCTTTTTCCCTTTACTGAGCTATTTAACCTGCAACTTCACATTATGAAATATCTTAATCATTATTTCTCTAAAGAGACACCATGGACACAGCATCTCTTTGAACAAAAAGCATTAAATTGTGAATTTGTTTACAGTTTCAGAGACTTAGTCCATTATTTTCATGGCAGGAAGCATAGTGGAAAGCAGGGCAGGCATGCTGCTGGAGATGTAGCTGAAAGCTATATCTAGATCCACACATAGAAAGACAGAGAGAGAGACAGAGAGAGAGAGAGAGAGAGAGAGAGAGAGAGAGAGAGACTTGCTGCTTACTGAAATACTACTTCCTAAAATATCTTCATACCAATATTATATTTCCTATTAATAATTTTAGTTTTTATATATGTCTCTGTTACTCAGGAACACTTTAGTAAGTTGATTTACAATGTGTCCTGCCAGTCTACTAATTTGACCTTAGATCTGTATTAAGTCTTCTTTATTTTGTTATTTGGCATTTATTTAATTCTTTAATTTATTTTACCTTTTTAAAACAATATTTTTTTTCCTCATGGTTTATTTTTTTTTATATTTAAAAATTTCCATCTCCTTCCCTCCTCCTCCCCCCTCCCTCCGCTCCTCCTCCCCCTTCCCTCCCCTCCTTCTCCCCCTTCCCTCCCCTTCCCTCCACCCATACCTCCCCTCCCTCCCTCTCAAGGCCAAGGAGCCATCAGGGTTCCCCACTCTATGCTAAGTCCAAGGTCCTCCCAACTCCCCCCAGGTCCAGGAAGGTGATCGACCAAGCTGAGAAGGCTCCCACAGAGCCCGTCCATGCAGAAGAATCAGAGCCCAGCACCATTGTCCTTTGCTTCTCAGTCAGCCCCCGCTGTTGGCCACATTCAGAGAGACGGGTTTGGTCGCATGATCCATCAGTCCCATTCCAACTGGAGTTGGTGATCTCCCATTAGTTCTGTCCCACCGTCTCCATGAGTGAATGCACCCCTCACGTTCCTGACTTTCTCCCTCATGTTCTCGCTCCTTCTGCTCCTCATCAGGACCTTGGGAGCTCAGTCCAGTGCTCCAATGTGGGGCTCAGTCATTTTCTTCATCTATCGCCAGATGGAGGTTCCCTCACGGTCCTGACTTTCTTTCTCATGTTCTCTCTCCTTCTGCTCCTCATCAGGACGTTGGGAGCTCAGTCCGGTGCTCCAATGTGGGGCTCTGTCATTTTCTTCATCTATCGTCAGGTGGAGGTTCTATGGTGATATGCAAGAAATTCATCAGTATGGCTATAGGAACTGGCCTTTTCAGGCTCCCTCTCCTGAGCTGCCCAAGGAACTA
This sequence comes from Arvicola amphibius, assembly GCF_903992535.2. NCBI lineage: Eukaryota > Metazoa > Chordata > Mammalia > Rodentia > Cricetidae > Arvicola > Arvicola amphibius. The sequence goes on along the minus strand of NC_052065.1, from coordinate 127,524,614 downwards.
ACTGGGAGCATCTCCCTAGAAACCTGGGAACCCCTCTAGGGTCAAGTCTCTTGACAACCCTCAGGTAGCTCCTTAAATTAAGATATATGCTTCCCTGCTCCCATATCCACCCTTCCTGTATCCCAAGCATCCCATTCCTCCGAGCTCCCCCCATTCTCCCCTTCACACTTTTCTCTCCCCATCTTCCCTTGGCCCAGTCGCGCCCAACCCTCAAGTTCCCAATTTTGCCTGGCGATCGTGTCTACTTCCAATATCCAGGAGGATTACTATATCTTTTTTTGGGAGTTCACCTTCTTATTATCTTCTCAAGGATCCCAAATTTATAGGCTCGATGTCCTTTAATTATGGCTAGAAACCGATTATGAGTGAGTACATCCCATGTTCATCTTTTTGGGTCTGGGTTACCTCACTCAGAATAGTGTTTTCTATTTCCATCCATTTGCCTGCAAAATTCAAGATGTCATTGTTTTTTACCGCTGAGTAGTGTTCTAGCATGTATATATTCCACAGTTTCTTCATCCATTCTTCCACTGAACGGCATCTAGGTTGTTTCCAGGATCTGGCTATTACAAATAATGCTGCTATGAACATAGATGAGCATATGCTTTTGTTGTATGATTGGGCATCTCTTGAGTAGATTCCCAATAGTGGAATTGCTGGGTCCTGGGGTAGGTTGATCCCGAATTTCCTGAGAAACCGCCACACTGCTTTCCAAAGTGGTTGCACAAGTGTGCATTCCCACCAGCAATGGATGAGTGTACCCCTTACCCCACAACCTCTCCAGCAAAGGTTATTATTGGTGTTTTGGATTTTAGCCAATCTGACAGGTGTAAGATGATATCTCAAAGTTGTTTTGATTTGCATTTCCCTGATAGCTAGGGAGGTTGATCATTACCTTAAGTGTCTTTTGGCCATTCGAACTTCTTCTGTTGAGAATTCTCTGTTCAGTTCAGCGCCCCATTTTTTAATTGGGTTAATTGGCATTTTACCGTCTAGTCTCTTGAGTTCCTTATATATTTTCGAGATCAGACCTTTGTCAGTTGCAGGGTTGGTGAAGATCTTTTCCCAGTCAGTAGGCTGCCTTTGTGTCTTAGTGACAATGTCCTTTGCTTTACAGAAGCTGCTCAACTTCAGGAGGTCCCATTTATTCAATGTTGCCCTTAATGTCTGTGGAGCTGGGGTTATGCGTAGGAAACGGTTCCCTGTGCCCATTTGTTGTAGAGTACTTCCCACTATCAAGCTCAATGTGTTCAGATTAATATTGAGGTCTTTAATCCATTTGGACTTGAGTTTTGTGCATGGTGATAAATATGGATCTACTTTCATTCTTCTACAGGTTGACATCCAGTTATGCCAGCACCATTTGTTGAAGATGCCCTCTTTCTTCCATTGTGTACTTTTGGCTCCTTTATCAAAAATCAGGTGTTCATAGAGTGATATTACTGGTTCTTGAGGTAGATTGATTCCCAATTTTCTGAGAAACCATCATACTGATTTCCAAAGTTTGCACTCCCACTAGCAATGGAGGAGTGCTACCCTTACTTCACATCTTCTCCAGCATAAGATGTCATTAGTGTTTTTGATCTTAGCCACTCTGACAGGTATAAGATGGTATTAAATCATTGTTTTGTTTTGCATTTCCCTAATGGCTAAGAATGTTGAGCAATTCCTTAAGTGCCTTCAGGGTATTAAGTCTCAATATCTACTGCAAAACTCTTATCCAATGATTATAACTATATTTTTATAAAGCACATCAAGTCTATTTTCTGTAGTCTTTTTTACTTCTTGTTGCAATTGTGCATGGCGTACAACATGACAGCCAAACAAATCAGTTCTGATTATATTTCTCTTTTGCAAAATAAATAACACTCATTTGACATTTGTACTCTATGAATGTTGTTCTTTTACCGTGACATCTATATCTGAATTATCAACTGACAGCTACATGGATGGCTTTCTGTCTTACTCATTATGTATTTAAAATTAGAAAATACTAGTCCACAATTATAGGGTGCTAGTAATAGTGGCAATATTTGATGTCTCTTTCAGATGGATTGTGATATTAAGGTAAAATGAGGATCCCGAATTAATGGAGAGATGTCTCAATAAAAACTATCATCAGTGCATCATTAGATGTGATGTTGACAAGCATGTTACACTCAACAGCTGGTAGGTTGGATATTTCAACTGAAAGATGTCAGAGATAGATTCCAATTCTAATCTCTGCTTTCATTAAGCTCTGAAAAATATTCTACACTTTCCATTCCAGCATTTAAATGTGGGTTTTAACTGAACCTAATGATATGACATCGGCTTCTCTTACAAATGAAGAAGATCTTTAGATACTAGAAAAGAGCCAAGTTCTTGGCAGTCTTTCTGAAAGCCATTTGCTGTTAAGACATTTTGAGAGCTTATCCACAGCATTATTAATCATCATGTTCTGTCCATAAAATTATAGGTTTAATCTGTTCAAGGTACTGAACATACCAATATTCTGTTGCCAAGTTAAGACTAAAACTCTTGTATGCATATTTCCCCTTAAGAGTGAGTACATTTCACCATGAAAAAGATTAGTTTCTTTTTCTTTTTAACTATTTCCATAGATTGAATGCAAACACAGGAAATAAATAACCCTCTTTTTGTTTAATTAAATAATTTTAGTCCATTAAGTTCAGGGCCTAGAAATATGTAGCACATACATGTAGAAAGCTATTTTACACTTTGATGTTCAGTAGTGAAAATTTGAAAGAAAAGTGTATTCATGTGTGATATTTAGTCTTCTAGTTTGAGTGTAATTGCACATTTTGTTTGCTCATCAAATGTTTACTGGATTTTATTAACTTGTTTAATTTATTGTTTTTATTAACTGATCAAGGATGAACCAAAAAGCTTTCACACTTTGTCATTAGATGTAGAAAGTAAAATATTTTATTACTATTTTATCAGTCTCCCTCATTGCTATAATCACATACTTTATGTTAATTTTTATAGATTTTGATTTTTCAGTTTTAGATTCAGTTCTCACATTACATTTTGTTAAATTTTTCACTTTACATATCAACCACAGTTTTCCCACTACTCCCACTAATCTCTATTCCCTCTCAAACTGGAATCCTAGGATTCAATTGAGTGCTTGCCTATGGATTTAAGCATTTGCTTCCATCAGTTACTGGATGAAGGCTCTATGATGACAATTAGGGTAGTCACCAATTTGATTACATGGTTAGGTGAGTTCAGGACCCCTCTCCATTATTGCTAAGAATCTAAGCTGGGGTCTTCCTTGTGGGTTCTTGGGATGTTCACTGGCACCAGGTTTCTCGCTTACCCCATAATGGTCACCTCTATCAAGATACTTCAATTATTACTTTCCTCTTCAGCCCTGCCTCCAACTAGACCATCCCAATCACTCATGTTCCAATCCCCAATCCTACCTGGTCTAACCCCACCCTTAGTTGACCCAGGATATCTCTCTATTTCCTCTTCCTAGAGCAACCCATGTATCTCTCTTAGGGTCTTCCTTATTACCTTGCTTTTCTGGGACTTTATATTGTAGCCTGGTTATCATTTGCTTTATGTCTAATATCCACTTATGAGTGAGTACATACTGTTTTTGTCTTTCTGGGACTGAGTTATCTCACTCAAGATGAATTTTTCTAGTTCCATCTATTTGCCTGAATATTTCATGTTATCACTGTTTTTTACAGCTAAATAATATTTCATTGCATAAATGTACCACATTTTCTTCATCTAGTCTTCAGTTGAGGGTAATCTAGGTTGTTTCCAGGCTCTGGCTATTACAAATAATGCTTCTATAAGCATAATTGAGCAAGTGTCCTGGAGTATGATTGAGCTTCCTCTGGGTAAAGGTTGAAGAGTGGTATTGTTGGTCTTGAGGTAGATTGATTCCCAATTTTCTGAGAAACTGCCAGAGTGATTCCCAAAATGTTGTCCTCACTTTATATTCTCTGCAGCATAAGCTGTCATCAGTGTTTTTGATCTTAGCCATTCTGACTGGTGTAAGATGCTATCTCAGAGTTGTTCTGAGCAATTCCTTAAATGACATTTTACCATTTGAGATTCTTCTATTGTGAATTCTCTGTTTAGAACTGTAAGAGATTTTTATTAGATTGTTTAGTATTTTGATCATTAATTTCTTGAGTTCTTTGTATACTTTGGAGTTCAGCCTTCTGCTGTGGGAAATCATACAGCCAAAAGCTTTTAAGTTAACTGTCCACTGGGGCGTGGCCTCTTATAACATTTATGCCAATGTAAACAATGCATCTTTTCCAGCTGCAAGATTTGGTTTCTGTTTTCCATTCCAGCAGAGAATTCTTATTTGTGAGTCTACCCCTAAATGAATAACCATCTTTTATTCTCAATTCTCAGCTAGTGTGGGATTTCTTTTAAGCATCCTTTTTTATCTGGTGCCCATGTGGATTTGGACTCCATACATACCGAGTGGATCGCCTAAAGACTAGAGGGCACATGGCCCAGAAATTCTCCTAACCCTGCCTGCTTGACTTGCTTTTACCTAAGTGACATTTTGTAGAACCCCTGCCACAACAGAGCTGACTGCATGCAACAACTGGAAAATTTCCCAAGTGCATGCACGACTGCTGCATTCCCTGGTGCAATTCCCTGGCATGGTTCTTTGCCACGTGGTGACTTCTGCAGCTTCCAGTTTATGCTCCCTGACCATGAGTAAGGGTTTCTTACTCTGTGTATAGAATTTATTTAATTTCTTTAATTTGTCAATCAAAGCATATTTCTCAGTATTTAGCTAGTACCAAGGTGTGAAACTAAAGTGTCTCAGTACCGTTCCTGTCACCACTGTGACTCTGTAACCAAAACATCTGCTGGACAATAAAGATTAGTACACATAACACAATTTTCCGGATCACATAACAGGTAATTAATAAATCAATATGGCAGATTATATTAATATTGAAAATTTAGTAAGTTTTTTGCTAATAAAATGGATTGTATTCTGTGAGGTTTATATGGTTATGGTGATAGTTAAATTTATTGGAAATTGGGACTCGGTTTTTTTCTTCATATTCTATCATTAAGAAAGAATGTGGCACTTTTAGGAATGATACAGTCTTTACAGACTAATAATGAACATTTAGTTGACAGAAATAATACCATCAAAAATCAAAAGTTACCTAAAAAAATTAATACTATTAAGAAGGGTAACATTAATTTGACAGACAAAATTGAGTCTATATCTATGGGTACTAAGAAGTTATCTAAAAGAATTCATACTGTTGAATTTGGCAATCAAAATTTGTTAAATGTTATGATAGGATAGCAGATAGAGTATCTCTCCAGGATGACAATCTGCACACTATCTAAGTTATGTCCAAGGATGAGGTATGATCTTTTAAGGAAAAACTTCAGACTATGGAATCACAAGTGCATAATGAGGACCAGAGGCTAGGTGCCTCAATGAAATAACTAGAGATATATACAAGCCAGGACATTCAGGATTTATAAAAGACAATAATAAAAAATATTTAAAATAATTGAAGAAATTATTGGAGCTGATGAACAGGGAAAGAAGGCACAAGGACAGGATTCATCATCACCAGTAGCTGTCAGAGATGACTTACCCAGAGTTTTAGCTTACTACCTTGTAGTCTACTCTGACAAAGCATCAAGTTCTAAAGGCACAAAAGGATCCAAAGAAGGTAAATGGATACCTATAGGAATGAATGATCTAAAAGAAATTAAGCAAGCTGTTTTGACTTATGGCTTGCATTCTTCATTTATCAGGGAGATAATAAAGACATGGTCTTATAGCATTAAAAACAAGACCACATGACTGGCTTCAGCTAGGTTCAGCAGTTCTGGATGATGGGCCACAATTAATGTTTACATGTTATTTTAAAGAAGAAGCAAAATTTTTAGAACAACAAGGGAAGAACAAAAGGCATTGAGACTTCCCAAAATCAAATCCTTGGTGAAGGCCCTTATGCCGACCCATAGGTTCAAGCCCATTACAGTGAACAAATGTTTTCCCTATGCCACAAAGCAGCCTTAAATGCTTAGAACAGGATTCAAGAATCAAGAAAAAACTGAATCATATACCAGGGTTAAATAGGGCCAGATAGAAACCTTTAGTGACTTTTTACAAAGATTAACTAAGGCTACACAAATAGGAGTAACAGACCCAGATGCTAGACGAGTACTTCTTGAATCTCTGGCTTTTGAAATACCAACTTAGAATTCAAAAAGATTCTTGGGCCTTTAAATGTTAGATCGGTATCTATGGATGCATAGATCCTGCATGCAATGAACATTGAGACATTTGACTATAATATTGAATCTTGAGTAGGAGAAGCAATTTTCAAAGGAATGAGGAGACATCAAAATGCCAAATGTTTTAATTGTGGTAGAATAGGACATCTGAGAAGGGACTGTAGACAAAAAATTCCTAGGAGTAATATCTCCCCTGAGAATGGCAAAAATAAGAAGACTCAGCCTTCTGGTATATGTAGAAAGTGTGGCAAAGGCCGACATTGGACCAATGAATGCAGATCAACAAAAGACAAACAAGGTAACCTGAATCCATCGGGAAACTCCTTGAGGGGCCTTTTACAGGCCCACAATCCAAAACTGATCCAGTCATTCCCAGTCAATATGGAGGACATATCTAATCAGGAAAATTGAAAAATCCAGAGCCTTCTGTAAAAGACCATGATGTTCTAGATGATGACATAAATATGGAGGATAAGTAAAAAATTCCAATAGCAAAAGGGAAACATATATTCTGGCAGACTTCTATAAATTATCAAAGACCAAATATAAGTGAAGGCAAAAGTCACAAACGATCCCACACCAGTTTGAAATTATGATTATTAAAAGTGTTATTTATTTAAGGGGAAAACTTACATATCACTGTCCTAGACAACAACCCTCTGAGTGAACAGGAACAGAGTCTAGCAGCTGGAAGCAGAAGCCAAAAGCAAGAGAGCGAGAGCAGGGCTACCACTACTTTTTAAGGCAAAAGAGATCACAACCTAGTGGGCTGGTATCTTAAAGGTTATTGGCTGAAGGAGGGGAAGTAGATCCTGCAGTATAAGAATGCATCTATATGCATTGTAATGTTGGTTTGATAGACACAGGTGCATATGTGAGTGTCATTACTCCAGAATCTTGGCATTCAAATTGGTCTCTTCAAGAGGCAGATGTTCAATTAATAGGAATGGGAACAATATTACAAGTTAAATAAAGCACTAGATGGGTTGACTGCATTGGGACAGAAGGTAAAAGAGGGAAGCATATGTGGCTAATATTGCAGTAAATATATGGGGTCATGAACTGCTACAGCAACGGAATACCAAGGTTAATATTTCTGAAGTCCCAGGAACTCATAATTCTGGTCAGGATATTATAAAGTACTATACACAAAGGTCACGAGCCATCCAGGCTGTACAAGAATATGAAACACTATCAAACTTTTAGAGGTACAAACAGCCCTAACTTTAAAATGGTTAACTGAGAACACAATATGGTTTAAGCAGTAGAATCTAGCTGAAAAAAAATTTGCAGGCTTTAGAACAGCTGGTACAAGAGCAACTAGATGCTCACCATGTTGAAGAATCAAGCAGTCCTTGGAATTCTCCTGTATTTGTTGTAATAAAGAAATCTGGTAAATGGAGAATGGTGACAGATCTAAGAGCTGTCAATAAGGTAATTCAACCTATGATCCCTTTACAATCTGGGATTCTTCTGCCTTCTCTATTACCAAAGTTATGACCTCTTATAGTTATTAATTTGAAAAATGTTTCTACACTATACTTTTACAACAAAAGGATAGAGAAAAATTGCCTTGACAGTACCTACTCATAATTCTCAGCCTACTAGGAGATATCAATGAACTATCCTCCCACAAGGAATGCTCAATAGCCCCACTCTGTGCCAATACTTTGTAATTTAGCCATTGGAAATAATACATAAGCAATCTTCTAAGTTTATAATTTACCATTAAATGGATGATATTTTGCTATCTAATTTAACCTTTGATAATTTTCAAAAAATGCTTAAAGAAGTAAAGAAAATTTTGCTAAAATGCGATTGCAAATTGCTCCTGAAAAAAATACAGAGAGGAGATTCTGCACAGTACCTAGGTTAGAAAATAGGTTTGCAGAAAATTACAACACAAAACTCACAAATAAGGAGAAATCAGTTGCAGACTCTTAATGACTTTCAAAGATTGTTAGCTGACATTTTTAGTCTATGCCAGGCTGTTGGGATAACACCTGATCTAATAATTCATTTAAAGAAAACATTAGATGGTTATGACCACTTGAATAGTCCCAGAGAATTAACTGCTGAAGCAGAAAAGGAATTGATAGTTGTTGAGGAGAAATTACAGGAGGCACATGTAGATAGGGTGAATCTAATTCTTAATTGTATTCTAATCATATTGCCTTCCAGAATTCCTCTTACGGGGATTTAAATTCAGAGGGCAGATATTATCTTAGAATGGATCTTTTTACCACATAAACCAAGTAAAAAAGTAAAAACTTATGTGAAAAAAGTCTCTGAATTAATTATATAAGGTAAATTGAGATTTTGTCAATTAACCTAGCAGAGATTTTATTGCCTTTCACTACTGATGAAATAAAAAGGTTATGGGAAGACGATGAATCATCACAAAGAGCTTGTGCTGTCATTTGTTGCACATTTTGGAAGTTACTTAATTGCAGTTCCTGCTTTCTCAAGTAATATTATTTCCCTTCTCAGATCTTCGATGGGGTTGAAGACTAGATGGTTGTAGTTACTTTCCTCTCAGGGCTTGGCTAAGTTATTTATTATACAAGACTTAAACTCATTAGGATAGGATGACTATTGAATATGTTTGTTCATATTGTATATAATTTTATATTAGGCTTAGAACTCTCTTATTTAAACAAAAGAAAGTAGTGCTATAGGAAATAATACAGACAATAACCTTTATATTTACCACCAACTGTGGCGTGGCCTCATACTATTTATGCCAATGTAAAGCATGTTTGATCCTCTCTTTTCTAGCTTCAGGATTCAGTTTCTGTTCTCTGTTCCAGCAGAGGATTCTGATTTGTGAGTCTACCCCCAAATAAGTAACCGGCGATTATTCTCAATTCTGAGCTAGTGTGTGATTTCTTTTAAGCATCCTTCTTCAGCTTTATGTCAGATGTGGGGTTGGTGAAGATATTTTCCCATTCTATAGGCTGCCATTTTGTCTTATTGACAATGTACCTTGCCTTACAGAAGCTTTTCAGTTTTAGGAGATACTACTTATTAATTGTAGGTCTCAGTATCTGTGCTACTTGATTTCTATATAAGAAGTTGCTTCCTGTGCCAGTGTGTTCAAGGTCATTTCCCAAATTCTCTTGTGGGACTTTATTCTGTCAATAGTTTTGGGGCACCACCTTAGAGTGTGGCATCTGTGAGCATAAATGATCTTTTATAAGGGAAGAGAAATGGGCTCTTTCACTCACTTGTGTGGTGGTTGGAGATTGGATCACTGCATCCATTGACCCCAAGTCAAAATAAAAGACCAGGGAAGCTCTCTACATTGTTGTTATTCCTAAGTGTTTCCTAATAAATCTTTGTTATCTATTTATTCAGGCTTTCATGAATTTATGTAATAGTGCCTGAAACTTTTTCTTCTTTCAGGTTTGGTATAACTAGATTTATGTATAGGTCTTTGATCCACTTAGGCTTCAGTTTAGTGCATGACAATAAATATGGATCTATTTATATTAGTCTACTTAGAGACATCCAGTTATGCCAGTACCATTTGTTGAAGATGCTTTCCCTTTTGTGTTATACAATTTTGGCTTCTTTGTCAAATATCAGGTGCTCATAGATGTGTAGATTAATGTCAGGATCTTTGATTTACTTCTGTTGATCCCCATGTCTGTTTTTATGCAATACCCAGCAGTTTTTATTATTGTCACTCTCTAGTAGAGCTTGAAGGTAGGGATGGTGATGCCTGTGGAAGTTCCTTTATTGTACAGGATTGTTTTAGATATCCTGCGTTTTTGTTTTTCCATGTGAAGTTGAGAATTTTTCTTTTGAGGTCTCTGGAGAATTGTGTTGGGATTTTGATGGGAATGGCATTGAATCTGTAAGATTACCATTATTACTACATTGATACTACCTGCCCAAGATTGTGGGAGATCTTTCCTTTTTCTAATATCTTTTTCAATTTCTTTCTTCAAAGACTTAAAATTCTTGTCATTTAGGTCTTTCACTTGTTTGGTTAGAGTAACCCCAAGGTATTTTATATTATTTGTGCCTATTATAAAGGGTGATGTTTCTCTTATTTCTTTCTCAGCATGATTATCATTTGTATATAGGAGGTCTACTGATTTTTTTTTAGTTAATCTTATATCCTGCCACATTACCGAAGGGGTCTTAATAGCTGTAGGGGTTCAGTAGTAGAATTATTGGGGTCACTTATATATACTATCATATATCATGCCATATTAGTGGAATCAATTTGTTTCTCTCTCTTTAATTTTATGTTGGCCTCAGTTTGAATTATATTGTTTTTATTATGTTTATTTATGTTCTTTTTATCCCTCATCTCTTCAAGTCCTGAATCATGAAGGAGTGTGGGTTCTCCTACTATTAGTGTTGGGATGATGTGTGATTTAAAATATAATATTTTGTTTTTTTTACAAATAGGGGAGCCCTTGTATTTATGGCATACAAATTCAGAATTGAGACTTCATCTTAATGGATATTTCTTGTGATGAATATAAAATGCCCTTCTCCATATGTTTTACTTAATTTCAGTTTGATGTTTATTTTGCTAGATATTAGGATAGTTCCACCAGCTTGTTGTTTAGAACAATTTGATTGAAAGATCTTTTCTCAACCCATTACTCTGAGGTAATGTATATATTTGAAGTTAAGGTATGTTCCTTGCACCCAGCAGAAAGACAACTCCTGTTTTCATCTCCATTCTGTTAGCCTGTGTCTTATTATAGGATGTGGGTTCATTCTGGGTTAAGAAAAATAATATTTGATTAAGCAAGATCCCCTGAAAAATATATAATAGGAACAGATGTCCCAGATGATCCAGTGTTTTATATCACTTCTGTTGCAATTTCCTCTGAGATCTACATCCAGATCAGCCTCAAGACTTCTGGCTGATTTGATCCAGTCTCACAGAATATTCCAGTCAGGGTTTAACCATATTCCAAATTATTTTTTGATTTCCTATAAGACTATCAGTGCCCCCAGTCAGCAGGAAGTGGCCAAGAAAATTATACCCACATTCCTAAAAAATAGAGTATGGATGTTTGTCTTTGTTTAGTGTGTAGATTACAAGTTGTTATGGATAATGGTCAGGAAAAGACTAAACAATGGAAATTAGATTCAGCATTCTTGTTTTGAAAAGTAAAAAAGAGAAATGCTGTGGAATAATGGTTTTGTACACTGTAAAGATATGTCACTTATATTTTTTTAATAAATCACTGATCAGCCAGTAGCCAGGCAGGAAGTATAGGCAGAACAACCATACTAGGAGAATTCTTGAAAAGGAAAGGCAGAGATGAAGTTACCAGCCAGACACAGAGGAAATAAGATGAGAATGCCTCACTGAGAAAAGACACCAAGCCCCATGTCTAAACATAGATAAGAATTATGGCTAAATTTGAGTTGTAAGAGATAGTTATTAATAAGCCTAAGCAATAGACAAAACAGTTTATAATTAATATGTGTTTCTGTGTGTTTATTTGGGACTAAGTGACTGTGGGACTCTGGGTGGGACAGAAAATTCCATCCACAGGTTTGAGGTTTTTTTTTGAGTACTTTCTGTAGTGCTGGATTTATGAATAGGTATTATTTAAATTTGGTTTTTCATGTAATATATTGTTTTCTTCATATATGATATTTGAAAATTTTGCTGGGTATAGTATTCGGTGGCAGCATCTGTAGTCTCTTAATGTCTGTGTAATGTCTGTACAGGACTTTCTGTTTTTCAGAGTCTCCACTGAGAATTTGGGTATTATGCTGATGGATCTGCCTTTATATATTACTTGGCCTTTTTCATTTTCAGCTTGTAATAGTCTTTATTCTGTATATTTAGTGTTTTGATTATGTGAGAGAGAAACTTTTGGGGTCAGTCTATTTGGTGTTCTGTAATCTTCTTGCATCTTCAAGTCATGTCCTTCTTTAGGTTTGGAAAGTATTTCTCTATGATTTTGTTTTTATGCCTTTAAGTTGGTATTCTCCTTCTTCTATCCTATTAGTCTTATATTTGGTCTTTTCACAGTCAGACTTAAAAAGATTAATAGAAAATTATTTTTACTCTTCATTTTTTCTGAATATATTTATCCCAACATAATTTCCTTTTAATACTAATTTGATAGCATATCATAAATTTTGTCAGGTTTTGTGGTTTGAATTAATTTCTTTCAAAATATTTTTAAATTCACTATTGATTTCCTTTTTGAGCCATTATTATTTAATACTGTATTTTTTAATTAAATGTGTGATCATGAGTTTACGTTTTTCTTAAAACTAGGCAGTACATGGCTAGAGCTGTCTGCTGGTCAACCCTCAAAGTTTTATGTTTGTTTTTTTTGTTGTTATTGTTGGGGACATTCTCATAAACAATCTTCCTAACTTCCTAATTGTGAAATCTGGTGTAGGTGTGATATTTCATTTATATTTTAATAAATAATGCTTGCCTGAAGATCAGAGAGTAAAACAGCCACACTGATACACCATAAAGACTAGGCAGGGTGGCACACACCTTTAATCCCTGTAGCCACATTACTTTGCCATAGAAACTGGGCAGCAGTGGTGCACGCCTTTAATCCCAACACTAGAGAAAAATATAAGGTGAGAGGTTTCAGGCTCAGTCTCATTCTGAGAGTTCCTGGAGGCAGGATTGCCATTTCAAACTGAGGTAGAGGTAAGACCCAGTGGCTGGCTGTTTTGCTTTTTTGACTTTCAGGTTGAACCCCAGTATCTGTCTCTGAGTTTTTATTAATCATTCTACATGTAGGTTTCCAACAAAAGTTTGATTTAAAAAACATTAACTGCACAGAGATACATCAAAGGAAAAAAGCTAATTGTATCAGCCTTATCTTACCAAAGGTGAAAACAAATAAGAAACTCAAAAAGAAAAAAATTGCAATAACACATGTGTGAGTATGTGTGAGTGTATACATGCACTTGTGCATATGTATGTGTGTGTATTGAATACCTTTGTACATTTCATATACTTATGGAACTCAGATGTCAATTTTGGTGCCTTCCTCTACTGATCTCAGGTTTCCCACTGAACTTAGAGCTCACTACATTAACAGAACTATTCACTCAGCAAGCAAGGGAACCTTCACTCTCTGCCTCCTCAAAGATGAATTTACAGATGGTTGCTAATACATTTTTTTAGTTTAGTTTTATTCATCAACATGGATGCTTGGGATCTGAATTGTAAAGACCTTGAAAATAAAAAATATATTATAATGTCAGTAAGCCAGAACCAAACTCTATGCATATCAATGAATTCTATAAAATTAGAATAGACATTCTGAACCCATTGAGCTTTCCATTGAAATTTGCACTTTTACTATCAATTATATTTTTGTATGCTTATCTACTACAATAATTATGGCAACAGTTAAAGCCTTAGAAGAAGTTTTACTTTTTAATTCAAGTCTATGAGGTTCTGTAAAAAGGAAAGTGAGTCAGTAACACATGCCCACGAAAGTAAACTAGAAGTCTAATTACTACATTTGAACAAGAAGAGAACAGTTTAATTACAGGTCAGGCAACAGAGCTCCAGCACTAGTAAATAAGGAAGTACCTTTGAAAGAATGCAAATGTGCCCAGAAGGTAATCCTCAGAAATAAGTACCATACAGTGCCTTCTCTTATAATTCCATAAATTCATATTTAAGTAGGTTTAATTGGAAGACCATTCATATATTTTGATTTCTTTCTCCATAAATTTTTTATTAATGAAAAAAATAGCAGGGGCAAAGGGAGAAGGTCATAGGGGAGGCTGAAAGGAGGAAAGTGCTTGCCTCACTATGGTCATTTTCTCTGTCACAATGGTCATGGACTCACCCCGTGAAACTGTAAGCAAGGCTTCTATTAAATGGTTTCTTTTATAAATTACTTGATCATGGTTTCTCTTCAAAGCAATAAAATAGCAACTGAGACAAGTATATTGGGAAATGTTTTTGGAGTATGAAGTTGTAAGATAAAAAAAAAGAAGACAGTGGATCAAATAAAAGATTTTAGTGGGAATGGTTTCAAAGATATAATGCAAAGATCCATAGACTCACCTGAAAATACTAATATATGTAAAATATAAACATATTATTTGTTTATTGTTTGTGTTACTATCACACACACACTTACATATAAAATCAATAGGAACTCCTAAGACAATGTAGAAACTAGACCATGTCTGACATTGCAACTGAAGACCACACTATTTACTTAAGTGAATTCATTAAAGACATCTGCTGTGGGAGTACATTCTTCTTCTTCTTCAGCCAATAGCCTTTAAGAGAATAACCCACTTGGACATGGTCTCTTATAGTTTAAAAAGCAGCGGGAACCATGCTCTCAGTCTTTTGCTTCCGGCCCCCATTCCAAATGCTAGACTCTGTTCCTGTTTGCACTCAGAGGACTATTACTTAGGATGGTGATCTGTAAGTTTTGCCCTTAAATAAATAACCCTTTTATTATCCTAATTTTGAACTCGTGTGGGATTGTTTTACGACATGAATTGGCACCCAACGTTTGGTTTTAGAATCCCCCAACTCTGTTGCCCACCGTGAGCTCAGAGTGCGCCCAGCTTGGCATGAGCCCTCCCTCAGTATGCTGCAACCTGTGCATGGAGCAAGCAGTTCACTGTAGTATCTCACACAGTGGCCTTTCTTGCTACGGACCAGCTGCATATCTTTTTATTATCTCTTTACACACCTCAGATTGGCTTCAAGTCTCCATGTACACTACTGCTTGCCTCCTGCCAGGACACATGACAGACATTTGGGTGAGAGATGGGCTTCCCTGGTCTGAGCCAGCTGTTCTGCTCCTTTCTAATGATTTGTTTGCATTTGTTTATTCCATTGTTCTAGAGACATCTGCAGAGCACACAGTCTCTGATTTATCTTTTAGCATTTTGCTCTAAACTCAGATTTCAGACCAGCCATGGGTGAATTCACATGCACTGCTATGCCCCCTCTGGGTTAGTTTTGTAGGTAGCCTATAACACCTATTGTCAGGTTATGGTTATTGCACCTAATCAGGCTAATTAAACACAAGTAAGATTTAATATCCTAATTGTAGATCATAAGTTGCTAAATTAAAAGGACAATATGTCAATCTAACTGTCCAAGATTTCAATAGCTTCTTTACTTAAACCATGTGAGTTTTTACAAGACTTATATGATGTCCCTTCTATATCACTATTTTTGTTTCTGGAGGTTAGTCTTGTACTCAATATTTTTTTGGTAAAAATATAATTTGACAGTAGAGCTAAGAATGAGGCAATTTTACAAATGGTACAGTCTTTTCAGGCTGAAATCACACTTCTCAGAAAAGAGGTTGGAAATCTGAAGAAGGCTATGACCAATTTAACTAACAAAACTTGGTCACCTGATATACTTTTGGAAATGGTGCAGACTAAGAGTAATTGATTTAAAGGAAGATTTAGCACTCTGGAAAAGAAAACAGCTGATTTGGCACATAAAACCCAATCAATGACAGTGAGTGCTGAAACATTATTTAAGAGAATTCACACTGTTGAGTGTATTAATTGAACTCTGTCCAATTATATGACAGATTGATTGATAGACTGTCTCTCTAGGAAGGTAATATGTATGCTATAAAGATTATGTCCAAGGATGAGACATTATCTCTACTGGACATACTTCATACCTTGAAATCCTCAATGAGGGCAGAATAGCAGAACCCTCAACAGGAGATCCAGATGTTACAAAAGGCAGTGGTAAACAGATTTGAAAAGATTGAGGAAATTATCAAATTGGATTACCAGGAACAAAATGTAAAAAGGCAAAATTTAACCTCATTGGTACATAAAAATCTCTGGGATACCTTTCCCAGAGTTCTGCCTGCCTTTCTAGTAATAACATCAGAAAAAAGTATCTGGATCCAAGTACCCTAAGGTTGTCAAGTAATATACATGGGAGCCCGTACATATGACTGATCTAAAAGGAATTGAACAAAACAATTGTAGCTTCTGGACTACATTTATCCTTTGTTAGGGAAATGGCCAAAATGTGGGCTTTCAGCAGCAAAGCCATGCCTCAAGATTAGGCTCAATTAATCTCAGCAGTCTAGAAAATGGACTGCAATTGCTTTGAAGGTGCTTTTTAAAAGAGGAAGCAAGACTTTCAGAGCAACAAGAAAAAGCAAAAGGACTTGAGATTTTCCTAGATCAAATTCTAGGTGAAGGACTTTACTCTGATCCTCAGAATCAAGCTTTTTCTGATGAACCACCTTGTCCCTGTGTACCACAGCAGATTTAAAGGCTTGGCAAAGGATTTAGGAACCAAGAAACATAGTTGAATCATATTTTAGGATTAAACAGGATCAGAGAGAACATTTTAGTGACTTTTTGCAAAGATTGACTAGGGCTGTAAAAATAGGGGTAATTGACCCAGAAGCTAGACATATGATAATTGAATCTTTGGCTTATGAGAATGACAAAATTTAGTGTAAACAGATCCTTGCGCCTTTAAAGATCAAATCAGCACCCATGGATGAATGGTTCTTGCATATAATGAATGTTAAGACTCTTGACTATGGTACTAAAGTGTGGGTAAGAGAAGCAATTTCCAATTGTAAGAGAAGACATCAGAATACTAGATGTTTTAATTGTGGTAGAATGGGACATCTGAGAAGGGATTGTAGACAACAAATTCCTAGGGATAATGCCTCCTCTGGGAATAGCAGAAATAGGAGGACTCAGCCTTCAGTTCTATGAAGGAGGTGTGACCAAAAAAATGTAGGTCACTGAAAGATAGACAAGGCAACCCCATACCATTGGGAAACACCATGGGGGGCTCTCACAGGCCCCCATTATGAATGTGGTCCAGTAATTACCAGTTATTGTGGAAAACTTGTCTCTCCATGAAAATTAAAAAATCTAATGCCTGCTGTAAAAAGCAATACTGGTCTGAATGATGGGTTAAATGTGGAGGATGAGTCAAAAACTCCAGGAGAGAGGAAACATATATTTTGGCAGACTTCTATAAATGATCAAAGACTAAAGCTAAGAGTTTGTATATATGGCATTTTTACTGAAGGCTTATTAGACATGGGTGCGGATGTAAATATCATTACTCCAGAATCTTGGCATCCGAATTGGCTTCTTCAAGAGGTGTATGTTTAGTTCCTGAGAATTGGAACACTATCTCCAATAAAACAAAGCACAAGATGGGTTGACTGCATAGGTCCAGAAGGGGAAATAGGGAGACTAAGGCCATATATAACCAATATTGTAGTGAATTTGTGGGGTCATAATTTATTACAACAATGGAATGCCCAGATTAACATTCCTGCAACCTACAAAACTTATGTCTCTGAGGAAAAT
This sequence comes from Arvicola amphibius, assembly GCF_903992535.2. NCBI lineage: Eukaryota > Metazoa > Chordata > Mammalia > Rodentia > Cricetidae > Arvicola > Arvicola amphibius. The sequence continues at coordinate 127,507,031 of NC_052065.1, read as the reverse complement.
ATTAGAAGATATTACAGACGACAGGCACCTGCCATTCAGGTTGTACAAGAATGCCAAGCGATTGATAAACCTTCAGAGGTACCAACAGCCATAACTTTAAAATGGTTAACTGAGAAACCAATATGGGTTAAGTAGTGGCCTTTAGCAGAGGAAAAGTTGCAGGATTTAGAACAACTGGTATAAGAGTAACTAGATGCTCAACATATAGAAGAATTTACCAGCCCTTGGAATTATCCTGTACTGTTGTTAAAAAAAAATCTGGAAAATGGAGAATGGTGACAGATCTAAGGGCTATCAACAAGGTTATTCAACCTATGTGCCCTCTACAATCTGGAATTCCTGTACCTTCTCTGTTAGCAAAGGGATGGCCTCTTATAGTTTTTGATTTAAAGGATTGTTTTTTCATTATACTGTTACAAGAAAAGGATAGAGAAAAAAATTGCATTCACAGTGACTACTTATAATAATTCTCAGACCACTAGAAGATATCAATAAACCATCCTTCCACAGAAAATGCTCAATATCCCCATCCTCTGTCAATACTTTGTCAGCCAGCCATTGGAAATAATATGTAAGCAATTTCCTAAGCCTAAAACCTACCATTAAATGAATGATATTTTGTTATCTGATTCAAATACAGATACTTTAGAAAGGATATTTGAATAAGTAAAGAAAGTTTTGCCTAAATGGGGATTACAAATTGTTCCTGAAAAGATTCAAAAAGAGATTCTGTTAATTACCTAGTTACAGAATAGGCTTACAGAAAATTAGAACACAAAAGGCACAAATTAGGAGAGACTGGTTGTGGACCCTTAATGAGTTTCAAAGATTATTGGGAGACATTTCCAGTCTACAACTGGCTGTTGGGAAAACACCTGATCTAATAATTCATTTAAATAAAACCTTAGATGGTGATAAAGACTTGAATAGTCCCAGAGAATTAACAGCTGAAGCAGAAAAGAAATTGATGATTGTTAAAGAGAAATTACAGAAGACACATGTACATAGGGTGAATGTAAATCATAATTGTATTCTAGTCATATTTCCTTCCATAATCTCTCCTACAGGAATTTTAATGCACAGGGATGATATTATCATAGAATGGATCTTTTTACCACATAAGCGAAATAAAAATTAAAAATTTATGTCAAAATAGTCTCTGAATTAAATATAAAAAATTCTGACTTCATCAATTAGTAGGTATTGACCCAGCAGAGATTATAGTGCCTTTCACTACTGATGAAATAAAAAAGTTATGAAAAAACAATGAACCCTGGCAAAGGACTTGTGCTAATTTTAGGGGGAAAATTATAGCAAGTATCCCAAAAGCAATAGACTTAACCATATAAAGAGAACTTATTGGATTCTTCCCCAAATTGTACATGATGCACCAATAACTGGAGCCTGTACATTTTATATTGCTGCAAATAAAGCTGTGAAGGCAGGTTACAAATCAGAATAATTAAGTAAGGTGGAACAAAGCCCTTATAATTCTGTCCAGAAGGCAGAATTATGTACTATTCTTATGGTACTAAGAGATTTTAAAGAACATTTCAATATAGTTACTGATTCACAATATGCAGAAAGAGTTGTCTTACATATGGAAACTGCTGAATTTATACCAGGTGATACAGAATTTACATTGTTATTCATCCAGGTACAAGGCATAATCAGGAATAGGATTTGTCCTATATACATAACACAAATTTAATCCCATATGGGTCTGTGAGGTTCTCTAGCATAAGATAATGCAGAAATTGATCAATTTTTGATTGGAAGTGGGTTGCAGTCCTCTGAATTTTTTAAAAATCATCATGTCAATAGCAAAGTTTTAAAGAAGGAGTTTTCTCTTACATGGCACCAAGCTAAGGAGATTATAGAGGTGTCCTACTTGCTCTTTCTATAATCAAACACCGTTGTCTGCAGGAACTAACCCAAAGAGTACTCAAAGTAATGAAATCTGGAGGATAGATGTGTTCCACTTTATGGAATTTGGAAAATTAAAATATGTATACCACATCATAGACACGTATTCAGGTTTTCAATGGACAACTGCCTTGAGCTCATAAAAGGCTGATTCAGTGATCACTTATTTATCGGAAATTCCGGTCATCATGGGTATAACTACACAAATAATGACAGACAATGATCCAGCATATGTATCTAGGAAAACAAAGCAGTCTTTTGCTTATTATAATATTAAGCATATTAGAAGTATACCACATAATCCTACAGATTAGGCAGTTATAGGAATATCAAATCAAAGTATAAAGAATATGTTAAACAAACAGAAAGGGGTAGAAAATACCCTCAGAAATAGATTAAATAATACTATATTAACCTTGAATTTTCTTAATGCTAATGCAAAAGGGACAACAGCAGCAAAAATACATTGGATAAGAGAAAAGTCTTCTGAATTAAATCAGATGGTTTATTTCAAAGATGTGATGACCTCACAATGGAAGCCAGGATGTATGTTACATTGAGGGAGGTGTTTTGCTGTGGTTTCCACAGGAGAAGAAAAACTATGGATACTATCAAAATTAATAAAGACTTTATTTGAAAAGGAGAAACCTCTTGAAAAAAAGAAATGATAGTTCATCCACAATGGTGATAACCATACAGGTAATAAGGAAAGCATATAGGGTTGTAGCAGTGTTCTGTTCTTGTCTTTGCAGGAAAGTATTCATCTCTAAAAATTTAAGAGACCCTGGATATTTGAATGCTGACAGAAGAACAAATAACTATCCACTAAGGAGCATCTAGAAAACAGAATATGTTTTATGAACCCAGGTAATGTTTACACTTACATTTACACACACACACACACACACATATCACACACACCATGTATATATATATATATATATATATATATATATATATATATATATATATATATATACAAGTCCTTTGCCAGAGTTGGACATTGGCTCTGTACTTCTCTAAATTCATGCTTGTTGTTAAAAGGAACATTCAGAGTTTCTATGTAATATTGGGAGCCATCTGGTAAGGGACAGAAGGAAGACTTTAGGAAAAAAAGTTTACTTTCTCCATTCTTATTTTGTCTATAGCATATTCTTCATTATTTGTATTTTTATATAAATGATGTTTAAGTTTTCCATGATGATCAATAGATTTTCCTACAGATCCTTTTCCTGCAGTAATCTTTGAAGTTTCCAAGAAGAAGATGGGACCCCACAGCAACTACTCTACTTAGTTCAGGTGGCATCATGATGTAGTCAGTTTTGGGTACCAGCTGCTGAAATGGTGTATCTTTTCATATTCTGGCCAGAACTTCAAATGAAGTTTTGAAAAAAACCCCATTGACTGCTCAGAAATTGTTTCCAGCTATACTAGAAAGTAATTTTGGAACTTAATGACCACCTAATTTTTGTAGGATCCCATTAAGAAAACATCATCTCCATGACAGCAGGAAGCAATTCTAAAAGATGATGCCCCCATCACAATAAAAGTTTGTCCATTGGGTTGGGAACACTGTTAGGGTTGTTTATTATTACTTGTACTAGATAGAGGGTTGGGGAGAAAACTATTTTTGTTTAAAATATGGGGATAGTAATAGTGGGTAATAGAGTGAATACTTGTGAGCTATTATTTATGGATAATTTACATTGTCATAGTTTTTGTATATTGATACGAGTTCAAATATATTTGTTAATTTTGTTTATATTATTTGTACATATATACAAAGTTATTTTGTCAGATTGTATATATGCATATTTCTATCTCAGTTTAGGATATTTTGTATATTGATGCAACTTTTAGGATATATTTTCATATTGCATTATTTATTACTCCTACCTCTGATCAAGATCAAGATACTTATAGATTGTTTATATTTTGAGGTCATTGTCCTCATTTGTTACACATTTGTTTACAGATTATTTAATATTCTTAAATGAAGTTTTACTCTTTAAGTTTTATGAGTAATTATTATAGGTCAATAGTTGTTCATGTTTGTTGTACATAGAGTCAGATCAATTTAGGTTCTTTACATACATAGAGATTATATTCTGTCTAGATAGGTATTCAACTATTTCAAGGATCTGTGGAATATGGCATTTAAATAATTTAGGGTTCTGTTGACATGAGACATGATTACTTCTGACAGCACCAATCTATTCACGAGAGAATGTTGAGCACCAAAGACACTCCACTTGGAGCTTGTTTTCTTCTTGGCAAAACTTGCCTTTGGGCAAGGAACTGACAATGCCTCAACCACTGACAAATTACATAGTATCTGGAAATGGATGAGCATGACTGTCAAATCTTGTCAAGACAGAGTAAAAACAGTTTTGAAAAATTTTCTGCCTCTGAAAATGGTCTGTCAGTTACACTAGGCCTTAACCATAGTTGGTTGTGCTTCAATGCTGCAAAATGAGACTTTGGGTGACTGCTCAGGTAGCTAATTGTCTCCATCATATATTGCTAGCTTTGGAAGCTACTTGATTGTACTTCCTGCCTGCTCAAGTAATATTATCTCCCTTCTCAGACCTTCGATGGGGGTTGATGATTAGATAGTCATAGTTACTGTACCCTTATGGTCTAGCCAAGCCATTTCCTATACAAGACTTAGACTCCATAAGATAGAATGTTCATTAAAACATTTAGTATATGCTCCTTGCTTAATATTGTTTATGCTGGATGTAATTCTAATTATACTTGATATCTGTTCCTAGTGTATGTAGTATTGTATTGGGTTTGAAACTCTCTTATTTAAACAAAAAGGGAGGTGCTGTGGGAGCACATTCTGCTCCTTCAGCCAATAGCCTTTAAGATACCAGCAAACTTGGGCATGATTTCTTATAGTTTAAAAAGCAGCGAGAACCGTGTGCCCACTCTCTTGCTTCCAGCTCATGTTCTGGCTGCTAGACTCTGTTCCTGTTTGGGCTCAGAGGACTATTGTTTAGGACGGTGATCTGTAAGTTTTCCCCTTAACTAAATAATCCTTCTATTATCCTAATTTTAAACTGGTGTGGGATTGTTTTACGGCATCAAACATGTCTCAATGAAACATCACTTGGCAAGTTTAAAATACCAAAGAGTATTTTTCATTAAAATACACACACAAATGCCTATCTGACACAGAAACAATGTATTTTGTCAATGAAAGATAGTAAATATTAGTTTTAAAACTTACACACTGATTGGACTCTTGTTTGTCAAAACAAAGAAATTAGTTATGTTAGATAACTCCAGCAATAGTATTGGAGCTTTAAAAATAAAATGAGTTAAGTAAAGATATAACTAAGCACCCTTTAAAACTATTACTTTCTTCTCACAATTTTGCTTTGGGTAAACTGTTTGTTCTATATTTTTCTATTTAAATTGCACAGAACATGATGTGCTGTCAAATGCTTTTAAAATAATATAGGATTTCTTTAATTTCATATTTTTCATTCAATAATGTTCCTGTTCTGCAAGCACAATGAAATGCCAGATTTTTGCTGCTTTCTTAGCAGGATTAAATACATGTAATACTTGAATAGAAAGTGAACTTTAAAGAAAGATTTTGTAAAAATAGCCAACATCCTGTAACATGCTGTGTTTTAGGAACATAGAGTTTGCTTGAAAAGATTTGAGTGTTTCTCTAGACCTGCAACTTCTTATCCAAAGCCTGTTTTTAACTATGAACATGTGGGTGTACACACGATCTCCAGAAGAGGGGACTCTGCCATAGTCAACCACAATAGACAATAGGCACTTATACTACCTTCAAGGGTTCATGGTACACTTCACATCTTCAAATAGTGACCTAGCAAACTGGAGAGTGGATAAGTGGGAAATGGTGAAATCAAGGTGATGCATATCTAGTAATTAAAGAAGGGAAAGGGAGAGCTTGCACCAAGAAGTACCGAGAAAGCCAGAGACTCCTGCTGAGGTTAATATTTGAGAGCAAAAATAACTAAGCTTGAGGTCAAGGATGGTGATGAGATATTTTGTAGAGCTTCCTTCTCCTTATAAACATCACTTTTGTTTCATCATTTTATCATTATTTTCATTTCATTTCTACTTTCTGTTTCTTCCCATCTCATCCTCTGTTAGCACTGTACTTTATATAGTTTCTTTATGATTTATGAGTCAGTTTCAACTTTGATATTTAGAAGTAGGCCCAATTTAACATTGTTGGGTGATGGAAAATCAAACTAAGCTTATCAATGACCCTTCTCCGAAATTCCAAATAACTCCCAAGACATCTAAGATGTATGACTCAATACATTGTGTGAAAATATTGAAGAAGTGTTTACTGAGTCTTCTAAAACTGCTTGAGTTCTCAGTGCCCTAAACCTTGCCCCTGAGCAGATCAATTGTCAGATGGAAACAAAGTGTTACAAATTTCTGACATGCTGCCCTTACTGGAAAAGAGATGTCAGTTGTTATTCTAGTATAAGAGCCTAGAGCTCCTAAATCACAATTCCTTTGTTCTGTTCCTGTTTCAAATAATTTTTCCTTGATGATGTCCTAAGATGCATATTTTTCCCATCTGGACCTCCATTTTCTAATATAAATTAAGAAACTTGTCAGGGGAAAAAAGCAAGTTTAAACTCCTTTGGCAATTACCTCTAATTTAAAGTGGTTTGTGGGTCACTGAGTTCAGAAAGATTCTAAGAATAAACCTCAAGTTGTCAAGAATATCACTGGACTTGGTCATTACTGTATCATGTCATGGTGAGTAAACCAGGTTATTAAGAACACTGAATTTGGAGTAAAAAATTTCTGAATCCAGTGACCAACTTTACAAACATTCTTTTATTACATAGTATACTGAAGCCTCATTTTCTTTTCCCAAAGAATGCAAACTGTATAGTTACTTGTCTTATTGCTGTGACCAAATACCCTCAAAAGCAGCTTAAAGAGGAAAAGTTTATTTTCATTTACAATTTGAGGATACAGTTTACCATGATAGTATGGTGGTATGGTGGCAGGAGCAGAGTGTAGTTTATTGCATCCTCAACCAAGAAGCAGAGAAAGAGAAATGCTGGTGATTGACTCATCTTCTTTTTTCTGAATCCAGGGCCCCCACCTAGATAATAATGCTACCTGCAGTCAGGATGGGTCTTCCTGTTGTGGGAGCTCCTTCTGTTCCTTCAGCCAATAGCCGCTGAGATACCAGCCCATTGGGGCGTGGTCTCTCTTTTTTAAAAATGGGGCCACTTCCCTCTGCTCGTGCTCTGGCTTCCTCCGGCTCTGCTTCTGACGACTAGGCTCCCTTCCTGATTGTGCAGAGGGCTGTTGTCTGATACGGTGATCTGTAAGTTTTTCCCCTTTAAATAAATAACCATTCTATTAATCATAATTCTAAACTGGTGTGGGATTGTTTGTGATTTACGCCATCATCTGGCACCCAACGTTTGGTTTTAGGACCCCTCCTTTCCCTGCTCGGCTGTCTGCCGCCAGCTCGGCTTGGCAGGAGCTCTCCCTCCCTCAGCCGAGGCCTGTGCCTTGTGCGTGGAGACAGCATTTAATATAAATTATCACACAGTGGCTTTTCTTGCTGAAATTCTTTATATTTTCTCTTTACACGCCTCAGATTGACTCCAAGTCCCCAGGCACCCTATCGTTTGCCTTCCCACGTGGATTTAAACTCCACAGGCCCAGACAGTCTCTGCCCACCTGGCCTACTCTTTTCTGAGACACTTTTAAATCTCCCTTGCAAGCGCTTTTAAATCTTCCTTGTAAATGCAGTGCTTGGGTGGCGCAAACCAGCATGCAGGCAGTTGCCAATAACTCCAACCCCTCAGGGCGACTCTGTCACGTGCAGGCCATACGCAGCTGCTGCTTCCAGGTTGCTCTTCTTTTCCCTTGGATTCTGGGTTTCTAGTTCTGTGTATGGAATTGATTTAATTACATTTTCTTGTTTGAGCAACTCGCATTTCCCAATTTTTAACAAATACTAAGGCAGACACTGAAACAGAACCCCGTTTTAGTCAACTTTGCAGTGGTTCTAGTCACAACTCTGCAACAGCACTACAGGCTGGATAATAGGTAAAATGGCAGTTTTCATTTCCAATGCAAATTTTACTGTTTTGTTTATTAATACAATGGACTATATCATGCAAGGTTTATATGATTATGGGGATACCTTAATTTGCTTGTTACTAGGTTTCAGTTTTATTTTCCATATTCTATCATTAAGGAAGAATAAGGCACTCGTAAGAACGATACAATCTCTACGGACTAATAATGAACAACTAGTAGAAAGGATTAAAATTATTAAAAATCAGATGTTATCTGAACAAGTGGATACTATGATAGACAAAATTGACTCCATATACAAGGGTACTAGGAAGTTACCTAAAAGGGTTCAGGCTGTTGAATTTGATGTTCAGATGTTATCACAGAGTTTTGATAAGGTAACAGACAGAATGTACCTCCAAGATGGGAATCTACATGATATACAAGAAAAGTTTAAAGAGGACATATTATCTTTGAAGGAAAAAATTAAAACTTTGGAAACACAGGTACAGAATAGGGACCAAAAATTTGATACCTTAGTGAAATCACTAGAAACACATACAGGTCAGGAGATTCAGGATTTAAGAGAGATGATGATAAAAAGATTTGAAAAGATTGAGGAACTTATTGGAGCTGGTGAACAGAGTAAGGAGGCACAAGGACAGGATACAATGCCACCACCAGCTATTAGAACTGGCTTACCCAGGGTTTTAGCGACATACCCTGTAATTAATTCTGACAAAGCATCAACTTCTAAAGGCTCGAAGGGAGTCAAAGATGCTAGATGGAAGCCAATAGAACTGAATGATCTAAAAGAAATTAAGCAAGCTGTCATTAATTATGGCTTGCACTCTGCATTTGTTAAGGAAATGATAAAGACTTGGGCCTCTAATGTCAGAGCTACCCCCCATGATTTCTCTCAGTTAGTGTCTGCAGTTTTAAATGATGGACCTTCCTTGATGTTTGGAATTTATTTCAGAGAAGAATCCAAACATATTGGAACAGCAAGGAAGAGCAAAAGGTGTGGAAGTTTCCCAAGATCAAATTCTTGGTGTAGGAGCATATGCTGATCCACAGGTCCAAGCTCTTTACGACGACAAAGTATTATGTCTATGTCACCAAGCAGCCTTAAATGCTTGGAATAGGATACAAGATCCAGTGAAAAGGGTCGAATCATATACCAGGATTAGGCAGGGACAGAGAGAACACTTTGTTGACTTTTGCAGAGATTAATTAAGACTCTGGACATAGGGGTAACAGACCCAGAAGCTAGAAGAATACTTCTTGAATCTCTAGCTTTTGAAAATGCAAATATAGATTGCAAAAAGATAATTGGGCCTTTAAAGTCTAGATCAGCACCTATGGATGAATGGATTCAGCATACGATGAATGTTGAGACGTTTAGCTATAATGATGGATCTTGGGTAGGGGAAGCAATTTCCAAAGCAATGAGGAGACATCAAACTGCCAGGTGTTTTAATTGTGGTAAATTAGGGCATCTGCAAAGGGATTGCAAACAAAGAACTTCTAGGAATAATATCTCCTCTGGGAATGACAAAAATAGGAGACCTTGGCCTTCAGGTATATGTAGGAGATGCGGTAAAGGCTGACATTGGTCCAACGAATGCAGGTCAACAACAGACAGACAAGGAAACAAACCCCTTGAGGGGCCTCTCTCAGGCCCACAAGCCAACAGTGGCCCAGTCACTCCCAGTCACAGTGGAGAACGTGCCTCACCAAGAAAACTAAAAGCTCCAATTTCTGCTGTAAAAAGTAATACTGGTCTAAATGATGAATTACATGTGGGGGATGAGTCAACAAATCCAGTAGGACAGAGTAAACATGTATTTTGGCAGACTTCTATTAATGATCAAAGACTAAAGCTAAGAGTCTGTATAAATGGCATTTTTATTGAAGGCTTATTAGACACAGGTGCAGATGTAAGTATCATTACTCCAGAATCTTGGCATCCGAATTGGCCTCTTCAAGAGGTAGATGTTCAGTTCCTGGGAATTGGAACCCTATCTCATGTAAAACAAAGCACAAGATGGGTCGAATGCATAGGGCCTGAAGGGCAAATAGGAAGACTAAGGCCATATATAGCCAATATTGCAATAAATTTATGGGGCCATGACCTGCTACAACAATGGAATACCCAGATTAACATTCCTGCAGTCTCAGGAACTCATAATTCTGGGAAGGGTGTAATAAAGTACCAGGCACTAAGGTCACCAGCCATTCAGGCTGTACAAGAACATAAAGCAACTAACAAACCTTTAGAGGTACCAACAGCCCTACCTTTAAAATGGCTAACTGAGAAGCCAATATGGGTTAAACAATGGCCTTTAGCTGAAGATAAATTACAGGCATTGGAACAGCTGGTACAAGAGCAACTAGATGCTAACCATATTGAGGAATCAACCAGCCCTTGGAATTCTCCTGTGTTTGTTGTAAAAAAAGAAATCTGGTAAATGGAGAATGGTGACAGATCTAAAAGCTGTCAACAAGGTAATTCAACCTATGGGCCCACTACAATCTGGAATTCCTTTGCCTTCTCTATTACCAAAAGGATGGCCTCTTATAGTTATTGATTTGAAAGATTGTTTTTTCACTATACCTTTACAAGAAAAGGATAGAGAAAAATTTGCCTTCACCGTGCCTACTTATAATAATTCTCAGCCTACTAGGAGCTATCAATGGACTGTACTCCCATAGGGGATGCTCAATAGTCTCACATTGTGCCAATATTTTGTAAGTAAGTCATTGGAAATAATTCGTAAACAATTTCCCAAGTCAATAATTTATCATTACATGGATGACATTTTGCTATCTGATTCAAATAAACATACTTTAGAAAGGATGTTTGAAGAAGTAAAGAAAGTCTTGCCTAAATGGGATTACAAATTGCCCCTGAAAAAATTCAAAGAGGAAATTCTATTAATTACCTAGGTTACAGAATAGGGTTAGAGAAAATTAAAACGCAAAAGGCACAAATTAGGAGAGACCGGTTACAGACTCTTAATGACTTCCAAATATTGTTAGGAGACATTTCCAGCCTACGACCAGCTGTTGGGATAACACCTGATCTAATAGTTCATTTAAACAAAACCTTAGATGGTGATAAAGATTTGAATAGTCCCAGAAAACTGACAGCTGAAGCAGAAAAGGAACTGACAATGATTGAGGAAAAATTACAGGAGGCACATGTGGATAGGGTGAACCCAAATCTTAGCTGCATCCTAGTAATATTGCCCTCCAGAATTTCTCCTACGGGGATTTTAATGCAGAGGGAAGATACTATTTTAGAGTGGATATTTATGACTAATAAACCAAGTAAAAAATTAAAAAGTTATGTGGAAAAAGTCTCTGAATTAATTATAAAAGTTAAGCTGAGACTTCGTCAACTAGCAGGTATAGACCCAGCAGAAATTATAGCGCCTTTTACTAGTGAGGAAATAAAAAAGTTATGGGAAGACAATGAACCATGGCAAAGAGCTTTTGCTAATTTTTTGGGAGAAATTAATAGCAACTATCCCAAAAGTGATAGACTTAACCTCATAAAGAAAACTTCTTGGATTCTTCCTAGAATTGTATGTGATGCTCCAATAACTGGAGCCTGTATGTTTTATACTGATGCAAATAAATCAGTGAAAGCTGGTTACAAGTCAGATGAATTGAGTAAGGTGAAACAAAGCCCTTATAATTCTGTCCAGAAGGCAGAATTATATGCCATTCTTATGGTGCTAAGGGACTTTAAAGAACCTCTTAATATAGTTACAGATTCACAATATGCAGAAAGAGTTATCTTGCATATTGAAACTGCTGAATTTATTCCAGATGACACAGAATTGACTTCATTGTTTATCCAGGTACAAGATATAATTAGGAATAGGCTTTGTCCAATGTTCATAACACACATCCGGTCCCATACGGGTCTGCCTGGTCCTCTAGCACAAGGTAATGCTGAGATTGATCAATTATTGATTGGAAGTGTGTTGCAGGCCTCAGAATTTCATAAAAAGCATCATGTCAATAGTAAAGGCCTAAAGAAAGAATTTTCCATTACATGGCAACAAGCTAAGGGCATTATAAAGAGATGTCCTACTTGTTCTTTCTATAATCAAACACCGTTGCCTGCAGGGAGTAACCCAAAGGGTACTCAAAGGAATGAAATCTGGCAGATGGATGTGTTTCACTTTATGGAATTTGGTAAATTAAAATATGTACACCACACCATAGACACATATTCAGGTTTTCAATGGGCTACTGCCCTGAGCTCAGAAAAGGCCTATTCAGTAATCACACATTTATTAGAAGTTATGGCCATCATGGGTATACCTGCACAAATAAAGACAGACAATGGTCCAGCATATGTATCTAAGAAAATGAAACACTTTTTTGATTATTATAATATAAAACACATTACAGGTATACCAAATAATCCTACAGGTCAGGCAGTTATAGAAAGATCAAATCGTACTATAAAGGATATGCTGAACAAACATAAAGGGACGGAAAATACCCCCAGAAATAGATTGCATAATGCTTTATTAACTTTGAATTTTCTTAATGCTAATGAGAAAGGAACAACAGCGGCAGAAAGACATTGGATAATGGAAAAGTCTGCTGAATTAAATCAACCAATTTATTTCAAAGATGTGCTGACCTCTCAATGGAAGCCGGGAGATGTGCTATGTTGGGGAAGAGGTTTTGCTCTTGTTTCCACAGGAGAAGAAAAATTGTGGATACCATCAAAATTAATAAAGGTTCAATTTGAAGAGGAAAAACCTCTTGGAAAGGTGAAATGACAGCTCATCCACAATGATGATATTCATACAGGTGGTAAGAAAGACATAGAATGGGGGCAGGGTTCTGTTCTTATCTCCACAGGTAAACATTCATCTTTGAAAAATTCAAGGGACCCTGGATGTTTGAATAGTGACAGATGGAAAAATAACTTCCCAATAGGGATTATCAAGAAAACTGAATAGATTCCATAAGTAGAATATACTAAATCATATTTCTAAATTTATAGAGCTGGTTTTAGAGTTGGACTCTGGCTCAGTTCCTCTCTAATTCCAAGCCTGTTGTTAAGAGGAAAACCCAGAGTTTCTGGAGTTTCTGTCACATGTCAAGAGCCATGATGTGGGACAGAAAGAAATATGAGTTTAGAAAACATCTTTGCTTTTCTTCATACCTCTCATACTTTTCATTGAACATATCATGTCTTTCATTGAATATATGTATGTCTGTATATGTCTATATGATTAATGTTTGAGCTTTTCACAATGAACAATGAGTTTTTCCTGCAGTGACATTTGAAGTTTCCAGGAAGAAGATGGGGCCCCATAACAACAACTCCACCTGGTTGATATGACGTCATGATACTGATAGTGCTACTACAAGACTACAAGACCTGTTTTGGGTACCAGCTGCACAAGACGATTCCCACTTGGTTAGCTGAAATGGTGCACATCTTGTACAACATTCTGACCAAACCTACACAAAATACTCAGAGACTATTTGCAATTTTAAAAGATATTGATCTTGGAATTTAACTATCATTTTACTTTCACAGGATCCCCCAGAAAGACGTCGCCCCCATGACAGCTGGAAGTAATTCTAGAGGACGACGTCCCCTCTCCCTGTAAAGTTTGTCCTTGGATTTAGGGACATTAAGGGTTGATTATAATTAGTATATGGTTGAGGGTTGGGGGGTTGGGGGAGGAATTTTATAAGCTCAGGGATCTTTTTGAAAAAAAAGAGGGATAATTGGATGATGGGATAATAGATTTGTAATTGTGAGTTACTGTTTTTAGACAAATAATTTGGTATCAATTCTTGCATATTGATACAAAGTTAAATTATATTGACTATTGTATGCATGCATGTTTCTACCTCTGTTTAAAACATTTATGTATTGATATATATTGTATTAATATATATATTGTATGTATTTACCATATTGCATTGTATATTTGTACATTGTTTATATTTGGAGGTCATATTGTCTTCATTTATTGCACAGTTGTTTATTGTCTTAGTCTTTAAGTTAGATAGGTATTGAGAATTATATAGATCAGTAGTCATCTATGTTTGTCATTTATAATTAGACTAATCAGGTTCGTTAGATAAATAGAGATTATACTCAGAATAGATAGATAATCTTCAACCTCTTCAAAGAGCTGTAGAAAATGGCCTTTAATTTAACTCAGAGTTCCATGGTAGACAAATAATTTGGTAGTGAGACACAATTGCTCCTGACAGCACCGATCTATTCCCGAGACAATGTTAAGCACCAAAGACACTCCATGTGGAGCCTTTCTTCTTGGCAGAACTGGCCTTTGGGCAAAGAAATGCCCATACCTCAACCACTGACAGATACAGAGTATCCATAAATGGATAAAACAGGACTGTCATATCCTGCCAAGACAGGGTAAGATAGTTCTGAAAAGTTTCTTGCCTTTGAAAATGGTATGTCAGTTGTTAGGCCTTAGCCAAAGTTAGTTGCTTCAACGCTGCAAACGTGACTTTGGGTGATTGTCCAGGTAGCTAGTTGTCTCTGTGATTTGTTGCATGTTTTAGAAGTTGTTTGAATGCACTTCCTAATTACTCAGGTAACATTATTTTCCTTCTCAGATCTTCGATGGGGTTGAAGACAATATAAATGTAGTTACTTTCCTCTCATGACTTGGCCAATTTATTTATTATCTAAGACTTAAGCTAGTTGGAATAGGATATTTGTGCTTATTGTATATAATTTCATAGTAGGTTTAGAACTCTCTTACTTAAACAAAAGGGGGAGGTGTTGGGGGAGCTCCTTCTGCTCCTTCAGCCAATAGCCGCTGAGATACCAGCCCATTGGGGCGTGGTCTCTCTTTTTTAAAAATGCGGCCACTTCCCTCTGCTCGTGCTCTGGCTTCCAGCTCCGCTTCTGACGACTAGGCTCCCTTCCTGATTGCGCAGAGGGCTGTTGTCTGGGATGGTGATCTGTAAGTTTTTCTCCTTTAAATAAATAACCATTCTATTAATCATAATTCCAAACTGGTGTGGGATTGTTTGTGATTTATGCCATCATCTTCCCACCTCAATTACCTGATCTAAATAGTTCTCCACAAACATGCTCAAAAGTTTGTTTCCTTGGTGACTATAAATGGCATCAAGTTGACAATCAATAACCATCACACCTACCTTTTGTGGATTCTGTAAATAATACAGCAGTTAATTCCTACAATGTTTAAAAATATTGCAACTTTCATGTAATCCCCCAGCACTTACTTATACTAACTTTTCTTCTTATAATCCCATAAAAATAAACAGAAAAAAATACCTACTACAGGCAGAATACTGGGGAATTGTTGCTTTTACAGAAAATAGATTTGTTTACATAATATATTCTGATTATGTTTTCCCCTCCCTTCATTCCTCCCAGTTCTTCCCCACCTCCCCTTCTGTCAGGATCTACAGCCCCATTTTTGGCTGACATTAGAAAGTAAAGATTTATAAAAGAAAATAATATAACATAAGATATAATATTTAAAAATTTCACATCACTGAAATAGGACAAAACAAAAAACAGAAGGAAAAAAGTCCAAGAAAAGGAACACAAAACAGATATAGACACAGGAACTCACTTGATTGCATACTAAGGAATCCCATTAAAACCTTAAGTTGGAAGTCATAATATATGCACAAAGAGCCCATAGAGTTAATGAGAGAAAAATATAAAATGTATAACAAAATAAAAATTAGAAAGAAGATAAAATTTATAACAAAAGTCATGAGATGACATTATGAGACAAGAAACCACCAAAGATGCCACTGAATTAATTTTCTGTTAGCCATCTGTTGCTGGGCATGCAGCCTACTTTTCAGATTAGTTTCATTCCTCAGTAAGACACTTTTTTGAGAAAGCCAACTTTTCATTTGCATGTGATTATTAATTGGAGATTGATTCTGCATTTGGGATAGAAGCTTGTGTCTACTTTTCCTTTCAGCTCTCAGATGCCATCTAGTACAGATCCCTGTAGATCCTGTGCTTGCTGCCTTCATCTCTGCATGTTCATATGTGTATTGATCCTGTAGTATTTAGAAGACATTACATCCTTTATGTCCTTCATCCCCTCTTGTTCTTACACTTTGTCTGCCTCCTTTTTCACAAAATTTTAAATATGGTACTTTCTAAGATGTGTTCAAACCTTGACTTGTACTATTGTAAACACCAAACAAGCACAGAGTGTATGAGTCAGTAAATTTTGTGGATATTACATTAAATACTAATGAGACTTTGACAGCTTCCTCATTCATTATTTCCATTCCTTTTAATTAGCCATGTTTCACCATATAGTTAACCATATAGTTGAACTAGTATATTTTACTCCGAATTAATCAATATCAGGTTATTTGTAACAAACTGATTATATCATGCTCATGCAGATCTAATTGATTTAGGATATTGTTGATTTAGCCAAATTATCACTGAGGTAGAATATAAGGAAGAGAGTGGAGTGCAGGAAATCCTAGTGTAGAAGCTGTAAAGTTAACATATAAGAAAAAGGTTTCCCAGGTGTCCAAAGAGATGTCCCCAGCTAGTTCCTTGGACAGCTGAGGAAAGGGAGCCTGAAATGGCCCTATACTATAGCCATACTGATGAATATCTTGCATATCACCATAGAACCTTCATCTGGCGATAGATGGAGATAGAGACAGAGACCCACAATTGAGCACTGGACTGAGCTCCCAAGGTCCAAATGAGGAGCAGAAGGAGGGAGAATATGAGCAGGGAAGTCAGGACCACGAGGGGTGCGTCCACCCACTGAGACAATGGGACTGATCTAATGAGAGCTCACCAAGGCCAGCTGGACTGGGACTGATGGAGCATGTGATCAAACTGGACTCTCTGAACGTGAAGGACAATCAGGGATGACTGAGAAGCCAAGGATCATGGCACTGGGTTTTGATCTTACTGAATATACTGGCTTTGTGGGAGCCTAATATGTTTGGATGCTCACCTTCCTAGACCTGGATGGAGGGGGAGGACCTTGGTCTTCCCACAGGGAAGGGAACCCTGATTGCTCTTTGGACTGGAGAGGGAGGGAGAGGGAGGGTGGAGGGAGAGGGAGGGAAATGGAAGGAGGGGAGGAGGTGGAAATTATTAATAAATTTAATAAAAAATTGGAAGAAAATAATAAAACAATGTTTGTATAGCTAACATCAAAAAAAGAAAAAAATAGAAAAATAAAATAAATGGTTGTCAAAGAGCAAAGCTAAAACATCTTAGAGCCAAAGAAAAAATTCAAAGATATTCCAAAGTAGCTGAAGTTGACAAACAGGTGACTTTTAATAATAAAAGACCCATTACTTGGGTAGAGAAAAAAAAAAAACAGAATAGGAAAAAACCAACAGGGGCAAAAAAAGCCAAAGAAAAAGCACAAGAAACAGATAAAAACCAAAAATACACAAAATATACACACATGTACACACAGAGAAATCTCATAAAAACAAAAAATCAGAAAGCATAATATATAAGAAAAAACTTATAAGGTTAAAAACGTGACCAGACAATGCATTATGAGAAAAAAGTAAAATAGCTCCAAAATAACATTGAGTTCATTTTGTGTTAGGCAAGAAAACTTAACATCTGTATCAGAGTAGGTGTGCAGAAATCTCATAGATGTTAGCAATTGCTTTGTGAGGAAATTTTCTTTACAACAAATAAAAAAAATTCACTCATGTAGCTGTAACAAAAAGTAGTCTCTGTGTATCCAACTAGCACTTTTGAAATGTGCTCTACATAGTAGTCTCAGTTCCACAGACCTTAAATCAATACTGTACTATCAATTGTAATATCAATTAGTACAGATCTTAAAATTTCCATATCACCATGTGTACTAAATGAAGACATCAGACACATGCTGCTCTTATCAAAAAATTTAGTAAAATTGGTTATGTCCCTTTCAGTGTTTATAGTACATAAATATTCTCAGAAGAGGCAAGGCAGATTCATGTATTCAGACTATTAAATACATTAGAACTTTTCTACACAACTGGGAAGTTTGGTTTTCCACATGTTTTCAGTATACTGATTGATAGTCATCTCTAACACACATTTTATTTCAAGAAATTATATTCCTTTTACTTTAAAACACCTGTTCTGTGATTTGAGTAATGACCATGAAAAGAAGCCAAAATTCATCACTAACTTCAACAAAAAGCCAAGAAAGTCTTTCAACAGAAAATGCAAAATATGATACATACACATTAAAGACTAGTAAAATAGAAGTTACTTCAATAATTTAAGTTCCTCTCCATGTAAAATATTTTCTCTAGTAACTGTATTCAAGTAATATTACAAATTTTATTCTTAAATATACACAGTTATTCTTTAAACAATAAAATCTGAGGCATTTGTTTTGGTTATCACTCAGCTCCAAAATAAATACATTGAGATTTGTTCTTACTTATGAATGTCCAGCCTTAGCTCGAGCTTGTTTCTAGGCAGCTTTTCTTAACTTATCCCATCTACATTTTGCCTCTGTGATTTTACCTTTCTATATTCTATATACCCCCCCCCTCTCTCTGCTGGTTATGTGTCTGGATGCCTAGTCCCTGATGTTCACTTCTCTTCCTTTTCCTGGTTGTCTCTTTTCTCTTCTTCTATTTATTCTCTCTGCATGCCAGCCCTGCTTGTCTTTCTTTCTTTCTTTGTCTGTCTTCTTTCTTTCTTTCTTTCTTTCTTTCTTTCTTTCTTTCTTTCTTTCGTTCTCTTTCTTTCTTTCTTCCTTTCTTTCTTTCTTTTTTCCTTCCTTCCTTCCTTCCTTCCTTCCTTTCTTCCTTTCTTTCTTATTCCATGGCTCTTTGTGTGTCTGGGTGCCTAGTCCATGATGTTCACCTCTCCTCCATTTCCTGCTTGCCTCTTTTTCTTCTCCTATTTATTTTCTCTGCATGCCAGCCCAGCCTGTCTTCTCTCCTGCCTAGCTATTAGACAGTCAGCTCTTTATTAGAACAATTAGGAGTTTGGGACAGGCAAAGTAACACAGTTTTATAGAGTTGAACAAATGCACATGAAATAATACAACAAATCCTTGCATCATCATACAAATATTTCACAGCATAAATGAATGCAACATATTTTAAATTAACATTCCACAATACCACTGACATTATAAAATGGGAGAAAGTATCTTTAAAGATTTTATATAAAAGTTAGGTGGAAGCAGCTGTTGTTCAAGACACTATAGTGGCAGATATAGTATAGAAAAGCAGTTGTTATAGTGTAGTGATGAGCTATGGGCTGGCTTCCCGCTGCCCTATGCCCCAAAATAACAACACACAAATTTAAACACTGCCTGGCCCATTATTTCTAGCCTCTTATTGTCTAATTCTCACATCTTGCTTTAACCCATTTCTAATAATCTGTATAGCACCACGAAGTGGTGTCTTACCGGGAAAGATTCAGGACATCTGACCTGGTGGCTGGCTTCATGGCATCTGTCATCTCTCTGAGGAGAGGCACAGCAGTCTGACTAACTTAGGAGAGGCATGGCATCTGACTGAGCCATCTACCTCACTTCCTTCTTCCTGTTCTGTCTACTCCACCCACCTAAGGGCTGGCCAAGGCAGTTTCTTTATTAAAACAGAAGGCTCTCCCACATCATTATAGACCTTAAATAGAATGAGAGCATTGTATTTATAAATAAATTTCTTTTAAAATTTCATTGAAAAAAATCCACTTTGAAGTTGATTAGAGATAAATATAGGACTAAGTCTCTATTTAGATTCAGGTTACAAAAGAAATTGTCATGTCATTCAATCCGAAGTGACTATTCCTCCTAAGCAAAGGTTAAATTTGAAAAGAAATGGTATAACTTAAAATAGGTGAAGAACTACCAAATGTATAGTTCTCATCTCAGACTGTAAAAAGCTGGAAAAATGAATGAAATAAAAAGGAGCATGTATTGTTTTGAGAAGAGACCCAACAGAAAATCATGAGAGGTAGATTTAGTATTCACCTCATCAAGATTTAAATATTCATGATGTATTTTGAGTAGCTGAAAATAATATAATGGAGATCTATTTAGAACAAAAAAGCCCTTTCAGAAACAGAAACATTAGAGCCATGATGCATGTCTTTCATTCAGCACCAGCAGGAACAATATTTTCTCTGATTGCATCCTTTTGTTGATCACCTTTATACTGAGTGGAAAGGGAAAGAGAAAAAAACAAGACAATTCAGCCAGAAGGCACTGGCCAAATTTAAAAACTATATGGCTTCTTTCTTTTTAAACATTTCCATATTTCATGAGCTGTTATATTGGAAATCTCTATAGCATGATGATTGGATTAGTTATCTTTCTTAGATTATTTTTTCCAGCCAGTGATATCATCTTAATGAACTATGTTTAGTGAGATAAGATTCATCAATGGCCCTTTAAGTGTGGCCTACCCCAAGAGCATCTTATTCTATATAGTATTTATCTGTGTGCTGTAATATGTTACTATTAAATTGTTCCTGGAGCTTTTATATGTGCTATCTTTCATACTAAATGGTGATTTGAAACAATCTTTTCTTTAGTGAAAACCATAATGATATAACACTCCTCTCCAGTAAGAATTGCTGTCACCCAAAAGACTATAACGTCTTGGTGAGGATGGGAAGCAAAAGAATCACCTATACCCTACTGTTTTGATGGTAAATAAGTAACTATCAGGAAAACGATATATAGGTTCATTCAAAACCAAAACAGAAGATTATCACAATCTACAACACCACTGCTGGGTATTTATCAAAAGGAAATGGAGTTAGTATATCAGAATTGTCTTCACTTCCATTTCTATTTTAGTAATATTCATAATAACTAAGAAAAAACTATCTGTGTTCATCAATTGATGAATAAAGAAAATTTGGTACCAAGACACAATGGAACAATATTTATCCAATAAAAGACTGAAGTTCTTCAATTTGTAGCAATTTTAGTGGGCATAAACATCAATGTATTATATACAAAGTTGGGTGTGGTGGGGAATGCCTATAATCAGAGTATTTGAAATTTAGTCTAGGATGATCTAGAGTTCAAGTGTACTCAGATAGTCCCAGACAAGCTTGGGCTAGAGGATATCACATCTTTAGAAAACTAATATAAATAAAATATTAATAGTCATTTTCAGCAGATGCTTGGCTGAATAATATGAGAAATCTATTTTTAGTATTTTTGATGACTTATCTTATAAGCCCTATCAAAATTGCATTAATTTACATTTCCTCCAATGGAATAAAAGTTCACATTTTTCCACATCTCTACCATAATTTGTTATTTTCCCTTTTTTTGAGAATAAGCATTTTAACTTTTGTTAAATTATTCTCAACAATAATTAAGCTATGCAATTAACCTCTGTGTCCCTAAGTAAATGAATGTATAAAAAACCTGGTATAATATATGCAGTAGAATATTTTTAATCCACAAAGATGAATGGAATCTCTTCATTTATAGTCTAATAAACAAAAATGGCAGTATTCGTGTTAGGTTAAATAAGTTAGACACAAAATTAAGAAATGCCTGTCTGGTATTATATGTAGAAGATAATACAATAATAAATCCAATATAAATGTAAAATTATGATCATTAAAGATTGAGAAAGTTATGTAAATATGGGTGGGTCAGGTTTAATCATTGTGCCATGTGTACATTCATTGTATTATCATGGTGACATACTAAGATTTATAATTGATAAAAAGAAATTTTAATCCAGGTAATCACAATTAAAGTTTTAAGTGTCATAAAGGGCATTTGGGAGAAAAGACAACAGTTCAGGAACACTTTCAAAATGGCACATAAGACATATTATAAAGCTGAACTATTGGAAAGACTGAAGCACTAACACACAATGATTTGATCAAAGTTAAGTTTCATATGTAGACAAAAGAAGTATAAAGAATTTCAATTTTTGAGAACAGTTGAATTAAAATGGTTAGTAATACCTTGAATATTTATATAATATCATATAATAAAATATTTCTGAGTAGAATAAATGTAGAACCAAAATAAAGTACAGTGAATATAGTGAATAAAAGAAGAGAATAGGAATACAAAAATATTAAAGCAATTGGCAATTCTCAAAGTAGAATGTAATAATCTGTTTTAAAAACTCTACTACAACCTATTTTTAAAACAAAAACCAGAAAAATTACAGCATGACTTTTATAGACATTCAAATGGGGAACCACATGTGCATAAGACACACAGCAAAATAAATAGGAACATTCAACAAGAAAGTTAGTCAAATCAATAAAATATGCTCTTTTGCAAATATCAACCATAAACAAACACAGAAGCAATGCTGAGAAAACAAAAGAAATCATAGTGTGCAGTTACAGACCTAAACAGTTTAAGCACATTACAAGATATACTAAATATGGATCCATTCAATTCACATACACATGTACAAAAACAAACCATACATTTTATTTATTGGATGTCAATACTGTATTATTTATTTCTTCATTGCTGCAAGTAAAACAAGAAAACAACTGAAGGACGGTTTATTTTGGTATATAGTCTCTTTCAGCAGGGAAGCCATGGTGACAGGAACAAAGGCAGATGGACATATTGTCACCACAGTAAGGAAGCAGACATCAGTGAAATTTTGTTTCAGCATCCTTTCTCCTTTTTCTCTAATCCCAGACCCTATCCCACTGAATGGTACCACTCACAGCTTGATTTATCCTTTTTCTCTAATTCAAGACCCTATTATTCCTAATGATACCACTCACATTTAGAGCAGGTATTTCTATACTTTTAAAAAATGAAATTTTATTTATTCTTCTCCCATATATTATATTCCAAGCATGCACATTCCTCTCTTTCAACATTTCCTAGTGCTTTATCCTTACCAACTCCTTCTCCATTTCTCTTCAGAAAAGGGCAGGTTGCATAGGGATATTAACCAAACATGGCATATCAAGTTGCAATAAGACTAGGCACCTCCCCTCATACAACTAGTAGAAGGAAAAGGGTGCAAAAAGCAGACAAAAGAGTCAGAGACAGCTCCTGTCCCCACTGTTAGGAGACCCACAAGAAGATCAGGATACACAACTGAAGCATAAAAGCATAGGGCTCGGGTCAGGCCACATGCTTTTACACACCCGTTCCCTGACTGTTAAGTCTCTGTGGGCTTCACTGAGAACAAGGTTAGTTGATTCTATGGTTTTTCTGGTGGTACCCTTGATTCCTCTAGCTCCTACATTTCTCCTGCCTCTTCTGCAGGATCCCGTGAGTTCAGCTTACTGTGTGGCTGTTAAGTCTGCATCTATTCCCATCATTTGCTAGATTAAGCCTCTCTGACGAAAACTGAACTAGGCACCTATGTATGGGTATAGCAGAATATCATTAGGAATCATTACATTGACATTATTCCAGTCCTGTTTGCTTTTATTCCAGGTCTCTGGGCCATCAAGCCTCTGGGTCCTGGCATTCCAGACAGTGTCAGGAGTTGGCACCCTCTAGTGGCATTAATCAAAAACTTCACTAGTCGTTGGTTGGTCGGTCCCACAATTTCTCTGCCACATTTACCCCAGCATATTGTATAGTCAGGACAAATTGTAGGTTGAGGGTTGTATGGTTAGGTTGGTGACACAGTCCCTACACTGGAAGTCGTGCCTTCCAGAACAAAAGATGACCAGTTCAGGCTTCATATCCCCCATTGTTAGATGTCTTAGGGCCATCCTTGTAGTTACTGGGAGTCTCCATTGCAATAGGTTTCTAGCTCCTTCCTGAAATGCCCCCTCCAATTCTACTTGCATCTTCCAGTACTGTCTTCCTCTACCCTACCCCCACATGGTCTTTCCTGTTCCTATCATCACCCACCTCTTACTACCCTCAATACCTATTTCATTTCCCCTTGCCAGATCCATGTGTTCCTCTTTTGAGCCTTCCTTGTTACTTAGCCTCTCTGAGTCTGTGACTGTAGCCTGATTATTCCTTCCTTTCCAGCTAATATCCACTTAAGAGTGAGTTCATGCCATGTTTGTCTTTCTGGGTATGAGTTACCTCATTCAGGATGAGTTTTTTTTTCTAGTTCTATCCATTTTCTAGCAAATTTCATGATGTTATGCCTAGGAGTGATATAGCTGGGTCTTGGGATACATTTCCAATTTTCTGAGCATCCACCATATTGATTTCCTTAGTGCGTGTACATGTTTGAACTCATACCAGCAATGGAATAGTGCTCCCTTTCTTCTATATCCTCTCCAACATAAGCTGTCATTTCTGTTTTTTTATCTTAGCCATTCTGACAGGTGTAAGCCAGTATTTCGCAGTCATTTTGATTTGCATTTCCATGGTAGCTAAGGATGTTGAATATATTTAAGTGTTTCTCACCCATTTGAGATTTCTCTGTTAAGAATTCTCAGTTTAAATATGTACCCAATGCTCAATATCTACTATAGATGTATAGTAATAACAACTCTATGGTATTGTCATAAAAACAAACAAGTTCATCAATCTAACTGAATTAAAGACCAGATGTAAATCCACATATCTATGGACACCGATTTTTTATAAAGAAGCCATAACTATACAATGGAAGGAAAGAAAGCATCTTCAACAAATGTTACTGGTCTAACTGGATGACAGCTGGTAGAAGAATGCAAATAGATACATATCTATCACCCTGCACAAAATTCAAGTCCAAGTAGATCAAAGACCTTAACATAAACCTGATAGAAGAAAAAGTGGGTAATATTTTTGAACACATTGACTCAGGGGACAGCTTCCTGAAGGGGCTCTAGAGAAGGTTCAGAAGGTTCTAAGATAGACAATAAATGGGACCTCATAAAACTAAAAAGCTTCTGTAAGGCAAAGGACAAAAAGGACAATTTGTCAATAGGACAAAAAGGCACCATACAGAATGGGAAATGGTCTTCACCACACCTGTATCTGACAGAGAGCTGATTTCCAAAAATATATAAAGAACTCAAGAAAGGAGACATCAACAAACCAAATAATTTAATTAAAAATGGAAGCTTTCCATCTGAATTAGCCTGCTCTTCATAAACTATCATAGAGAAACCTAAATATCTGTTTGCATGGTGACTCTAAATTTCATCAAGTTGAAAATCAAGATCAGCTCTTATAAGTACCATACCTTAGTGAATGATTAATTATCTGCTAACTTCAAGACTTACATCATGGAAAAAAAACAGAGAAAGAATATAGGGAAGTTTCTGCAGTTTCTTCATTATTCTCATTTTGAATAATAAATATAGGCCTCTCTCAAGTTTGGAGACTATGGAAAAAATGAGAATTGATATTCCAATTTGATGTACAGAAACAGATAAAAAAGAAATATTGCTATAACTCTTTTAGATGAAGGAATAGAATAGGAGAAAGGCAAAAGGAAAAGGATGTCTGTCCCTTTTATGATTCTAGTTAGTATGATGCTTGAGTAAATCTGCGTTCTCTCTTTTACTTTCCAGTTGAGTCGATAGTCCCAAAACAAGCTAGGTTAGCTTATAATAGCAATGGTCATGTATAGTACTAAAATATTCATGTTACAGCAACCATATGGGACACCTAAAATAAGAACTATTTTGTTTCCTTATTTTTATTAAATTGAGATATATGTAAGAATTGATTTTGATTTTCTATGACATATTTCCCACAAACCCATCTGATTTCACCTGCAATTTCAGAGAATGATTTCTAGTGAAATCAGACTCATATTCTGATGAGAGGTTCTAACCTCAAGAACTGGATTTATTGCCTTTCTACTGTCTTCCCAGGATATTCTCCAACAGCATGGAAATGAAAATTCCCCTGTGCTAGAAATGTGAGATTAATGGCCCCAAGGATAATCCTTAAGTGGTGCCCTTTTTGCCCCTGTCAACCAGATGGATTATTCTTGTAGACATTCTGTGTATTTATCAGGAGGTCTCATCACAACTTATTCCCTAACATTCACAATTGCAGTCAAAATTTTATTTAATTTTATTAATAAATTAAATAATTAAATAATATTTAAATATTATTTAAGTGTATTGATTTACCTCCTCCTCTGTTCCTTTGGTTTATTTATTTGTGTTCCTGGATTGAGTTTCAAAATTCATTTTTTTTCTTTGCTTTGGTCTTTGTCTTCAGCTCTATGGTCCAGAGAACCTAAGCTATGTGGAGCATTCAAGAAATTGTTCTCTATTCATTTTACTGCCCTAAAAGAAATGAAAATTATGTTCTTAAGACTCTGCCAAGTAAGGTACATGTTACTGTGACAAAATTCTGACTCATTGACTGTCCACAGAAGTAACACACCTTTGATAAAAAAAAAAAAAAGATCAATTTCAAAGGTCAATACCTTTTTAATTCCTGTAACAGTTTGCTTGTGCCTTTTCTGGATTTATCTCTAAGGATATTTTATAGAAATTTATTTACTCTTCTTTTGTCTTCTTTACTCAAAACCATAAAGTTAGCATCTTACATAGAGCCTTGTAGAGAATGTTCTAGCTATTGATTGTGAAAAAATAAATAATGCCTCAAATTTGAGCAGAAAATGCATAAATACTAATGCCGGAGAAAAGAAACTAGAATAAGTTCTATACTTATATCATCTTTTTGTTTATGCAGTTCTTTTCTTTTGACAGGAAGCCTTACTTTCTACAGACATTGAGGCTCAAGTCTTTCTCTCAAATAAAACATGCTCCCTAATGCTGCTTGCTATCATTCCACTATCTTTATTACATGTCCCACCCAAAATTTTTATGAGAATGTTCATGTTCACTGTATGTAACTGCTCACCTCATATTTATCTTTTATTTTACCTTTTCTGGTTTTTGTCTCATTTGCAATAAAATTCATCATGTTTATGGAAGATTTCCTTGATCTTAAAGCTTTGGAATATTATCCAGTCTTAATTTTACTTTTCTTTTTATTAGTACCCATATTATTTTTATAAATATTGTGTGCTCTTAGCATAAGGCACAGGAACATCAACTGATACCAAGTTGGACATTTCTTTCATCCTAGTTAATAGATAGTAATAGTATATAGTTATTTGCCTGCTGAAATAAAATTGATATCAACAACCTTACTCAACTATGAACATTCTGTGAAATATTGTGGACTGACAAGGCAAGGTGACCACTGGTACAATAATATCAAGTCTGTTATGGGGGAAAGCAACCAATTTTTTATTGACTTTGATTTCGGCTCAACAGAAAGAAATTCACATCTAGTACTATAAATTTAGTCAATGTCCATGACTTTGAGAGGTCACACAAGTCTTCCTGGGGAAGTAACTGTTGTTTTGCTGAATACAGATGATGTGCCTTTCAAATTACCTCTAAATTATAATGTTCATGTTTATAAACTATTACTGCTCTTAACTTTCATTATTGAACTTTTTATGCAACAGAAAGTAGTAATAGCAGTAACTAATATCTGGTAAAAGTGTTGACAGTAAGTAATTATAAAATCCTCAGTCAGAAATGGACCATCTATTCCATCACCTCCAAGGTCCAGGGGACACAGCAGAAGCAGGAGTGGTAAGGAGCAAGAATTATATGACAAAGGCCATTGCACTCTTGAGCTCAAGAAAACCATGATTGCTTACACCAAACCTGCATAAGATTGGCCCTTCAACATCTACTCATCAAGAGGTGTGGTGGGATTCTTGGGCCCTCATATCTCTCTAAGAACATAAAGACAGTTAATGATTCCTGCTAAAAAAGAGAACATTTTACTTCAGGGGTAAGATGTTCATTAATGCTCTGTAACATGAATTGTAATGAATTCTAATGGTTCCTAATAAAAACCCAAAATAAGATATAGGGGTTAAAGCTAAAGATCAAAGAAGCCTTGCAGTCAGCCACTGTAGAGACCTTTTAACTCTACCTAATCCTCAAACTAAAATGATGATCCTGTCCTCAGAGTGCCTCCTCTGACTTCATTATCAGATTGGCTGTTGCTATATGAATTATAATTGGTCTTAATAAATAAAAACCCATAGTCAGATATTAGGGGGTGAAAGCTTAAGGATCAGAGAAGCAGAGTGGCCAGCCACTGGAGAAATATTACCTTTATGAATACTCATACAGAAAGGGATCCTCTCCTCAGATTGCCTCCCCAGAGTGCATCCTCAGACTGTTTCAAACTGCAGCCTCAGGAGGACTGCTTCAGAATGTTGCCTCAGACTACATCATCAGATTGCAATGAACTCATGCCCCTTCCTGCCTAATATTCCTCTCTCTCTCTCTCTGTCCAGCCATTTCACTCCTGCCTATACCTTCCTAGTGCTGGGTATAAAGGTTTGGGAGCCCAAGTGCTAGGATCACCTTTGTACAAGCTCTGTTTCTCTTTTAGATTTCATCAATTTTGTATATCCCAGTGTAGCCTTAATCTAACAGAGATCGCTCTGCCTCTGTCTTGTGAGTCCTGGAATTAAAGGTGTGTACTACCACTCCTTGGATTCTAGTGTCTGAGATTTGTAGGCTGATTTTCAGATAAGCTTTATGTGTTAAAACACAAATAGAATATCATCTCCTTCCCCCTTTGTGGTGAAAATAAAAATAAAGGCTATAACTAATATAAGAAGAACTATGTACAAATAAGTACAATAACTTTATACAATATATACAGAAAATGGACATATCTACAATGTCTAGTCCATTTGTATTTGGCAAATCCAGAGAAAATATTCCATTTACCATCCTATCTTGGTCAGTCCAAAATGATGTACCTAATTCACTTTCTATTCTAACATGCAATACCAATCAAATATTTTCATGCATACTTGATATTTCCTTGGTGAATTTCTTTTCTGAGTCTGGTAAAGAAGGAAAACTATAGCTAATCATAACCTCTCCCAGAGACCTAAAAGGGAAATAATATTAAATGAGTAAGCAGACAGTGCTACCAAGCAACTTTTAAAATAATTTGAGAAATGACAGAAACAGCTGACTTCTAGGAGAGTCACCCATGATTCCTCTGCAATATTGGGCATCTATCTTCAGCCTACAGGCCTATAATATTTAACAGATTCTCCTATTAAGCAGAATTTCTTAAGGACTGACTCACTTTCTCTTGACAATATTTGGCAATCACTTTTTTTTGTGTCCTGCTTGTCCAATTAGGACAGCATTGTAGTTAGGAGCTGCGGGCTGCATTCCCTCCCAGCTCCCAGCTGCCTGGCTAGCTTATGCCCTGAAATAACAACACACAAATTGTATTCTTTTAAACACTGTTTGGCCCATTAGCTCTAGCCTCTTACTGGCTATCTCTCACTTCTTGATTAACCCATTTCTAATAATCTGTGTAGAACCACAAGGGGTGGCTTTCTGGGAAAATTCTAGCCTGCATCCATCTCGGAGAGGAGAATCATGGTGACTGCTTGAGGCATCTGCCTCATTCCCAGCATCCTGTTCTGTCTACTCCACCCACCTATGTTCTGACCAAGCAGTTTCTTTATAAATTAACCAATGAAATCATCAGATAGATAGAAGACACACCTACATCACAGCATACTGTCAGCAATTGAGACAAGAGCACTTTCTCACCCAGCAAGTTATTTTGCTACAAGGAAAGTAAGCTCCATGTGGAGTTTCTTTAATGCCTATCATCTCATCTGAAGTAGATTGGTGCTGCCAGAAGTAGACATGTCTCAGTGTCATAAAAAGAACCTATGTTGTTAAAATATCTTAAATGCCATATTCTGTAAATCTCTGAAGTATTCGAAGAATACCCATCCATTTAAGATATATCTCTCTTTGACTTTGTAAACATACCTAATATGACAACAAGTTTAATTGTACGAGGTGACTAATTACTAGACTGCATTTTCATATTATCTTAAATAATTGGTAATAATTGCTTTCAAGGAGTAAAAATGTGTATTGCATTGTTAAATGAGCTGTATAGGTACAATACGTTGAACAACAGTAGAAATGGCATTTTGTCTTGGTGACCATGTCCTTTGCTTTACAAAAGCTTTTCAGTTTCAGGACGTCCCATTTATTAATTGTGTCTCTCAATGTCTGTACTACTGGGGTTATATGTAGGAAGTGGTCTCCTGTGCCAATGTGTTTAAGTGTACTTCCCACTTTCCCTTCTATGAGATTCAGTGTGGCTGGCTTTATATTGAGGTCTTTGATCCATTTGGACTTGAGTTTTGTGTATGTTGATAAATATGGATCTATTTTAATTCTTCTACATGGTGATATCCAGTAATGCCACCACCATTTGTTAAATATGCTTTCTTTTTCTCTATTTTATACTTTTTACTTCTTTGTAAAATCTCAGGTGTTTGTAAGTGTGTGGATTGATATCTGGGTCTTTGATTTGGTTTCATTGGTCCTCCTGTCTGTTTTTATGCCAACACCAGGCTGTTTTCAGTACTGTAGCTCTGTAGTAGATTCTGAAGTCACCAACCCCACATCAGACAGAAGACTGATCTCTAAATATACAAAGAACTCAAGATATTTGCCATCAAAAGAACAAATATTTTAATAAAAATGGAGTACAGAACTAAACAGAGAACTCTAAAAAAAGGAATATAAAATAGCTGAGTGACATTCAGCATCCTTAGCCATCAGAGAAATGCAAATCAAAACAAATCTGAGATCCCATCTTACACCTGTAAGAATGGCCAAGATCAAAAACACTGATAACAACTTATGCTGGAGAGGTTGTGGGATAAGGGAACACTCCTGCATTTCTGGTGGGAGTGTAAATTGGTACAGGCCCTTTGGATATCAGTATGAGGATTGCTCTGAAAAATTAGGAAACAACCTTCCTTAAGACTGAGCAATACCGCTTTGGGGTATATATGCAATGAATGCTCAATCCTACCACAAGGACATTTGCTCATCTATGTTCATAGCAGTATTATTTGTCATAACCAGAACCTGGTCACAACCTAAATGCCCCTCAACCAAAGAATGTATAAGGAAAATATGGTACATATACACAAGGGAGTACTACGCAGTGGAAAAAAATAGTGACATCTTGAAACTTTCAGGCAAATGAATGCATCTAGAAAACATCATACTGAGTGGTGTAACCCAAATCCAGAAAGACAAATATCATATCTACTCACTCATAAGTGATTTTTAGACATAAAGCAAGGAAAACCAGCTTACAATTCACAATCCCAGAGAACCTAGACAACAATGAGGACCCTAAGAGAGACATACATGGTTCTAATCTACATGGGAGGTAGAAAAAGATATTATCTCCTGTGTAATTTGGGAGCATGGGGATCATGGGAGAGGGTTGAAGGAGAGGGGAGAGGAAGTGAGAGGAGCAGAGAAAAATGTATACATAAATAAAATCAATAAAAAGAAAAACAAAAGGAGTAGAAATTGATGTATAGTATATTCTAACAAAATCTCAAATTTATGTCAATAAAAAATTTGTATATATTATACAAAAATCTCATCCTATGTAAAATATTTAAAACTAGTAGATTTTTTAGAAGTAGATTCAATAAAACACCCTTTTATTTGTACCATATCTGTATCGTTCTTTTTACTTTTCAAAACAAGAACCCTGAATCTAATCTCCTTTGTTTAGGTTTTCTTCTGACCATTACCAATAATTACTGATAACCAATCCTCTAAACAATGACAAATATCCATAACCCAATGAATGACTGAAACAACCCACCCACCTCTTGGGCATAAGGGGGTCATGTTCTTAAATTTACTTCCTACTATTTGAAGGCAATGGAATCTTTAGGGAACCCTGAAAAGAAAAATTTTGATTAATTGTCAAGTCCTTGGAGAGGTAGGTGTATCATTTCTTGTGTAGTCTCTATATATGAGAAAGTACAGGACTTGTCTCAAGTCCTGGATAGAGTAGTCTTTGAAGCTGGATCCTCTAAGATATCCACTTTGAAATTGTTCTGAGCAGTTCATAGTCAAAAATTGATTTTAAGTGGTTCTTTAACACCTTTGCAGTATTATTCTAGTCCTGGAGGAATTGTCATTGTGGCATCCTATTTTCCTTTTGAAGACTTCAAAATTTGCTATTACGGGTGGTAATGATTCATTGCAGAAAACTGAGAGAGTCAAAATCCCAAATCATTTACAGTTATATAGATAAAGCCCTTTCCTAGAATTAGTTTGTACTCTATATAATCATTATTATAATAACAAAACATTTAAAATCTCTTTCTCTCTCTCTCTCTCTCTCTCTCTCTATATATATATATATATATATATACATATACATATATATGTATATGTAGATAGATAGCTAGATAGATAGAGATAGAGATAGAGAGATAGAGATACAGATACAGATAGAGATAGATAAATAGATAGATTTATTAATCTTATAAATTTGGGGATAATATTTATACTTTAAGAAAAGCTGTCAAAGATTCAAAGTAAAACTAAAAGATTATGAGATTAGTAGTAATATAATAGTCCCTAAAGTTTTTGTTCATCTTCTCTCCCATATCAGGTGTCTCTTATGACATGAGACAGAGATTTTAGGTTTTACTTTACAAGCATGCTTGAGTATAGAGAATGGAAAAGCCACATTCCTATTCCACAGACAGCTTTAATTCTTAGACTAGGACTACAAAAATACCATTTGAAGTTCATGTGTGTAGAGAATACCAGAAACAAACATTTGAAGATTTTTATGAAATTATCTCCTGTTGGAAATGTGATATGCCAATAGGCTGATTTACTCTTTTTCTTGGGGTATTTTTTTCTGGATTATTTGTCCTTTTTCTTCATATGTCTCATTTGCAAAGTGGTCTTAAGATTCCTTAACTAGATGTCATCATTTCCCTGAATAGACAGAAACAAAACCCTTCCCCAATAGTATTTTTGGAGAGGTTATCTTTTGGCAAGGTATATCTGATAAAATAAAAAGCATTTGTCAGTTTTATAGGTTAGTTTATATTAAATGGCCATGCTGCTTGAAGAACTATCATCTCTCCTAATTAAGAAGTAGCTCTTGTTCAAATATAACCATTTTCAATTTTTATATTGACAGGTATCCATAGCCTTTCTTCTCCTGTGGAAACAAAAGCAAAACCCCTTCCCCAATGTAATACATGTTCTTGTTTCTATTCTGAGGTCAGTATGACTTTAAAGTATACAGTCTGATCTAATGCAGGTTTTTTCTATTATCCAATGTCTCTACACAGCTGTGATTCCTTTCTCATTACCATTTAGAAAATTCAAAGTAAATAAAGCATTATGCAAACATTTCTGGGGGTCTTTATCATTCCCTTCTGTTTACTTAGCGTAGCCTTTGGAGTTCTACCTTATCTTTCTATAACTACCTGTCTGGTAGGATTGTGTGACATACTTGTAATATGATTTATAATATAATAAGCAAAGAACTGTCTCATTTTCTTAGAGTTATATGCTGAAGCATTATCTGTCTTTATGTGTACAGGTATACCCATGATGGTCATAACTGCTAGCAAATCTGTGATTTCCAAATCAACTTATCCCAAACTCAAAGCAGTTGTCCATTCAAAACTTGATTATGTATCAATGGTGTAGTATACATGTTTTGGTTTTCCAAATTATACAAAATGAATCACATCCATCTGACAGATGTATGCATTTGAGTATCCTTTGGGTTTTTTTTCTGCATGTAGTGGTGTTTGGTTGTATAAAAAATAAATAGGACAATTCTTTATATTTTCCTGAGCTTCTTGCCACGTGATGGAAATGACTTTTTTCTTTTATTTTTTTTTGTTGTTGTTGTTGTTTTTCGAGACAGGGTTTCCCTGTAGTTTCTAGAGCCTGTCCTGGAACTAGCTCTTGTAGACCAGGCTGGCCTCGAACTCAGAGATCCGCCTGCCTCTGCCTCCCGAGTGCTGGGATTAAAGGCGTGCGCCACGGTCGCCTGGCTTTGGAAATGATTTTTTTTTTTTTAAACCTAAGCTATTGATATGATGGGATTTTTTTTTCCTTTCCAATCAATAAATGATTAATTTCTTCATTACCTTGTGCTAGACAACCTGACAGACATGCATGGGATCAAATGTGTGCTACATATAGGGGATGATTCTTACTCCTGATTATTTCTTGTATTTGAATAAATGATAAAGTCAATTCTGTATCATATATATTCAGTGGTTTCAATATGCAGAACAACTCTTTCTGCACATTTTGAAACAGTTACTATGTTGAGAGGTACTGTAAAACCCATTAGTACATATCATAAAGACTTAGATTCACTTTACCTAAAATTTGTAATCTTCCTTTTCTGATTTATTTGCATCAGTATAGAATGTAGAGGCTCCATGTATTGGTGGTTTGTTGTGGGAGCACATTCTGCTCCTTTAGCCAATAGCCTTTGAGATACCAGCCCATTTAGGTATGGTCTCTTATACTGTAAAAGCAGCTATAAACATGCACCCACTCTCTCTTGCTTCTGGCTACCACTTCTGGTTGTTTGGCCCATTAGTTCTAACATCTTATTGGCTAACTCTTACATCTTAATTTAATCCATTTCTATTAATCTGCATATCACCATGAGGTCGTGGCCTGCTAGCAAAGTTCCAGCATATCTATCTCTGGCGGCGGATCCATGGCATCTCCTGACTCTGCCTTCTTCCTCCCAGCATTCTGTTTAGTTCTCTCCACCTAGCTATGTTCTCCTATAGGTCTGCTATAGGCACAAAGCAGTTCCTGCAGTCACTAACCAAACAAAGCAACACACAGACAGAAGGACCTCCCATACCAGTGGTTCCCATACAATGTGAGGAAGGATACAATTAGTTCTCTTTTTAAGTTAAATTCTCTTGCTTTTGGAATATTTGTTGCTAATCTCTTTCCAAAAAAAAATCTGCAAACTCTGTGCCAGAGTTCATGTTCTGCCCATAATTGGAAAATTTCATCATTATTAAAAGGTACTATAATTTCTGCTGGGTCTACTACTGCTTATTGAGCAAGACTTAGTTTTCCTTTTAGAATTAACTCAGAGAACTTTTCCAAATAAGTTTTTTTTTATTTTTTACCTCATTTATGTGGCAAAATATGCATCTAAGATAATATTTTCCATCTGCATTAAAATTCTTGTAC
The DNA here is from genome assembly GCF_903992535.2 of Arvicola amphibius. Classification (NCBI taxonomy): domain Eukaryota; kingdom Metazoa; phylum Chordata; class Mammalia; order Rodentia; family Cricetidae; genus Arvicola; species Arvicola amphibius. The sequence continues at coordinate 127,472,014 of NC_052065.1, read as the reverse complement.
AGGAATGCTTAGAGTATAATATGACCTGAATGCTATTTAGGTTCAGATCCACATGATCCACATGTGCATAATGTAATTTCTTTTCCAACAAAGCCAATTCTCTCTCAACTTCAGCTGATAATTTCCTGGGACTTTTTAAGTCTTTGTCATCCTATAAGATTTTGAATAAATTACTCAGTTCATCAGCATCTATCCCAATAGTGGGCCATAAATAGGAAATGTTTCCAAGGAATCTTTGAAAGTCATTTAAAGTCTGCAATTGTTCTCTCCTAAATGGCAACTTTTGGGGTCTAATTTTGTTAATGTATTTACAGCTCTTAGATCTGTTACCATTCTCCATTTTCCAGAATAATTTTTATCAACAAATATAGAATTCCAAGGACTGGTTGATTTTTCAATATGCTGAGAATTTATTTTCTCCTGTACCAGCTGTTCTAAAGCCTGAAGTTTCTCTATTGTTAAAGGCCATTGCTTAACCCATATAAGTTTGTGTGACAATTATTTTAAAGTTAGGACTCTTGGTGCCTTTGAAATATCAGATGCTGTTGTGGCTTTTTCTTATACAACCTAAATGGTCAGTGACTGTACTTTATAGTATCTTGTAATATTGTTCCCAGAAATATATGTTAATTTATTGTTTGTCTATAAAATTGGGGGACTGTTAATCTGAATATTCCATTGCTGTAACAAATCACATCCCCACAAATTCATTGCTATGTTAGCCACATATGTGGCTTTAATTTTCCTCTCTGTCCCTCTGGCTAAATACATTAATCTTGTCTTGCACTCCGTTCTACCTTAGATAAAGTTCCAATCCCTAAAAGATGAACATTTGCCTCTTGAAGAGGCCAATATGGATGCCAAGACTCTGATACAGTTTTGTTACATTTGCACATGTGTCTAATAGACTTTCAATGACAACTTTATTAACTTTTAACTTAGTAATTTTTAATTTTTAACTTTGGTCTTTATTCTTTAAAGAAGGTTGTGAAAATATTTGCTTTATGGTTTTCCTGAATTTTTTATTCTCTATTCTATCATCCAGAGTAGTGTGTTTTCTTACAATAGGAATTAGATGGTTTTTTTAATAATCTGCAAAGGAGTTTCTTCCACAATGACAGGAAATGACTGAACACTGAATGTCCTTTGTTGAATTACATTCATTAGGCCAATTTCTGCCTTTGCTACAACCTCATCCTAATCTAGAAGGTAAGGGAACTCAGGAAAATGCTTATAAATCATTGTTTCTAGAAATGCCATTTTTACAATTTCTTTTAAGGTGACCTTGCTTGCCATAATTGAAACACATGAAATTTCAATTTTTCTTCAAATCTCTGGAAATCACTTCTATCCAAGCATCATTATGGTCATGAGATTAAACATTGATTATATCTCAAATCCATTCCTCCAAGAGTTCTGATCTTGCCTTTAAAGACCCTTTATTTTTTCATTGAGAATTAAAATTTTCAAAAGCTAGAAATTGAATTATTATTACTCTAGCTTCTGAATTTGGTGGTGTTTTATTTACTGTTGTTGTCAATCTTACTAAGAAACCCATGAAGGTTTGTTTTGGGCCCTGTATGACTTTAGTAAAGTACTCAATCATCTGTCCTATTTCTGCTATGATAAATACTTCAGCAAATACCCTTTAAGACACCAGCCCATGTGAATGTAGTGTCTTGTACTATAAATGCAGATATAAATCTTGTGCAATCACTTGCATGCTTTCTCCCTCCCTTTCAGCTGATGGATTTGGTTCCTGTTCCTTGATAGTGCAGAGAACTGTCTATCTGTGAGTCTACCTCTAAATAAAGAACACTTTACTATACTTAATTCTGAGCTCATGTGAAAGTACTTTATTGTGTTCATCTATATACTTCTTCAATTCTGTCCCAAGCATTCAAAGCTGCTTCACAGCATAAAGGCAGGATGTTGTCATTGTATAGGGATTATCTTTCTATATTAGCATAATTTCCTTCTGCAAGAAGTTTATCTTGGGTGATTTCGATACTGCTAGCTCTATTCCATTATTCAATGGACTTAGTCTCTTCTTTCAACCAGGTACTCCATTATATTTGTGGACCAGGCTCCAAGACTGCTGTATCCAAGTTTCTCCATTGTTCAGGGATAAATCTATTACATGTGTTGACTGGGGTTTCTGTCCCTCCCAGTCCCACAGTTGTTTAGCCCCAAAGAAATACACAGAGGTCTACATTAATTACAAACTGATTGGCCTATTAGCTCAGAATTCTTATTACCTCTTATAACTTATATTAGTGCATGATTCTAGTCTGTGTTAGACATGAGGCTTGGTACCTTTTTTTGGTGAAGCAGTCACATCTTGTTTGCTCTTTGTCTGACTTCCTCTGTGTCTGGGTGATGCCTGCAGACTGAAACTTCCCCTTTCCCAGAATTCTCCTTGACCCACCTCAGTTCCCCACCTAGTCATCATCACTGTGTCTATACTTCCTGCCTGGCTACTGGCCAATCAGCATTTTATTAAAATAATACATGTGACAGGACAAAAGACCATTGTTCCACAGCATACATGTTGACCACGAGTTTAACAATTGCCTCACAAAAGAGGAATGTATACTATATAAACCTATTACTTGAATCAACTTCATTCTAACATTGGCACCCAGAATCAGATATGGTGGTTAGTTATGAAGATCAGAGAAGCAGTGCATCCAGCCATTAAAAAAACCTTTTAACTCTACCATATCCTCAGACCAAAATGGCAATCCTCTCCTCAGACTGCCACCTTAGACTTTGTCCTGTGACTGCATCTTCAAAATGCAATGAGATAGTGTCCTCTCCTGCCTTATATACTCTTTTCTGCCCAGTCATATCACTCCTGCCTACATCTCCATAGTGATGGGATTAAAAACATGGTATCCCTAGTGCTGTGATCACCTTTGCATGAGTTCTGTTTCTCTTTTAGACAGTATCAATTTCATGGAACCCAGGTAACCTTGAACAAACAGAGTTCCCTCTGCCTCTGTCTCCTGAGTTCTGGGATTAAAGGTGTGTCCCAGCACTCACTGGCCTCTAATCATTTAACTCTTCACTCTGATCTTTAGGCAAGATTTATTTGTTAAAATACAAAGTATCACCACTGCTAATGCTCCTTTAAATAACTTCCACTTCCATGTTCCTCCAAACAAATCTTAATGAGCTTATTTATGGGATCTCTCTCTCTCTCTCTCTCTCTCTCTCTCTCTCTCTCTCTCTCTCTCTTTCTCTCTCTCACACACAAACACACACACACATACACACACAGAGAGACAGAGACAGAGAGACAGAGACAGAGAGAGAACAGAGAAAAATTAGAACAAAGATGATTAAGGGAAGTGAAAAATAGTCATAAGAGATTAATGGAGTGAAAATATTCAAAAGACATTCTACAATTATAAAAATGTTATAATGAAATATATTTCTATGTGACAATGTATAAAATTCATGAAACAAGCTTAAAAGGCATATATATTTTGGTAACATCAAACTCAGTTATTGGTGTTTTCTCTGTCTCACAGATATAACCTGTTTTGTATGTTACTTGAAATAATTCATATTCTAAATTCTTTTATTTTCATTTGAACCACTAAATTAAATAATTTGTATATATAAGTTATTTTGTAGTTTATGTTGCTTTTTAAGATTCATTTTCTCATTTCCATGTGTCTATTGCCTATTTACCTAATGCATGCTCTTATCTTTCTACCCATTGAATATATCATCTTGAATACCAGGGAACTCTTCAAAATGAGGAGATTGGATCAAAACCTATTCTATTTATATGCACCTATTAATAGAAAGTTTTGAGGTCTACTTTTTATTCCAATATCTTGGTAATTATTACCTGTAATCAAGTATTTTATTTTCTAGACATGTATCTCTAGATAGCTGATATTTCTTCACCTTGCCAAGAAATCTCCAACTCATCAAGTTCTTGCCATTTCTCATGAGGGTTTATAAATGACTATACTTGACAGCCATGCCTTAATCTCATCATATTCAATTTATTTCTTTATAAGTTTATCACTATTGTGAGTTCTCTGAAATGGTAAAGTGCTTCTGTATATTTCCACTTTAGAATTAGTAAAAAATGTATGTAAATTATATGAGTTGATAAGCATATTTAAAATATCAAAAAATCGTTATTTTTCACTTATCCTAAATTACATATAAAACATAGAAACCTATGTATACACATATTTAGATTACATGAGTCTAAGCCACTTAAGCTAATGCTTACCACAAGAATCATAGCCTATCTAATAAAGACCCCAGTACTAGGAATAAGAAACTCCTTTCAAGGTGTTGCTTTGCTGCAGTCCAAAAGAATCTCAAAACAATATAATCTATCGCTGTTGTTCTTGGTTTCCTCCCAGAATTTGAAAGTAAGTCTCTATTGATGAAGACACCACATACTTCAGACACAAGAATAAGAATACTTGAGCTTGATCTGACCTGAATGTCTAGTACTTGAGGCTAGATTTTATAGCAACAGAAAGTACTATGTAAGATGCCAAGAAAGGAACACAAATAATAGTCTTACCCAGCTGTGAAGCCTATGAACCACAGTGACTATCAAGGTAATATATTCCTGAAAGTGCAATCAATAGTGGTAGTACACCAACATTGTCAGATTAAAGGTTTCTCAACAAGAGAAAAATAATTCTTGGTATTAGTAACCTTGGCAACTATCCAATGCTAGTGAGGTCATGGATATTGAGGAGATATTACTATTGCCATTTGCTAGAACTTCATCATTCCTAACTGCATTCTAAAATGTTCATAGGCACACAGCTAAGTTTTTCTGTCACTCCTCATCAAAGAGGTTTCTTTTTATAGCAAATGGAGACCATTACAGAAAAGCACAATTGGTTATAATGCAGAGTTCAATGAACCATGGAGATCCCAGCTATACTGAATATATTTACAAAATAGGCTAAAGGAACATGGGAAAGAAATGCAGAAAGATTCTAAGAGCCAGAGAATCACAACATTTCCAATGAGACTGTTTCTCTTAGAAATACAGGAAAGTTTCACCCTTAATACCTCCATAATTTAATTGCTTAAGAAAAGGTCCAAGCAAGGACAACACAAGTAGACATGTTAACATAGAAGAGGAAAACCTCACAGAGGCATACTCATAAACAAGAAATTACAGGTACTTTAAGAGATGCTCAGAATGGAAGAAGTATTTCTTCCTCCGGAAGAATCCCCCAATAGGTCATGTAATACCAAGTAATCAGCTCTAAAACCACATACATACAAGGCAAAACTGAAGGGAATTATAATGTCATATTTATTTTTCTCTGTGTCTTTCTCTCTGTATGTGCAAGCACACATATGTGCATATACATACATGTGAACACATATGCATTCACATGCATGCAATATTAAGAAGATGAACCATGAATTTGAAAGGGAACAATTGGGGAGGTAATGGGAAAAGTTAGAGGAAAGAAAATAAATGGAGAGAAATGATGTCATATTTTAATAAAGAAACATGGTTTAATGGGTATATAAAACAATGAATGGATAAAGTTTACTCAATTTTCATAAGTTACAAATATACACATATATGTATACAGATATGAGTTTATATACACATACTATATGTATGAGGCTTTTTTATTCTTTTTCTTTGCAATCTACAAAGGGATAACATCTTTAGAGAATTATTCTATAGATTAATATTCCAAAATAGATAAGGAACTCATATGCCTCAATAGCAAAAAGCAAATAATAGACCACTTAAAGTAAAATGAACAAAGAATTTGGTATGTTTCTAAGGAAGATACTTAAATGGCAAGCAGCTATATGAAAAGCATTCAAGATAACTATATATGAAATGAATATCAAAACCACAATGAGACCAAAACATATATGCTAGGATGAATCTTTATCAACAATAAAAAGAAAGGAATTATTACTGAGAGTATGAGTAAAATGTGGCCCAAAGAGATAGTTTTCATGGGAGAGTATATTGCTATAATCTTTGTGAAAATAGTATGGAGGTTTCTTAGAAAACATTTAGAAATAGAATAATTATATAATCTAGCAAGGCAACTACTGCACATATATCCAAAAGGAAATGAAATCTTAAATATATGCCTACAGTCCCATGTTTGTGTTTTATTAACTGAAATAGGGAAGATGTTATAGAATAGTATTTCAACTAGGAAAAGGTGTGTTACATTTGTTTATGCTGCAGAATATTATTTAAACTGTGTAAAGGTTTGCTACTTTGTTTATGCTGCATTTGTTTAACTATGAAAAAAGATGTGTTGCATTTGTTTCACTTTGCCTGCCTAAGGCACCTGTTTACTCCATGAAAAAGCTTAATAGGCATAAGCTAGGCAGAGAAAAGATAGAAAAGACAACCAGGCAGAAAAAAAATAAATAGAAATCTAGACTCAAAAGAAGAATGGGAGGAGGACAGAACACTGGACACACCTAGAGCAAGAACTCAGGCAGACAACAGTAAGACAGACAGACATAGAGAAGCAGTGAAAATAAGGTATACAGAAGTATGAAATATAATAAGCCTTAAAGTGAAAGGTAGATGAAGAAAATATGTTATTTTAAATTAATAGAGCTAGGCAGAAATGTGCCTAAGCTAGGTCATGCATTCAAAAATAATAAGTCTCTGTGTGATTATTTGGGAGATTGTTAAGAACTAAAAAAAAAAATCCCCATACATATTGGCATTCCAATAAGGAGCCTGTATTTCCAAGTAAGGCATAATAAAGCTGAGGGGAAAAAAAGGTTAAAACAAAACATAAACAAGCAAAGCCTGATGGAGGAGAGTTATCTGTCTATGTTTCTTTCATTGGTTAATTAATAAAGAAAACTGCCTTGGCCCTTTAAGAGACAGAAAATTAGGTAGGTGGAGTAGACAGAACAGAATTGTGGGAACAAGGAAGTAGAGTTGGGGAGACGCTTCAGGCAGTCGCCATAGGAGTCTCCATGCTGCTCCTCTCCGAGATGGACGCAGGTTAAGATCTCTCCTGGTAAGCCGCACCTCGTGGTGCTACCCAGATTACTAAATATGGGTTAAAGCAAGATGTGAGAATTAGCCAATAAGAGGCTACAGATAATGGGCCAGGCGGTGTTTAAAAGAATACAGTTTCCGTGTAATTATTTCGGGTGTAAAGCTAGCCTGCGGCCGGGTGGCGGGACACAGCCCCGCCGCTTCATTCTACAGATTGGCGCTCCAACGTGGTGACTAAATCCACTTAAAAACCTGAGAGGGCTTTAAATAAAGGAGAGAGAGAGTTTAACACAGCTTTTTTGCTGTTTGCCTGGACGTGCCATAGAGAGATTTCCTGTTTTGGCAATAGCGGCAGAGAAAAAGCTGAGTCATTTTAAAACATGGCTTTCTGGTGCTCTGCCGCCATGACTGAGGCAGTAGCAGCTCTGGCTCTGCTCCGCCATGCTAAACTGTGCTGACCTCAGGCAGGTCTATCGTAATTACCATAATAACAGCGCAGTTAAGGTTTAGACTTGGCTGTAAACAGGCAGTACCGTATTACCTCTACCTGGCGCAACTTAAGTTTTTAAGAAGTGCTTAACCTTTTAAGAAGTGCTCCTGGATATTAAAAAATTACAGATTCACAATAGGAAAGATTCAGACATAGAAGGCCTTTAAATGGGTCACAATGTTGGATAAATGTACGTAGGCTTGAGAGCAAAGAGAAGAAAAAATATAGAAAATAAAGTTAATGCCTTAAAAAAAAAGGTAAAGCCTTTAAAGAGACAGAATAAAGTAAGTGATAGAGTAAAAATAAGCCACGTAAAAATGGAAAATTCACAGAGAGTCTGGATGATGTATTTTATTATGTTTTCTTTGAAATTTTTGACTGTAAAGGAGCCAAGTACAGAGAGACATTTCATTATATGGGCTGCCAGGCTAGACCAGAATGGACATCTTAACGGTATGACTTCAGGATTTGGATCTAAGAACATGATGCTTTGGAAAAGAGTTTCTTCTTTTGTTTTCACAGAGGACGAGACTCTGTGGATTGCTTCTATCCCAATATGGTATGATAGACCACGCCCTCCTGAAAGGTTGCTGTGAACATCTTCAAAAAAATTACTTCACTCAACTGCCAACTGAGAGGAACCTAGCACACAGGTTACACCATGAAAGACCTAAATAACAGCGCCCCCATTCAGCAGGAAGCAGTTTGGAGAGAAAAAACTGCGCCCATTTTCCCAAATATTGTTTATAAATGTTCTTTTACATTTAAAGGGGGATATGATATAGAGATGAATAATTTGCATTGGTATGGAATTTAAGGTCAATTTGTTATATGTATATGTATTTCTGATCTTGATTAAGGTATTGTGATTGTGTAGTTCATTTAAAAATGTAATGTATAATTAGAAAATATAGGTTGTTAATGGAAAATCATTGATAATAGTTAAGCTTGTAGTCATGTTATTAGATTTTCTAGATATGTAGAGATATATTTCAGTTAGATAGACATTCTTCATATCTTTCAAAGACTGCAGAATATGGCATTTAATGTTTTAATAACTTAGGGTTTTTCATGACAATGAGACACGTCTGCTCCTGGCAGCACCAATCTACTTCAAGAGGAAGATGGGCATCGAAGAGGCTACTTATGGAGTTTGTTAGCCATTTGGGCAAGAAACTGCTCTTGCCTGGACTGTTGCATAAACTGGACACAAGGAACCCACAGAAAGAGGACTGCTGAACTTGCCTAAAGGTGAGATGGCCTTTTGGGGTTCCTGATTCATTAAAGAGTCTGCGAGACGTTCTGCAGGACACAGCAGAAAGTGACTGAACTGTCTTTGGAATTTCCTGCTTCATGGAAATGTCTGCTGGATACTGTGGGCCTGAAGCCCGAAGATGGATGCCCCAACGGTACAGAGGAACTTTGGGTGACTGTCCAGGCAGCGAGTTGTCTCTGTCATTTCTAGAGTTTTATAAGTTACTTATTTCTTGTTTACTTAAGTAGCATTATATCCTTCTGGAGTCTTTGATGGAGTTGAAGAATAAATAGATAGTTATAGCTTTCCTTAGTTATGATAAAAGATAAAATAGATTTAAATATTGTAACTGTAATACTTGCTTGATAACTGTTTTGTTATATGTAATTTTGCTATGTTAAAGTTGAAGCCTTTCTTTTTTGTTTAAACAGAAAAAGGGGAAATGATGGAGGAGAGTTATCTGTCTATGTTTCTTTCATTGGTTAATTAATAAAGAAAACTGCCTTGGCCCTTTAAGAGACAGAAAATTAGGTAGGTGGAGTAGACAGAACAGAATTGTGGGAACAAGGAAGTAGAGTTGGGGAGACGCTTCAGGCAGTCGCCATAGGAGTCTCCATGCTGCTCCTCTCCGAGATGGACGCAGGTTAAGATCTCTCCTGGTAAGCCACACCTCGTGGTGCTACCCAGATTACTAAATATGGGTTAAAGGAAGATGTGAGAATTAGCCAATAAGAGGCTACAGATAATGGGCCAGGCAGTGTTTAAAAGAATACAGTTTCCGTGTAATTATTTCGGGTGTAAAGCTAGCCGGCGGCCAGGTGGCGGGACACAACCCCGCCGCTTCATTCTACAAAAGCCAAAAAAAAAAAAATAGATACAGCTCCTTCAGGAGGCTCTGCCTTACCAATATAGAAACAGTGTGCTACATAGGAACACCTGGGGACAATTGAACACAGTTCCTGATTTAATGAAACAAAACAAAACAAACAGTAACAACAATAACAGCAAACAGTGCAACTCTCAGCCAGGCCTACAGGGCATAGAGCTTGTCCCTCAAGGATTGAGTGTGATGGGGCAAGTTGTCAGAGCTGCCAGTGCAAATTGGCTTGAGTTTAAGATGGAGATACTATCAAGTAAGGCAGGTTCAAATGGGAAAAAAACCTCTAATTAGGTTCCAGTGTGGTTAAAAGTGTGCTTAGGCTTAAGAAAGAAAACAGGTATATACAGTGATAAAAATTAGTTCATAAATAATAAAATTTTTTAAAGAAATAAGTAATATAAAAAGAATAATAAGTAAGATACACAGAGATGGAAAATACATAGGAAGTCTAGATCCTGTATGTTGTTGTGTTGTCTTTGAACTTTTCAAATGTTGATAAACAAAATAGAGCTCCTAAGAAATATAGGATTGTCACAGGGACTGATAAATTAAACCATCATAAATAGTTTAAGAATGCCTAAACTTTAAACTGGAAGTTAAACAATGTATTGCTTTGAGAAAGAGGTTTTTTGTTGTTGTTTCCACAGGAAATGAAAGACTAGGAATTAGTTCAAGGTTAATAAAGATTAGATTTTATCAGGGAAGACTCACTGGAAGTCTTGGCTACAGATATAAAGAAATAAATCTAGAAAAACTACAAGGCAGGTGATATACATTTTAACTTCTCAAACATAAAATGAAAAAAACATCATTGGTTGGCTTATGAATATTGCCCAACCCACACTTTTGTTAATGTAAATATGTATGTTACCTTTGATTTTTTTGTTTTCAATGCAAGAGGAAAAGACATCAATGAAAATGAATGACCCAGGTGATCCAGCCTCTCAGAGCACCTCTGTAACAGTTTACCCAGTGTTCTACACCCAGAATAGCTTCAAAGCTACTAACTGAGATGGTCTAACCTCACAGATTATTTTAGCCAGATTGAAGATAAACCTTGTGTTTTCCCATTTCACAGAGACTGAACAACACATGTGATAACTGGTTTTCCCATGACTTGACAGTTACTTCAATTTTCTCAAGTTTCCTAGAACCTTCATCCAGCAATGGATGGATATGGAGACAGAGACCCACATTGGAGCACTGGACTGAGCTCCCAAGGTCCAGATTAAGAGAAAAAGGAGGAAGAACATGAGGAAGGAAGTCAGGACCGCGAGGGCTGCATCCACCCATGAAGACAGTGGGACTGATCTAATGGGAGCTCACCAAGGCCAGCTGGACTGGGACTGAACAAGCATGTGATCAAACTGGACTCTCTGAATGTGGCTGACAATGCGGGCTGACTAAGAAGCCAATGATAATGGCACTGGGTTTTGATTCTACTGCATGTACTGTCTTTTTAGGAGCCTAGTCTGTTTGGACACACACCTTCCTAGACCTGGATGAAGGGGTTGAGGGCCTTGGACTTCCCACAGGGCAGGGCACCCTGACTTCTCTTAGGACTAGAGAGGGGGGAGGGGGAATATGGGATGGAAATTGGAAGAGGGGAGGAGGTAGAAATTTTTAATAAATACATAAATTAAAAAATTAAAAATGTAATGTAGAACTAAGAAATGCAGGTTAGTAGGTAGTCATCTATAATAATGAAATTTACTGTCATATTAGGATTTTTCAAGTTTAAACAGATATATTTAGATAGATAGATGGTCTTCAGACACTTCAAAGACCTATGGAATATAACATTTATGATGTTTAATAACCTGAGACTTTTCAAGGCAGTGAGAAGTGTCTGCTCCTGGTGGTACCAATTTACTTCAGGGAAGATGATAGGCATCAAGGAAACTCCATATGAAGTTTTCTCTCATTGTAACAAAGCTAACCATTTGAACAAAGAAACAGTTCTTGCCTTGAGTGCTAACAATATGCTATACAAACTGGACAAGCAGGACACAAAATAAAAACTGTCGAACTTTTCCAAGACAGGGTTAGACAGTCCTTTAAAATTCATGTTTCAAAGAATAATCTGCCAGATATGCTAAGCCTGTAGGACAAAGATGCATGCCCCTACATTTCAGAGGAACTTTGGGTGACTGTCTAGGCAGCCAAATACCTCTGTCAGTTATTCAGTTTGAGAAGTGACTAGCACTGTACTTCTTGTTTACTCAGATCATCATATATTCTTCTGGGGTCTTTGATTAGTTGAAGACTAGATAGAGTTTTCTTTAGTTGTGATAGAAAGAAAATTAGGTATAATACTTTGGACTCACTAAGATAGGATAAATAATGAAATATTTTCTCTGAGTTTGCCAAACACAAATAGACTGCATATTGAAGATTTAATCCTTACTTGGTAATTATTTTTGTTTGTAGACACAAATTTCTTTCCCATCCAGTCCCATATCCATTCAGTCCCAAAAAAAACCACACAGAGGAATATATTAATTCTCATACTGCTTCATCTGTATCTAGCTGGCAACTGACTCTCTGCCTTTTTTCTTCCAAGAATTCTCCTAGTCTGGTTGCCCCACCTTTATTTGTTGCCTCGCTAATGGCCAATCAGCATTTTATTTCTTTACAGTGTACAAGTGTATTATCCAACAGATTTTGTTGTATATAATTTTACTATGTTAAAATTAAAATCTTTCTTTTCATTTAGACAAAAAAGAAAACTGTTGCAGAATATTATTTTAACTAGGCAAAGATGTGTTAATTTGTTTATGCTAAAGAATGTTACTTTAACTATGTAAAGGTGTGTTACTTTTGTTTTTGCTGCATTTGTTTAACTATGAAAAGATACGTTGCATTTGTTTCATCTTACATGTCTAAGGCACTTGATGAATAAAGTTGAATGACAAATAGCTAGGCAGAGAAAGGATAGGCAAGGACAGCTGTCATAGAAAATAAATAGGAGGAGAAATCTAAGCTAAAAAGAAAAATGGAAAGAACCTGAGAAGAAGGAGGAGAGAATAATGGACATGCCCAGAACAAGAAGCCAGTCACAGATTAGACAGCCAAACAGAGGAACAGTGAAAGTAAAAAATAAAGAAGAATGTTAGTAAGCTCTGAGGCAAAAGGTCAATAAAGAGCAACAGGTTAATTTAAGTTTCTTGCCAGCTAGGCAAGAAACTTGCCTAAGCTAGGCCAGGCATTCAAAACTGATAAGTCTCTCTGTCATGATTTGGGAGCTGGTTGGCAGCCTAACGAGCCTGGTATAACAAGATATGATGTAAAACTTGTCTTGTATTCTAATGATTTCTAGATATTGTGCTATATATGTACACCATGAAATACTACTTGGATTGTTTTTGCAATGTTTCAATTATTTAAGAATTTCATAAAAATTTTTAAAGCATATTCACCACCTTCTGTACTCTTCCCCTTCCTACTCTTTTTACCCCTTCATTTCTTCCTAACAGACTTTGAGATTACTTCTTTATTTACTCTTAATTCCCCAGAAATGCTTGTTTGTATTTTTAAAGAAAGAACTCATATCACTAATGGCAACATGGATGGAACTAAAGATGTTATGGTAATTGAAATGGTTTACATACAGTAAAACAATACTACATTGTACCAGGCTGTTTCTTTTGTGTTAACAACTATCTCCCAAATCATAACAAGAAGAATTATTAATAATTTTAAATGCTTGTCATAGTTAAGATTATTTTGGCTAGCTCTTTTAATTTGAATTAACCTGTTTCTCTTTATCTACCTTTTGCCTTGGGACTATTTATCTTTTCTTCATTTGTTCTCTTCTTCCTTTTTAACTTTCTTTTCTGTCTGTTTGTATTTCTTACTTTCACTGCTTTTTCCTGCCTTTTTTCCTTCTGTTCTTCCTTTCTTCCTTCCCGTCTGTCTTAATTTCCCCAATTCTTCCAGTGTCTGGCTGGCTGATGGTTGCCTGGATTCTGGTGGTGCCTGTTTTCCTCTATTTGTTCTTCATTGCTGCCTCCCTCTTCTTCTCTCTGTCTCTCTTGAGCATAGAATCATTATTCTATTTTTTGTTTCTTCCTGCCATCTCTGCCTATCCTTTTCTTGCCTAGCTATTGGTTGTTCAGTTTTTTTATTAGACCTTTCAGGTGCCTTAAGTAGGTAAGAAAAGTGAAAGAAATGCAACTCATATTTTATATAATTAAACAAATACAACATAAAGAAAAGCAGCACACCCATACACAGTTGACATGATATTCTACAGCATAAACATCATTTAACACATATAAAGCATGTCTTTACCTAGATAAAATAATATTCCTCAACACTACATCATATCTCATTTTTATGATAACTAGAGCTTTTATGGGTATGACTGAAGACCTATGCATACAAGTTATAGTTGTGTAACTTGGGCTTCTTGTGAGATTCCTAAAAGTGAGAGCAGGGGTTATTTCAGACTCTGTTGCCTTCTCTTGGGACCTATTTTTTTCAAAGAGATTTCCTCATTCAGACTTTATAGAAGAGGAGGTGCCTAGTCTTACTGAAATTTGATATACGATGGCTGGCTGATTGCTGTAGGAAATCCTTCAACAAGTATCCTTTAAATTACCAGCCCACATTGATATGGCCTCTTATACTATAAATGCCAATGTAAAGCATGCACTCCTGCTCTCTTCTGGCTGCTGGATTCCATTACTGTTTCCCCATTTGTGCAGAAGACTGTGACCTCTGAGTTTACTCCTAATAAATAACACTTTCTGAGCTAGTGTGGGATTTTTATTTAGTGTCTTTCTTCATCTGTTGCCCTACGGGAATCTAAACTCCACATCTACCAGGTGGACCAGACTTAAACCCCCCAAAGGTACATGTCACAGCAGAAGATCTACCAGCCTTGCCTGTCTGTCCTGCTTTCACCTACTAAGCAGGTTTTTTTTTTTTTTTTTTTTTTTTTTTTTTTTTTTTTTTTTTTTTTTTTTTTTTTTTTTTTTTTGTAAAACCCCGCCACAATAGAGCTAAGCGTGGAGACTTCGAAATTTTCAAGGCTTGTGCACATCCCCCCCCCACTGCCACATTCCATGCCACATGGTAAATTTTGAAGCTTCTAGTTATGTGCTCCCTGCTCATGAGTTCTGGGCTCCTGGCTCCATGTATGGTAATTATTTAATTGCTTTTAATTTGTCAAGCAAAGCATATTTGTCAGTATTTAACCAGGCACAAAGGCAGAAAATCGAAGTAGCAGAGGACTGTTCGTGCCATCACCAGTTGCACCACCTACTGGTTGTGACTCTTTGCCATGTGGTTGCAACTCCAACACCTGCTAGATAATAAGGATTATTATTCCTAAAACAATTTACTGAAATCTTATAATAAAGATAATTCTTTGCTTAATAAATAAAGCAATAAATTTGAAAGTTTTACAATTGCAGACAATATAACCATACAGATTTTTAACAACCTTTTTACTGATACTATAAATTATATTCTGAAAGGCTTATATGGTTATTGTGATACATCCATTTATTGAATATTGGGACTCAGTTTTCATCTTCATATTATATTCTTAAGAAAATGTTGTAATAAAAGAGTCAAGAAAAAGGCACTGGTAGAAATGATGCCGTCTTTACAGAGTAACAATGAACAACTAGCAGACAGAATTAAAATCATCAAAAATCAAAAGCTACCTGAATAAAATAATACTATTGAAAAGGATAGTATTAATTTGACAGAAAAAATTTAATCCGTGTCAGAGTATTGAGAAATTATCTGAAATAATTCATATTGTTGAATTAGACAATCAAAATTTATTAAAAAGTTATGATAGGTTAGCAGATAGAGTATCTCTCCAAGAAAGCAATCTGTATGCTGTCCAAATAATGTCCAAGGATGATATGTTATCTTTAAAGGAAAAACTTCACATTTTGGAATCAGATATGCAGAATGAGGACCAGATAATAGTTTTTTTAGCTTCCTATCTTGTAATCAACTCTGAAAAACCATCAAGTTAAAATGCCCCCAAAAAAAATCCAAAGAAGGAAGATGGATACCAATAGAAATAAATTGTCTAGAAGAGTTAAGCAAGCATTAGTATCTTATGGTTTGCATACAGCATTTGTTAGGAAGATGATGAAGACATGGGCTTCTAGGAATAAGGCAACCTGCATGATTGGCTTCAGTTGGTGTCAGCCATCCAGGATTATGGGCCACAGTTACTGTTGAAATGTTATTTTCTAGAAGAGACAAAAATTTCAGAACAACAGGGAAAAGCAAAAAGACATGAGACTTCCCAAGATGAAATTCTTGGTGAGGGCACTTATGCTGACCCATAGGCTCAAAACTTCTAGGATGTACAAATCTTGTCCCTATGCTGCAAAGCAGCCTTAAATGATTGGACAGTATTCCAGAACAAGGAAAATAAATTGAATCATACACAAGGGTTAAAACAGGCCCGAGAGAAGATTTTTAGTGACTTTTTTTTTACAATGATTAACTAAAGTTGCACAAATAGGTGTAACAGATCCAGATTCTAGATGACTACTTATTGAGTCACTGGTTTTGGAAAATGCCAACTTAGAATGCAAAAAGATACTTGGGCCTTTAAAAATTAGATCAGCATGAACAGATGGTTAGATCCTGCATACAATGAATATTGAGACATTCTATTATAATACTGAATCTTGGGTAGGAAAAGAAATTTCCAAAGTATGAGGAGACAACAAAATGTCAAATGTTTTGATTGCAGTAGAATAAGACATCTGAGAAGGAATTGTATCAGGGACCACTGTCCTAAAAAATGATAGCAGGGACCATTGACCTAAGGATGTTTGCAGAGAACCCCACATTCCACATATCTTGAGAACTATTTGTTAACTGAACCTGCCCCACATTCCAAATATCTTGAGAACTGTTTGTTAACAGAATCACAAAAAGAATGTTTCTACTTACACCAGGGGTGCTGACTGGTGACCTTTGCTACCCCGGCAAAGTTCCTTCCTACCCCTACCCCCCCTAAGTCAAGTTCCTCATTCAAGGGCTATATAAACTGTAACCATTACCCTAATAAATGAAGACCTTGACAACAGAACCCTGCTTGGTCTCCTTCTTCTCCCCCACCCATGATTCTTTAAGGTAGCACCTCTTCAGACCCTGAATAGCTGGACCTGCTGGATGGGTACAGTGGCGCCCAAACAGGGACCTGAAGAATGGACAACTACCAGACAATGGAGGCAGATGCGCAATCCCAGGATAAGGAAGAAAAGGTTCTACCAGCTGTAAAACTCGGGCAGGTTATCAAGACGAGGTAAGGAGCAGGTTCATTGTCGTCCAATAGACATGGGACAATCACTTTCAAAGGAAGAGAAATTCATACAAGAATTTAAACAGTCACTCAGGGAGAGAGGAATAAGAGTCATAAAGAGAGATTTAGCTGAATCCTTCTGTTTTATAGATGAACAATGCCCCTGGTTAGTTTTAACCGGCCCAGGAATACACCCTAAAACTTGGGACAAAGTGGGCAAAGATCTTAATAAGATGATTAAAGTAGGTGAGTTCTGTGAGGAATGTTGTTATAATTTTTAATGGACATTTACACTGAATCTGTAGATTGCTTTTAGTGAGATTGTCATTTTTGCTGTGTGTCTTCTACTTTCCCAAGAAAATAGGAGATCTTTTTATTTTTTAATGTCTTAATTTTTTTTTTCTTAAAAGAGTTAAAGTTCTTATCATAAAAGTTTTTCCATTAGTGTGGTCCACTCTTGGATGGGAGTCAAGTTGACTCAGCTTGTGGTCCTTTCCTGCTGCCAGGTGTTGCTTCAGATTGGACTGCAAAGACTTGAACCTCTTATTAAATTTATCAAGGGCCAGAGTTATACTCTAACAAGTATTAATGGTTAAAAATGAAAAACATTTTCCCCTTCACAAGCAGAGATGACAGGACCCAAACTTCTGTCCTGCTTGCTTAGAGTTACTCCAAGATATTTTGTGGTATCTATGACTATTTAAAAGGATGATGTCTCATTTATCCTAGATATAAAAGGGATACATTCAGGTTGTTTTCAGATTCTGGCTATGATAAAGTGATTCTGCTGTAAGCATAGCTGAGCACATGTCCTTATGGTATGGTTGAACAACTTTTGTATTTAGGCCCAAAAGGGGTATTGCTGAGTTTTAAGGTAGATATTTGCCTAATTTAAAAAATATAACCATACTATGATCCAAAAGTGGCTGTGCCAGTTTGCACTTCCAGCAGAGGAGATTTTTCTTTACCCACATAAGCACAAATTGTTAGTAGTAATTTTTAATCTTGGTCATTTATACAAGGATAAGATGAAATCTCAGAGTTTTGATTTGCATTTCTCTGATGACTAAATGATATTTTGTTTGACCATTTTTTAAAGTCTCTCTCAGTCATTTTTAAGTTCATCTGTTAAGAGTTTTCAGTTTAGGTCTGTAATAAATATTTTTATTGGATTAGTTTTTTTTATAACTAATTTCTTGAGTTCTTCATATGTGTTTGGAGTGGGATTATGATAAGTAAAGATCTTTTCCCATTCTATAGGCTGATATTATGTTTGTTATACAAAAGTTTCTCAATTCAGGAGATATAATTTATTGTTTTTCCCAATGTTTGTGCCAATGAGGCTATGTTTAAGATGTGGCAAAATGTACTTCTAATTTTTTCTCTGTGAGGTTCAATGTAATTTTTATATGCTGAGGCCTTTGACTCATTTAAACTTGAGTTTTGTACATGGAGACAGATGTGGATCTAGTTTTATTCCTCTACATGTTTATGTCTAATGAGGCCCAAATCATTAGTTAAAATGCTTCCTTTTTTCATTTTCCTATTTGCTAGGCAGACTTACAACTTAAAAGGAGGATAGCTTACAAACTTTTAATTATATATACAATGGTTAAAGCCCTAGTTATAATATTCTTATGGAAGATATTGAGCCAATCTGTAAAATTCTTACAAAAAAACAATGAGCCAATTTCCAATAGAAAGTTTAAAGAAGCTGCCTAACAGGTACTCAAGCAGGTAAAATATACAATAATCAACAAGTATAGTATATTATGATTAAGTTATGGCAAGTGCATATATTAATTATAAAACTTATTCGACAATAGTTTTATGAAAAAGCAAAATGCTGTTTATGTCTAAACCTTCCCAGTTTTGCCAGTTAAGTGATGTGGGTGTGTCTGCTATCTATCGGATGATTTCATTTGTTAGTTAATAAAGAAACTCCCTTGGCCCATTTGATAGGCCGGCCCTTAGGTGGGTGGAGTAGACAGAACAGGAAGAAGGAAGTGAGGTAGATGGCTCAGGCAGATGCCTCAGGCAATCGCCATGCCTCGCCTCTCTGGGGCAGATGCCATGCCTCTCCTCTCTGAGCCAGACGCGATGAAGCTCCGGCCCAAGATGGACTTACGCTAGAATCTTCCCGATAAGGCACCACTTCATGGTGCTACACAGATTATTAGATATGGGTTAATCAAGATGTGAGTAAGAGGCTGCAACTAATGGGCCAGGCAGTGTTTAAATGAATGCAGTTTGTGTGTTATTATTTCTGGTGTAAAGCTAACCATGCGGGAGCTGGGCGGAATGAAAAGCAGGCCTGCCTGCAGCTCCCCACTACAGTTAAGATATTAAAGTCTTAATTTAGAGCAGTAACCTGTCTGGTACAAAAGGGCAGGATCAACTCTGGAAGATGGTTTGACAGAATATTGACTATGATCAATGTTTCTTATACTAAACAACAGATTAATTGATAATTTTAAGATTGATTCCTGGACAGTTGTGTTTGCTCAATTCAAGGGCCAGAACAATAATCTTTCCCAGATGATCATTGCTACAATTCACACAACTGTATTTTGCTAATGGTATAGCTATAAATCCCTTAAAGGATTTATACTAAATATTACAGATGGCTCTTCCAATGGAAGAACTGTATGTATGGTTAATAATAAAAAGAAATTGTGGAGCGTACCAAGGCTCCTTAAAAGCAACTTATAAAAGTTGAAAACAGATCCTGATGCAAACAGATCTGACATGATGACACCAAGCTGACCTTTTCTAAGGCAAGATAAAAAAGCCCTTGCAATGCATTATAAAAGACCCGACCTATATATATTTGGGGTCAAAGATATATTTGTGCCTTGTTTCACAAAAAGAAAATAAAGCTGGACCTGATGATGTCATAGCTGCAAACACCCTATAAAGGAGTTAGAGGAGAAATGAGTTGGAGAGGAATCCTTGATCAAGTCTTCCCTGCCTTCTGGACAGAATTTTAAGGGCTTTGTTCCACCCTACTCAATTCGTCTGATTTTTGTAACCTGACTAATATAATTGTGCTGCTTTCATTGGTTAATAAAGAAACTGCTTTGGGTCTGGTGATGGGGCAGAACTTAGGTAGGTGGGGAGACAGAACTGAATTCTGGGTGGAAGAAAGCAGAGTCAGAGAGAGCCGCCATGAAGACACCAGGTCAGACATGCTGAATCTTTCCCAGTAAGTCATGACCTCATGGTGACATACAGGTTATTAGAAATGGGTTAGATTAAGATGTGAAAGTTAGCCAATAAGAGGCTAGAGATAATGGGCCAGGCAGTGATTTAATTAATATAATTTCTGTGTGGTTAAAATAAACCTCATTTGCCTCGTGCCATAATTCAGCCATGAAGCAATCAAGCAATCTGTAGAATCCTTCAGCAGTGATATTATTAGACATTTTCAATCGAATCAGTATTTATTTATTTATTTTTATTTCTTAATCAAAATAAATCCATCTTAAATCTTAAAAGCATCCATCTTCAGCCTACAGGTCCATAGTATTGGCAAAACTTTTCTATGAAGCAGGAAATTTCTGTGTCCTGCAGAATGTCTAGTAAATTCTTTGTATTCTTTTATGAAGCAGGAACCCCAAAGAACAGTTTCATCTTTAGGCAATTTCAGTAGTCATTTATCTTTGGGTCCTGCATTTCCAGTTCACATATGATAATATCAAGTAGTCCAAGGAAGAACAGTTTTTTTTTCCCAAATGGCTAACCAACTCCATAAGAAGCCTCTTTGATGCCCATCTTTCTTTTGAAGTAATTGGTGCTGCCATGAGCAGATGTGTCTCACTGGCATGAAAAGTCCTAAATTCTTAAAACACTTTAAATGACATATTATGTAGACTTTGAAAAGTTTGAAGAATGCCTATTCCTCTGAAATACATCTCTGTACATCTAGAGAACCTAACATGACTACAAGCTTGACTATTGTAGATGATTATCAATTAACCTATATTTCTTAATTATATATTACATTTTTAAATGAGCTGTATAAACATAATACCTTAATCAAGATCAGAAATACTTATATACAGTATAACAAAATTGACCTTAACTTTGAATCAATAAACCAAAATCCATACCAATGCAAATCTCAATAGCATATTCCCCTTTAAGTGTAAAGAAATATTTATCAACAAATTTGGAAATACGGACATAATTGTCTCCAAACTGATTCCTGCTGTTTATTGGGTGAAGAAAATATTTGAGTGTTGTGCAAGGCAACCTTTCAGGGGTTTTGGTGCATCAAACCACATTAGCTTTGAATGAATCCACAGGTTCTTATCCTCTGTGGAAACAAAAGAAGACTCTCTTTTCCTAAGAAACATATCCTTAGACCCAAATTCTGAAATCAAGATACCTTTATAATATACATGCTGGTTTAGCTTAGCAGCCCATACAATAAAATATTGCAGAAAACATAATAATATACATAATCCAGGCTCTGTGCTTATTTCATCTTTTATCTATTACTTTTTTATATTTTATTATTTTTACTCCTTTAATCTATAACTGTCTGTACTCTATCTCTTTAAAGAATTTACTTTTTTAAAAAAAAACATTTATTTCTTTTTATAACTCTCTATAGTCTTTATCTTCTCTCTCCTAAGCCTATGTACATTTTTTAAACATACTGTGACCCATTTAGATGTCTTTTATTTCTGAATGTGTCCTCATTGCAAATTTGTAAACCTTTTCTGAACAGAAGTGCTTCTTAAAACGTTAAGCCTTTCTAATGAACTTAAGAAGTGTTGATGTTAGGGGAAATATAGCACTTCATGTTTGCTCCACCTAGTCCAGCATGGATGAACTATTTGCTGCCTCTGAGAGCCATGCTCACAAACCATTAATAGGCACACAGAGAGTCCATGTTGCCATCAAGCAAGTTGTAGCACTCATTCACAAAACCCATTTAAATGTTCAGCCTCCTGAAAGATCCAGAGGTCATGCTGGCAGAATAGCACAGAAATCTGGCATTTCAAAGTAATATGACTTTTTTTCTACTACTGCTAAATTAGAAAAGCCTCTCTTAAAGGAGCCACAGCATGCCATCAATAGCAGAACCCATCTTGGAAAAGAAATGTGGCTAAACTTTGTTTTTTACTGTCTAGAATTCCTTTCCAACCTTTCTTAGGTTTTACATCTACCATATCATGTAACAATTTGTTGCATGGAGGGCCGCTTGTTTGTTCCTGCTGTTCGGTTATTCTGACCTGAAATAACCACTCAGAAACTATACTAATTAAAAACTGCTTGGCCCATTTTCTCTAGCTTCTTATTGGCTAACTATTAAGTCTTAATTTAACCCATTTCTAGTAATATGTGTATCGCCACATGGCTGTGGCTTACCTGGTAAAGTTCTAGTGTCTTCATCCAGTGGAACTACATGGCTTCTCACTGACTCTGCCTTTATCCTCCAGACATTCAGTTTAGTATTCCCCACCTAGCTAAGTTCTGCCTTGCTATAGGTCCACTTTATTCATTAATGGTAATCACAGCATACAGAGGGGAATCCCACATCAATGAGTAGCTGTTAGGATAACACCTGATCTAATAGTTAATTTAAACAAAACCTTAGATGGTAACAAAGACTTAAGTAGTATTAGGGAATTTACAGATGATGCTGCAAAGGTATTAATTGTTATTGAAAAATTATAGGAGACATATGTGCATAGTGTGAATACAAATCTTAATTTCATTCTAGTCATATTGTCTTCCAGAATTTTCCCTACAGAAATTTTAATGGAAAGGGAAAATATTATCTTTGAATGGATCTTTTTACCATATAAACTAAGTAAAATATTAAAAACATACGTGGAAAAGGTCTCTGAATTAATTATAAAATGAAAATTGATACTTCATCAGGTATACTTCAGCAGGTATAGACCAAGCAGAGATAATAGTTTACTACTTACTGATGAAATTTAAAAATTATGGAAAGGCAATGAATCTTGGCAAAGAGCTTGTGCTTATTTTTTAGGAGACATTAAGAGAAACAATTCTAAAAGTGATAGAATTAACTTTATGAAGAGAACTAGGTGGATCCTTCCCCACATTGTACATGACATACCAGTAACTGGAGCCTGTACATTCTATACTGATGCAAATTAATCAGAAAAGGCAGGGTACAAATCTGAAGATTTAAGTAGGTTGGAAGAAAACCCTTATAATTTTGTTTCCAAAGGGTAGAATTATATACTATTCTTGTGGTACAAGAATTTTAAAGAACCTCTCAATATAGTTACTGATTCACAATACACAGAAACAGTTGTCTTGCATATGACTTTATTATTTATACAGGTTCAAGATATAATCAGGAATAAGCTTTGTCCCATATACATAACACATATCTGTTCCCATATGGGTCTGTTAGGTCCTTTAGCACAAGGTAATGCAGAAATTGATCAATTATTAATGGGAAGTGTGTTAAAGGCCTCAGAATTTTATAATAAACATCATATCACTAGCAAAAGTTTAAAGATATTTCTATTACATAGCAACAAGCTAAGGTGATTATAAAGAGATGTACTACTTGTTCTTTCTATAGGCAAATGTTGCTACCTCCAGGGAATAGTCCAAAGGGTACTCAAAGGAATGAAATCTTGCAGATGGATATGTTCCACTTTGCAGATTTTGAAAAATTCAAATATGTATACAATACCCTTGACATTTATTCAGGTTTTCAATGGGCAACTGATTTGAGCTCAGAAAAGGCTGATTCATTAATCACACATTTGTTAGAAGTTATGGCCATCATGGGTATACATGCACAAATAAAGACAGAAAATAGTCCAGCATATGTCTCTAAGAAAATGAAACAGTTTTTTGCTTATTATAATATAAAGCATATTATAGGTATACCAAATAATCCTACAGGTCTTGCAGTTACAGAAAGATCAAATTGAACTATAAAGATATGTTAAGCAAACAGAAAGGGATGAAAAATATCCCCAGAAATAGATTGTATAAAGCTCTATTATTTTGATTTTTTTTACTGCTAATGAGAAAAGAACAGCAGCAGCAGAGAGACATTTAATAATAGAAAAAAAATCTTCTGAATTTAATCAGCTGGTATCATTAAGGAATATGTTGATCCCACAATGGAAACCAGGAGATGTGCTACATTGGGGGAAGGGTTTTGCTCTTGTTTACATGGGAGAAGAAATGCTATTGAAATGTTGGCTTATCCACAGAGGTGACAATCATACCTATGGTAAGGAAAGCTCATAGGAGTTGGGGCTGGGTTCTGTTCTTGTCTTTGCAGCAAAATAGTCATCTTCAAAAAGTCAAGAGGCCCTGGACATCTAGATGTCAAAAGAGAATAAGATAATTATCCAGATAGGATCATCAAGCAAAGAGAATTATGAGTTATGAGGACAGGTCATATGAGGGTAAGACTCACTGAAGATAATCTAGAATAATAGTCATGACTCACTTAAAAATCAAAGCTGGCTTTGAAGTTGGACAATGGCTTTGTCCTCTAAATTCAAACATATTGTTAAAGCAAAAATTCAGAGTGTCTGTCTCATGTCATGAGCCACCTGATGTGACACAGAAAGAAGAAATAATTTAGAAAAAAATTACTTTTCTTCATACCTGTTTTTGTCTCTATCATACCTTTCATTGAATATATATCTGTATAAATAATGTTTAAGTTTTCCACAAAAAACAATAAATTTTCCTGCAGTAATCTTTGAAATTTCCAGGAAGAAGATGGGGCCCCACAACAGTGACATCATGATGCTGATAGGTGCTACTCTAAGACTGGTTTTGGGTACCAACTGCTCAAGATAGTTTCAACTTGGTTTGCTGAAATGGTGCACCTTTTTACAATGTTCTGGCCAGAACTCCAAATAGGATACTCAGAAAATTCCTACTGAATACTATTTTGCAATTATACCAGACAGTAATCTTGAAATTTAATGATCATTTTATTTTCACAGGATCCCATAGAAAGAACATTGCCCCCAAGACAGCTGAAAGTAATTCTAGAAGATGACGCCCCCTCCCCCAACAAAGTTTGTCCTCATGTTTAGGGACATCAATTTTTTAGGGGTTGATTAGAATTGGTATAGGATTGGGGGGTAAATTATGTAGGCTCAGGGATCTCTTTGGAAAAAAAAGGAAATTGGATGGGATAATAGATAGCTTACTCACACTAATAATAATAGTGAGCAATACAATAAATATTTGTGAGCTATTATTTAATGCAATTTGCATTGGTATAGATTCTTGTATATTGATACAAAATCAAATTATATTGAATATGTTTCTATTTCTGTCTACAATATTTATACAACATGGCAATGTTATTTTGTCATATTGTATGCATGCATACTTCTACCTCTGCTTAAGACATTTTGTATATTGATATAATTTTAGGATATATTTATCATATTGCACTATATATTTCTACCTCTGATCAAGATACTTGTATATTGTTTATATTTTGTTGCCTCATTTGTTGCACAGTTGTTTAAATATTGTTTATATAAAGTCTTAGTCTTTAAGTCATATAGGTATTAAGAATTATAGGTCAATAGTCATCCATGTTTGTTAGACAAATCAGGTTCTTTAGATACATAAAAACTGTATTCTGCATAGATAGGTAACCTTCAACCAGTTCAAAGAGCTGTAGAATATGGCATTTAAATAACTTAGGGTTCTGTTGATGTGAGACACGATTGCTCCTGGCAGCACTGGTCTATTTCCAAGACATCAATGAGCACTAAAGACACTCCGCTTGGAGCTTGTTTTCCTCTTGGGAAAACTGGCCATTAGGCAAGGAACTGCCCATGCATCAACCACTGACAAAATGCATGATGTCTTGACAGGATAAGCAGGATACAAGAAAAGTATACTATCAAATCTTGCCAAGACAGGTTAAGACGGTTTTGAAATTTTTCCTGCCTCTGAAAATGCTCTGTCAGTTACTCTAGGCCTTAGCCAAAGTTGGTTGTTCCAATGTTGCAAATGAGATTTTGGCTGATTTCCCAGGTAGCCAGTTCTGTCTCATTTTTGTACATTTTGGAAATTGCTTGATGGCACTTTCTGCCTACTCAAGTAATATTATTTCCCTCCTCAGGTCTTCGATGGGGATGAAGACTGGATAGTCATAATTACGTTCCTCTCATGATTTGTTCAAGTTATTTATAATACAAGACTTAGACTTCATAGGATAGGATAATTGTGGAAACATTTATCACCTGTTTCTTGCTAGATATTGTTTATGCTGGCAGTAATTCTAATTTTATACTTGATATTTGTTCTTATTTTATATAATTTTGTATTAGGCTTAGAACTTTCTTATTTAAACAAAAGGGGGAGGTGATGTAGGAAATACTTTAGCAAGTAGTCTTTAAGTTACCATCCAACTTGGGCATGGCCTCTTATAATATAAATGCCAATGTAAAGCACAAGCTCCTGCTCTCTCCCAGCTGCTGGATTCAGTTCCTGTTTCCCTGTTTATGCAGAGGACTGTTATTTGTGAGTCTACTTCTAAATAAATAACTATTTATTATACTCAGTTGTGAGCTAGTGTCAAATTTATTTCTTTTTAGCATCCTTCTTCAACTGATATACATGGGAGGCCCCCTGTATCTGAAGAGAAACAGAGGAAGAGGAGTGGGTAGAGGATAGGGAGAGGGGAGTCAGGGGCCATAACTATGAGGATAGCAGGATAGGAATACTTTGGTTGGGATGGAAAAACATATAGATATGTATGTATATATATATATAGGTATGTATATATATATTTGTATATATATGCAAAAATAAACAAAAAGAAACATAGCAGTATAATTAAAGAAATCACAGGTAATATTTTCTTACTGTCCATCATTAATATGCTTCAAATTACATCATATTATGTTGAAAGTTTGAATTTAAAATTTTCTGTTGGAGTTGCTGGGCTGTGTTTTATAACTATTAAAACACATTAAGTGAAGAAAAGCAGAAGAGATTAATATTTGCAGTGGTAGAGACTTTCAGTTACATGGAATGAACTATTTTTTCAAAATGTGATTTACTGGCTGGTTTTATGTCAACTTCTCACAAACTAACATTATCAGAGAGGAGCCTCAATTAAGAAAATAATTCCATAAGGTGAGAAGATGCTACCATAAGATACAACTGTAGGGCATTTTCTTAATTAGTGATTTATAGGGGAAGGCCCAGTCCATTCTGGGTACTGCTATCCCTGGGCTGGTATCCTGGGTGCTATAAGAAAGCAGGATATGCAAACTAGTAAGCAGCACACTTCCATGGTCTCTATATCATTTTTTGCCTCCAGGTTCTGGCCCTCTTTGAGTCCTGATCTGATTTCCTTCTTTAATGAACAGTGAAATGGAAGGGTAAGCCAAATTAACTCTTTCCTTCACAACTTGCTGTTTGTTCATGGTGTTTTCATTGCAGTAATAGACACCCTAACTAAGACATACAATGAATATCATGGTAACTGCAACTAATAGTATTTTATTCTATATCTGAAAGGTGTTTAAATGCTTTAGATTTTCTTACCACAGAACAAAAAAACTGAAAAAGTAATAGATGGGCTAATTTTTTGTGAACCATTTCTGAATATGTGTATATAGTATACCATTTTATTTCACAACTCAAATTTATCTTATATTGTCAGTAATGTCTCAAGAAAGCTGAAAATATACCTCTCCATGCTCGCCTGAAAATTCATGGCCTCTATTACTTCATGATGACTGTTATTATATTTATACATATATTCATAAATATAATCTTTTCAGTTCATATAATGTTAACTGTATGTATGTTTTCAGAGCTGATTATTTGACACTAGACAACCAATTTGCAAGCTTCTTCCTGGGAAAAGCCACATCTCCTATTGCCAGCTTTCCTCGGTTGCCTATATTTCTGTTTAGGATTTGGGCTTCAAGACTTTCTCTCTATCCAGCTTGTCACCTTTATTGATGTTATCTTTGATTAGCTCACATTTGCTTGATCATGTTGGTGAGACTTGAAAGCTATAACTTCTAATGTTACTAAGAGACACAATCTCAAAATAAACATGCAGATTCTCTGCTTTTTACATTCTTTCTAACCCCTCTTCGATAATATCTCCCAAGTCTTGGGTGAGAGGCTATTTTGTAGATGTGTCTTATAGAATTGGGCTCCACATGTCTGCATTACAATTGTTTGTTGATTTTTGTAGTAGTCTGAATCTGTTGCAAAGAGACAAGTGAAGACTACACTTACTTATGGGTATAAGGACAGATTTTTTAATAGATTACTGTTAGGGATTATGCTGATTTAGTATATTAGTGGCTGTAGATCTTCCTTCAATAACCATGACTTCACTAGCACTGTGTAGTTAAATAGGTTTCCACTTCCATGCATGTTCTCCTTGTCAAGTAGGTCTTAAATCTGATTAGAGGCTTGTTGATTACCTCCAACATATGCACAACATTGCTGTACCCACAGTGATGCCAAGCCAGTGCTATTTGTTGATGTAGTTCATAGGCATAACTGAGTAGAACTGTTGGTTGCCTCTCTTCTTTGGAACCTTGTATTGTACTAAGAAAAATAGTCCCCAGGAAGGGGGCATTCAGGATGTTTCAAGCTCAGCGGTCTCCTGGCCCTGTTTTGGGAGTGCATAGTGTCTTAAGAAATACAGACTTACCTTCTACCTTTGGGGGATAACCAAGAACAATAGCAGTATGGGGTAAAATACATATATAAATAAGTGAACCACAAATATTTTAGGTACATTGAGATATGGAAGTAACTAGTCAGTTTGCAAAAAGTAAAAGTATCTAGTTTCTTTCTAAAAATCTGAGAGGTTTCTCTTAGTTTAATTTTAATGAAATGTATTAATTGAATCAAGTCACTCAGTTGAATCTATATATAGTTGAAATAGTAAGTAGAACCTTGTTAGCTACATAATTTTATTCTCCTGTAGCACTTCCAATACTGTATGTAATCTGTATGTTATAAGCACATTCAATAAAAATCCTTCAAATAATTATTGATTCCTACAATATACAGTAATACAATAATTATAGTTTCAACTTTACTTCTGTGCTATCTATAGACAAAGGATTGACAAATGGATTCATAATATTCATATTTTACTACAAGAGAGTGTTCTATAGATGTTTCCTTGAGACTAAAGCATTCTGGACTTGAAGGGTAGGGAAAGGGTTATGAGACTCAGCAAAGTTATAAAACTTACAAGATTCAGAAACTTCCTTTCAGAAATTCCATAAGCAATGAATAAATTCTGGATATGATGACATTCTTAGGTGGAAATCAAGGAATTCCAGAATATACTTTTCATAAGTAGTCACACACTTTGGTATGTGGGCATTTTCAGTAATGCAAATGGCTGAAAATCACATGTTCCTGAAATAATTCCTGATCTATGCAATTACATGAAATTCAGAAAGCCTGTTTACACAGCAATATGAATGTGGATGGAACGATTATCTTGGAGTTACATTACTCTCCCTATGGAGGGTGTCAAGAAATGATTTTTCACTAATATACTAGTCATGGAACCACTAGATTCCTGAGTCAAGGAAAAACACTTCCACAGGTGTTACCAAAAGCAACATACGCATTATGAGTTATGTAAAAATTATTGGTAAGAATTGAGAATGACTATTTCAAAAATCTATATCAAATAAATTATGTAAACAAATGGCTCATAAATACTGAAGTACTTTTATCAT
Source organism: Arvicola amphibius (assembly GCF_903992535.2). NCBI lineage: Eukaryota > Metazoa > Chordata > Mammalia > Rodentia > Cricetidae > Arvicola > Arvicola amphibius. The sequence continues at coordinate 127,442,364 of NC_052065.1, read as the reverse complement.
TTCAGGTTGTCTACTCATCTAAGAACAATTTAACAATACAGTTTCTAAGAAAATGCAATTCTGAGGGAATAATGCTGTACTTACTGATTTTGTTCAGTGAATGTATTTAGGTTCAGAATATTTTGACTTTCCATATATAGATACATGTTTGTATTTAATTCCACCAAAATACATAGACATTTTACTAAATCTAATTATAGTTTAGCCTACATGATAAGTTTACCCTGTTTAATTTTACATGTATGTGCAAAAGGAAATTATTATGGGGATATGGAGTAATTTTGAATACTATTTGAAGCTCAAATCAGTATTATCTGTGAATAGTAGGCTTTCTACTGAATTTGTATCTAATTTAATCCTGAAGATGTATTCTCTTACAATTATTATTGTTATGTAGACTTTTATATAGCTACTTTGATAGGATTCTTGCTTGCATACCTGAAATCATGGATTCATCCCCTAGCAATTCATAACCTAGATGTGGCAATGCATGCCTGTGCTCTAAGTAATAAAGTGGTGAAGGCAAGAGGGTGTGAAACATATGTATCCCATGCTGTTCTCAAATTTTAAAATACTATGTGGCTAATGATAACCTTGAAATTCTCAGAAAACTGGGAGTCAACCTACCCCAGGATCCAGTAATACCACTCTTGGAAATATACCCAAGAGATGCTCAATCATACTACAAAAGCATTTGCTCAACTATGTTCATAGCAGCATTATTTGTAATAGCCAAAACCTGGAAACAACCTAGATGCCCCTCAATGGAAGAATGGATAAACAAAGTGTGTCACATCTAAACATAAGAGTACTATTCAGCAGTAAAAAACAATAACATCTTGAATTTTGCATGCAAATGGATGGAAATAGGAAACACTATCCTGAGTGAAATAACCCAGACCCAAAAATATGAATATGGTATTTACTCACTCATTAGTGGATTCTAGCCATAAACAAAGGACATTGAGCCTATCCTAGAGAAGCTAAGTAATAAGGTGAACCCAAAGAAAAACGTATATAGATCCTCCTGGAAATTGGAAGCAGACAAGATTGCCAGGCAAAAGGTGGGAGAATAGGGGTAGGGGTGGGATAGGAGGAAGGGGAGAGGGGGAGAGAGAAGGGAGAAGGGGAAGCTTGGGGAGAGCTTGGGGTAGTGGGATGGTTGAGATGGAGGAAGGACGGATATGGAAGCAGAGAAGAAGATATCTTAATTAAGGGAGTCATTTTGGGGTGGCAAAAGGCTTGGCTCTAGAGGGATTCCCAGGTGTCCAGGGGGATTTCCTCAATTAGGACCCTGGGCAGTGGAAGAGAGGGTGCCTGAACTGGCCTTGTCCTGTAGTGAGACTGATGACTATCTTGAATATCACCATAGAACCTTCATCAGGCGACAGATGGAGATAGAGACAGAGACCCACATTGGAGCACTGGACTGAGCTCCCAAGGTCCAGTTGAAGAGCAGAAGGAGGGAGAATATGAGGAAGGAATTCAGGACCGTAAGCGGTTGGTCCACCCACTGAGACAGTGTGCCTGATCTAATGGGAGTTCACCAAATCCAGCTGGACTGGGAAGAAGCATAAGATCAAACTGGACCCTATGAATGTGGCTGACAATTGGCACAGACTGAGAAGCCGATGATAATGGCACTAGGATTTGTCTCAACTGCATGTACTGGCTTTTTTGGATCCTAGTGTATTTGGAGGCATACCTTCCTAGGCATGGATGGAGGGTGGAAGGCCTTAGACTTCCCACAGTCCAGGGTACCCTGCCTTCTCTTAGAACTGGAGGGTGAATGGGGGAATGTGAGGGAAGTGGGGGAAGGGGAGGAAGTGGAAATTTTGAATGGTATTATTTATAAAGTAATAAAAATATGAGCAAAAGAGAAGGCTTACACAATACTAGAGGTAATGTACAATTAGAGTAGCCACTTTAGAAATTTGTTTGGAGGTTCTAAAAAAATTAAATATGAAATAAAATAAAATAAAACTTCAAAAAAACAAGGCTTACATGATGTAGGTGGGTCTTCTATCTATCTGTTGCTTTCTTTGGTTAATTTATAAAGAAAACTGCTTGGCCTGATAGGTCAGAACATAGGAAGGCAGGGAAAACAGAACAGAATGCTGGGAGGAAGAAGGCAGTGAGTCAGAGGCGATGAAGCTCCTGCCCAAGATGGATGGAGGTTAGAATCTTCCCAGTAAGCCACCACCTCATGGTGCTACACACATTAATAGAGATGGGTTAATCAAGATGTGAGAGTTAGTCAGTAAGAGGCGAGAGCTAATGGGCTAAGCAGTGTTTAAATGAATACAATTTGTGTGTTTTTATTTCTGGGGCTAAGCTAGCCATGCAGGAGCAGGGCAGGATGAAAAGCAGACCTGCTCAACTCCTCACTACAGAATGGCATTACCTCATCACTACAATTACACAAGAGTATCAAGCTATACTTTTCTTGTAAACAATGTTTATATTCATATTTGTGAGTTTTCCAGAAATTTCATGGTTTCATTTGGAAAGGAGTATCTCCAGAAATGGTGGTATTGTAGAAAAATGCCTGTATCTTTCTGTCACACTATTAAAACAATGGATCCCCCAAAATGGAAATTTTTCCAGGAAGCTCATGTGGGGAGAAGGAAAATGAGCCAGGCAAAGAATGGAGCCTAGGTTGTGGTAATTGGGCACACATGCTTGGGTCTCCATTGTCAATCAGACTAGGATAAAGACTTCTTTCTTTCCTGTGTCTTCTCACATTTCCTCATCTTGGTATCCTACTTCACTTAGACCAACACAGAATGTATTTGAAAATGTCTTAATTTCTGGAGTTGTTTTACTCTGTCAGTAACAACAGGCAACATCGCTCACTCTCTTTAGCCTGAGGAGTTTATTTAGTTTATTAGGGGATCTCGACTCAGGCAAATGGGTGACTTTTGGCTCACTAGCACAAAAAGAATATCAGGACTAGCCTGTATGAGGTAGAGTTGGCATTTATTAAAGATTTTTAATATAAACTTAAGCATGAGGGCTAAAAGAAAGAGAGATGCCTATAGAAAGTGTATGATATAGTGTATGATATAGTGTATGATATAGTGTATGCTATAGTGTATGATATAGTATATGTGGGGACAGGCTTCTTATATACTATTTGTGGTTACATTTCAAAAGTATGATAAGAAAATGTTTCCCCCTCCTTTTCCTGTCTGTTTTTAATAGACAAGATTATAGTGTGGCTGTAGTGTCCTTGGGTAGGATTAGAATCTGATGAGGTAAATCCAGGAGCTACTAACTTTGCACAAAGTATTTGGAGCATTTCTTATCCTGTGAGGTTTCTGGTGAAGTTTACAGATGGATGAGAGAGAAAAGTTTTACACAGTTGTTAGTTGTGTTGGAATCTTAGTTACCTTCAAGTAGACTTCTGAATGAGAGACTTCTTTTTCTTGTCATGTCTCTACAATTTGCATATTTCTATCATACCTCACAACTCTAAAATATCTGTGTGAATATTTCCACATTGAATATGTTATTCATGGCAACCACAATCTGTGTTACCAGGACATGGTATTCATATTCATATTGGCCTCACAATATTTTTTTTCTCTCTGAGGTAAGGGCTGTGTTTTGCATTGGTATCAGGGAAACTATGCAACAGGTTTAAGAAATGCAAGTGTCTGGTAACCGCATCAGCTCACACAGCCAGAGCCTTGCTAATAGGATAGTGTTCTGTGAAGCTTTGCCTTATTCATCATAAGCCATTGGTTTCTAATTTCATTTTTTCACTTTTATTTTTGTTTTACTCTTTTGAAAGAGGTATTTCTACTTTTTACAAGGTTATTACAGTCTAGATATAGTTTTATTCTTAATCTCCTCTCAGTAATATTGAAAATTTATACTCTGTTTTATGCCTTATTTTAACATTGTATGTTCAAATAGTATAATTTAATTATCCGCATCCTAATTTATCATGATGAGTTATCATGAACATATGATATCTCTTTGTTTCTTTTCATGAATCAGGAACAAATCTACATAGTTGAACTCTCTCCCAAAGTTTTCCCTGTTACACCTTTGGATTTTTGTCAACTATCACCATTTTTATAGTGACAGTGTTTTACCATTCTTTTGTTTTTTAAATGTGTTTGTTTGATGAGTATATAGGTGATTGCCTACATGTATGTCTATGCACTATATATGTGTCTGGTGCTTAAGAGATCAGAAGAAGTCCTCAGATACCTGGAAACTAGATTTCCAAATGGTTGAGAAACAATTTGCAATAAATGAAAATTCAACCTGGGTCCTCTGAAAGAATAGACAGGGCTTTTAACCACTGAACCATCTTTCCAGTCCAGTCAGATTTTCTTATTTCTCTTATATTCTATAGTTAAAAATTTTAGGGGATTTCTTTCTTATATTTTATTATTTTTAATTTGTATATAAAGTAATATAAAATAATGAGTTTTACTATGAAAGTTTTAAACATATGTATGGCCAGTGGCAAATGGAGTAGGACATAGAGATCAGGCATCATGTTTTCATTTGTATCAGGCTCAAGAATTTTGCTTAGATAACTCCACTAAGGTAAAGAAAGCCAGGGGTCCATGCTTCATCACAAGGGGGACTAATCAGGATACATCAAATTGAAGCAAAGTTAGAATTCATTATGGATAGATTTTTGTTCAACAAGATGGCTCAGCAGATAAAGGAGCTTATTACCAAATCTGCCAACCAAAATTTGATCTCCAGCACCAGGCTGGTGGATGGAAAAAACGGGCTTCCATAGTTTGTTCTCTAACCTCTATATGTCTGTGTATAACCCCCACAGAGATTAATGCATTTTTTAAATAACTTAAAGAGAATAGATTTTAACACAGATTTAATCTTGGACATTAATACAGAGGTATTTACAACATGGGAATACACACTCAAGTGAGCATATGAGATTATTAAGAGAGAGTTGTGTTAAAGTCTTTTAGTAGCCATGTATATGATTTAAGTGTAAATTACATTATTAAAAAAAATTCTAAGTTCCTTTTGGTAAGTTAGTTGTTGTAGGATGATCACTTGTTTATTTCCTGCCCACTTAGCCCCAAAATAATTACACAGAGACTGTATTAATTAAATGACTGTTTGGCCCATTAGTTCTAGCTTCTTATTGGCTACCTCTTACATATTAATTTAACTCATTTCTATTAATCTGTGTATTACCACATGATTGTGGCTTACTGGCTAAAGTTTTGGCATCTGTGTCCAGTGGGGCTACATGGCTTCTCCCTGACTCTGCCTCTTTTCTCCCAGCATTCAGTTTAGTTTTCCCTGCCTACCTAAATTCTGCCCTATCAACAGACCAAGGCAGTTGCTTTATTCACCAGTGGTATTCACAACATACAGAGGGGAATCCTGCATAAGTTATTTTTTATTTTACTTTCTTTTTCTTATTTTCCCTCATCATCCTTCTCCTCTACTTCTCCTACTTTACTCCCATTGGTAAATAAAATCATGTTTGTTCCTGAGTTGCATTGAGCTGATAAAGATAAAATCTTGGGGCACAGGGGTGAAGGACTACTAAGTCATGAGAGTCAATTTATGCATTTGGGATATAAACAAAGATTATAATCTTGTTTGTGAGTCTCATAAAGTTAAAGGTTTCCAGGTAGAAAATGAGTAAGTTTAAACTCAAAGGTCATATATGCTTTGGACTTAAACATGCTTCATTACCATTTAACATTCTTATTTAAAATATAAATTTTAATAGAGCCTTTATATAGTCTGTCTTTGTTCTGAATATTGTTAGTCATGTCAAATTCAAAATTATGTTCTTTCTTTATGTCGGCCTGTCCTTTTTCCCTTTATATTTTTCTATTCTTTCAAATGAACATATTTTCGGGAAATGTGAGCCAACATCCATTCTACTCAGATAAGGTACCAGTGGAAGACAAAATTATAATTTCACCAGTCCAGCTTGGGGAACATATGTATTTATTGGGTTTACTTACAGAGCATGGCTGAGAACCTACTTAAAGGATCAGGGGCAACTCTAAAGCTGCTGTACTTTGACAAGGATAATGACTTCCTTATAAGTGCTAGATGGAATCCCCCTTTCAGGTAGTCTTTCACTTTCTATATACTCTAGTTTCTCCCAAGATCACAAGTAGCTGGAGTAGGGTAGGAATGGGTAATGGCTAGATTTTCAGGTAAGATACTATCGCTTTCCCATCCTTCATGTATTAAAAAAATCAGTAGCTCCATTTCCATAGAACAAGCTATTCTATATTGTTCTTCTCAGTCAGTTGCCATGTCTACCTGACTGAGGTAATTTCCATTTCAAAATCATGTTAAGACAGAAGAAACTATAACTCATTGTTTCTTGCTTTGTCTTCCTTCCTTGCTTCTTTCTTTCCTTCCTTCCTTCCTTCTTTCCTTCCTTCCTTCCTTCCTTCCTTCCTTCCTTCCAACCCCTTTCTTCCTTCCTTCCTTCCTTCCTTTCTTTCTTTCTTTCTTTTTCCTTTCTTCTTTTCTTCCATCATCCCTCCTCCTCCTCCTCCTCTTCCTCCTCCTCCTCCTCCTTCTTCTCTTCTTCCTCTTGCTCCTCCCCCCCCCTCTCTCTGTCTGTCTGTCTCTCTCTCTCCTCACTCCCTCTCTCCTTCTCTTTCTCTCCTTGCCCCAGTTTCTTTCTTTTTCAGGGTTTCATGTAGTCCTGAGAAGTAGGTAAAAATCTCATTTATTGTGCAGATTAGTCTGGCCTCGAAGTTGCATAGGTATACATCATACACAGTTCTGTGGCCAAATACTTAACTCCTAGATTTCAGGACATTTCAATCAAATTCTTGGATAAAGGTGCTCTTTCAATTTCACTTTCCATTTCCTTAGTTTTCCATAACTATCCAGCTAACTGTGTAATTCTACTTTTCTTATACCACTCCTTCCATTGCTTTCTATCTTCTATTTCTCTTCTTCCCTGTACTCTTCTTTATCTTCTTCCATGTTATTCACACACAGTGAGTTTATATTAAGAGGAAACAATGTTGTTTATCTTTCTGGGGTTTGGATTAGTGATTTCCAGTTCCATTCAATTTCTTGCATGTGACCCTGTTTTGCATAGCTGAATCAAACAAAAATTCTGTATATATACCACACTGTCTTCATCCATAGCTAAACTGATTCATTATCTTGATTATTGTGAATAGTGTTTAAATAAACAAGGGTGTGTAGATACTTCTGTGGTTCTTTTAGATTCCTTTGGATAAGTACAAAAGAGTCGTATACCTGGGTTATATGGTTGGTCTATTTTTTTTTTTACATTTCTAAGGAAACATGATATAATACTTCATTTTAATTATGTTTTAAACAATCAATGGAATCATTATTAACTTCCATCCCTTTCATATCATTGCTTTTTTATTTAGTAATTCTACATTTTTATAGTTTGACCTATTTCTAAGTTTAAACTAGAGATAAAATTTTCATTACTGTCTGTTATAATTTTTATTATTTTCTGTAGGGTTATGCTGAAGAAAGGAGAGAAAATGTTATAAACTTGCCATCTTCTATCACACATCTTCTAAATCACTGCTTCTTAGTGAACTAGTTCTTCTGTAAAGAATGTTAGAGTCCTAGATCTGTCATATTCTAGCAGTGGATCTTTTCAAAATTAGTTAATCTCTTTGAATCACAATTCCTTTGTTTATAATTAGATTATAATAAGGGATGTATTTGTTTTTGTTCTTCAGAATGTTACATGTCATGACTATTGCCTTAATTATTAGTGACTACTATTTTACTTTTACAACTTTTATAGTATAGTGAAGAAATTGAGTGGGCATTCCAATTTTAATCATGTTGTCTGATAAAGCTATCATGTGTAGCATCATCATCATGATAAAATTAGACAACATTAATTGTTGTCTGTGTAACATTTAGAAATCCTGGAAAGGAGGCATGTGAGTTACAAGGATAACCTGAACTATATACTGATTTTATCATAAAATTAAACAAAAGTAGAAAAAAGAAGAAAAATAAATGGAAGGAAAGACAATTAAGTATACTATATCCCATAACAGAGTTTATTCAGAATCTCATGAGTCCAACCTAACTAATAACTACAGAAGTTTTCCTATAATCACACCTATCTATATAGTAAGGGATGGTGAAATAGTCCATCTTTGTTAGAAACTCCAATTATAAATTACCATGCAAAGTACTTAACAGTGCAATTCCAACAATAAAAATAGTAAACGTGGTGCTGTTAAGGTAGCTCAGTGGTCAAGGATGCTTACTTCTCATATAGAGAACCCAAATTCATCCTCCCAGAAACCATATGGCATAACTTGTAACTGCCTATAACTCCAGCTTCAGGGAATGTAACTCATTCTTTTGGCCTCTGTGGACACCAGCATCCAACATACATACATACACACACACAGACACATAAATAAAATAAAATCTTTTTAAGAAATGGAAACTATTAAATCAGTCAACCATATATTGACTATTCAAAACATCATTGAGAAGAACGTTAGCAACATAAAAAGTTTTATCTGTAGTAGACAAACATTTTTTCCCATGGCCACTGATGTTTTTTCTACTGCTGTATCATCCTCTCCTATTGTGTATGGACATAGTCAATAAAATACAGCTCAGGTAATGGGATATCAGTGCTGGGATAATGTTTCACAGTTTGTGTCAGCAGTCTTATCAGGAGACAGACTTGTCCTTTCTGGATTTGACTAAGGAAGCTGGCATGCTATGAGATTTCCCTGTGGAGAGGGCCACATGGAAAGGAAGTGAAAGGATTCTCCAGCAGATGGCTAGTGAAAAAAAAATTGGCCTCAAGTTTGACATATTGCAAGGAACCAACCCTGGCAAAAACCACTGGATCTTGAAAGGAAATTTTGTCCTGGTTGAGTCTCAGATAGGACCATACTCGTGGTCAGTACCTAGATACTAATTTTGTAAAATACTGAGACAGAGCCCCCTTTAAGCTGTGACCAAAGAAAGTATGAACCACAGCAACTTGAATGATATAAATGTACATTTGTTTGAAACAACAAAGTTAGTTTACATAAAAAATTAATTGTAAGTGAATTTTGTGTTGCTAGTTTCAAGGAAGCTAGAACTGCTATGTCTCGCTCATTTCCTTATTTCTACTAACATTATGTATATTGTTCTTAACAGTTATTACATAAAATATGTCCTAAAATATTGAAAATACTTCATGGCATTAATGTTACCATAATATTAATAAAATAATAACTATAAATATGGTAATTTTCATGTTTTACAAATACATTGAAGAACACACATACATGTAATTTAAGTATCTACCTTAACAAATAAAATGAAGTACTAATAAAAGCAAGGACAAAATCGCATATCATAGATACAAGAAATCTGCATGTTGACTCAGGAAACAATGTGGATAAAGTTTGCATTTAATTTCTTTTCTTTTTGTAATACTCGATTGGAAAACATCCAGTTTATAAATTTTATCGGCATAGGCTTAACATAACGTACTTAACCAATTGCCTAAACCTACTTTTATGTCCAGGTAGAAATCATAGTAAGTATTTATTAGTAGTTTTAATGACTAAAAGTAAAAACAATCAAAATTATTTATATAGAAGATCAATTTTAATTTAATGTGAACTTCACAGTAAGCTAACATTACTTGGCTCACATTTCAAACAGAAAATAAGACAGATACATGCTGGAAGTAGTGTGTAATGTTGTCCTAGTACTACTCACAAGTCATGGCTCACCTTGGATTCTACTTATTAATAGAGCAAAGAGAATACAGATATGTACAGTTATTTTTTCCAAACAAAAAATAAGCCTACTATATGGCTTCTAGAGAATAAACTTATAAATACTTTGGATATTATTAAACCAAAATTTTAATTGTTGATCTTCATATATTTGCTTGTGTTGTAGTACTGTATGTCAACTTAACAGGCTTTAGAATTACCTAGGAGACAAAATTCTGCATATATTTGTGAAGGAATTTCAAAATTGGTTTAATTGAGGTAAAATGTCTACCCTGAATATGTATGGCGTCATTCTATGAGTTTGTATCTGGGTCGAATTAAAAAGAGAAAGTAAACTGAGCATGAACATTCATTAATTCTGATTCCTAACTGAGGACACAATGTGACCAGCAGCCTCACATTCTTGTTACCATGACTTTCCCCCCATGAAGTTCTCCCATAATAAAGCACAATAAACACTTATTCCTTAAGTTCCTTTTGTCAGGGATTTGTAGCCCGATTAATAAAAACCCATAAGCATATATTGGGGTTCAGCCTGAAGGTCAGAAAAGCAAAGCAGCCAGCCACTGGCTCTTACCTCTACCTCTATCCAAAAATGCAATCCTGCCTCCAGGAATCTCAGAATGAGACTGACTGTCTTCGAGCTTTCTTTTCTTGTTTTATGTTCCTCTTTAGTGCTGAGATTAAAGGAGTGCACCACTACTGCCCAATTTCCATGTCAAACTAGTGTGTCTATGGGATTAAAAGTGTGTACCACTGCTGCATGGTCTGTATGGCTGATCACTGTGGCTGTTCTACTCTTTGATATTCAAGTAAGCTTTATTTAGTAAAATACAAATAAAACATCACTACAGGTATTTCATCACAGTAAGGAGAAAAAGTGTGATTGTGATTATGAATGTCACTAGGTATGTGTAGAGGTCACACTATAGCCTCATGTTTTGATCTTTTATCCCAACTTGTGTGAAACAGAATCTCTTATTATTTTCTGATATGTTTACCCAACAGTAGATTCACTGACTTCTGAGGAGTCTCCCATCTCTGTCTCCAATTTTTCTGAGGGTTCATTGGGATCATATGCCTGTAACCATGCCTGGTTTTATATGGGTTCTGGAGATTTGAACTGACATCTTCTTGTGTGTAAAGTACCATTCCTACCAAGACATCTCTCTATTTTTTTCACTAACACTTTTAATAGAAGTTGGTATTTAATAAATAGAGATTGGAAGTTTCCTATAGATGTGGAAAAAATTAAGTGAAACTTCTATGACATTATGGCCAGAAAAGGAGATGATCTCCAAATAATGAAAAATCAAATAAAAGCATATACAAATTAATCTAAACAGTATTTTCTGCTTTCTTAGAGAGCTTTGATTCCTCAAAAGTTCTTCAGATGAGACTTCAAAGAAGTCAAAAAAAATGTTTTTCTACCAAAGGAATTCCCGAAGATGTCATCTGGATTCCGGAACTCAGACTATTGTAATATCTTATGCATCCTCTGCTATGATTTAATCCCTAAAATTAGGATTTGTAATAGACTTTTAACATATCTGAGAATACTTCCTATTCTTCAGCTACTTATTTTTTTTTGTTTCTGAACCCTATATATTCTTAGGATTTTTTTTTTATCAAATTAGTACCAGATTCTGATATATCTCTAATGTTCTTGGATAAAGTATATCTCTGCTAGCCTAGAAGTTGTAATAACCTACCATATTTTAACAGATTATTGAAAGAAATCCACTGGTAGTAGCTGTCATAACCCCATGTGTGTTTCTTTTCTCTTTTCTCTAACAATAAAACTATTAATTGTTGATTAATTCACATCCATGCACCTTTTGACTCTTGAGTACCTCACTAAAATAACGGTAGGTATATTAAACATTCTTGTTCTTTTTTTTGGTGATTGATAGGTTTATTAACAAAACTGCGTGAGCAATACAAAAGCACAGCAACAAATAGGTGGTGGACCCCCTAACCCATACACAAAATTTTTCAGTTCTCTTGTACATGGATAAATGGTAGAAAAGTTTGGTCACTGTTTGAATCTTGACTATACCTGCTGAAACTGATCTGTCAAACCTACACTAGCTCACTGTAATTATGTATGAAAACAAGTTATTCCAGATTCTTATAGCACTTGTGCAAATGTGTATTCACACGTGAACTGCCATCTCGTTCTCTGTATGTGTATTTAACTTCCAGTTTCTGGGGTCTAAGGTTGAAGCCTGACATACTCTTTGGGGTTTTATGCGCACAGCACTGGTGGTATTTAAGTCTGTAATGTGATACAGGCAGAGTAAACTAAGGCAGCTGTGAAGCCTGAATAAAACCCAGGCCAGGAGAGGGTACAACAGCCAGTTTCCTGATGGCGTTCCTCACTGGCATGAACAAACGTGTCTTTTTCCTCCAATAATCTCGTCAGTGGCTTGCATGTCGCCGCACCAGTAACATATGTAGGCCTTTATAACAAAACCACATCTGCCTGGAAGACACAACACAGCATGCTTTCAGGATCACTGATTGCTCTTCCTTTCTCTTGGTCTTTTTGTCCCAGAGCGTGCAGGTGCTGGAGTCTTTGGTGCCTCTTCTTTCACTGTGGGCACAGGCTGTTTGAAAATGATTTCATCATCTTTATTGTCATCAATCTCGGTCACTTGTGATTTTCGTCTCTCAAAAAAATGTTGGTGTACAAACTGGTGTGGGATCCTGGGTACCCTTGGACTCCTGAGTGCCCTGTGAAGCCCCTTTCTTTGAATTAGGTAAGACCAACGAAGGGAAACTATACTTGATCCCCTTCTTAGCTAGCTTCTTCCAAAGTAATTTTTCCTTCTTCCTGAACCGATATTCCATCTTTAACATTTGCAAATGCCCCCGTTTCTGATTATAGTGATTCACTGCCGGAAATAATGGCTGATGAAAGGGAACATTCCACTCTTTAAAAAGGTCCTTATGGACTTTTTCTGGTGGCATAAATTTACATGATAGAATTCTTGCACCAAAAAGGTAGTTGTCCATTGTTTCTGCAACTATCTTGGCAACATCCTCAGACTCAAACTCCACAAAACCATACCCTCTGCTGTTTCCAGTCCGTTTACTTCTGAACAGTCTGTATCTGCTAATAGTGCCAAACTGGGTAAAGTAATCATAGAGGTGACTTTCAGAAAATGTTGCTGGCAGATGGCCCACAAAGATCACTCCAGGATTAAGACTTTTTGCTTCCTTCTTTTGCTTTTTCACGAGCTGATGGGCTTGTGTCAGAACCTTCTGAAATTTTGCTTCTTCCTGTGGGTTCAGCAGCGCTAGACTCGGCTCTGTGGGAGCCATGTTGAAGGAGTCCTTCCCAGCCGTTGCACGCGGAGGTCCCGCAAATATTCTTGTTCTTGAGCCACAGAGGAAAACAATGCATTGTAGGCAGAATATGAAATACACAATTAAATTTAATACTTCCATTGAGACATGGGATGCACTGAATTTGTTTGTTAGCATTGCAGGATTAAAGTCCTCATTTCTTGGCTTAAATACTAGTTTCATCTACTAAAAGCTTTTCACAGATAGTTGCTATGGACCTTCTCAGAGGCCATTCATCTAGCAATATCACAGTGAGCAACATGAATTTTTGCATTGAATATCAGGCATGCTTTAACATCCTTATATAGGAAAAATACTACTTAAATGGCTCATGTGATAGTGGGGACCATTATGATGATTCCTATTTATTTAAAATCAATTTACATGAAATTTTCACTACATAAACCAAATATCAACAAAAATGTACATGTATTAAATAATAAGTGTATAGAAACTTGGTAAGGGAAGACTCCTTTAGAATCTTGCCATCCTTGATTTTACATGAGTATTACAATCAGAAAAAAAAATGTTTAAAATTAGAAAAATACACTGATCAATAAAACTGATAGTAAGTAGAACAAATATTAATTTTGAAATGAGACAAGACTGTTTCCAAATTATAGCCTATCCACAAGCATGTGTAGTTTGGAAAATGAATTCATTATATGGGCATAGTAGAAAATAAGGACCCTTTTCCTCCTACTGGGTTGGTTTGTCCAACCTTGATATGAGAGTTTGTGCCTAGTCTTATTTTAACTTCCTATAGTGTTCAGTTGATATCCCTGGGAGGTCTATTTTTTTCTGAAAAGAAACAGAGAAGCAGTGGATCTGAGGGGAGAAAAGAATGGGAGTGCTAGGAAAATTGGAGGGATAGGAAAATGTCTTCAGAATATAGCTTATGAGAGAGGAATAAATTTTAAACAAAGAAGAAACTAACTCAACTGATTGTTGTAAGGTTTAACAGTAATAAAGTTGGTAATTTACATAGCATAACACAAAACACATGGCATTCTAAACTTGGAAGCTAAGTTGACTTTACTGAAAAATTTGCATCGAAAAAACTTCTAATATTTAACAAACATGGCATGGAAGTAAAAAATCTATTAGAGTTATTGGTAGGTAAATAGATGGGTGATAGATGATAGATAGATGATAGATAGATAGATAGATAGATAGATAGATAGATAGATAGAAGATAGATAGATAGATAGATAGAAGATAGATAGATAGATAGATAGATACATACATACATACATACATACATAGATACATAGATAGATAGATACATAGATAGATACATAGATACATAGATAGATAGATACATAGATAGATACATAGATAGATAGATACATAGATAGATATATAGATAGATGTAAAATACACTTGACAGATTTTGACAGCATATTATTTCCCTACTTTTTCAAGACATACCTGTTAAAATCTAAAGAGTGAATGATTTTGTATATGTCATATACATGTTGATTTTACTCTTGGCAAGGAAGCTGAGTACGAAAAGGTCATGAGATATTTTTTCACACAGCCTATGATTTTTTTTCTTCTCAGTGCCTTGTAGCATGTGCCAAAATAGGCGATGAGACACCACGACTGAAATTATGCTTTTAATGCATTACAAATAGCTGTCATTTCATTTCCAAGACCTCTCTTTCAGGGTTTTTTTAAAATGAATTTTTCTTGGAATATGTTCAACAATCAACGAAGAAAAGGCACTGAAATGCCAAATCAATGCCTCTTGTACATGGCAATCTAACTGGCAAATAGAAAGTTGAAAAAGAGTGTAAATGTATCTATTCATCTCCTCTCTTTATAGTAATAATTTTATACCATCGAAGAGAAATGCTATCACTACAGGTTAGATATATGGTAACACACATAAACAGGTCCCTAAAATATTAAAATTCAGTATCATTGTTTTTCTCATTTTGGGAAATTGAGGCATGAAGAATATCCAATAACTGTCTCACATCAAATTACTCTTATTTTCAGAATAATTGTGGAAATAAGTAATTTCGTGACCTTAGCACTGCCATGACTTGCTTATTATTTCTCTTGTTAACAAGGTAGTCTTCCACTTAAGTAATGTCTACCTCTAAATAATTCACTGCCAACTATATTGGGCACATGATCAAATTTAGGAATTATAGTGCCAGAAAACACATGGTTTCTTTTGTATATTATCACTGTTATATAAATCTCAGAAGGGCTAAAACTGTACTTATTTACTATAAATTATTTTTTTTCTGAAGAGTCAGCTTTTCAAGACATCATTATAGAAAGGACTTTATAAAAATGGCCTTGTCAGGTATCAAGTAGTTCCATAGGGAGAAGTGAATGAATATTCCGAGTAGTTGTTGTACTAGTAGAAATTATAGGCTGGGAAATGTAGGTAAATACCATGTTTACAAGCTTACAGCAAAAGCGTGCTGACATTTGGCAGGTTATAAGCTGATGATTTGTATAAGTAGAGACTTTGCTAGAAGGCAATTTTCTGTTAAGATTTTCTTCTGGACATGTGCAAGTTACCTAGGGAATCATTACCCAACTACAAATTTTGGATAAAGACCTGAAATTAAAGAAAGAAAGATCTTCCATGGGAAGAAGTTTTCCACATCAGACCAAAGATCCCTAAAAAGGCTATGCCATAGTTAGATTATCCTGGTTTTCCTCAATCAAAATAGAATTGAAGTGAGAAAGAATATATGTCATTATTTCCTTATGTAGTGTCCTTTAAACTGCATGGCTTTGTGTTAAATTTTTCTTTTCTTAATCACTCAGATTAAGACCTATTTCCTCCAGGTTTCACATATTATTTTAGACACCTCATGCCATGTTAGAGAAAACCAGAATTGTTTTTGAAGTTTTGACAGTGACACAAAGTAATTATTGACATGATATACACAAAAACATACTTGGTTCCAAGGTATAGGAGGTATCACATTATAGGTAAATAGTTTCAAAAGAACATTATTATATTCGGGATAATAAGACAAGATAAGAAAATTACATATGGCAAAGAGGTATCAAGTAAGAATTATAGTTATAATATTTAGTCTATTCATATTTGGCAAAAGTAAATAAAATACTCTATTTTCTATCCTATCTTTGTAAGTCTAAAGTCTCATATCTAATTTATCTTTTATAACTAAGAGGGAACTATAATTATAACTATCCAGTCTTCAACTCTACCAAATCCCCAGAGGGATATAATATTACCTAAGTAAATAGGAAGTACATTGTAAGCAAATTTCAAAATTCTAGAAATGACAGGAGACTTCTGGTTGCCTGAATAGTCACTCAACATTCTTCCGTAACAGTGGGTCATCTGTATTCACCCTATGGGCCTAGATTATCTGGAAGATTTCTTAGTGAAGCAGGATATTTGAAGGACTGCCCAATCTATTTTGGCAAAATAGGTCAGTTGCTTTCTTCTGTGTTTTGCAGAATGTCTGGCAGACTTTCATGAAGCAGGAGCCCTGCAGGACCATCTCACCTTCTTTTGGTAAGTTTTTCAATAATTTTTCTGTGGGTTCTGCATGTTCAGATTATATAGCATATTGTCAAGCAGTTGAAGCAAGAGCAGTTTCTTGCTCAAATGGCTAGTTTTGCCACATTGAAAGCAAACTCCATAAGGAGCTTCCTTGATGCCCATCATTCTCTTGAAGCAGATTGGTGGTGCCAGGAGCACATGCATCTCACTGTCCTTCAGGCATAAACTAACCGGGTGGCAACACGGGAGGCTGCTGCACCTTATTACAACAGAATGGGCCCTGCTTGCCTCATAACTACAAATGGCACCCATGTGGATAACTGAATCCACAGATAGCCTGAGAAAGCTTGGGAAAGAATAGAGTAAAGCATGTTTTCTTGGTAGCAGCAATTTCTCGGGTCTGCTCTGCTTGCTAGAGGCAAGCAAGCACTCTCATCTAAGAGAGGCTTCCTGACTCAGCTTTAGTTGCAAAACGCAGCTCTTTTAAGAGGTTCTGCCAAAAAACACTTAAACGGTGTTGATGAAAAGCTGAATGCATGCTTTTTGGTTTTCCGCCATAGCAGGAAAAAAAGCTGTGCCATTTTAAAATGCTGGCTTTCTGGGCCATCCTGCCAGGGCAAACTCTGACTCTTTCAGGCAGGCAATTCGACTGAGTGTGGTCTATGAGCAGAATGTTGCAGCTTGCTTGCTGGCAAGGATCTTGAAATTCCATAGAGTTGTGGCAATAAAAATGTCTACAGCCAGTACCTCTGCTATGAGACTGGAAAGCTAAGGAATGGGCTGGATTTAGCCATCAAAGCCACGACTTTAATCCTCTCCATAAAGACTCATGTGGTTAGAAAAAGAGAGATATACAGTAAAGAGAGATTCAAAGACAAAGAAAACCTCTGAATGGTTTATAGTGAGTTAAAAATATATGCAGGCTAAAGGTTAAAGTTCTTAAAAGTCAAAAAATAATGAAAGAATAGCTGGGTGTGGTAGCACACACCTTTAATCCCAACACTTGGGAGGCAGAGGTAGATTGGCCTCTGTGACTTCAAGGTGTGGTAGCACATGCCTTTAATCCCAATGCCTGGGAGCCAGAGGCAGACAGATCTCTGTAAATTCAAGGTGTGGTGGCAGATAGCTTTAGTGCCAGTGCTGGGTGTACGCGCCAAATGTACCAGCAAAGGTACCAGCGGTTATAGGGGTTAGGAAATAACCACGATAGTCCTTTATAATAAATCAGTTTTAATACAAGGGAAAATAAGGAAACTTACAGAACCAAGGGTCCAGCGGAGCAGAAGGTATGCAGGGGAGAACCAAACGGGGCTCCTTCCGGCGCCCCGATCCTATTTAAGGGGTTTGCTACTCCGCTGGGGCAGCCACGCCCCTGAACGCAGGGATTGGGCCAGCTGCCCCAACATCTCCCCCTTTTGTCTAAATAAGACAGATTCAGAAACCAAATACAACTATATACAATGGGAACAGATCATATAAAATTACAAGAAGTAAACAATATCAGGCGAGGAGTATATAACAAAAAAATTTTTCTAATCACTCTACTTTGGGAAGTCTAAATAATCTAGAAGGTAGCTACCATTATCTAATCTTCAACCCCATCAAAGATTTGAGAAGGAGAGTAAAATTACCAAAGCAACCAGGAAGCACAAACGAGAAACTTCCAAAATGTGCAACAGAAGACAGAGACAATTGACTACCTGGGCAACCACACGAAGTCTTGATAGCAATGTTGAGGCAAACTCTGGTTATAAAGCATTTCAGTGGCTTTTATGGACTGGATGTTTGTGTGCCTGCTTGAGATCGGAAAGAAAGTGCTCTGAGACCATGCCAATGGCTCCCTGCTCCCCACCTGCACCTGGGCAGATGGCGGAATCAAGCTTAGGCGAGCGGGAGAACATGGCGGATTTCTGCCGATGTTTCCAGGCTGTGCGGTGCTCTGTGCGTCAGATTTGGTTGTAACTTGGATGAAAAGAGTTTCTGTGCTGCACACTCAGTCTCAGAATTAAAGTGCTGAGTGTGGCTCCTACCTGGAGGTCCCAGAGCTAGCAGAAAATGGTACATCCTCCATTTTGAAATTGGAGAGAGGTGGAGCCAACATCTAGAACAGCCCAGCGGCTCTGCAGCTCAGAGGTACAACCGATTAAGAGTCACAAGTGGCTCAGCCATGTTGGACTGGGCGTGGCAAGCCCGCAGTACCTGTTTTTGACCTAGGAATGTCACAGCTTAGAGTCTTAAGTGTCTTAAGTGCTTAGCGATGTAAAGGTGCAAATCAAACATGTTTCTCAACAGTAGAAAAATTACAGATTCGCAATAGGACAGATTCAGACATAAAAGACTTTTAAATGAGTCACAATGTTGGATAAACGTACGTATGCTTGAGAGAGAGAAGAAAAAATATAGAAAATAAAGTTAATGCCTAAAAAAAAGGATAAAGTCTTTAAAGAGACAGAGTAGAGATAGTTATAGATTAAAAGAAGTAAAGTGATAGAGTAAAAATAAGCCGCATAAAAATGGAAAATTCACAGAGAGTCTGGATTATGTAGTTTGTTGTGTTTTCTTTGATTTTTTTGACTGTAAAGGAGCTAAATACAGAGAGACATTTCATTATATGGGCTGCCAGGCTAGACCAGAATGGACATCTTAACGGTATGACTTCAGGATTTGGATCTAAGAACATGATGCTTTGGAAAAGAGTTTCTTCTTTTGTTTTCACAGAGGATGAGACTCTGTGGATTGCTTCTATCCCAATATGGTATGATAGATCACGCCCTCCTGAAAGGTTGCTGTGAACACCCTCAAAAAATTACTCCACTCAACTGCCGACTGAGATGAACCTAGCAGAGAGGTTATACCATAAAAGACCTAATTAACAGCGCCCCCATTCAGCAGGAAGCAGTTTGGAGAGAAATAACTGCGCCCATTTTCCCAAATATTGTTTATAAATGTTCTTTTACATTTAAAGGGGGATATGATATAGATATGAATAATTTGCATTGGTATGGATATTAAGGTCAATTTTGTTATATGTATATGTATTTCTGCTCTTGATTAAGCTATTGTGATTGTGTAGTTCATTTTAAAATGTAATGTATAATTAGGAAATATAGGTTGCTAATGGATAATCATCGATAATAGTCAAGCTTGTAATCATGTTAGATTTTCTAGATATATAGAGATATACTTTAGTTAAATAGGCATTCTTCATATCTTTCAATAGTCAAACTTGTAGTCATGTTAGTTAGATTTTCTAGATGTGCATATATTTCAGATAGGCATTCTTCATATCTTTCAAAGACTGCAGAATATGGCATTTAATGTTTTGATAACTTAGGGTTTTTCATGACAATGAGACACGTCTGCTCCTGGCAGCACCAATCTACTTCAAGAGGAAGATGGGCATCGAAGAGGCTACTTATGGAGTTTGTTAGCCATTTGGGCAAGAAACTGCTCTTGCCTGGACTGCTACATAAACTGGACACAAGGAACCCACAGAAAGAGGACTGCTGAACTTGCCTAAAGGTGAGATGGTCTTTCGGGGTTCCTGATTTGTGAAAGAGTCTGCAAGACATTCTGCAGGACACATCAGAAAGTGACTGAACTGTCTTTGGAATTTCCTGCTTCATGGAAATGTCTGCTGGATACTTATGGGCCTGTAGGCTGAAGATGGATGCCCCAACGGTACAGAGGAACTTTGGGTGACTGTCCAGGCAGCGAGTTGTCTCTGTCATTTCTAGAGTTTGAAAGTTACATATGACTTGTTTACTTAGGTAATATTATATCCTTCTGGAGTCTTTGATGGAGTTGAAGAATAAATAGATAGTTATAGCTTTCCTTAGTTATGATAAAAGATAAAATAGATCTAAATATTGTAACTGTAATACTTGCTTGATAACTGTTTTGTTACATGTAACTTTACTATGTTAAAGCCTTTCTTTTTTGTTTAAACAGAAAAAGGGGAAATGATGGAGGAGTGTCTATGTGTTACTTTCATTATTAATAAAGAAAACTGCCTTGGCACTTTAAGAGACAGAAAATTAGGTAGGCGGAGTAGACAGAACAGAATTGTGGGAAAAGGGGTAGCAGGCAGTGGGGAGACACTTCAGGTGGTAGCCATAGTGAGTCTCCATGCTTCTCCTCTCTGAGGTGGACGCAGGTTAAGATCTCTCCTGGTAAGCAATCCACCTCGTGGTGCTACACAGATTACTAAATATGGGTTAAAGGAAGATGTGAGAATTAGCCAATAAGAGGCTGAAACTATGGGCCAGGCCGTGTTTAAAAGAATACTGTTTCCATGTAATTATTTCGGGTGTAAAGCTAGCCGGCGGCCGGGCGGCAGGAAAGCAGCCCACTGCTTCCTTCTACAGCTGGGGAGGCAGAGACAGAGGGATCTCTGTGAGTTCAAGGAAATCCTGGTCTACAGAGTTATTCCAGGACAAAGATATACAGAGAACCTGTCTCAAAATGTAAAAGTAAAAATAAAAGGAATAGAGGTTAAAATAAAGCTGCACAAAGATGGACAATACATAGAGAATCTTGATACTGTATGTTATTATGCTCTCTTTAAGTTGTTTGAATGCTGAGGAAGGAGCAACAGCTGCTAAAAGATATTTGCTTATAACTGGTGCTGAACTAATCCAAGATAGATATTTTGAAAATACCTTGACTTCAATATTTGTATCTAAGGTTATGATGCTTTGGAAAAGTTCTTCTTTTGTTTTCACAGAGGATGAGACCCTGTGGATTGCTTCTATCCCAATATGGTATGATTGACCACACCCTCCTGAAAGGTTCCTGTGAACACCCTCAAAAAATTACTTTCCTCAACTGCCTAATGAGATGAACCTTGCAGACAGGTTATACCATGAAAGGTCTAAAGAACAGCGCCCCCATTCAGCATGAAGAAGCTTGGAGAGAAATAACTGTGCCCATGTTCCCAAATATTGTTTATAAATGTTCTTTTACATTTAAAGGAGGATATGATATATATATATATATATACATATATATATATATGAATAATTTGCATTGGTATGGATTTTAAGGTCAATTTTATTATATGTATATGTATTTCTGATCTTGATTAAGATATTATGATTGTGTAGTTCATTTAAAATATAATGTATAATTAGGAAATATAGGTTGTTAATGGATAATTATCATTAATAGTCAAGCTTGTAGTCATGTTAGATTTTCTAGATATGTAGAGATATATTTCAGTTAGACAGGCATTCTTCATATCTTTCAAAGACTACAAAATATGGCATTTAATGTTTTAATAACTTAGGGCTTTTTATGACAATGAAACATGTCTACTCCTGGTAGCACCAATCTACTTCAAGAGGAAGATAGACATCGAAGAGGCTCCTTATGGAGTTTGATAGCCATTTGGGCAAGAAACTGTTCTTGCCTGGACTGTTGCATAAACTGGACACAGAGAACCCACAAAAAGAGGACTGCTGAACTTGCCTAAAAGTGAGATGATCTTTCGGGGTTCCTGATTCATGAAAGAGTCTGCGAGACATTCTGCAGGACACAGCAGAAAGTGACTGAACTGTCTTTTCCTGCTTCATGGAAAAGTCTGTTGGATACAATGGGCCTGAAGGCTGAAGAAGGATGCCCCAGTGGTACAGAAAAACTTTCGGTGACTGTCTAGGCAGTGAGATGTCTCTGTCATTTCTAGAGTTTTGGAAGTTGCTTACCTCTTGTTTACTTAGGTAATATTATATCCTTCTGGAGTCTTTGATGGAGTTGAAGAATAGTTATAGTTTTCCTTAAACTTTAGATAAAATAGATCTTTTAAATAAAAAAAAAACTTTAGATAAAATAGATCTAAATATTGTAATTGTAATTCTTGCTTGATAACTGTTTTGTTATATGTAATTTTATTATGTTAAAGTGAAAGCCTTTATTTTTGTTTAAACAGAAAAGGGGGAAATGATATGGGTGGGTCTTCTGTTTTGTGTTGATTTAATTGGTTAAATAAAGAAACTTCCTTGGCCCTTTGATAGGACAGAAAATTAGGTAGGTGGAGTAAACAGAACAGGATGCTGGGTAGAAGGCAGTAAGGTAACTGCCATGAAGCTCCGGCCAGACATGGACATGGGTTTGACTCTTCCTGGTAAGCCACAACCCCGTGGTGATACACAGATAACTATATATGGGTTAAAGCAAGATTTGAGAGTTAGCCAAGAAGAGGCTAGATATAATGGGACAGGCAATGTTTAAATGAATACAGTTTGTGTGTTGTTATTTCTGGGACTAAGCTAGCCATGAGGAAACAGGGCGAGACAAAAAGCAGGCCTGCTTGCCTCATCACTACAAAGAAAAGTTACAGAGAAACCCTGTCTTGAAAAAATGAAAATAAATAAATTCTTAAACATTTTAAATGCCATATTCTGTAGGTCCTTGAAGTGTTTGAAGAATGCCAATGAATCTGAAATATATCTTTACATATCTAGAAATCCTAATTAAAATGACTATAAGTTTGACTATTATAGATGACTATTAATTTATATTTCCACTATACATTACATTTTATATGAACTGTATAACCATAATACCTTAAAAAAGAGTAAAAATATACAAATAGTGTAACAAAATTGACTTTAAACTTGTATCACTAAAACAAAATCCATAACAATGTAAAGTATTTTGAGATTACCAGTTTTTTTTAAATCTCATATTCCCCTAAATATAACAAACATTGTACTCTACCAAATAATCAAAGAACATGCATATATCTCCAACACTTGGGAATGTGGACATTGATTTCTACAAACTGCTTCCTGTTATCTTTGGACAAAGTATCTTTATGGTTCCCAAGGAGGGAGAAAGGAGTCTCAACTAAAATATTTCTCAGAGCAGGTTGGCCTCTGTTCATGTTGTAGGGGAATATATTCATTATTAATTGACATTAAACAGCCTGAGCCATTTTTTGGTGATACTATCCCTAGACAGGAGGCCCTTGGCTATATAAGAAAGCTAACTAAAAGTGAGTCTGTGAAAACCAACAGGCAGCAGTCCCAGTTTCTACTTCAAGATCCTGCATGAGTGCCTGCCTTGACTTCCCTCAGGAATAGACTGTGACCTGCAAAAGTTAGCTAAATAAAGTTGCTTTTGGTCACAAAAAAGAAAATAGAATATGCTTGTTTATTGT
Organism: Arvicola amphibius; assembly: GCF_903992535.2. Taxonomy (NCBI): domain Eukaryota; kingdom Metazoa; phylum Chordata; class Mammalia; order Rodentia; family Cricetidae; genus Arvicola; species Arvicola amphibius. Next base: position 127,418,600 of record NC_052065.1, on the reverse strand, counting down.
GTGTCAAAATTCACCAAACAATGTATACTAATATGAGTCCATTTTACTGTTTTTGTTACCTCTATAAAAAAGAAAAAGACAAATAGGAATAGATGGTCATAATTTAAAAATTAAAGGAGGTCAAGTCTTACTGAACAATCATTAAAGGATTTAGAGCTAGCAGCAGATGGAATTTACAAAGACCTAGAGAATAGGGCAGAGATTTGAGCAAATTTTTGTAGGGAATCATTGACTCATGGTAGAATAATTTTAGAAGTAGTTTATGAGGCTAACAGAGTGGTAGTATCTGCCAAGGGCAAATATTTGATATCTCTTCTCTCCCCCAAACTGCTTTCATACTGACATTTAGTTTACATATAAGGCTACTTCACACTTCTCTGTGCTCTCTCAATATAATAGTCTCATAATTTAACCAAGAGATTTCTTCAAATATAGAAATGGAGCCAAAATTTATAAATACATATAATTTACTTTTTTGGTTTTATGAGACAGGGTTTTTCTGTAGCTATGGAGCCTTTCCTGTAACTAGTTCTTGTAGATCAGGCTGGCCTCGAACTCAGACATCCACCTGCTTCTGCTTCCCGAGTGCTGGTATTAAGGATGTGTGCTGCCACCATGCAGCGATACATATAATTTTTATATAAATATTGTGCAAATATTAAAGCAATATTATTCCTTCTTATATTGTCATTTGCATTTTGAAAGTATTCACAACTTGGACTAGTACAAAGTTTTTACTAAACTCTCCAATGAAATACTAATTTTTGAGACTATTTGAGTTATAATAGTTTATCAGAAAACTGATACAAATTATCTACCAACAATGTTTTAATATGCAAATACATGCAAATTTATCCTCTTTACAGAGCAGGAATTTAAGGTTTCTTTGAAATATTTAATAATTTGTCAATGGTCATTGATGGAGGACTCTTATTCATTAATAAAGAAACTGCCTTGGCCCATTTGATACACCTTAGGTGGGTGGAGTAGACAGAACAGGAAGAAGGAAGTGAGGTAGATGGCTCAGTCAGACTGCCATGCCTCTCCTCAGGGAGACAAATGCAATGAAGCTCCTGCCCAAGATGGACGTACGCTAAAATCTTACAGGAGACAGAGAATTTGGATGGGGCTTTGTGAGTAAAATGCTTGCTTGATTGATGGCAATGTGGACTTGCTGTGTGCCTGGAACTGTGTGCTGCTCATGGGCACCAAATGGCTGAGGCAGGAGCGGTTCCCGCTCAGTCTTCTCTCTGCCATGCTGAACTGTGCTGACCTCAGGCAGGAACTATCGTAATTATCATAATAAGAGCACAGTTAAAGTTTAGACTGGGCAGGAAACAGGTGGTGCTATATTACCTCTACATGGCGCAACTTAAATTTTTAAGAAGTGCTTAGCATTTTAAGAAGTGCTGCTGAATACTAAAGAATTACAGATTTACAATAGGACAGATTCAGACATAAAAGACCTCTAAATGGGTCACACTGTTAGACATATGTAGGCTTGGGAGAGAGAAGAAAAAGAATATAGAGAATAAAGTTAATGCCTTTTTAAAAAGGGTGAAGTCTTTAAAGAGGCAAAATAAATTAAAGTGATAGAGTAAAAATAAGTCATGTAAAAAATGGAAAATTCACAGAAAGTTTGGATTCTGTATATTATATTTTCTTTGGAATTTTTGACTGTGAGGAAGCTAAATACAGAGACATATCATGGTATGGGCTGCTAAGCTGATCAAACATGTATGTTCTAAAGGTATCATGGCTTCCAAATTTGGGTCTAAGAATATGATGCTTTGGAAAAGAGGGTCTTTTTTTGTTTTCACAGAGGATGAGACCCTGTGGATTGCTTCTATGCCAATATGGTATGATAGACCACGCCCTCCTGAAAGGTTGCTGTAAAGGTTGGTGTAAAGCTAGCTGGGATCAGGACAGCGAAATGCAGCCCACTGCTCCTTTTGATACAAAGCTGGGTTCACTATTATGCTAATTTAAAACAAATATAAAATTAAAAAGAAAACAATAGACTGTATACAAAGTCTCAGAGCCATGTCATATTGTTCATATTGTTGCGGGAGCTCCTTCTGCTCCTTCAGCCAATAGCTGCTGAGATACCAGCCCATTGGGGCGTGGTCTCTCTTTTTAAAAATGCGCCACTTCCCTCCGCTCGCGCTCTGGCTTCCGGCTCTGCTTCCAGCGACTAGGCTCCCTTCCTGATTGCGCAGAGGGCTGTTGGCTGGGACGGTGATCTGTAAGTTTTTTCCCCTTTAAATAAATAACCATTCTATTAATCATAACTCCAAACTGGTGTGTGATTGTTTGTGATTTACGCCTTCATCATATAGCCAGGCAAAGGTTTCTAATTGCCCTTTTCAGATGACCACCTCAAATCTGAGCCAATCTGCTATAGTTACAACACATGTGAAGCCAAATTCAACCAAATTTCAAAATGAGTAGTGCTCATTCAAATAATATATACAACATATCACATATTATATATTTATTTATATACAATTATGTGTGTTTTATGTTTATGTGTTATATTATATTAATTCATATTATATTTATAAAATACATATTTGAATTTATGTTATATAATTATTTGTATATGTATTCATATGTTATTATATATTTGTATTATTATATGTTAGACATATTATAGATTATCATATGCCTTAAACATATATAATGTATTTATGTATTTTTCTGTATGATATAACATGTATATCGTATATAAACAAATGTATATATGTATGTATGTTTATATGTCTATTCCTCTTTCTTTATGCTTCCAGTTTTTCAGTAGATAGAACTAGTAGACTATCACTTATGGTAACAGCTTCCAACAGAAGAACTAGGACAAGAAATTTGAAAACAAATTTTAGATTGGTTTCTGTCTCTGTCATATATTGATTGGAATTTTTCCAAGGTACTGAAATCCCCATTTTTCAGCAACAAACCTGCATAATTTTGCTTATGATGAAGCATTGATACATATATCAATCACTTTTAGGCCTGAAATATCAAAGAAAGAGGAGTTACTGGAACCCAAATAAAATGTCTTTTACTTTAGGATATATGCAGTATCCTGAGAGGAGTTCTAAGGTATAGTTCCATGGATAATGATAGGATATTATGACACTACAGCATTAATTTAGAAGAATAATTTCTTTGCCCTTTTCCTCTTCTCTTTCTTCATTGCCTGATTCTTAATCCCTAAACCTAGCCTAATGTTGTGTGATATTTTGTTTTTGTTCTGACATGTTAAGTACTGTTAAACTGGACATGCAGGACCTACAGAGAAATGACTGCTAAATTTACCTAAAGGTGATACTATCTTTCAGGGTTCTTGCTTTGTGAAAGAGTCTTCCAGACATTGTGCAGGGCACAGAAGAAACTGACAAACTGCCAATATAGGCAGAGCTTTCTTTGAAATTTACTGCTTCATGGAAAAGTCTGCTGGGCACTATGGGCCTATAGGCCAAAGATGGATGTCCCAGTGGTGTAAAAGCTCTTTGGGTGACTGTCTGGGCAGTGAGATGTCTCTGTTAATTCTAGAATTTTGGAAGCTGCTTACAATGTACTTCCCATTTACTTAGGTAATATATCCTTCTGGAGTCTTTGATGGAGTTAAAAAATAAATGGTTATAGTTACAGTTTTCCTTAATTATGATGAAAGGTAAAATAGGTATAAATATTCTAACTGTAATTCATCTTTGATACCTGTTTTGTTATTTTTTGTTATGTTTTGTTATGTAATTTTACTATGTTAAAGTCTTCCTTTTTGTTTAAACAGAAAAAGGGAAATGGTGTGGGAGGTCCTTCTGTCTATGTGTTGATTTTATTGGTTAATGAATAAAAAACTTCTTTGAGCTTATGGCAGGGAAGAACAGAACTAGGTGGGGAAAGGTAGGTAGTATGCTGGGAGACAGAAGGGTGGAGTTAGGAGACACTGAAACTTTGCTGGTATGCTACAACCTCATTATGATATACAGATTAATAGAAATGGGTTAAATTAATATGTAAGAGTTAGGCAATAAGAAGCTAGAGTGAGGGGGCTAAGCAGTGTTTTAATTAATACAATTTCTGTGCGATTATTTTGGTTCTGCATGGCCAGAACAAATAAGCAACCCTTCCTCCAACAGAGATAAGAGAAGCAGAGCAGCCAGCCACCAGAAACTTTTTACCTCCACTATATCTTTTTAACCTCCACAGGAGACCAGATAGGGGCTCCTGTCTCCAGAAATCCTTGAACTTAATGAGTATGAGATCCTGTTTCACTCACCTTATATTCCCATTTCTACCTCCCAATGCTGTGATTAAAGGTATGAACCTCCTATGTGCTGGGATTAAAGGTGTGAGACTCCACTGTCAGACTCTGTTTTTCTTTTAGGATTGTTCAATATTGTGTAGCCTAGGGTGACCTTAAACTCCTGATATTATGCTTCTTCTTCCCAAATGCTGGAATTAAAGTTATGTGCCACCATTGTTTGGCTTCTATGGCTAACTAGTGGCTAGCTCTGATCTCTAGGCAAGCTATATGTCAGGACACAGACATAATGTCATACAACAACCTAATGTCAGCTAAATTCATAGGAGTGAAATTCTTGCAGCCATCTAGGTTGGCATCCTCTGACACCTAGTAAAGAAAGTTAAAAGGTGATTTTTAGGGCACACTGACAACTTAGGGAGATGACAAGTATAAATAGAAGTTTCTGTCCTGCCCAGTCTCACAGCCATTTAGTTCCAAAAAATCAGAGGCTTATATTAATGATAAATTGGTTGGCCTATTAGCTCAGGGTTATTATTAACTAGCTCTGAATTAACCCATAATTCCTGTCTATGTTAGCCACATGACTTGGTACCTTTTACCAGTGAGACATTCTCATTTTGCTTCCTCTGCATCTGGGTTGTTCCTCTTCCAAGAATTGTCCTAGTCTGGTTGCCCCACCTATATTTCCTGCACTTCTACTGGCAAATCGGTGTCTTATTAAACCAATGCAAATGACAAAACTTTATAGCATACAAGAGCATTATCACACAATAGACAAGCATTAAAGCATTAATAATCACTTTAATTGTTGGCCACTTGGTGTGGGAAGTCCTTCTGTCCATGTGTTGCTTTTTTGATTAATGAATAAATATGTTTGGCCAGTGGCATAACAGAGTAGAGCAAGACATAAAAACTAAACAATGTTGGGAGAAAGAAGTCAGTGTCAGTGAGAAGCCATGGAGTCACCAGAGGAGAAAGACACAAGCTGCCAACTTGAACCTTGCAGGTAGGCCATGAGCCTCATGGTAAAATATAAAATAATAGAAATTGGTTAATCAAAAATATAAGAGCTACTTAGAAATACACATAAGTAATTTGGCAAGCAATAACTAAAACAATATAGTTTCTGTGTGATTATTTCAGGAGTCTGGACAGCCAGGAACGAACAAGCAGCCTCTGCAAAGAGCCACTGGTTGTTTCTGTCAGCTTCACCCCTGTTCCATGTTCTTCCAGTAAATTTGTAAAGATACTAACCCCAGAAAGTTAGAGGAAGGTTGTAAAAATGTATATGTGAATTATAGAGAGATTCTATAGAACATGACTCACAATTGAACACTAGCAAAAGATCACCTGGCTTCTGAATAGCAGTTCCTTTACTGTTGGACAATTATCATCCCTTTGCTGAACCTCCATTCTCATTTCTACATAAAAGAAGATAGATTGTTGCTAAAAGTTGTTTAGTAAAGTGATTTTGAAGATTAATTCAATATACATAAGGACTTAGCATAGTGACTGAAAGAAAATGAGTCTATGCATCAACTGTGCCTATTATCAAATGTTTTTTTTTTTTAAATCAAGGAATTCTTTTATTGATCAGGCCCGTGGTTTAGGCTTTAAAATGACTGAAAAAATTAAGCTGTTCTCTTGGAATCTCAACCTGCAAATTTAAGCTGTGCACTGGATGATACAAGGTTAAATTATAATTCCCTTTTTAAAGTCACTGTAGCTTATAGGCCCTGAGGAAATGATCAGTCATTTCTTAGCCTCCAGTTATTACAGGTCCCTAGTTCTATCCTTCTAGACAGGGGAGCAGTTTCTTTCATTTTCCCACATGTTGTAGTCTCTTAAAATTTAAAGAGTGATTTTAATCCTAACACTCAGGAGGTAGAGGCAGGTGTATCTCTGCAAATTTGAGGCCACCCTGGTTTACAGAGTGAGTTCCAGTACAGCCAGAGCTATGCAGAGAAATGCTATTGTGCAAATATTAAAAAAGAATTGTAATGTTAAAGAGCTGCAGACAAACTTCATCCACTAAAGGTGCATAATTAAATGTTTTTGTGTATTTACAACCATCATTGCAATCTAATTTCAGAACATTTTCACTGATCTCAAAAGAAATTTCCCTCTTTTCCTATTAGTAACTCTTAAAACAATTTCTATCTTAGCTGACAAACAGCACTATGTTTTTTTTCCCTAGAGACTTATGCACAAAAACATGGAAAGTTTAATAGAGACCCTTAACATGATGGTTCATTAGAAGTTGCATATATATATATATATATATATATATATATATATATGTGTGTGTGTGTGTGTGTGTGTGTGATGCACACACATATACATATATATGTATATATATATATGTATATATATATATATATATATATATGATATGGCTAAAAAGAAGAGCAATTACAAAGAATGAATAGATATACCCTGCTAGGGATGGTGGGATACATTTGCAATCTTTTTACTTGGAAGGTGAAGGCCCTGGTAAGGGGGTGGGGAGTGTTCAAAGTAGTCCTCAGTTACATAGGGAGTTTCAGGTCAGTCAAAGGTACAGAAATTTCTATCATAAGAAACCAAAATAGAGAGCAAGGAGAAGACTCCATTCCAAAGAGAAAGAGCTTCAGATATTCAAAGGGCAGTCATGGAATATCAGAAATGTGTTGGGAAAATGAGGGTAATACTGAAAAGAAGTAAGCTATGGCAAAAACAAGTTCAGTTACATTGCTTCCTAGATTGGGAGAGGAATCAGAAGCCTCCTGCAAAGGCAAACCAAGCAACCTTGGTGGAAAGAGACTAACAGTCCAAATATACTCAAGGACATTGTCCACAGCCCTCATATATCATAAATGCAGTTTCAGGTTTGTATGAGACAATGATTCCTCCAGTAGACAGGTCAACATTGGAAAGGAAACCATTTTGTCAGTTACATGACTTGGTGGGTAGGAGCTGGACACTTTGTTTTGTAAGGAACTAAATATTTACAATTGAGTTACCCTGGGGGACTGAGAACAACTCAGGAAACATGCTTTTAAAATGTGTGATAATTTCATACATGCATATAATGTGTTTTCATTTAATCTACCTTTTGCTCCCTCCCCACTATCTTCTGCGATACCATCCTATACCACTGTTCCTTCTCTACTTCCTATAAAGTTTTCTTTAAAGCCACTGAGTCCACTTAATGCTATCCACGCATGTATGGGTTTAGAGTTATCAACGGGAGCATAGGCATTTAGACAATGACTCCATCCCTGAAGAAAACCAAGTGTCCCTCCCATAGCAGGTTCTATCTTATCAGTTAGGGGTAGAACCCTTCTGTGGTCATAATTTCTTTGTGTTTTAACAAATAAAGCTTGCCTGAAGGTCAGAGTTTAGAGCTAAGCCACTAGAAGCCAGGTACTGGTGACACACACCTTGAATCCTAGCACTAGGAAGACAGGCAGATGGATCTCTTTTAGTTCAAGGCCACCCTGGGCTACAGAAGACTGATCAAGTCTCAAAGAGAAACAGAGCCCCGTGATAGTGGCATACACCTTTAATCCCAGCACCAGGGAGGTGGATCAGGGAAGTGATTATGGCTGGTGGGGAGAGGGGAATGAATATAAGGAAGGAGGAGACAGGAGCTCAGTGCAGTCTGAGGAGAGCAGTCTGAATCAGGAAGTCTGAGAAGTTGTCTGAGGCAAGCAGGCAGAGGCAGCGTCAGAAGCAGGCAGTCTGAGGCAGCAGTCTGAGGACTTCAGTCTGAGGAGGCAGTCTGAGGACAGCATTGACCCTTTGGTGTAAGCATTGGTAAAGGTGAGAACTGTCTAGTGGCTGGCTGCTCTGCTTCTCTGATCTTCAGCATTAACCCCTATATCTGCCTCTGGGCTTTGAATATTAAGAACATTCAGAATTCATGCTATATCTCATTCCCTCTTTCTGACTGGTATATTGACTAGGATGATCTTTTGCAGACCTTATCCATACAGTCCCAAGCATTGTGAGTGTCCAGGAAACGCTGTTCTGAAACAGTCCTCTATAACAGTGCTTCTTAACCTTCGTAATGTTGTCACCCTTTGATCCAGTTATGAATTTTGTGGGTGGAGGGCAAAGCTGAGACAAAAATACATTCAAAGATACAGAAAAAATATTAAGAAACATGTCCAAAATGTTCCAAAAATCCTGCAAACACATTCAGAGATGGAACATAAGAATCTATCATACAGAAGAATATAAGGAAAAAATCAAATTAAAGAGATGGATAATTTCATCAATTAAATTATATCAGAAAAGTTCAAATTGAGGAAGGAATGGATATCCAAGCTCAAGAGACCATTACTACCACAAATAGACATAATTTTAGAGGAACAGGACATATCACAGTCAAATTGTCAAAAATATAAATCAAAACAATCCTAATCATTGAAAGAGCAAAACACTGAGTCACTCACAAATGCAGAAACATTAGAATAATCAACAGCCTTCCAAAGAAAGAAAGCATGGGATAGTCCTGAAAGTTAATAACTGAAAACTATGATATCTATGTAAAATGGTACTATTTTTGGAAAGTGATAGAGAAATAAGGACATTTGAAGATCTGTACAAACTAAGGAAGTTTGTGACCACCGATCTAGCATTGAAGAATATTATTACAGGACTATTATTCACAGAACAAGAAGTAGTTTCAGTCATAAGAACAATAGTCAAGAATTAATTTCATGAGAATATATGAATTCAAGTCAGTTTGTAAGCAATTCATCATGTCAACAAAGTAGCAGAGTATAAAATTAACATATAAAATTAATAGCCTATATGCATAACAATAGCTACCATGCACATAAATCTGAGGTGAGTGAAAAAATACAGTAAAAACAACTTCAAAAATAGCTAACCAAGGAGGTAAGAGACCTCTATCATAAAAGTTGAAGATAGAGATATAATACATTTTAGTAGACACTGGAAGTTAGAAAGACTTCCCCCGCTAGTCCATGAGAAAAAAAACAAACAAACAAACATGGTATATAGCCTGGGAATAATCCCTGCTCGTCATATATAAGACAAGACTTTAAAATCTTGTGTATATTAAAACCTGTCAAAATTAAACATTAAAACAACAAATAATTCTATAAATAATTAAACATTAAAACAACAAATAATTTTATAAATAAATAAGCCAGTGAAATAACTGAATATATATTTCTCTGAAGAAATGACACAAAGTGTCAGATATTTGAAAAAGTGATCATCATCCTTAGCTACCTGGGTAATGCAAATCAAAATTGCTTTTAGATTCCATTTGAGTGAATTAGACCAAATTCTCCCAGCTTACAATCAATTACTCCTGGCAATGCTGTTGTATCTTCACCTACTCACAACAAAATATGCTATTGAGCAAAAAATTGAATATCCAGGAAATTTGTCAAAGTTCTTACTTGAAGCAATAACATTTTTGTCAGTTTTGTCTTTCTAGGTACAAGACTTAAGTTGTGGGCCCTGTTTACATTCCACCCTTAAGGTTAAACATAAAAACACTTTTTAATCACAGTTTTAGTCTGCAATGTTTATTCCACTTGATACTTTGCTAAACTCTATTTGTCACCACTACAACATGTGTTCTTAGCAGGATTAAAAAAAACTGCAGTCAAGTAAAAATATGTAAAAGTGAACAAGTTGCACAGTTGACACTAAAGCTACCAAAATTCAATGTAAGGAATCAGACTAATTCTTCATGAATTATAAAATATAATGAAAAATGGAACGAGTATTTATCACAAGCATTACTAGTGACTTGTCATTTATTAACAGTCTATTCAGCTCTTCAACTTCACCTTAATGTAGAAAATTTTGACTTTCTAAATAAATCAAGAATATGGCCAACATTTTACTAAAAACAAGAAAACAACAACAAAACCAAACTGGGACTGGAGAGATAGAGATTTTATGTAGTTAAAAGCATCGGCTGCTCTTCCAGAGGACCTACATTCAATTCTGAGCACCCATATGGTACTTTAAAAGTATTTGCAATTCTGTTCCTAGGGATCTGACACTCTTTTCTGTCCCCCATGGGCACTGCATGAATGTGATTCATAGGCATACATTCAGATAAACATATATATGCAGAAAATAAAAATAAATAAAATCTTGAAACAAATTTAAAATGTATGGCTGAAGGGTAGGAGGATGAGATTGTAGTTTTTCTCTTTTTGCTTTTTTGGGGTTCACCTTCCAGCTCTCAAATAAATTATGCAGACTTATTCCTTTATGAATGGCCGGATAAGCTTGGCTCATTTCTAGTTAGCTTTTTAAACTTAAATAAAATTGTTTCTTTTAGCTACACTTGATTCTGAGTTTTTTACTTTTTTTTATTCTATATATCTTTCTTTTCTTCTTACATCATGACTGGCTATATGGCTGGGTGGGTGGTCCCTGATATCCTCCTGTCTTCCTTTTTTCACTTCCTCTCTTCTCTTTTTCTACTCCTATTTATTCTCTCTGCTTGGAAGCCCTGCCTATCATTTCTCCTGCCTTACTATTGGCTGTTCAACTCTTTATTAGATCAATCAGGTATTAAAGACAGGCAAAGTAACACAGCTTCACAGAGTTAAAGGAATAAAACATAAAAAATGAAGCACATCTTTGCATCATTAAACACATATTCTACAACATGAACAAATATAACACATATTCAACTAATATTCCACAATATAGATAGTGGAAGACCAAACCAATTTGTTACTATCAGTTTAGATGGTACTTTAATTCTAGAAGGAAAATAACAATGTATGCATTCACAGATCTAAGATGAACTGGGCAGGTGATGATGGCATAGACTGTTTTGCTGATTTAAACATAAATGATACAATTCTTCAGCACTGCATGTTGCCACAGCTGTTCACTAAGTTGAATAAAAGAAAATGCAAATTGTCAAGCCCATAAAGTGAATGTAAGTGTGCTCAAGGTTGCTGACAAAGTGTACAACTGTGGGACTCCAACAATTTAAAAAGGCAACAACAATGCCTTCTGCCTTATTGGATGGGAGTTGTCGTTTATAAACAATATGTGTAGGCATCTATTTTTCCTGTGAAAATATCTGGACAACAATGTATTCATTGATATTTGAGTAGAATCAAGCTTGCAGTTATTAAGTCTAGCAATACGTTAGATAAGGATACCAGGTAATGTACAACCTTTTTTGTCTTGGTTTTATCCTTTCATATTTCTTTCTCATCTTACAGTGGATCATCTTATTCCATACGAGCAAAAATTGCTACATTTTCTCATGACTCATTCTTATCTCCCTATCTCTGACTTTTCAATATCCCTAGAACCTTCCATTTCTACATATAGAGTTCCAAATCATATGTTTATTTATAAAATCAGATCATGTCACCACTGTCTCCTTAATATCACTTTGTAGGTTCTGAATTCTAATTGCAAAGTCAGCTTGCCCCAAACAATACTCATCATCTTTTTACTTAATGACTCTCTAGTGAGCTCATCTCAGTAAGTGATACTACCACTTAACATTTTAGGCAGGCCAGAAACTTCATCTTCTTCCTTGATATCTTCACCTCAATAGATCATGCATTATGAACAGAAATATGACTTAAGCCAACAAATTAACATCTAGTCTACCATTTCTTCATGAGTCCACAGAATAAAAGGGTTTTAAGAGTCTAATAAGCAAAGAATTAATAGATTTAAGTAACCAGACCTAGCTTCTCTATATTTAGTCACTCGTATTTGTTCATAATTCATTCACATAGGGAAAGGGAAGGGAATATGTACTAAAGTGAAATTGTGAAAACTGGGCTTTACTCCAAGAGAGCTAATTTAAAAATGTTAAGAGATCTTAATTACTTCTCACTTTCAAATGTGAGAAGGGAGGATTCCTGTAAATTGAAGGTCAGCTTGGTCTACATAGTGAGTTCCAGGCCAGCCAGGGCTATACAGTGAGACTCTATCTAAAATATAAATAAAAGAGTTGAAGAAAAAGAGTCACTAAAATTTGTTGTTAAGCTACCTGCCACAAAGTATGGCCAGACACATCTTTAAGATTGCACTGACAATACTGATTTGTAAGTAAGCCTTGTCCTGATGATTTCAACCACTGACATCCTGATTAGCTTCATAGAACTAGGGCAATATGAACAAAAACTGTTATTCAAGATCATTCCTACAGTGGAATTGGCTTGTGTTCAGGCTTCATTTAAGCAAAATGAACTGTGACTTTGGGCCTGAATCATGTTCTGAGAACCTCTTCCATTTGTGCTGCCTATATTTGTGGATCATGGAGAACATAAGGTTAACAGGATAAGTTAAGAATTGAAGACATGCATGGGTGCAGGCAAGGATAGAATGAAGGATGCCAAGTTGCCAAGAAATGAATTGTTTCAGCACTATGACAGTGTTTCTCATTGGGTTTCTGTCCCACTGACTTAGACTCCACAATAAACAGTAAGCAATGCACCTTTATCGCTTCCTGTATTTCTTTTATGTGGTTCTTTTCCTTTAGCTATCACTAACCATTTAGTGGACTGAAGTTTGAGAAAAGTAAAAATTTATAGCTTTAGAGATACTACCATTTTTCTTTTATCACAACTAAATTAAGTTTAGGAGACCATGCATCAACATACTTGATTGTCTTTTTTCCCCTTTTTATTAGCTGATGAAGATAAAGGAATTTAAACACAAACCATCCAGATAACTATAAAATAATTCCTGATGTAAATCAAGAATAGAAAGTTAAAACTGAATTGCTATCTCACCAGAAACATCACTGCATAGTGAAAATACAGCACAGTAATTACTAGTTGTTTTTATATCAACTCAAAATTTGGTGCATGATAGACATCTTAAAGATTGACTGTAATATGTAAATTATATAAATTTGAACTATGAAATGTGAATACAGCCTTCTTCCTCCCTTCTTCGGGGCCATAAGATTCCCCAGCTCAGCCTGTTTGGGTGCTGGGACCAGGTGGTGAGTGCAACCGTGTGGGAGTTCCTTTGTTTCAACAGCCTGCCTGCAGCAAGGTAGGCCTTTTGTCTGAGAGGTCCCTGGCAAGCTAGGGGCTCTGATCCCATACCAGAAGATCCATCAGAGGGGTAAGTGAATTCCTGACCCACTCAGCAGCAGCCCAGGAGATGGAACACAGACATTCCTCAACCCCCTATACTTCCTGGTCATTCTGTGCAGGGGCCTCTCTCTTCCTATACCATCCCAGCTTGCACCCAGGCAAACCCTCCCTTCTTCCTCCCTTCTTTAGGGCCATAAGATCCCCCAGCTCAGCCTGTTTGGGCGCTAGGATGGGTTGGTGAGTACAACCGGGCAGGAGTTCCTTTGTTTCAACAGCTTGCCTGCAGCAAGGTAGGCCTTTTGTCTGCTAGGTCCCTGGCCAGCAGGGGACCTGATCCTGTACCAGAAGATCTATGGGGAGCATTTGAAGGAAAAGATGGGCAGGCGCTGATGCAAGAATTCCTCCAACAATCTGAAAAACAACATGAAAACACCAGAAGCCAGTGAATTTGCAACAGGAGAAATTGAACACCCTAATCTAGAAGTAGTAGAAAAAATGGACTTTATGAAACTGATACAGTCCCTGAAACAGGAGGTGAAAAACTCCGTTAAAGAAATGGATGAGAAGAATAACAAAAAGTTTGAAGAAATGAATAAATCCATAAATGATACCCTAAGAAACCAAGAAAGAAAAACAATCAAACAGATAATGAAAACAGTTCAAGACTTGAAAACTAAAATGGAAGCAATGAAGAAAACACAAATCAAGGGCCGGCTGGATATGGAAAATCTAGGTAAAAAAACAGAGACTACAGAAACAAGCATAACCAACAGAATAAAAGAGATAAATGAAAGAATCTCAGATTCTGAAGATGCCATAGAGAAAATAAACGGACTGATCAAAGAAAACAGCAAATCCAAAAAATTCTTATCACAAAACATTCAGGAAATCTGGGACATAATAAAAAAGACTAAACCTAAGAATAATAGGGGTAGAAAAAGAAGAAGAATTACAGATCAAAGGCCCAGAAAGTATATTCAATAAAATTATAGAAGAAAACTTTCCCAGCCTAAAGAAAGATATTCCTATGAAGGTTCAAGAAGCATACAGAACACCGAATAGACTGGATCAAAAAAAAAAAATTCCTTCGCCATATAATAATCAAAACACAAAACATACAGATTAAAGAAAGAATATTAAGAGCTGCAAAGGAAAAATGTCAAGTAACTTATAAAGGTAAACCTATCAGACTTACACCTGAATTCTCTATGGAAACCATTGAAGCCAGAAGGTCCTAGATAGAGGTACTGCAGAAATTAAGAGACCATGGATGCAAGCCCAGACTACTATACCCAGCCAAGCTTTCATTCACTATCAATGGAGAAAACAAAATATTCCAGGATAAAAATAAATTTTAATAATACATAGCCACAAATCCAGCCTTACAGAACGTAGTAGAAGAAAAATCACAAACCAAGAAGTCTAACAATGCCCACAATAACTCAGACATCTAGCGACCCTTCACCAGGACAATTCAAAGAAAGGTAACACACATACTCTACTACCCCCCAAAAATAATAATAACCAGAGTTAACAACCACTGGTCATTAATATCACTTAATATCAATGGACTCAATTCACCTATAAAAAAGCACAGGCTGGTTTCTGACCCGCGGGCTGCAGAAGACCGGGTCACGGATCACAGACATTCCTTGACCCCCTAATCTTTCTGATGATTCTGCAAGGGCTTCTCCCCACAGCTACTGCCCTCTTCCTATCCCATCCCAGCATCCCTAAGGCACTCCTCCCCTCCTTTGGGGCCACAAGACCCCCCAGATCAGCCAGTATTGGGGCTTGGACCTGGTGGTGAATGGCGGGAGGGAGCTCCTTTGTTTCACTTAGCTTGCCAGTGGCAAGTTGGGCCTTTTGTTGGTGAGATACCTGCCCAGCAAGGAGCCAATATCTAGTAACAGAAGACCCATTGGAGGGGTCCCTGCCCAACAAGGAGCCCTTATCCTGTAACAGACGATCCATCAGAGGGGTTCCTGGCCAAAAGGGGCCATATTCCTGTACCAGAAGAACTATCTGAGAGCATTTGAAAGAAGAGATGGGCAGGCACCAAGGCAAGAATCCCTCCAACAATTTGAAAAACAACATGAAAATAACAGAACCTAGCGATCTTATAACAGAAGGACCTGAACACCTTAATCTAGAAGAAGTGGAAAAAAATTGACATTATGAAAGTGATAGAGACCCTTAAACTGGATATGAAAAACTCCCTTAAAGAAATGGATGAGAAGTATGACAAAAAGTTTGAAGAAATGAGTAAATCCATAAATGATACCCTGGAAAACCAAGAAAAAACAATCAAACAGGTAATGGAAACAGTTCAAGAATTGAAAACTGAAATGGAAGCAATGAAGAAAACACAAACCGAGGGCCGGCTGGATATGGAAAATCTAGGTAAACGAACGGACACTATAGAAACAAACATAACCAATAGAATACAAGAGATAGAAGAAAGAATCTCAGATTCTGAAGATGCCATAGAGAAAATAAACTCACTAATCAAAGAAAGCAGCAAATCCAAAAAATTCTCATCACAAAACATTCAGGAAATCTGGGACACAATAAAAAGACCAAAACTAAGAATAATAGGGGTAGAAGAAGGAGAGGAATTACAGATCAAAGGCCCAGAAAATATATTCAATAAAATTATAGAAGAAAAATTTCCCAACCTAAAGAAAAATATTCCTATGAAGGTTCAAGAAGTATACAGAACACTGAATAGACTAGATAAAAAAAAATCCCCTCACCATATAATAACCAAAACACAAAACATACAGATTAAAGAAAGAATATTAAGAGCTGCAAAGGAAAAATGTCAAGTAACTTATAAAGGTAAACCTATCAGACTTACACCTGAATTCTCTAAGGAAACCATGAAAGCCAGAAGGTACTGCAGAAACTATATACCATGGGTACAAGCTCAGACTACTATACCCAGCTAAGTTTTTGTTCACTATCAATGGAGAAAACAAAATATTCCAGGATAAAAACAAATTTAAACAATATGTAGTCACAAATCCAACCTTACAGCAAGTAATAAAAGGAAAATCACAACCCAAGGAATCCAACAATGCCAACACTACCTACAATAATTCAGTCATCTAGCAACCCTTCACCAGCAAAACTCAAAGAAAGGTAACAAACAAACTCTACTACCAAAAGAAAATGACCGGAGTTAACAACCACTGGTCATTAATATCACTGAAAATCAATGGACTCAATTCACATATAAAAAGGCACAGGCTAAGAGATTAGATACAAAAACAGGATCCAACATTCTGCTATTTGCAAGAAACATACTTCAACCACAAAGACAGACATCTACTCAGAGTAAAGGGTTGGGAAAAGGTTTATCAAGCAAATGGACCTAAGAAACAAGCAGGTGTGGCCATACAAATTTCTAACAAAAATTGACTTCAAACTAAAATCAATCAGAAGAGATGGAAAGAGGTATTTTATACTCATAATAGGAACAATTCATCAGGATGAAGTCTCAATCCTGAATATCTATGCCCCTAATATAAAAACACCTACTTATGTAGAAAAAGAAATTACTAGAACACAAGGCTGCCATCAAACCACACACACTAATAGTAGGAGACTTCAACACTCCTCTCTCACCAATGGATGGGTCAATCAGACAAAAACCTAACAGAGAAATAAGAGAATTAATGGAGGTAAAGAAACAAATGGAATTAACAGACATCTATAGAACATTCCACCCAAATAGGAAAGAATATATCTTCTTCTCTGCAGCTCATGGAACCTTCTTGAAAATTGACCACATACTCGGTAACACTGCAAACTGCCACAGATACAAAAAATATTAGTAACCACCTGTGTCTTGTAGGATCACCATGGATTAAAGCTAGAATTCAACAACAATGCTACCTCCAGAAAGCCTACAAACTCTTGGAAGCTGAACAGTCAACTACTGAACCACCCCTGGGTCCGGGAAGAAATAAAGAAATAAAAGTCTTCCTTGAATTCAATGAAAATGAAGACACAACATACCCAGACCTACGGGACACTATGAAAGCAATGCTAAGGGGAAAGTTCATAGCTCTAAGTGCCTACATTTAAAAAACAGAGAAAGCTCACATTAGAGACTTAACAGCACAGCTGAAAGTTCTAGAAAAAAAAAGCAGATGCACCCAGGAGGAGTAGAAGATTGGAAATAACCAAACTGAGGGCTGAAATCAACAAAATAGAAACACAGAAAACAATCCAAAGAATCAATGAAACAAAGAGCTGGTTCTTTGAGAAAGTCAACAAGATTGACAAAACTTTATTCAAACTAATCAAAAGGCAGAGAGAGAACATAAAAATTAACAAGATCAGAAATGAAAAGGGGGGACATAACAACAGACACTGAGGAAATTCGGAGAATCATTAGGTCTTACTACAAAAGCTTATATGCCACAAAGTTAAAAAATATAAAAGAAATGGACTTGTTTTTAGATAAGTACAATTTAGCAAAATTAAATCAAGACCAGGTGAACAAATTAAATAGACCTATAAGTTGTGAGGTAATAGAAACTGACATAAAAAAACCTCCCAACCAAAAAAAGCTCAGGACCTGATGGTTATAGTACAGAATTTTATCAGAACTTCCAAAAAGAACTGATACCTATTCTCCTTAATGTGTTTCACATAATAGAATCAGAAGAGTCATTGCCAAACTCGTTTTATGAAGCTACAGTCACCCTGATTCCAAAACCACACAGAGACCCAACCAAGACAAATCTCACTCATGAACATCGATGCAAAAATTCTCAATAAAATTCTGGCAAACAGAATCCAAGAACACATTTAAGAAATTATCCATCATGATCAAGTAGGCTTCATCCCAGAGATGCAAGACTGGATCAACATACGAAAATCTATCAATGTAATCCATCATATAAATAAACTGCAAGAAAAAAAAAACATATGATCATTTCATTAGATGCGGAAAAACATTTGACAAAATTCAATACCCCTTAATTATAGAGGTTTTGAAAAGGTTAGGGATACAAGTATCATACCTTAATATAATAAAAGCAATATATAGCAAGCCAACAGCTAATATCAAATTAAATAGAGAGAAACTCAAAGCCATTCCACTAAATTCAGGAACAAGGAAAGGCTGTCCACTCCCATTATATCTCTTCAACATAGTTCTTGAAGTTCTAGCAATAGCAATAAGACAACATCGGGAGATCAAGGGGATTCGAATCGGAAAGGAAGAAGTCAAACTTTCGTTATTTGCAGAGGATATGATAGTGTACATTAGTGACCCCCAAACCTCTGCCAAAGAACTCCTACAGCTGATAAATAACTTCATTGAAGTGGCAGGCTGCAATATCAACTCAAAAAAATCAGTAGCCCTCCTATACACAAAGGACAGAGAAGCAGAGAGGGAATTCAGAGAAACTTTACCTTTTATGATAGTCACAAATAGCATAAAATATCTTGGGGTAACTAACCAAGGAAGTGAAAGATCTATTTGACAAGAACTTTAAGTCTTTGAAGAAAGAAATTGAAGAGGACACCAGAAAATGGAAAGACCTCCCATGCTCTTGGATTAGGAGGATCAACATAGTAAAAATGGCAATTCTACCAAAGGCAATCTATAAATTCAATGCAATCCCCATTAAAATCCCAGCAAAATTCTTCACAGACCTTAAGAGAACAATAATCAACTTTATATGGAAAAACAAAAATCCCAGGATAGCCAAAACAATCTTATACAATAAAGGAACTTCTGGAGGCATTACCATCCCTGACTTCAAACTCTATTACAGAGCTACAGTAATGAAAACAGCTTGGTACTGGCATAAAAACAGACAAGTCAACCAATGCAATCAAATAGAAGACCTGGATATTAACCCATAAACTTATGAACACCTGATTTTTGACAAAGGAGCTAAAAGTATACAATGGAAGAAAGAAAACATCTTCAACAAATGATGCTGGCATAACTGCATGTCAACCTGTAGAAGAATGAAAAGAGATCCATATCTATCACCATGCACAAAACTTAAGTCCAGATAGATTAAAGATCTCAATATTAATCTGAACACACTGAACCTGATAGAAGAAAAAGTGGAAATAGTTTACAACATATGAGCATAGGAGACCACTTCCTATGTATAACCCCAGTAGCACAGACAAGAAGGGCAACATTGAATAAATGGGACCTCCTAAAACTGAGAAGCTTCTGTAAAGCAAAGAACACTGTCAATAAGATGATGGAGGATTCCCATTGGCTAATAAAGAAACTGCCTGGCCCATTTGATTGGCCAGCCTTTAGGTGGGCGGAGTAGACAGAACAGGAAGAAGGAAGTGAGGTAGATGGCTCAGTCAGATTCCACGCCTCTCTTAAGTTAGGCAGACCGCCGTGCCTCTCCTCAGAGAGAAGCCAGATGCGATGAAGCTCCAGCCCAAGATGGACGTATGCTAGAAACTAAACGGTAAGGCACCACTTCGTGGTGCTACACAGATTATTAGATATGGGTTAATCAAGATGTGAGTAAGAGGCTGAAAATAATGGGCCAGGCAGTATTTAAAAGAATACAGTTTCCATGTAATTATTTTGGGGCATAGGGCAGCCGGAAGCCAGCCCACAGCTAATCACTACAATAAGACAAAAAGGCAACCTACTGACTGATTGGGAGAAGATTTTTCACAAACCCCACAACAGACAAAGGTCTGATCTCCAAAATATATAAAGAACTCAAGAAACTAGACTTTAAAATGCTAATTAACCCAATTAAAAAATGGGATACTGATCTGAACAGAATTCTCAAGTGAAAAAGTTCAAATAGCCAAAAGACACTTAAGGTCATGCTCAACCTCCTTAGTGATCAGGGAAATGCAAATCAAAACAACATTGAGATACCATCTTACACTGTCAGAATGGCTAAAAATCAAATTTACCAATGATAGCCTTTACTGTAGAGGATGTGGAGTAAGAAGAACACTTATCCATTGCTGGTGGGAATGCAAACTTGTGCAACCACTTTGGAAATCACTGTGCTCGTTTCTTAGGAAATTCGGGATCAACCTACCCCAGGATCCAGCAATACCACTCCTGGGAATATACCCAAGAGATGCCCTATCACATACTCCAAAAACATTTGTTCAACTATGTTCATAGCAGCATTATTTGTAATAGTCAGAACCTGGAAAAAACCTAGATGCCCCTCAATGGAAGAATGGATAAAGAAATTGTAGAATATATACATATTAGAGTACTACTCAGTGGTAAAAAACAATGACATCTTGAATTTTGCATGCAGATGGAGGGAAATAGAAAACATCATCCTGAATGAGGTAACCCAGACCCAAAAAGATGAATATGGTATGTACTTACTCATTAGTGGATTCTAGCCATAAATAAAGGACATTGAGTCTATAATTCATGATCCTAGAGAAGCAAAATAAAGTGAACCCAAATAAAAACATATAGTTATTGTCCTGGATATTGGAAGTAGACAAGATTGCCAGAAAAAAAATTGAGAGGTTGGTGGTAGGGGTAGGATGGGGGTAAGGAGACATAGGGAGAGAGAAGTGAGAAGGGGAGGATGGGGAGAGCTTGGGGGAATGGGACAGTTGGGATGGAGGAAGAGTGGATATGGGAGCAGGGAAGTATATATCTTAAATAAGGGAGCCATTTGAGGGTTGGGAAGAGACTGAACTCTAGAGGGGTTCCCAGGTGTACAAGGAGATTTCCCCAGCTTGCTCCTCGAGCAACTGAGGAGAGCGCATCTGAACTGGCCCTATACTATAGCCACATGATGAATATCTTGCATATCACCATAAAACCTTCATCTGGTGTTGGATGGAGATAGAGACAGAGACCCACACTGGAGCACTGGACTGAGCTCCCAAGGTCCAAATGAGGAGCGGAAGGAGGGAGAACATGAGCAAGGAAGTCAGGACCGTGAGGAGTGTGTCCACTCACTGAGACAATGGGACTGATCTAATGGGAGCTCACCAAGGCCAACTGGATTGGGACTGATGGAGCATGTGATCTAACTGGACTCTCTGAATGTGGCTGACAAGGAGGGCTGAATGAGAAGCCAAGGACAATGGCACTGGGTTTTGATTCCACTGCATGTACTGGCTTTGTGGGAACCTAGTCTCTTTGGATCCTCACCTTCCTAGACCTGGATGGAGTGGGGAGGATCTTGGACTTCCCACAGGGCAGGGAACCCTGACTGCTCCTTGGACTGGAGAGGGAGAGTGAGGGTAATGGGAAGAGGGGGAGGGAAATCAGAGGAGGGAAGGAGGTGAAAATTTGTAAAAATTATATAATTTAATAAAAAAAGAAAAAAAAGAAAAGAAATGTGAATACAATATACTGTTCCTCATGACTTACCTGATAATGTAATATGACGTGAAAGAAAAAGAGCTCTGTCCCCCAGGTTTTCTTTTTTAGCAATGTTCATCCAATCTCCTAAGTTATGAAAATTTACTAAACAGTGTTTCTTCTTAAAGATTAAGGCTGAAGAACCTCAGCATGTAATTTTCCACCTTCAAATAAGTAACAAATAATTGTAAGTCACTTAGACTTTTAAATTTTATTTTTTTTCAAATTTTTTGGATATGGACTGTGTTACAGAAAGGTTATAATTTTAAAATCATGAATACATATAAAACATATAAAATGCCGAGTTTCAAGGGACTTGGTGTACCATCTCCAGGACTATCCAATGACTTTATGTAATGTTAGGAAGTCCTGCTGGTCAAAGGATGCAATCTACTATGGCCTGGCAGTTCTCTCTTAGCTTAGCAACATGGAGGACTCCCTCCTCCCAGTGGAGGACTTCTTTCTCTCTACCTGATTTTATTTGGAGAATGTCTCTTGGCCCAGATGACTGACTTATCTCTAGTGTGACTCTTGACCCAATTCCCTGAAAATGTTCTTCCCCTGCTCTCCATATGGTAATTAGGTGACATGCTCTAGCTATTTTGATAGGGGCGTGCTGCTACTCCTCCAACTATAGTATAGGAGCATGTCTCTTAATGCAAATTAAGTAATTTACCAGGTACTGGCCCTAATCCTATAAAACCACAATACTCTGGAATAAAGTTGAGCTGCCTTACTAAAGCTGTCTCCCTGAAGGTTCACAGGTCAAACAAAGCTCTCTGTTGCTTTTTCTTCGCCTTTGCCCTGAGGGACTGCTAACCAACAGACTGTAAAAAAAAAAGGATGTCTGTAGTGTAGTTGTTTTTATTTACCCTTTGACTCTTCAGGAACCTGCCACCCAGCTTTCAAATAAATACACAAAATCTTATTACTTATGCATGCTCAGCCTTAGCTTGGCCTGTAGAAAAACAAGCTTTTCTAGCTTATATAATCCCATTTCTCTTTAACTATATTTTGCCTCTGGATTTTTTTTTTTTTTACCTTTCTTTATTCTTGCTTTTCTTTTTTTTTTTTTTGTTTTTTTGAGACAGGGTTTCCCTGTAGTTTCTAGAGCCTGTCCTGGAACTAGCTCTTGTAGACCAGGCTGGCCTCGAACTCAGAGATCCACCTGCCTCTGCCTCCCGAGTGCTGGGAATAAAGGCGTGCGCCACCACCGCCCGGCTACCTTTCTTTATTCTATATATATTTTCCTCTTTCTTATTTTGTGGCTGGCTATGTGGCTGGGTGGCTGGTTCCTGGTGTCACCCCCTCCTTCTTTTTACTCTTCTATTTTCTCCAGATTTCTTTTCCTGTTAATTCTCTCTGAGTATCAGCTCCACACATCTCTCCCCTACCTACCTATTAGCCATTCAGCTCTTTTTGGAACAATCAGCTGTTTTAAACAGACAAACAGCACAGCTTTAGAGAGTTAAACAAATGCAACATAAAAGAATTAAATACATATTTGCTTCATTAAACAAATATTTCACAACATAAACTAATGCAACACATCTTAAGTTAATATTCCACAACAGACTTTTACAAGGTAAGATAAATTGTATCATATAAATTAAGTTGCAGTCCAATAGAGTCTTCTTAAAATGTAAAATTGACAACTCCATTGAGAAGTAGAGGTTATATTCTTTTAAATTTGTGACCTCCTTTGCAATGGCTTAAACCACATGAAAGAATTAATATGGACTTCTAATAGTTCCTATGAACAAAATTAATGTAAAATAAATCAAAGATCTAAATGTAATAGTCAAATCTATAACACATGAAGAAGAAAGTACTGTAATATGCATTTGGTAACTAGTTAGGCAGTAGTTCTGTCATTATGACTACTAAATCACAAGCAACAAAAATACTAAATATATCAAAAAAGCACATAATTGAAAGCTTTTCTGCTTTAAGGAATACTATCAAGAAAAAAAGATAACCCACAAAATGAGGAAAATCCTAATGATTTAGAATAGAATTTATAATATATATATATGTATATGTGTCTTATCATTAAATAATAAAAATATAAGTGGCAAAGATATAGCTTCAAAGATGGTGCACAAAAAAGTAATAAGAAAGCAAGAACATTTTGAGAAAATACACATTCAGATGTTATTTTCCATTTCTTTTCCTTCCTTCTGTTTCTTTTCCTATAAGTACACAGTGCAATAATACATAAACTACAACCATACATCAAAATTAATGAATTATTTTACAAACCAAATGGAGAGTGAGCAAGGTAAGATTCATACTATGCTATATGGAGACATTTTGTTTGTGCTTTAACAAATAAAGCTGGCCTGAAGATCAGAGTGAAGAGTTAGCCACAAGTTAGTCATAGAGGCCAGGCAATGGTGGCATACACCTTGAATCCCAGCATTCGGGAGACAGTGGTAGATAGATCTCTGTGAGTTCAAGACCACCCTGGGATACACACAATTTAATCAGTATAAAAGAGAAACAGGGCCAATTGGTGGTGACTCACACCTTTAATCCCAGCACCAGGGAGGTAAAGACAGGAAGTGATATGGCTGGGCAGAGAGATGAATATAAGGTGGGAAGAGACAGGGTATCATCATTCAGTCTGAGGTTTCATAAGAACAGCATTCAATTTGAGGATTTGCAGAGACAGCACCCCATTGTGTCTAAGGATTTAATAAAGGTAAGATCTAGTGGGTGGCTGCTCTGCTTCTCTGATTTTCAGGCATGTTTTATTTATTAAAGGACAAACAAAATATCACTACAATGCATGTCTTTAAATAAAGAGCAAAAACTGTTAAAACTAAGCTACATATAGAAATGCACACAAAGGATTTGATTATAAAAACAAAAATACATATATATTTAATAATTACCCATTTTTTTAAAAAAATAAATGTATGAGACACAGAAGCAGTTTAAAGCTTGCTTTTCACTTTTGGTAATGGATAATCTAATATTGTTCAAATGTACTAGAAAGGAAAATGTCATACATGCAGTATTTTTAAATAACTATAGATAATCAAAATCTGAAAGATATACAAACCTAGATGTGCAAATTTAAAAAGAAAAGCCCGTTTTCCCAGAATGAAATATGATATCTAATGAATAGAGGTACAAGAAACAAATACCTGTGATACTTCAGGAAGATCTGCAGGTAATTTGATACACTTCCTTGTACCTTTGTATAAGGAAGGTAGTCTGAACTCTGGAGGAGATGCTTTTTTTTCTTTTTTTTTTTTTCTTTTTTTTGTTTTTCGAGACAGGGTTTCTCTGCAGCTTTTTTAGAGCCTGTCCTGGAACTAGCTCTTGTAGACCAGGCTGGCCTCGAACTCACAGAGATCCGCCTGCCTCTGCCTCCCGAGTGCTGGGATTAAAGGCATGCGCCACCACCGCCCGGCAGGAGATGCTTTTTGAAGGACTAAACCTGAACTACTTAAAGGTAGTTTTAGGTCACATACACATACACTTATTCCCATAATTACATTATTTGACTCTGACACTGGTGTACAGCCTAAACCCTATCAGAAGTAACAACATATACCACAATTATTAACAGTTTTAACTACAGTGACCCAAATTGATGTGGCCTGGAGGAAAGGTCTGCCTTCATACCAAAAGCTATATATTTAAGTCACCTTCAAGGTAATATTCTAGGGCAAACTACTATACATGCATTCATATGCAGTTAATGAGTAGTAGAAATCCCTTTGAGGGTTCGTAGATAGTAGAAATCCCTTTGAGGGTTCGTAGATACTTTTCATTTGCACACAGTTAAAATTAAATTGCCGATTAACTTTGAAGGGCATTCTTCTGTTATCTACTTTTTTGTCTAACACAACCATGCATGAAGAACAATGGTCTCTTTGTCAATACATGGTTTAAATTGTTAAACTGGCAAATTTATAACCTTGCATTTCCCCTCAAGACTTTCACATGGCTTCTAAACTCTTGAAATATCTCAGAATGTGTCAGTTTAATAATTGTGTGCATAACCTGTAGATGGAGCGGCAGGGCTGTGTCCCACCCAAAATAATTACACAGGAACTGTATTCTTTTAAATACTGCTGGGCCCATTAGTTTCAGCCTCTTATTGGTTAATTAACCCATATTTAGCAATCTATGTAGCACCACGAGAGGTGGCTTACCAGGAGAGACCTTAACCTGCGTCCATCTTGGAGAGGAGAGGCATGGCGACTGCATATGGTGGCTGCCTGAAGCGTCTCCCCCACTCTGCTTCCTTTCTCCCACAATTCTGTTCTGTCTACTCTGCCTACATAATTTTCTGTTCTCTTAAAGGGCCAAGGCAGTTTTTTTATTAATCAATGAAAGTAACACATAGACACTCCTCCATCAATAACCTTTGAATGTATAGACAGATACTGGTAAAGAAATTGACATTCACAGAATGAAGTGTAGAAGTAATTGGTAAATGTTTATTTTGGTAATTGAATTTTAAAAGATACAAGTTTCCTAGGTAAAGTTTAAGACAATAGACAAATTTTCTTTTTTTATTTTATAATTTTAATTTTTATTGAAGATAGATTTTTTTCATCCAATATATTCTGATCATGGTTTCTTCTCCCCCAATTCCTCCCAATCCTACGCATATCCCCATCCACCCAAATTTATAACCTTTCTTTTCAGTTTCCTTGGAAAACAAACAAGCAACAACAACAACAAAATAGGACAAATCAAACAGAAAAAATGAACCAATGAAACATCAAAAGAAACACATACAGATGAAGCATATGCACATTCACATATACTAAATCCTATAAAAACACAAAATCAGAAACCGTAATATTTAATCAAAAGATATGTAAGCTAAAAACATGCCCAGGCATGCATGATGAGACAAAACATAAAAAATAAAACCTTCAAAGTCACCATTGAGTGCATTTTGTGGTCATCTATTGTTGGACTTGGTGCCTGCCCTTAAGTGTGGATTGCATGCTCAGACTTAATTGTAGAAACATATTTTTTTCTTTTGAAATTACTTGTCAACTTTAAGGTTGACTTATAACTTTATAACTTATAACTTTAGGTTATGGATGGGAGCTTTTATTCACTTTGCCTCTAAGCATTGCATCCCCACCTGCTTTAAAACTGCAGAGTCTGTGCATGCGGCCAAAGTCTCTTTGACTTCTCATGTGTGTCAGCCGTGTTGTATCTAAATGACTTTTTTTCCTTCATGTCCTCCATTCCAACTGAATCTTATAATCTTTCAGCCACCTTTTGTGAAAAATTCTCTGGGACTTGAGGGGAAGGCTTTGATGCAGTCTTCCCATGTAGGACTGGTACTCCAAGATTTCATACTCTCTGAATGTTGTCTAGTTGAGGTTCTCTGTATTAGTTTCCACCAACAATGGATTAGTATTTCCCTTACACCACATCCTCACTGGCATGGCTTGTTATTAATTTATTGATCTTGGACATTATGACTGAAATATAATGAAATCTAAAAAGTGCATTCATTTCCATTTTCCTGATTACTAAGGCTGTTGAAAATTTGTTTCTCAACTATTTGTGCTTCATCTTTTGAGAATATTCTAGGTCTATAGCACATTTTTAATTGGGTTATTTGTTTTATTGATATCCATTTTGTTTTTAGTTCTTCATATATTTGATATATTATCCTTCAATCTGATGTGTAGCTGGCAAAAGTCTTTTCCTTTTCTGTGGTCTGCCACTTTATCTGAATGATGGTGTCCTTTGTTGTAAAGAAGCTTTTCAGGTTCATAAGGTCCCATTTATTAATTGTTTATCTTAGTACCAGTGGTATCAGATCAGATCTTTGCCTATGGAAATGAGTTCAAAGCTATTTCCAACATTCTCTTCTATCAAATTCAGGGTTTATGTTGAGGTCCCTAATCCATTTGGAGATGAGTTTTGTACAGAGTGATAGATATGGATCTATTTGCATTCCTTTACATGCAGACACCACCAATTTTTGATGATTCTGTATATTTTCCAGTTTGCATTTCTAGCTTCTTTATCAAAAAGGAGGTGTTCACAGTATGTGGACTTACACCTCTGTCTTCAATATAATTTCTTTGATCAATGTTTGACAAACTTTCTAAATGTAGTGCAGATTTCAGTTATTTTTCAAAGTTTAATGTGTATTTGCATGGCATACCTAAAAATTTATTCAGGAACAATAGGGAGTATATGTTGTGAGGCAATCAACACTGAATCTTTTATAATTTCTGTCTGAGGAGTCTAGACTGGTGATTAAGAGAATGATTGTTACTGAATGTATCTTTTCAATCCCTCACCTGTGTGATTATCTTCAGCTTTAAAATGAAGAAAATAACAGTCATAGGTCTTGCTTTATATGATGATACTGCATATGTGATGTTTGATAACTGGATGTTTAAGAATTTCTATCTTTAACACTCTTCTCTTTCTTAAATACTCGGCTAAATAGTCAATTACACACTGAAGCCTTCCTTGATTCCGCTATCCTCAAACATAGTTAATGTATCCACTTTGGATTCTTACAACACACAAGTATACCACTAAGGTGTCACATAATTCACTACTCACTTTACCACTACTCTCAGAGTTGAAAACTGAAAACTTTTTATGTTCCTCAAGATGTTTACATCATGTACACTGTTAAAAACTGTCCTAAATTTAAATTTACTTATGTGAGTTGATGTGGGAAGGTCTTCTGTATATGTATTGCTTTTATTGGTTAATGAATAAGTATCTGTCTTGGGCCTGGCAAGGCATAATAGATTTAGGTGAGGAAAATCTAAACTGATTGCAGGGAGAAGGAAGGCAGAGTCAGAAAGATGCCATGGAGCTGCCAGAGGAGAAAGAAGTGAGCTGCTAGCTGGAACTTTTTCAGTAGGCCACAAGCCTCATGGTATAATATAAGATAATATAAATGGGTTAATCAAAGAGATAAGAGTTATCTAGCAGGCCAGGCGGTGGTGGCGCATACCTTTAATCCCAGCACTCGGGAGGCAGAGGCAGGCGGATCTCTGAGTTCGAGGCCAGCCTGGTCTACAAGAGCTAGCTCCAGGACAGGCTCTAGAAACTACAGGGAAACCCTGTCTCAAAAAACCAAAAAAAAAGAGTTATCTAGCAATACACTAGGTAATTGGTCAAGCAGTCATTTAAATAATATAGTTTCTGTGCGGTTATTTCTGGAGTGAGCAGCCAATAACAAACAAGTGGCCTCCTACTAAAAATTGGAGTTCACTATATCCACGTAAAACCTGAGAAAGCTAACAAAGGAATTCTAGAAACAAAGAACAGAGATTAATGTAACTTCTTGCTCTGTTTGCTGGTGGTTCTTTTAAGAGAGGTCTTCCTGATTTAGCAGTAGCAGAAAAAAAATGAGTGGTTTCAAAAAGGGGGCTTCCTGGGCCATGCTGCCAGCATGAACTCTGGATCTTTCTGGAGACTGAACATTTAAATGGGGTTTGTGAGCAGAGTGCTACAACTTGCTTAATGACAGATAGACCCGCTGTGCATCTGAAAATGGGACTGTGAGCATGGTTCACAGTAAATAAACCTCTGCCCTGACATGTTGGACTGGACAGAGCCAAAGACAAAGCAACCTTAGACTTAGTAATGATGCTTAGCTGCTTAACATTTTAAGAAGTGCTCCTGGACAGAAAAGAATTTCAGATACACACTAGGACAGATTCGAACATAAAAGACCTCTAAACGAACCATAGTGTGTTTAAAAAATGTGTGTAGGTTTGGGAGAGAGAAGAAAAATAGTATAGAGAGTTATATAAGGAAGTAAATGGTTTATAAAAAAAGAATGTCTTTAAAGAGACAGAGTGCAGACAGTCATAGATTAAAGGAGTTAAGATGATAAAATAAATATTAAAAATTGTAGAAAAATTAACAGAGTAAAAAAATGAGGCACATAAAGATGGAAAATATACAGAGAATCTGGATTATAAATATTAGTGTGTTTTCTTTGAATTTTTTGACTGTGAAGGAGCTAAGTACATAGAGAAATTTCATTGTATGGGCTGCTAAATTAAAACAATCTGTATATTTTAAAGGTATCTTAATTCCCAAATTTGGGTCTATGGATTTGTTGCTTTGGAAAAAAGGTTCTGCTTTTGCTTCCACTGAAGATGAGAACTTGTAGATGAACTCCAGACTAATGCAATTTGATGGATCAAGACCCCCTTAATGGTAGCTGTGAAACCCCCCAAATTTTTCACCCAAGATAATGCAGGAAGCTGTTTGGAGAGAACTATGCCCAAATTTCCAAACATTGTTTATAAATTTTTGTTTACATTTAAAGGGGGATATGCTATAGAGATTTGCATTGATATGGATCTTGCTTTATTGATACAAATTTACAGACAATTTTGTTATTTGTATATTTCTGCTCTCAGTCATGGTATTGTGTTTGTGCAGCTCATTTAAAGATGTAATATATAATTGAGAAATATAGGTTAAGATATAGTCAGCTATAATAGTCAAGCTTATAGTCATATTAGTTAAGATTTTTATATATATATATATATATATATATATATATATATAAAGACTTTAGCTAGATAGATATTCTTGAAACCTTTCAAAGACCTATGGAATATAGTATTTAAAATGTTTTAAAAACTGAGGATTTTTCATGACAGTGAGATGCATCTGCTCCTGGCAGCACCAATCTACTTCAAGTGGATGATAGGCTTTGAAGAGTCTCCTCATGGAGTTTGTTAGCCATTTGGGCAAGAAACTGCTCTTGTCTGGACTACTTGATGTTATGCTGTTTGAACTGGATATGCAGGACCCACAGAAAAATGACTGCTGAAGTTGCCTAAGAAGGTGAGACAGTTTTTCAGAGTTCCTGCTTCATGAAAGAGTCTGCCAGACATTCTTCAGGACACAAAAGAAAGCAACTGATATACTTTACCATTACAAGGCAGAACAGATCTTCAAGTTTTGTGCTTCATGGAAAAGTCAGCCAGACACTCTGAGCCCTAATGATGCAAAAGAACTTTGGGTGACTTTCCAGACAATGAGATGTCTCTGTTAATTCTAGAGTTTTGGAAGTTGCTTACAATGCACTTTCTGTTTATTTACCTAATATTATATCCTTCTATAGTCTTTGATGTAGTTGAAGAATAGATAGTTATAGCTAAAGTTTTCCTTAGTTATTGTAACATGAGGGCCTGCTTGTTGGGGGTTTCTGTCCTTCCACCAGATCCCACAGCTGTTTAACTCCAAAGAAAATCACACAGAGGTCTCCATAAATTCTAAACTGATTGGCCCCTTAGTTCAGGCTTCTTCTTAACTCTTATAATTTATATTAACCCATTATTCTTATCTATGTTAGCCATAGGGCTCAGTACCTTTTTCAGAGGGGCAGATCACATCGTGCTTCTTCAGTGTCTGTATAGGACTGTGGAGGAAGCTTCCTTCCTCTGAGAATACTCCTGTTCTCATTGCCCTGCCTCTACTTCCTGTCTGATTGTCCCACCTATACTTTTTGCCTGGCTACTGGCCAATTAGCATTTATTTAAAACATAATTGACAGAACACAGTTGTCCTGTACCAAGTTATGATAAAAGATAAATTAGATATACATATTGTAAATATAATTCTTACTTGATACCTGTCTTGTTATATGTAATTTTACTATGTTAAATTTAAAACCTTCCTTTTTATTTAGACAGAAGTGTGGAGATGTTGTTGGAGGTTTTTCCATATATGTGTTGCTTTTATTGGTTAATAAATAAACTGCTTTGGCTTGTGATAGGGTAGAGTAAATCTAGGCAGGAAAAACTGAACTGATTGCTGGGGGAAAAGGAGGCAGAGTCAGGAGATGCCATGTAGCCCTGACAGAGACAGATGCTGGGGATGGGGACACATCCACATGGCAATAAACAGATTAATGGAGATGGGCTAGTTTAGGATGTGAAAGCTAGCTAATAGAAATCTAGAGCTAATAGGCCAAGCAGTGATTTAATTAATACAGTTTCTGTGTGGTTATTTGGGTTTGGGCAGCCAGAAAATGAAAAAAGTGGCCTCCTACTACAATGAGTGCTTATTGTTTACTTATTTTGGGAAAGAAAAGGAAAATAAATGTAAAAAGAATTATAGGAAATTGGCAAATATATGATCCATTTTCATAGAATAATTGGAAAAACACTTTAAAAGATCCTAAAGATACTGTGAAAGAACATGTCTTCATTTTTCAGCTATATGAGACACTCCATTTTAAGAAAATTGATGCTGTTCTAGGAAGTCTCCTATCTGAATCTGCTACATGATTTATAAGATAAAAATGGGAAATGGAAAAAGGTAAGATAAGTGGCTAGCCAATGGGGGAAATGAAAGACCCACATGCATGTCTTCAGACCTTTAAATGTCACAATCAATCATTTCAAAAGACTCATTAAATAGTTAAATCAAGTCATAGCATGTACATAGTATAGTATTGTACAGAGATGTCCAGTGACATCAGCTATTAAACTGGAAAAGGTCCATGGGAAAATAGTAAGTAGAAAATATGTACAAGCTATGATGTATTATTAAATTTACTCAATATGCAAGACAACACAAGCCCTTTGTATCTTTGCAAAGCAGGACAAATACAAATATTTGTTTCCATAAATGCATAAAAATAGATGAAGTATGCAGCCTGGCTAGCTAACATATTTGATCTGCACATAAGGGAGAGAAATAAAGAAAATAAAAGGATTGGAGAATGTCAATTCTGGATAGTGAAAAGGTCTGATTACTTGTTACCTTTGCATGTGAAGTGCTTGACTTTTCAAAAAACATTTTATTTTTAAACTAAATTAAAAAATGATCACATCTAGATCAAAAAATTAGCAACATCTCAACAGCACCTAAAATATAGGTGATAAATGATCATAAGTATATATGGCTAACTTTGGTATAGATAAAATTGATATATAAAGCTATTGTTCCATATTAATTCATTAATCTGCTCCTTTATCTATCAAATAAATGTACACTATACCAGATATTGCTGTCCTCGCATTTTTAAGAGCAGTGTCTAATTTATTCACAGTTTGAATTCTGAGCCAGTCTCTAACACAGTCACACTCATTGGTTGAATATGTTGATCTTTTTCATTCTTCTTACTCTCATTAGTGTCTTCCCTTAATATAGGACAAACTCAACTTCTTTTTTATAACAAGAATGGGAATTTATAGAAGAGCTGTTCACAACTTGTTTCATTATCTCTATTTTCTACAAAGTTTGTATTTCAGTACAAAGTTGACAATCATATTTTTTCTGAAAAGAGACACACAGTAAATAATTTAATCGTTGAGCTAAAGGGCATAAAGTATGAATGTCTATAACTATCTCCAATATAAAAAATTAGTTTTTTACCTTATGAGACACATGAAAACAGGGCCAGGTGTGGCACACAATTTACGAAGTCCTGTTATATTAAAATTGTGTGGAATAAAGGAAATGAGAGAAAAGTTTTCTTCTTCCTTTTAAGGTAAGGGTAGACAGTTAGCTCTTATCGCTGAAGAAAACTAGTCAGCTTAACAGTTTTCTTCAGATGTTAGAAACTAGGAATATACATGGAACAGAAATGCAGCCTTTGCACCTGTTAGCAACTCCAGCCCCCTGTGTGCATATGTTTAAGCCATTTTCTCAAAATCTACAAAATAACATGTTGAAAGTATGTTATACGTTAGCCCAACTAACAATAAAATGAGCTGTTTTGTGTTTGTATCCTCATTATGTAAAAAGCTTGGATGAGCCAAGAAGCTTGTTTTATTTATCTTTATATTCTTAGAACCTAGTCCTCCTTTGTCCTTGTATATATTGTGCACTCAATAATTGCTTGTCAGGATGAAGGGAACTGAAGTGCCTTTTACCATGTTGTTTGGGAGCCTTTTTAGATGGCCACTTTTCCTTCTGCAGCATTTAACTCTGTTGTAAGAAAGACTTTCAAACCAAAGCCTTCATTTTTGAGAATCCAAGAAGGTGTATTTTCATTACAGTTTACATCATCATAAGATCTTAAAACAATTTAGGTGACATCTTTTATTTTCACCTTGGACTTGCTGCAAACTATTGTTTTCATTTTCTCAAAAAGAAAATCTCTGTGTAACCACAGTTTTCTTGTTGGTTTTACTAGGAGGCTGTTTGTTTGCACATCCTTCTTATAAGAACTCATGTCTTATATCTTTTCCTCCTTTATTATTTCATAAATGAAGATACAGCTTTTCCTCATGTTGTCACTTCTATTTTTGTGTCCTGTGGGTTAAACTGAATACACAGGTAGTAACTACTGACAAGCCTAACTGAATGATTAAATTAAACACACACCAATCTTTATTTTAAGCAGGTATAACCTAATACATTTCTCTTAGGAAGAAATAGTCAAGAGCTATTTAAACGTGCCTTGTTTTTTATCAGTATAAAGGAGTGATACTTCTTATACAAAATGTATGAATAAAACAAAAAGAGGAACTAGATTCATACAACACCCTTATGTATGATGGGATGTCATCATGTTGGACAGATTTAAGTTTATGTTTCTCAGTTTCTGTTTTTCTTAAGTTGATTTTAAACAAGAACTATCTTCTACTTATTGCATTGTGATTACTCTTTAAAATAGTCAATGCATGTATGTTCTCTGAAAGAGAGTCTCACACAGAGTTATATTCTTAACATGTATTAAACAAGTAATTCTCATTTGCAATATTTTCTCTGCAATCAAAGCATTTAGTTTAAATAATCAATATTTAATACTTCCAGTTTATTGTAACAGTTGGTATTATTATAAAATATTTCATGCAAAGATACTACAATTCTTACAAATGTCATAAAATACTTGGAAATAGTATATAAAGTCTGTGAATGTGACTCTTATTTGAAATTTTATATTCTCTTATCTAACAATTGTGATATTAACCTGAAAGTGTCTAGGAAATATTTATCATCAACATCTGTCTTATTTGCTTAGCTTTAAGGTCATATATAAAGAAAATATTCTCTGATATTATTTAAAGAAATCCTTGTTTTAGCTGTACTTCAAATAATAATTTAATACTGGCATGCTTATGAACTTTGAAAGGAATATTAACCTCCAAAGTAATTCATCAGAGTCACTATAATAGTCATACTTTTGTGACACTCTCAAAACTGTATATTATTGTTCATTATTTATTAACTTGTTCCATGAGGCAATTTTAAAGGCCTACATAAGTATTTGCTCCTTGCGCTTCTTGTTATTCTTTTCCATTTCAGTGATGATATACTTACTGGGTAATAGTGAATAGAAAGTACTCAATAAGTCTATGGCTATGGACACAAATTATAATAGAAAAGTATGGTAACTACATATCTGAAAACCACATAAATGAAGAATATAGGCAATAATACCAAAATCCAAAACACAACTTATGAATTGACAAAAACTCTTGTTTCTTAAAAGAAATATAAATAGTAGACGAGCAAGAACAAAAAAAAGTTGTTCATGTTAATTTAAGAGTTTTAATTGTAACAAAGATAATCTATCTATACTTTCTGTACAAAGAGGAAGTAAAATATCAATAAAATAAATCATAGTGGATAAACACTTCGCAACTATTAAAATTTATACAATCACAGAATTTGTCTCAAAAACTCTACATGTAGAAGGTTTTCTTGAGGAAATAATCAAAACAAAATGTTTTAAGAAGCATATTGAAATAGTGAGCAGCTCTTGTGGCTAATACAAACAAGAATAAGATAAAATCTTGGGGAATGGTCTTCAATGAACATTTATCAGGCACAGTTTTAATATTACAACTTCTAAGGTTGTTTTATAAAACATTTTCTTTTTTATAAACAATAAATGATATTTAAACATTTGAGAACATATTTAGTACAATTCCCTTCCAAATTAAAAAAAAAAAAGATTAGCCGGGTGGTGGTGGCGCACGCCTTTCATCCCAGCACTCGGGAGGCAGAGGCAGGCGGATCTCTGTGAGTTCGAGGCCAGCCTGGTCTACAAGAGCTAGTTCCAGGACAGGCTCTAAAAAAGCTGCAGAGAAACCCTGTCTCGAAAAACCAAAAAGAAAAAAAGAAAAAAAAAAGATTAAGTGCTTTTACTTGTTTCCATATAGGTCATTTAGTGAGCAGGATCTTCTTATGAGTAGAAACTTGCACTACCTTCCATTTACCAAAACTTAATTTTTCAAAAATTCTCCTTTATATTTCCAATCACTATGTCTATAGATTTGACTTTATGGTTTCTTTTTTTTAGATTTACTTATTTTATTTCATATGAATGAGTTTTTTGCAAGTGCATACATTCATGAAATACATGTGTGCCTGATGTCTGACGAGGTCAGAGAGAAAATTGGATCCCTGTAACTGGACTTACAGATGGCTATAAGACACTGTGTAGATGCTAAGAACTGTACCCTTGTCCTTTGAAAGAGCACCAAGTGATTTTAGCTGTTGAGCCACCTCTCCAA
This sequence comes from Arvicola amphibius, assembly GCF_903992535.2. Lineage (NCBI taxonomy): Eukaryota > Metazoa > Chordata > Mammalia > Rodentia > Cricetidae > Arvicola > Arvicola amphibius. The sequence continues at coordinate 127,382,438 of NC_052065.1, read as the reverse complement.
CCCTTGCATTTCTTTTAGAGATATTTTTCATTTCACACAGAAACTTCATACTCGAAACATTTTGTGAATTGTTTATAAATTACCAAATTGAAGACCCCACAAAGCTGCAGGAAGAGGAAGGTGAAGACATAGACTCACTTACTAACATGAATTTTTTCTTTGATTCCTTGGTCTTTGAATAAAATTAGGTCAAATATATTCCTTTACAATGAAATCCCATTTATCACACAACGTAGACTAAACTTCTGTTATTCCTAATATACAACCAACATTTCTGTGGCAGAAGTCCTTTTTTGTAATATTGCTCCCTCTGTTAAGCTTTTCTCAATCCTAATGCAACATCAAATTGTTAGTCACCTTTTAAGAAAAATTCTAAGGACAACTTATTTAAAGTAACATTCCCTTGCATCTCTTAGAATGGTTAATCCTGGTATCATCCCCAGGATTTAGGACATGAAATTAATACCTATTCCAGTTCTGATGTCTGCTAACTGCAATAGTGAATGATGGTGCTAATTATGATTATCAGGCCTGAGGAATGCAAGACCTGCTTTCAGTTTCAAATGAAGTTAAAAGAATCATTTCTTATAGAAGAACAACATACAGAATGTGACAAACATAAGGACAATGTGTATGACTATGATTAGAATGACTATTAACATATAGTATATGAACAGCAAAATTTAGATGACCCCTTCTTGTATTCCAGCTTTCAGATAAAATGGACAACAATCAGGCAGTACTGTTAAGTGATGTGATAAGATGTAGCATTATATGTCAATCAATAGGGTAAAAAAGAAGAGATGAGAAATTCTCCAATATCAGCAATTTAGACAGGCAAAATCAGATAGAGATATTCAACGAAAATTAGGCCTCACAGCACAGAAAAAAAAAAAGAATCAGAAAAGATGAAAAGGATTTGTCTCACCAGGAATGACACTATATCCCAAAGCAGTCCATGCAGAGATGATTATAGATAATTAGATAGATTAGAGCACATATGGTTCTCAATATCCTCGTTTCTACACATGCTTCAGAAACATACTGTGCAATTTTTCTATTCAGACACTTCTCAAACGGCATCACATTGTTTTGTAAATGGTGATTGGCATGCCATAATTTTTGTTTAGAATATTGGTGTTTTATATGACAGTAAAAAGTTTTTCTTATATAACCCTATCAAATCTGCATTTGAGAAAACACATATACTATGAGATTCCTTAAAGATCTCTTACAAATGACATAAGTGACAAGGTTGGACTATTATAATTACCTGGCTCTATTTAACTAACTGATGTTCATTTAATGCCATCTTGAATGTCCTACTATGATATTGACAATAGCCAATATTTACATAGAACTTTAAAACACCAGAAGAGCAACAGGAAGCACAGTTTAGGGAACTTAGTTCAGAAAAGAATAGAGAATCGAATTCTGAAAGCAGTATATTCTATATGTTAATTTATGCAAAAAAGTATTTTTTAGTTATTCAATATCATATCAACTTGTGGATGTTGCTCCTAACATAGGGTTTCATGTAAAATTTATAATACTGCTATCATGTGAAAGATAATGTTAAATTAAAGAGTCATCCCATCCTTGGTAACATTTGTCCAAGTAGACAGCTCTGATGAGGGTTAGTTTTATTTATTTACTCTATAAATTTTATAAAATACATTATTCAAAATTATTAATGTGCAGTGGGTGTTTTACCTACATATGTACAAAGTGCATGCAGTACCTGTGGGAGCCAGAAGAGGGAGACAGATCCCTTACATCTGGAGGTAAAGTGTTCTGTGGGTGCTAGAAATTGAACCTCATATCTGCAAAACCAGCAAGTGCTCTTAGAACGTTAAACTACAAAATTAATTTCATATATAACTATAATATAATATATAAAACTAAATGTCATATATATGTATCCACACACTAGCATGCACACATACACATACATAATTTTTGAAAAGTCTGCAACAATATTATAAACAATGATTATGGCAGCATGCACCTAAAAGCAAAAAAAGTGGGCCTTAAGAGATGGTTTACTGTTTAAGAACATATGCTTATTTATTGGAAGGGCAGGAATTCAAATTCCAGCAGACATACAGCAAGATGGGTGTAAGTAGAGCAGAGACAGGAAAACCACTATGTCTTTCTGGCTTTCAGCCTACTTAAGAACATGAAAGTACCAGGTTCAAGGAGAAAACCTGCCCTTAAAAGAAATGGACAGAGAATGGTAGATTGGACACGTGACACCCTCGTATAACCTTCAGGATATTCACAGCATGCAGACACACAGCTACAGAGAAAGACAAATAAGTAAGTAAGTACGCAAATAAGTAAATGTATGGATGAATAAATAAATATAAAGATAGAAAAGGCAAAAAAGAGAACAAATAATGGAAAGTCAGGAATACATAAAAATGAAAGCAAAATAATCTTCATAATAAAAATGTCAAGAAAATAAAGAGACATTGTGCAAAATGTGATAATATATTTTTAAAACAAATATTTGATAATATCCAAAATATCAAATAAATCCAAAAAATCAATAGTTTAAAAGTAACCTACTTAAAATATACTTTAATAGACATTTCAACAAGAAATCATGAATGGTCAGTGAATAGATATAAAAATGTTCAACATCATAATCAATAGGGAACCACATATCAAAACCATATTAAGTATCAGACCATAGATGTTTGAATGGCTACTAATAAAATGATAAAAATATGTGTTGCTGAATATGTGGAAGGAAGGTATTCATGAGTACTCCAGATAAAAGGAAACAACAACAAGAACTAAACAGAATTAACATATGATCTAACAGTCCCATTTCTATGTATACATCCAAAGAAAATGAAATAAGTATGTAGAAGACATATGTGCATTCCCATGATCATTGCCCATGAGTCACAATAGCAAAAATGTAGAAACAATCTAAGTGCCCTTTAATTCAAGAATGGATTTAAAAATTTTGGTATTAATACACACTGGAATATTATCCAAACTTAAATCAGAAATTTTTGACATTCATGACAACATGGATTGATGAACATGAAATAAATCATGACAAATGAAATAAACAATGTTGAAATGTCATACTTTTATGTGGATTATAAAGATTCAAACTCACAGATACAAATTCATATATACAAATACATAGAATGGTGTCAACTAAGGACTGGGGAACTGGTGGTGGTATTGTGTAAATACATTTTATTCTTGAAATTTTATATGAAAGTATATATTAAGTATATATTAAATACAAAAAGTTTAAGATATAAATGAAGTAATACATATGTTATTTAGTTTATTTGAATAATTACAAAATGTAATTAAATTGTAAATAATGTTTAGTACTGTAAAACTTTGGAATGTTACTTGTCAGTTAAAACTAAGTAAAAATGAAGGGATATGGTTAGGGGTTTAAGAAAATAAACATTTCTTAAAATTTCTAAAATCATTACACACACACACACACACACACACACACACACACACAGAAGCATTGAAAATCAACCTAAGAAAAGTCCCTTTGATTGCTTTCTTCTTTGTTATATGATTCTCCTGAATTAAAAAAAAAAAACGTGAATATTTTGCTTTGAGGTTGAATGTGAAAAGAATGCAAATTATTTAGAAAATCAATAGTTAATCTTACCACTCCTCAAAACAAGGTACTTTAAGAGTGATGCCATTAGTTCATAAGTACCTGATTAGATTTTCATTCCCAGTATGATTGTAAAGTCAGGTAGCAATTTAAATACATTAAGAAAATTCACTTATTTAAACAATGTTTCTGTGAATCTGTTAACAGAAAAGTTTTTAAAGAAAATGATTTATTGTTATTTTTAATATTTAAAATTATATGTAACAAATTTGTATATAGTGGCACAAATATATTTATATATACTTATATAAATATACTATGTATTTTAAATTATAATATATACTATTAATATAATATGTGGATATATTTAATCAAATATTTTGTTATGTTTTATTATAATTTAATATATTTTATAATGATTTTCAAAATTTTCTAAATGTTTTGTTTAATGTAAGAAAGATCTATCTTTACCTGTATTGGTCTGATACTTGGATTATAATGGGTAGATTAATCCTTTAAAATTATACTAATAAATTATAAAATGTACTATAGGATAAAGAAGTTAGTATTTCTTCCATAGAATAAGAGCTCATTGATGAATTTATTGATATAAGTAAAGGATCTATAAGTTGAAATAATCATGCTAAGTGTTTTAAACCAGTTATTTAACTTATGATTGTGTGCCTTTCTACTTTTAAGTTTAATTGACATATTCACAAGTATAAAATTTATTAGCATGTAGTGTTTCATTGATTAAACTCAATCACAAATCTACTTTATCTTTCTGTTAAATATGTATAATTATATTATGTTTTTAGGACACCCTTTATTATTATCCATTTTCTCTATATATTTTAGGAGTAAAACAGATGCCATCTGCTGGCTGAGAGAAATATACAACATAATTGATTTTGAAAATACATCTGGAAAACAAGTGTTTCCAGTTATTTTACAGAACTTATTTCTAATCAACAACATATATAAATTTTAAAACAAGACATAGTATAGTGTGAAATTTTAAATATTCAAAATTTGACACTCGGTGGGGGTTATATCAAATGGAAGAAATAACCTCACTTTAAATATTTTAAATCTCTATAGAATTAACATGAATTTTGAAATTTCTTAGTAATGTTACATCATAAATATCTTACTATGCAAGATTTAAATGATGTTCGTGTAGTAGAGCTTGTTTTCTAGGTGTGTTGGACACCTAAAACATGGAGGAAAACTGACTCCTATCCTTCAGCCAACATAGAAGAAAATAATTAGGCACTGTTGGAAAAGTTGTTTTATTCCAAAGTTTTTATTTATATGTTTAATCTACTTTAAGTTAAATTTGTATGTGGTATAACACAAGATTCTAACTTTTTCACAGCACCACTGTTCAGGCCATTGTCTTTTCTAGTTTCATTCTGTTATTTTGAGACACACTGATGGAAAAATAACTTGAGAAAGAAAGGGTTTATTTGACTTCCACTTCCAAATTATAATCTATAATTGAGAGAAGTCAGGGCAGAAATTCAAGGTAGGAACTTGTTGGTAGGAATGAAGGAGTAATGCATAATGCCCGCTGGCCATTTCTATTTCATGATTAGCTAGATATTTTTATACATTCTCGGGATGTTCTTGCCCACAGTGGGCTGAACCTTCGCACATCAATTAAAAATCAAGATAATCCCTCATAGATATGTTCATTGATCAACGTGATAAATAGAATTACTCAAAACTTGTCTCAAGTTTACAAAGCTAACTAGCGAAGACGCATTATATAATCTGACACAGTAGAGGAAGATCTTTTAAACATAAACATGGGGGCTTATTTATAGAGTCTATCTTCTATTATTCTAAATAGCATATACTTTTGGTTACTATACATTTGTAATATGCTTTGAAATTAGAATTATAACTTATTACCCTATCCTGATACCAGGAATTCAAGTAAGTATCAGTAAAGATGTCTCAAAGTGGGTATCACAAATATTGTGACTGAGGGTGTTTTCCAATATATAGTCAGCTTAATGTGGAAAACTTCATTTACTTTCTCAAGGATTACTGAACTCTGGCTACTTCTGTTTATGGTAGCATCCAAAGATTAACAGAAACGTGTTTCTGTTGTATTTAGCATTAAATGTCTTAGAGTGTGTGCCCACTTAACAGAGATGATAAGGGAAAGACATCAAAATGTGAGTAAGGAATTAAGAACATTTGTTATTTTGTGGCTTGAACAAATTCTTGAATAATTTAAATGGTATTAAGCCCATAGTATCTACAAATGTACCTATTTGATATTCTTTGCTTGTTTTGTTGTATTCAAACAGTTTAATGAAATAGATCCACAATTTGAATAGATAATGTGTTTATAAATGTAAATAAGTTGTGATAATGTCTAGAATTATATGATAAGATCACTAGTAGATAATATGCTCATTAAAAATAAAGATATTCACAGTGAAGAACTACATCAGGTTTTAACAATGTAAATATAATTGTATATATTTGCAATAAATAAAAATAAGCTGGAAGAGGAATGAAAATATATGCTAAAGTGATTTTTATGAAAAAATATTTTTAAATGGTAAAATATCAACTGATGTGCTTTACTAAAAAATTCTTTCATATACAAATGTAGGTGCTTGTTGTGGTGAGCAGGTAGGTGCAAGAAAACCACAATGAATTAAAAATAAAATTTATTAGGTAATTTACAATAATGAGTTTTTAAAATATCATAATAAGCTTATGGTAAAGACATTATCATTATCTCACTTACTATAGAGAGTCTTTAGTTAAGTCAGGCACTTAATGTTAGTATTCAGATAGAAAAATCACAAAAATCTATTCTGGTACCACTATACTAAAATTAACAGGATAACTTTGAAAAATAAGGTATTGATATATGTATGTAGATAAAAGTTGACAGAGTAATTTTAGTATGTGAAGATCACATTTGAAACTATTGTTCAATATTTTGAACATCTGTTATATAAAACTGTGGTAAATGTTTTCAACACATATTATTATAAGCATTTATATATAACTTAATGACAACATTAATAAGTATAAGTATGGTGGATTTTTTGCCTAACTCTACATGTTTTCATATAATGTATACTGTATATAAATTTCAAATGCAGCATACACATACATTGTTACAAATTTATTCAGCTTTTTAAAGACAAGATCCATACCTGATCACAGTGTCTTGTGTAGAAATGTATATGAGTCATCCAAACTATCTTATTCCCCAAAAGAATAAAGAAAAACAACATGGTCACTTTTATTTATCCTGTCTGAACCAGTTCTCTGCCTGAAAATTCTTTAATTATCTTGGGCAAACCACATTCATTGTGGTTTCCATGCACACCTGTAATCCTAGCACTTACGAGGTAGAGGGGGGTGGATCTCATTGAGTTCAATGCCATCCTGGTCTACATAGTGAATTCGATGCTAGCCAAGGCTACATACTGAGATCCTGCCTTAAAAGTCATCATAAATAACTTGTCAAGAAGTTAAATAATAAAATTATTTATTCTCTTTGTGGTCTACTTTGTGGACCCTTTACTCGCATCCTGCTATACGAATCCAACAATCTAGTTTCAGCTCGTTTATATTTATCATTGCTATGAGAAGAACATTTAAATATCTTTCAATGAATTTTCAGTGCAAGCAATTTTAATCTTAACTGCTAAGTAGCAGTTAAGAGATCATATTAGGTATCCAGGCAATCTGTTTTAATACTAATTAGCTAATAAAGTAATTAGAAAAGAAAAAGATATATTACTACTATGCTGATTTAGATAAAGCTTCATATGAACAATTTGGAATTGCTAAAAATTGCATTTAGAAAACTTAGCAGTGTATTTAAATATTTCTCATTCACAGGCAAGCAGTCGTGATGGAGGAAGTTGTATTTAAATAGTCAAAATTGAAGGTGCCAGCAGATTTTAAACAGAACATGTGAAAGAGAACTGCATAGAAGATTATGTGGCTTATCACAACACAGTCAAACTGTGGTGTTATGTCAATTTTAACCATCTATATATATTTAAAAAATTATATATCATATTCTGTCCTAGGAATATAATTGTCTGATCATATTCATGTAAACACCTGTGTGTAATTTTTCCAGACACTATTGATATTAATGAAAATGGATTCAATGTATATGCTGTTGTACTTCTTGAATGTAACATCAGCATATGAATATAATCTTGACAAATTATTGTTTTATGGGTGATGAAACATATTTGTTCTACTTATATATCAAATATATATAAATGATACATAGATGTATATATGTATATTTGTACAAATGTATTTCACATAGATTTGCTTTTTGCTACATGAAACTATAAGGTAGAGTTTAAATGTATCATAAAATTTCTAATATGTATATATATATATACATATATATTAACAAAAGTACAATATTAATATACTCATAGACTAAACAATTGAAGGAATTTATGAAGACTCTTCATATCTCTTTTATTCATTTCTTTTTTCTTACTAACACATAATATGAAAACATACATCATTTTAGAGTTTTACTATGATGTATGATAATGTACTGGCAGATAAATATCATTATGGATTTGTACAGAGCAAGAGAATGTCCAATACTAAAAATGAACCCTAAACTAACTCTGAAGTTGGGAATATTGTGGTGTGTCCATGTGTGTTCTTCAGTTTTAAAAAATGTACAATTTGGCCAGGTGGTGGTGGCTCATGCCTTTAATCTCAGCACTCGGGAGGCAGAGGCAGGTGGATCTCTGTGAGTTCAAGGCCAGCCTGGTCTACAAGAGCTAGTTCCAGGACAGGCTCCAAAGCTACAAAGAAACCCTGTCTCAAAAAAAAAAAGAAAAGAAAAGAAATGTACAGCTTTAATGGAGATCACTGATAGTGGAAGAGTCTATGTATATGTGGAGAAAGAAACATATGAGTTGTCTCTATTCCTTCTACACTCAGTTTTGATGTAAAGCTAAAATTGATCTAAATAAATGCTCACAATGTGAAAGAAATAAAAAAGAACAACATAGAACATAATAATGGGCCCTAACAGTAGGTAAAATATAAATTAAGTCAAATATATTACAGCATTGCTGAAGCAAATCTCTTCTGTCCAGCAATAATTGTTAAATTGAAAGAAGCATATGTTTTTTTCTCTCTCTTAAAATACTATGGTCATCATTTGCAGTAATGGGAAGTCTAATTTTGTATGGTCTTATACAAAATGAATAACACAGATTTCTTCTTGGAACCTGATAACTTATATTAGACAAAAAAGAATAGTCTTAAAAATCTATAAATGGCATGAAAGTATAAAAATGGTACAAATGTAGAGTACAAAGAATACAAATAAGTCACTATGCAACAACCCTAAAGCAAAGTATTTGATGAGGGAAGTGAAAGATGCAGGAAGCAGGTGTATAGGCAAATGGGATTAAAATAGGGAAAGGCTGACTCTTACTAAGCAAATTGGGACAATGATAGAAGTTGTGGGAATGTAATTACTGTGCTAAAATAACAAGAACATTTACTGTATCAGGGTATAGATCAGAAGAAAGTAGAGAGTTTAGTGATATGGAATCTGTTGGATATGCAAAATAGAGCCATTTGTGATTTGTAAGATAAACTATTGCAAGAAATTATAAAGTTTTGACTGTATAATTTGACAAAAGGAGCAAATATAAATGAGCATATTTCACGAATGAATGTTCTAGTAGGATAAATATTGTAATCTTAAAACAGATGATACAACAAATACATTCAGATGAGCCAAACCACAGCAAACCAAAAATATATTGAGTGACACATTCTACAATCCAGGATGACATTTTCAATTGTATAGAAGATTATAAGATGTTGGCTTATTAAAAATTATTTAAAGAAAAATGATTAAATACATTGCTGTCAGGAATGTGCAATGATTCACAGGGTTTTACAATAGACTTATTTGGAAAGGCAACATAAATCACTAAAATTCAATTTCATCAGGGTGGGTTAGCATTAGTCACTGATGAACTATCGGAAGTTATCCAGGAAGCAATGCTTTAACCTGCTTTGCGGGGTACCACAATTTAGTGTGGCACATGGGAAGCTGTAATTACTAGCTGATTGGCCAGGGGAACAAGAGCAAAAACTGCTGGAAGGTCACCAGGCACTGGCAAACAAATTCAAGTGCAGAGAAATTAGCCATTGATTATAAGTGTGAGCACTTTAAATGTGAATGCCTAGTCCAGGTCCAAATGTTTTCTTTTCTTATCCAGTTCTTTGACATGGGCTTTATTTATGTACTTTCTGTCAAGCTTTTTAAATAAATGTCTCTAGATTAATATTGGCTACTTAATCAAATTCAGAATCAGACTTCAAGATTTTCTAATCAGTTACACTTAATTTAGGAAAAACAAGAACATTATTCTGTTTTTCAAGAATAAATCCAACTCCATATTATTCCATTTCATTCTGTTTCACCAGTGTGGCATTCATTAGGTGGACTGTGCATGTGTCAGAAATATACAACTATATTGCAGTCTGTGTTAATGGGGAGATACGAAGATCAATAAAACAACAGTCCTGTAAGAACTATAACAATGAGTGGAGAAGGATGGACTGATTATCTCTAAGAGATGAAGTACTTATACTGTTTTATGAAGCACAACTGTTTGACAAAGTAACAATAAATATTGTTTTTAGAATGCTATTTATTTCTGATGCAACATATCTTTAAAAACTCAGGACAGAAAGGCTTTCCATTTTACAAGTGAAACGTCATCCATATCTTCAGTGGTATCACACATGATATGGTTATTAGAATGCCAGTGTTTCATTCTGGATAGTGAATTATGGCAACAGAAATGTAATACATTGCTCAGTTAAACTTGGATAAACAGAAGGCAGAACAAATGATCTGTCAACTGTTATGCTTTGCAGGGTAATATCTGAAGCCAATGTAAAGGACAAATATGGAAAGTCAGATAACTTGTCTGGACCAAAGGTATTAAACTGGTAAGGGTCTGGCAGAGTTCCCTTAAGTATGTCCATTATTGAATATTAATAGGTACATATTACCATCAACTAGATATATCTTTAGTTTCACACTATTGAAAACAAAGTAGAAAAGAAATCCTGGAAATCACTATAACTACTTTAAGTTTTAGTTTAACAAATTCTAATAAAATCAATCCATTAGTTATTTCCACGTTTTCCCACCAGTTTTGCAACACAGTATATACTATGGCCTGAACTTCTTTCTATGTTATATTCTATTTCTAGAATAAGCAAATAGACACCATCCATGTTGTCTTTCAGCACTTCAATGATTGTGTAAAAGGGTGAATATAAAACTAATTTCAGAAAAAAGGCTGAGGGTGCTTTTCTAATACATGCAAGACTTGAAGCTAAATTTCCAGTAGCCAAAAGAAAAATGAAGAGAGAATATTGAGAGCCTTCAGAATGATACTGTAACAGAGAAATAACACCTAACAGCTGTGTTGTGACATAGAATAAAGGAACTACTAAAGAGTTTAAGGAAGAAGATAATTATAAGTACTCCTCAAGGCTTTATGAAAAAAATAATTATGATGGAAGCTGTTTATTTACTGATTTACAGTATGTATGTGTTAACAAATAAATTAAATCAAAGGATAGAAGTGACTTAGGATGTGTGCATATGTGTGCGTGTGTGTCTCCTTTAGCCTATATTCATAGACACAGAGGGTTTTTTTTTTGTTTTTTGGTTTGTTTGTTTTCATTCTTTCCACTCATTTTATGTGAGCTTTTGCTGGCATCTAATTTTATAATTTACTCAACTGATCATAAAATGTTCACCTAAAATTAAGCATGTTTTGAATTTTCACTAAGACTATGACATCATAATTTCGGTATTTTGTGTTGCTGGAGGAGGAAGAGATCTTATTTTGGAAACCAAGTAATAAATATGGTTTCATTGTATGGAAAGATGGACAGAGGGTACTAAGCAGTTAAAAGTAGGCCACACTGGTTATCCAGTTTATTCCTTTAACTGGCAAATATGTTGCTCTACATATTGCTTTGTGTTGCTGTTCTTTGACTTTTTTGCTAATCATTTATTTTTGAATCATGGAATGACTTGAGAGAGGCTACAAAGTTGGAAGAGAAACAAGAGAAGCCTTATCCTCCTCAACTACTTGTGGATCCTGTGTAACTCCTTCAAAACTTAGAATTAGCATCTATATTTTGATTTTAAATTTTTCTTTGTATTCTTGTTTTTCTCTCTTACTTTCTACCCCATCAGTTAGGTTTAGTCTATTTATGTATTATAAAGTGTTTTGATATCTATTTAAAGTTTTCAGAGGTTTGTATCATTAGAAAACATTTGTGATGCATCTTAAATACAGAAAAGAAATTATAATTTTGAGCTAAGGTACAATATGAACAAAAAACCAAATCTTCCATATTAAGGCCTTTGAAAATATACAGGCACGAATTCAGATGAATGACTAATACTGAAAAATCAGTCAAATAATAGTACATCAGAACAGTAGGGAATTTGTTTCATTCCAAATAATTTATTAAAAGGAAAATTCAGACATCATTTTGAACAGCAGCAGAGGAATTTCAGTATAAGAGGCCAACACCAAATGTTTTGGAGTGGCTTTTTTGTTTGTTATTTTCCCTGTTTATCCTCTTTTCGTTTTGGGTGTGTGGAATAAAAAGGGGGCAGACTGGGGTTTATGCTGTAAGGCAATGGAATTGAACACAAAACAGGCACTTTCTAGATAGACCATTTTCTAATGAAATTGCTGCTAAACTGAAATATAGTCCACATAAAGATTGTTTACTGGTGGTGGGATGAAAAACATACACAAATTAAATTCTATCTTAGACAAAATAATCAGATCAAAACAGAGGAAGGAGAAAATATAAAGTATAAATTGATAGCCATAATCAAGAATGAGAATACCATTTGGCTAAGGTGGGAATCCCAAGGCTAAAAGACAACAAGAAGTGAAGCTGGCAGGCTTTTGACCTGTGGCAAACACAGGCAGATAGGAATTAACTTTCAATTTTGGTGAAATTCTTTGAAGAGGATTTTGCTCATTCTTGAAATATTTTCTGAATGACCCATTTAAATACTGTTTCACCTATATGGAAGAATTATTGAAAACATAATAATATAAAACTGTAATGCTTCGACTTAGGGTGCTACTGCCAGCTGCTCATAGTTTTTTGAAACTAAGTTAAATTTTTCTTATCATTGTTGATTTTCAATTACTAGAGGCTTATGACTTTATACAACACACACACACACATATATATAGTGTGTGTGAAAGACGTTGTTCTTAGTTCCACTTGACAAGCCAAATCCCCAACAGCTGTATAATTTCTGACCATTTTTATTTCACCCCACCCCCCTGAAGTGTCCATAGTAATGGACAACAAATTCGATAAGATCCCATCTGTTGATGTCTTCTTTCTTTTCTGTCTTTTGCTTATGTGGGTTATTTTCATTTCTGGCCTTTCCAAGTGATTGATTTCTTATTTATAGAACATTTCCTGCTGCTGTCCTTTCCAAATATGCCTGGCACATAGTGAAAGTGTGACTGTTTTCTGGAGGAATATCAAAGTTTGGACTGTGTCATCTTCAGAAGGACATACAAATTACCGACCTTACCAGATTGAGGAAGACATGTACTGATTTGCTTAATTTCTTTGAATATGTGCCAATGGACACCTGCCATTAATTGCCTTCCTACTCGGGTATTTCAACAACAATTAATAAAAGTAAGATATTTATAAAATTTGAAGGTGAACATCCAACGGTCAAGGTATTGTTATGCATTATAAAACAGCATTTGCTATAATCTAATCCCAAGAATTATCACTAAAATGTCAGTTCTTGAGGAAAGGCAGTTCTTTTGCTTGTTATATAAAACCTGATGTCGCTTGTTATCTAAAACCTGATGTCTCATTAAGTGTTCAATGAGATTTAATGGCCTAAAATTTTCCTGTTGAACAGACAATATGAATGTAGACATCTTTGACAAAAATATCTATGTTTTGGCAATTCTTAAATTTCTTGAGTCTAAACTGAAAAAGAAATTTCTATTTTATAATAGCTTGCTGAAAAATATTATCTTGTTTTAAGTGTTGTTGATTCTCTTAATGGAAGCTACCAAATATTACTATAGGATGAGCATAGGAAATATGAACAGTAATGATTCATTTTTCATAAATTTTGAGAGTTTATGTGCCATATCATATGATGCAACAGACTTCTTAAGAAGCTAAGCATAAACTTTCTTTCTAGAAAAGCTCTGAGTGCAGGCCTGTGTTTAGTGCAGAGGTTTCAGTGAAAGGAGAAAGAGTAGTAAAGTCTTGGGTAGCAAACAGTTAATTATTTGAAATAAGGCAACAAAATGTTGGAATAAGGAAAATATCTGCTTAGAGTTTGTGTATTATTTATAAATTGAATGCATGAGTATGCTGAATGTCATCTGTTTCTTCTTTATCCATTTTCCCCTCTAGGCTAGTCTGTTCTTGCCACTAGTCTTAATAAATGATAAAGCAGAATCTCTAATGAATTGGAGGCATCTTATATAAAATAGTTCCAATGGTGAGCTGAAAAAGCGATCCAGATACATTTATCTTCTGAGATAAATTTCAGTTAACCATTAAAGTCTTGTATATCTATTACCACTATAGGTAGTTATACACTAAAGAATTTTCTTACAGCATTTCCATTATGTTCTCAAGTTCAAATGCTTTTATGAGACTTTGCTGTCTTAAAAAAAATTCTCTTTCCTAAAATATAGTAAAACTTATAAACATACTTTTTTACCAAAGGAAATAACTCTTGTTAGTATACTTAAAATTAAGTTTAAATGTTAGGTATAATAAAGAGACATTCAGCTGAACAAAAAAATACAAGCATAACTCTGATATTTCCTATACTTAATCAACCTCAGAATTGGTCCTCAGCAGTGATATATGGGAAAAAAAAATCCAACAGATTTCCAGAATGATATCCAGAGACAGGGATGCCCTATCATAGGTTACAAAGTCAGATTTTCAAGGAGAAAATTAGAATGACTATCCGTGAAAATCTTCTCTGTCAAGGTCAGGAAGCTCATATCTCTTGAGAAACAGGCAGATGAAAGGAGTCATCACTGTATGGTTCATTTATATTTTTTTTCTTATCAACCCGAGTAGTTGAATCTCATAGTTTTGGCATTCTGAATAGTCGTTCACCCATAAAGATAATAAAAAATGAAATTTTTAAATATAGCTTCAGTTATAAATGGAAGTAGGGATGCTCAAAAACCTTTACCTCTGTGGTAAAAGTAAAGTAGTAGCTAGAGGTCACCCCTGAACTATTTAGTTTTAGCTTAGAATAATTTTACTATAAGACTGTAAAATAAAAGAAATCATCCAGATAGCATAATTTATATCTCAGCTCTTCCAACAATGAATATCTAAGAATACTTAATTAACAGTAGGTATAGTAGGCATTATATCTGTCTGAATATTTATTGCATAACTGAGATTAAATTAATTTGCAGGTAATTTATCACATTAATGTTATCTTAAGTATGATTGTATTACATTTTGTCAAGTATGAATTTCTTTTCTCTAAAAACAGCACATGTCACTCTTATTACATACTGCTCTCAGACAGAAAAATATGAGTTAGGTTATTAAGTTACTATATTAGTTGCTATTGATAAAACAATAAATTAATGCTTCCAAATCATTTGAACCTATTTTGCATGCTAAAAATAAAATTGTTCTCTGTTCAATTTCTTTCTCAGTTCATATTTTCCTTTAAAGATTTTTAGTGATAAGATTCTGAAAACAATAATTTTTAATAATCTCCCTGGCAACACGATAAGTGATTTTGCTGAAATATTAGCAATGCTTATTGTGTTGAGCTTTGGAAATGCAGAATCTTCAATCTAATCTGACAAGTCAGACTTTGAAAATGCTTATTGAGTTTATAATGCTTAGCTTGTCAGTGATATCGCTGTTAATTTAAAAAACCCACAATTAATGAAGTGAGAATAAAAAAAAATAAATAAAAGATAACAGTAAGAGCAAGGCTTTGTAGATTTATTTTATAAAACATAACTAACTTTGAAATAATTTGAAAATCATAAACACAACTTTACAATTAATTTCATCTATTGTTTACTTTCCAAGTTTACACTTAAATAGGAAATGAATGTATAATCTCTAAGCTTTGTTTTTGTATATGTAAAGATTATTCTGATTATGAACAAAGAAAATAAAAATAGCTTTCTAGAAAGGTATATGATATTAGGTGTTTGGCCAACATTGTTTAGCTAATCTTCATCAAATTCAGGGAGAAATGGTTTCTCATTCCCATTTTGATGGATGAAAAAGTTCAAACAGGGAAGACAACTGCCCTAAATATATACACATATTAAGAAGGGAAGTAAGAATTTCGGATATTTTATTGGAGGGGCAATTTCACGTGCATTATGTCCTAATAGATGTAACTTTATTCTTTCATTTACAAAGACAGATTTAAATATTTTATAATTATTATCTTGGGATATGACTGGAGAATACTTCTCAGTGAGCTTTCTTCTGTCACTGGGCTTCATCAAAACAGTGATTGTTTACCTAATGTGTACTTCAAACTGAGGGTGGTTAAAATAGAACTTCCTAGTCTCCTAAAGCTCTAAATTTTCATTTAACAAGAATATGTTGTGCATTAAAAGTAGCAGCAATTCTATGTGATGACACTTTTTTGGCTATACTAATCCTTTGGCATGGGTACTGAGGACAGTTTTCTTATGACAACCTTATGTGGGTGACATTATTCAATTTGAGTCAGAGTGGGGAATTAGAAGCTCCAATTTTGAACTGAAAGAAAAAAGTAGTCAATCAAAGATATCTGACACTAGCTTACACAGATGTTCTGTCTTCCTCTGATTCAGTCTTTGAAGATCAAAAAGTGATATATTTTATTTTGATATAGTATTGGGTATAATAATACTATAACTCATGTATTTCATATTATGGGTTTTTTTGCTTTGTTTAATGCTCCTGATTTTGATCCAAGATCTAAAATGTTCAAGGAGTTTCTAAAAATAAAAGAGGATATGTTAGTAACAGGATCAACTTTGAAAAAAGGTATAAGTTAGTATTTCAAAGGAAAAATAATACTCTCACAAAAGGATTAGGGGGTAAAAAGAATCCTCAGTCCTTCTGAAAAATAATAATGATGATACTGTTTTGCTGGCTAGACTTAGCAGTCTTTGTCCTTAAACAGAGTTGAGAATGGTAAACTAAAAGATTCTTATCACTTCTGTCTCATTGATGAAGCTTTAAGTGGTATTATGAAACTTGTTCAGGCCCGTGGGATTAAGTCTTAAACAAGATTGGTGTAGCTCTTAACTTCATATTTTTATTTCCCAGTCTTTATTATCTTAGAGTTGTTGATGGTAGCTTAGCTTTTTTCTAGGCCCTAATCTTTGAACAGTCAGTGTGAAAGATGAAAGTTGCCCAAGTTAAAGAATACACATAAAGAAAATAGTAACAAAACAGGCAATGATTCCATGTTAGCATCCATGGGAAAAAAAACAAATATTATCATAGACAATGCAAGTGGTACTAATGAGCCATGTGAACAAATACTCATTATGAGACAAAATTAGACATATCCTTTAATACAATACACATTTCTTTATGGCTCTTTCCACAAATACTAATGTATGAATGGAGTTCCACGACTGTGTCATGACTAGAATACTCAGATGTTAAGGTGTTAACCACTCACCACAACAATTTTTCAGCAAGAAAAGTTATTAGCTATTTTATAAATAAATCTGGATAACACAAAAGGTTCAAGTTAGTTAATGCATTCTATATAAATGATTAAACAGTCTCACATCCTCCAATTCACTCTGTCATATTAGATAGCAGGACTTTTGTTTGTTAGCCTGGTATAAACCATGGGTTGAACACTACTCCGTTAGCATAATTTCTCTTGGCAGTAGCAAAAGGAATTTCCCCTAACAAAGGACAACTGAGACAATCATTGTAAACAAGATCACCTTGATTTGAGAGACCAGCAGACCGCATTCATACCACAAGCACACTATTGGCAAAGGGTAAATATGTTTGATTTAAGACATTCTGTCATACATAATTGATAAAAACTGATTTCAGCACACTTCATTGATTTTCACACACTTCATCTTATGCTAAATATTGATATTTTAATACTTAAAAAACAATTATATCTTGAGTATTACCTTTGAGATATCTATCATGCATTTAAATCTATTCTATTTCAAACTTAATGGTGCCAAAACCCCTCTAAAGAAAAGGACTTTTGGAGTAGTACGAAAGACTGCAAAACATGGAATCAAATCCTGTCACTAATTTACTTTGTGATCCTCAGGAAATTATTTAGCTTCCCTGATGGATTTTTAAAAGAAACACAATAATCACTCTAACTTTAACTAAATAATGGCTAAGGAAATGCATTCACTAAGTAATAGATACCATTATACCATTAAATTATGACCCAAAAGCTTTCTTTTGCCTACTAGATTACATTTGCACAAATAAACAAACAATAAGTAGATTCAGTTTTCAAAGAATTTTGCTACATGACACATCCCCTTTACCTTAGTAAGTAAAAATTAATTTAAAAGTAATTAAATATTTTGAGAAATCATAAAATTTATAAGATCTTGTTCAGTTTATGAACTAGCAATCTTATAAACTCATGCAACATCATGAAAAGATCCTTCCCAGATTATGAACTAGTTATGAATGTTTTTCCTCCTGTTCCATTAGAGAAACAAGAATTGGCCAAATTCTTAATTGCTAAAATACCAGATTATGATAGTAAATATTTCCTATTAACTTTAATGCTTTGTTGTACCTGCATACCAAAATTAAGACTAGATTGTAAAAATGTGATGGCAGAAAATCGAGGAGTGGCTATAAAAGTGAAATGATAATGTTTAAGGCCACAATTTGGCATTAAATTCATGTAGGCCTGCTGTTTTTTAATAACTGAAACTTTGTTTGGAACTCAAGATACTCAAGCTCTCATTTAAATTTCTATTGAAATTGTTTTTCCTGAGTTAGAGATACATAGAATATGTGAAAATCATCACATTATAGGAAGTATTCTTATAAAGATAAGATTATATTCAGTACAACATTTGGAGAAATAAAGGAGGTAGCTTAAAAAACAGTACATATTGAATTCCAGTACTTCATGAAGGGCATCACTCTTTTTTTTTAAATTACCATCAATAGTACTAAAGTTTCCTTAACACTTCTCTTTTTTTATATGTATTTCCTTCTGTAGAACTAAAATTTCTTTGAGTTTGCTTTTGTTTTATCTGGGTACTACCCAAACATCTAGGAAGTGGAAAAGCAACTGCATAAATCCAAGTCTCGATTTTAATTACTTCTCAAGAAAAAGAAACACAAAGCAGATAGCTGTTACTTCTAGTTTATTGTTATGTTTAACATTTTAATAGAAAAATAATGTCATTTTAAAGCTTCATTTAGTGAACTGAATATTTATCACTAATACAGCCTAAGTAGTAATATTAATTGCAGTTTATTGGTGTTCTAGATGGTTTTGCTTTCAAACTTCTCTTGCCATAGTTGTGTAAAACAAAACTTCCATTGTTATCAGCTCAGTTAAATATAATTAAGCCTGAGAACACTTTTAAAAGTTGAATAAATTTGGGCATTTAAATAATCTGATATTTCCTGTCCAACTCTGGGCCTCTTGAGATACCTCAGTACTTGAAACTCGTATTATATTTTCTGTTCAACAATTGCTCATTCTATTGAATCTTTTTAACATTTATAGAAAAGAACAAACAATTCACCTACCCTGATAAAGTACATGGTAACTTCCTGAATTCTTTGCGTTTAAAATAAAATGCCAATTTGTTTTGTTAGCCATTGCCAGTTCTAAATTGCTCTATGATATGTAATTCGAATTTGAGCTCTTAATTAGTAGGATCTGTTTTGCTCAAATAACAACAGTGGAGGAATTTTTCAACATATTGCTCCTGTTACCTATGTAGAAAACAGATTTAACATCAGTTAGAGAAGACACACTAGTACACAGTTTTCTGTGAACTGATTCTTTAGTATTTTTTTTTTTTTTTGGTTTTTCGAGATAGGGTTTCTCTGCAGCTTTTTTAGAGCCTGTCCTGGACCTAGCTCTTGTAGTCCAGGCTGGCCTCGAACTCACAGAGATCCGCTGCCTGCCTCTGCCATCCCGAGTGCTGGGATTAAAGGCGTGCGCCACCACCGCCCGGCTCTTAGTATTTCTTTAAGCAACACTATTTCATAGTGGGGTTTCACAATGGATATGACAGATTTTACCTTTGTTGCTAACTCAATTTCTGCCTCTAGGTTGTTTTCAAAAGATAAGAAGATAAAAAATCAAGGCAATGGAGAGTGTGGTTAGAGGAAGAATTCTTTATGAAGTTTTGTGAAGAAATAAGTCTACATACATATATCTATTTAAAATATGTAAAATACTTGCATATGCTCTCTGTTAAACATAATGTGTTTCAAACTAACATTTGGATTTGCATAAATATAAACTGAGGCTGCTTCATGAAATGACAAAAATGAATAAAGAAAACAGAAACAGAAAGCTATATAGATAATGTAAAAGGTAAGATATTATTGAAAGTAGCATCATGAATCCTTTGCCCACCATTTGTTTGTTTGTTTATTTTCCGAGATTTCGGGCCTTAGACATCAAACTAATTACTGAAAAATGTTTAACTGTAGGAATTCAGGTATCCAGCAACTCTGATTTCAAAACTGTTGCTAGTTTGAGCTTAATGAATTTATCATTTTTTAATCAAAAGCATTTCTGGATACTGGCTATGCTGGGATTGTGGCATGGGACACTGAGATTTGAGTGAGTGTAATGAGCAGAGCACAGATCTCAAAGAATATGTCTGAAAGTTGTTATGGATTACGGCAAAGAATGGGGGTTTTCGAAACTCTAGGGGAAAGTATCTCATTTATGAGTTTGGACCTATTTACCTAAACTCATTTTTCACCCAGAAAGTAAAGAGACACTTTTTTTTTCTTAGCCAAACACCTACAGAAATAGCAATTAGGGGAAAGAAAGGAAAATCCAAGTTTCTTGTTTAGAAATCAAATATTTGAAAGGTGTACAGACAACATAACTGATATCTTCCTTCTCCTCTGGGTTCCTTTGCTTTTTTAACTAAATTGTCAATCTGCAAGAAACTGGCTTGAAAATTAGCTCTTCCTCAGGACATTCCTACTTTCTTGTGCAAACATTAATCTTTAGGAACAAGAGATTTAGATTATCTAGGGGTGAGATCTGCAACCTTTAGATTTTGACAGTCAGATGCTAAAGTCTCATTAATATAGGCAAGTGGATACTAAAGAAGTGACTCCTCTTAATCATTTCCCCTCTTCTATCTCCCTGTTTCCCTGCTTCTTCACTCTTAGCAGTTCCCTCTGTTCAGCCTAAACCATATATCCTTCACCCCCTCCCTATAGACTCCCATCCACTCCCGCCACTACCACCCCCAACCAAAGTCTCCTCCTGGTCACCTCCAAAGCCCAGAGAAGTGCAATGCACACAATGCCTCTGTTATAGGGCTTGAGCTCGAAACTGGGCATGCTCAGTAACCAAAGCGTCTTTTTCCCCCGTTTTTTTTTTTTTCTATTTCTTTTCCCCTCCCCTTTTAGTTTCAAACCCAGCATTTCTCCCTGTCCTGCAGCTCTCTTTTCTCTACTACCCTTAACTCCCCCCGTCCCCCTGCCTCCAGCTCCTTAATTTCTGCTTAACGCCTTTTAGCCGAAGGCCTATGGAGTTTTAAAATACATAGAATTATTAAGTCATCTCCTAACCTTGCTAAATAAGCTTACTTTGAGCTAAAGCCTCACACTTTTACCTTAAAGCTTCAGGCCCCTCACGCACAGACAGGTAGGGGGAGTGCGAACACCACTGGATCCAGGAAATTAGTCCCAAGAAGGCTCCATCCAGGATCGCTGGCTACTGAAGTATTCCCAGAGCCCCCTGTTCTGCCTGGTGACAATTAGCCAAAGGTACCATAGCCACGATAGAAAACCAATGTAGGACTGGCGCTTTTCAATGTCATTGTTGTTGACTCATCCCTCTACTCTGGAATTATTCGATTCCACAGTATATTTGAAGACCCTAATGTCCGTCCCCTGCCCCAGCCCCCACTCAACCTCCCTCAGCCAGGCTTCCAAAATATCTTTTCTATCCTCCTGGATTCTTGTTTGCTCTCTCAGCGGAACACCCCCTCTCTCTCTCTCTCTCTCTCTCTCTCTCTCTCTCTCTCTCTCTCTCTCTCTCTCTCTCTCTCTCTCTCTCTCTCTCTCTCTCTCTCCCTCTCTCCCTCTCTCTCCCTCTCTCTCTTTGTCTCTCTCTGTGTGTGTCTCTGTCTCTGTCTCTGTCTCTCTCTCTCTCTCTCTCTCTCTCTCTCTCTCTCTCTCTCTCTGTGTGTGTGTGTGTGTGTGTGTGTGTGTGTGTTCGCGAGCGCGTGCGCGCGCTCGTTCCTTTCCTTGTTAGTGTGCTGGAGGAAGAGAACGCACTCCAGTGTGCATATGTGGTAGGGTGATGGAGGTTAGTGCAACCGCGTTAGGAAACTAGGGTTCCATTGCCTGGTGATCAGGGTCGCTCCTTCCTAGGGGATGTTTTAGGCAAAAGACGAGGTGGATACCGGAAGGAAAGCGTTTTGTCTTTCCCGGTGTGTGGGTAGAAAAGGACTTAAGTGTGGGTTTCTGTTGGAGGGTCAAGGCGCTCAGGAATGAGCAGGGATCGAAGTGGTTCGGGCGTCCGGAGGGAGGGCTGCGTGAGAGCTAGGGGGCGGGGGCGGGGGCGGGGATTCGGCGCGTGTATGTAAAGGTGCAGCCTGTGTGCGAGGGTCTGGGTGCGCGCGCGGTGTCTGGCCGGGTGCGCGCGCGCGCCGCTGTCCGCTTGCTTGCCTGCTAAACGCTGTTCGTTGGTTTTCACCGGCAAGCGGGCGCCAAGAGGCTGGATCCCGATATCCTAGAGACCGCCGCGGAAACTGAGGAGTGAGTCGGAACGCGGTGGGCCCTCTACAGGACTTGGGGCTCCAGAGGTGAGTAAATTTCTAGCCCGGGCTGTGCGAGCTCCAAGGAAAGGCGCGCAGCCTCTTCAGGCTGGCTTGGCACACTGTCTATGTGGCGCCGCGCTCAAAGGGAAGCAGGTATCTTATTATTTTTAGTTGGAGTCGTGCTGGTTTGGGGTCCGTTGAGTAGACCAAGTGGACACGTTGACAAACCCCCACCCCCAACACACACCACACACACACACACACACACACCTCCCACTTTCCTACCCACGGAGTGATCTCTTGTTCTAGAGGACTGAAAGAATCTTGGTGTCCTTAACATCCCTGCCCCTGGAGGAGCCTGGGCAGCAGGAAAAGTGTCCTGGTCTGTGGCACTGTGAGCTGTCTGGGCTGCTGCTGGGCTGGGCTTTGTGTTTAGTGTCCTACTCTCGGGCACTGTGCGGGGACTTGGATGTGGTTTTTCAGGCGGTGGCCGGCGGACTGATCGGAGACTGCTGGCACTCAGCAATATAGGCAAAATATGTGGAAGAGCCTGTGGGTAACTCTGAGAGCCCAGCAAAGCCGGACAGCGACACTTTGCTAGGTTTCTAAATGTTGAGCTGATTTCGCCTGGGTGGGTGAACAAGTATCCTATAGCTGGCCTGTCAGGTGGGGGTAGGGGGCAATACCCCGGCCACAGCTCGAAGGAACAGAAAGAACTATGGAGTCACTCTGACTGTGTCAAATGGGTCTTTGATGCCCCAGTGCTATACCCCTCCTGGCCTGAACTAGTCATCTCTTCTTTTTGCACACCAACTGTACGTCCGGATCTAGAAAGGCCAAAGAAAACTCCAGCAGCTACCTCTTGTGGGATGGGAGCACGCGGAGATATTTGTGCACAGCGGGACTGAAGGCCCCCGCGACATCGAGCACAGTACCCCACCCCCGCCCTGCCACCCAGCCTGCGAGGCTGCTGCTCAGGCAGGGTACCCAGGAGGGGGCTGCGCGCCTACTCTGGGCACCAGGATGCGGCAAAACATTGCGGTACGCGCCAGTGGCCCCTCCATCCGTCGCCTCCAGCTCGAGCTAGCGCTCAATGGGGGCGACAACGGCCGGGCTCTCCACTGTTCTCCCCCACCCTACCCCCACCTAGGTTCTCAGGGAGGGGGCAGCTAAGGTTTTTCATGTCTTCTACTATGGTGCCACGTCGACTTGCTGACCCCTTTGGCAGTGGTTTGCACTCTGCAGGCTAGCTTTCTCCGCTTGGGCATGGAGCGCTAGGAGCGGCACTCTGGTGGATGATGGGTTTATGATAGGGCATGGTTTGTGCAGTCCTGGGCAGCCTAGGGAGCTGAAGATCTTGCTAGGCATCACCAAGAGATGGAAATACTGAAAGGCAAATCCGACCCTCTTGGAAGCCTGAAGAGGTGGTTTGGGGTTCCCAACCCATAGTTTGTACGGTTTGTATTTCTTGGTGTGTATTTTTGCTGTTTGTCACGATTTTTAGAATATATTAGTAGTATTTCTTTTTCTTACGGTTACTCTTCCTGGCTTCTTTTTTTCTAACCTCGCTTTCCACAGTTCTCCAGCTCTCAGTATCTATTGCCCTATCACTGCCTGTTGGGCTCTCCTTGGTGGGCTGACTCTGCCTTGCTTGTTTGATCCAGCTGCTTTTGGATTAGTCTGTTTCACTGGAATTGCATTTGGGAACTTCCTAGCTCGTCCTTGCGCCTCCCCCACTCCCTTTGCTACTTAAAGTAGAAATTACTAATAAGAGGGCAGCTTCATATATTTTTCACATCTGTTATGATTTTGTGCTGAATTCTGGTTATTCGAATTTTATTTTGTTTTGCTTTGCTTTTTGTGTTTTGTTTTTAGTTTGGTTGCGTTTTGGTTTCTTTGTTTTTGGGTGGGGGTGGTTGGGAACAAGAAATGACTCAACTGAACTAAAATAGCTGTTGAAAGCTACATCAACACAAGGCAAAAAGGACCAAGTAAAATTTTGATTTTACAATTGAAGTTGTTTTGGGTGATGTCATGCTTAAAAATTATGACTTCTTTTTGCAACGACAGTCATGCTATAACAGTGAATAAAGGAAATGCCCACCTATATGGCAAACAAATAGCATCTCAGTGATGCTGGCTAGATTCTTAAAATGAAAGCCTTCCTGGATCTTGGCTAATGATTGCCTACCTTGAGTCACATTTGATTTTTACCACTAGCTGATTCCTTGTGAGGAAAAGGAGAAGAAGAAAAAAGGATTTTTGTGTGACACATTTTTTCTTTGCCCCATTTTCTCATTGTTTAACTGAAGAATTTATTTACTTAATTAATATTTGGTGGTGATCATATGACAATTGCAGCCAGCTTCTTCCCATTCACTACTGGAAAGATTCACAAGCCTAAAATTGCATCAGTAAAATGGCAAAATGCATACTGTTTGTGTCCCATATGTGTTCCATTAATTTCCTTTCCATGAGGCAGAAACTCTCTTTCCCTCCCTCCCTTTCTTCCTCGTGTGTGTGTGTGTGTGTGTGTGTGTGTGTGTGTGTACGCGCGAAGAGGTTTTTTATGGGGTTGGATTCAAAGGGTTAATTTTTGAGCCATTAAACTCTTGCAAGAAGTAATTCTTCATTTGTTTACAGGCAGGGACATGGAGTTATCTTTTACGGGGGGTGTTTTGGAACTGAAATATTTAGAATTGAATATATCTGCTTCTGTCAAGGACTGTGCCCAAGGACTGTGCCCAAGGACTGTGCCCAAGGACTGTGACATGTGGACTCCTCTTCCTCAGCAGTGACAGGCTGTGACCAAAGTGAAGGTGATATGCGTTTAAACGAAGGGGTCTGTAGGGACTGGGTTCAAACTGACAAGTGAAGAACAGGAAAGGACCAGACAGGCAAAAAAGCCATTTCTGGTGGGTGGAAATACTGCCTGGAAATCAGCTGAGCAGTGCAAGAATAAGCAGGTCCCTTTTCTGTTTCCAGGGACCCCCAAACAAAAAGCATTTTAACTCTATTTTGCAAATGACAGACAGCAATGTTTATTAATCTGCCAGTTTTCTAGAACCCCACAGGGTCACCTGTGCTTTTGAAAGCAGATTACAGGAGCTAACTGATTCATGGCAATGTGCTTACCTAAGTACCAAAACGCAGGCAAATTTCTTTCCAGGGCACATTCCATGTAGCTCTTTTAACTATCTTCTTTAAAGGAACCCAGTCCTCCCACTGCCATCCTTCACTGAAATCTGAGTTCAATTATGGTCTCTAACTAGTTTCAGTTTCTAGCAGAAGCCCAGAGAATAGATTTAAACCAATTGTCATATGTTTGTGGAGTAGAGGACATGAAATAAATGATGCTCTAGGTATATTCATTTTAGTTGCAAATTGCAAGCTCTAGGTTAGGCTTAAGGGCAAATTTTGATGGTTCAAGTTAAAAATTGAATTTATTAAAATGTAAATATAATTTAAAATCTCTTTTCTTACAATTTGTTGTATATTCTACACAGGTACAAATTACAGATATAAAGTATTGTTCAGTGGAGTAAAAATCTGGCTTCCTTAAAAATTACAATGCTAGAGATTGTAGCCGTGTATTCACAATGAGATAATTTAAGCACAAATATATTTTTCAAGGAATAGTCATTGAAAAACTGTTTTCTTTTTTTTTAGATTATTTCTCTTTATTCTGAAGCATAGATTTGTTTGCTGATTGCAAGAAGATGTTTCTTTGGCTCTTTCTGATTGCGTCAGCCCTGATTTCTTCAACAAATGCTGATTCTGACATATCAGTGGAAATTTGCAATGTGTGTTCCTGCGTGTCAGTAGAGAATGTGCTCTATGTCAACTGTGAGAAGGTTTCAGTCTACAGGCCAAACCAGCTGAAACCACCTTGGTCTAATTTTTATCACCTCAATTTCCAAAACAATTTTTTAAATATTCTCTATCCAAATACATTCGTGAATTTTTCACATGCAGTTTCTCTGCATTTGGGAAATAATAAGCTGCAGAACATTGAGGGAGGAGCCTTTCTTGGGCTCAGTGCATTAAAGCAGTTGCACTTGAACAACAATGAATTAAAGATTCTCCGAGCTGACACTTTCCTTGGCATAGAGAACTTGGAGTATCTCCAGGCTGACTACAATTTAATCAAGTATATTGAACGAGGAGCCTTCAATAAGCTCCACAAACTGAAAGTTCTCATTCTTAATGACAATCTGATTTCGTTCCTTCCTGATAATATTTTTCGATTCGCATCTTTAACCCATCTGGATATACGAGGAAACAGAATCCAGAAACTCCCCTATATTGGAGTTCTGGAACACATTGGCAGGGTTGTTGAATTGCAGCTGGAAGATAACCCTTGGAACTGTAGCTGTGATTTGTTGCCTCTAAAGGCTTGGTTGGAGAATATGCCATATAACATTTACATAGGAGAAGCTATCTGTGAAACTCCCAGTGACTTGTATGGAAGGCTTTTAAAGGAAACCAACAAGCAAGAATTATGCCCCATGGGCACAGGGAGTGATTTTGACGTTCGCATTCTGCCCCCATCTCAACTGGAAAATGGCTTCACTACTCCAAATGGTCACACTACTCAAACAACCTTGCACAGATTAGTGACCAAACCACCCAAAACAACAAATCCTTCCAAAATCTCTGGAATAGTGGCAGGCAAAGCCCTCTCCAACCGAAATCTCAGTCAAATTGTGTCATACCAAACAAGAGTGCCTCCGCTTACACCTTGCCCGGCACCTTGCTTTTGCAAAACACATCCTTCTGATTTAGGACTGAGTGTGAATTGCCAGGAGAAAAATATACAGTCCATGTCTGAACTGATACCAAAACCTTTAAATGCCAAGAAGTTGCATGTCAATGGCAATAACATCAAAGATGTGGACATTTCAGACTTCACTGAGTTTGAAGGACTGGATTTGCTCCATTTAGGCAGCAATCAAATCACAGTGATCAAAGGTGAAGTGTTCCACAATCTTACCAATCTGCGCAGGCTTTATCTCAATGGCAACCAGATCGAAAGGCTGTACCCTGAAATATTTTCAGGACTTCACAACTTGCAGTATCTGTATTTGGAATACAATTTGATTAAGGAAATCTTAGCAGGCACTTTTGACTCCATGCCCAATTTGCAGCTACTGTACCTGAACAACAATCTCTTAAAAAGCCTGCCAGTTTACATTTTTTCTGGAGTACCTCTTGCTAGACTGAACCTGAGGAACAACAAATTCATGTACTTACCTGTCAGTGGAGTCCTTGATCAGTTGCAGTCTCTTACCCAGATTGATTTGGAGGGCAACCCTTGGGACTGCACTTGTGACTTGGTAGCATTAAAGCTGTGGCTAGAGAAGCTAAATGATGGGATTGTGGTGAAAGAACTAAAATGTGAGACTCCTGTTCAGTTTGCCAACATTGAACTGAAGTCCCTCAAGAATGAAATCTTATGTCCTAAACTCTTAAACAAGCCATCTTCACCATTCACAAGCCCTCCACCTGCAATTACATTCACCACTCCATTGGGTCCCATTCGAAGTCCTCCAGGGGGTCCAGTGCCTCTGTCTATTTTAATCTTAAGCATATTGGTGGTCCTTATTTTAACTGTGTTTGTTGCATTTTGCCTTCTTGTTTTTGTGCTGAGACGCAACAAGAAACCTACAGTGAAGCACGAAGGTCTGGGGAATTCTGAGTGTGGCTCCATGCAGCTGCAACTAAGGAAGCATGACCACAAAACCAATAAAAAAGATGGACAGAGCACAGAAACATTCATTCCACAAACCATAGAACAGATGAGCAAGAGTCACACCTGTGGCCTGAAAGAGTCTGAAACTGGGTTCATGTTTTCAGATCCTCCGGGACAGAAGGTCATGATGAGAAATGCTGCTGACAAAGACAAAGATTTACTGCATGTAGATACCAGGAAGAGACTGAGCACAATTGATGAGCTGGATGAACTATTCCCAAGCAGAGATTCCAATGTGTTTATTCAGAATTTTCTTGAAAGCAAAAAGGAGTATAACAGCATTGGTGTCAGTGGCTTTGAGATTCGCTATCCAGAAAAACAACAAGATAAGAAAAACAAGAAGTCACTGATAGGTGGTAACCACAGCAAAATTGTTGTGGAACAAAGGAAGAGTGAGTATTTTGAACTGAAGGCAAAACTTCAGAGTTCCCCTGACTACCTACAGGTCCTTGAGGAGCAAACAGCTTTGAATAAGATATAGGCCATGTAATCTGACTTCATACAGAGGACATTATTTAATGATGAAAGTGCCTTTTGTTGACTTCTAATTTCCAAATACTATATTATCATTAGGCATAGAGGCAGGTGTTTCCAAGGGTATCTGATTAACTGTAGCCGTAAAGATGTGTAGAAGAGAATTTGCTTAATAGATTTTGCTACATAAAACCTATACTGTGGAGTCCTGTGGGGATACTGCAAACTCTGTTGCCGAAGGGATGCTTTATAAATATAATATACTGAATTTAACCTTAAGAGGCAAATCAGTTTTGTACTCTGATACAAAACCTTCGTCTCTTTTTGCTTTGTAAAGCAAACTCAAGAAAACTGGTACCAGTGTTTGTACTTCAGCTGGGTCCTTCATCTTGCACGTAGATTAAGTTGGTGAAACTGGAATAACCCTTCTTGATTTGTGGCATTATAACAACTCTGTGTAAAGATTACCTGAAAAGTGTACAAAACAAGCATGCAAAGAGAGAAAATTTGATAGTATTTGTAAATTGGTAAAATATATGGCCTGCATCTTGAAACTGCTGGATTTATAATGTTAAATTGTGCAAATACTTGTTTAAAATATATCATGCATTACATAACTATAAAATAAATTTGAACACTTTAAATATTACCTGTCTATACATAAAATCCTAAAGGAGAAAAAAATCAATGTGAGTTGCACAGCATTTGTGGTGATCTAGAGAAAAATATGATGTTTATCAGAATTAAACATGGCTCAAATTAAACTAGACTTTGTTCTCAGTTATGTCAAATACCCACAATCCTTAAAGGTTGTCCCAAATTAGGAAAGTGCTTACCGTGTGAGCGCACCCAAAGCTATTTTTGTAACATAATTCATATTTATGAAGTACTTTATATACTAAATAGAAAAACATGTACTCCTTAATATGTATTTAATATGCCCGACTTATATTCCTGATCAAAGCAAATTTATCAGTAAGTATAAATTGCGATAAGAAAAAAACATTAAAATGAAACTGAAGCTAATGTATACAGAAATATTTTGGGCTCTCTGATCAGGTGTAATTTAAAAGTAGAAAAAAATACAAAAAATACCCACAAAAATAAAAAAAAATCTGTGCTATTCTTGTGAATTTAGCGTATTATCTTCAGATTTGTTACCAACTGTGCATTTTAAAATAGGCTCCTTAGTTTTATAGTATTGTGTCTGGGGCAGTTGTTATTTGCCATCAATTGTCTTGCTTTTCAGGATTCTACGAGCTTAATTCAAATAGTTTTATTTACAATATTTAACAAAATAATGACTAAGGTTAATATATCTTGTATGCATCAGTATCCTGTTCTTTCATCATTCTGACTACTATCAGATAAACTAGTAGAACTGTAAACATCACAGTAAATCTTGGCTATCAAAGCCACAGTGTAAAATACTTGCACTGGACTCAGATGAATTCATGATCTACAACTACAGCTGATATGCCCCTGTGTTTGTGTGTGCTGTTAAGTTCTAGATCAAAATTGATCAAATAAATGAAGTATTTGATAATTTGTTGATATCTAAAGATGTTTAATATCTCTAATTAGAAAATCAATATTCTGAAACTCATTGCCTTTGCCTTCTTGTCCAGTTTTGTGTGTGTGTGTGTGTGTGTGTGTGTGTGTGTGTGTGTGCACGCGCACGTGCTGTGGTGTAATTAATTATTGTATTATTCAATAAGGTAGCCAAGAAAGCAAACAGGTATTCTTCATGAATTTCAAGTGGCAGATGTTTTTGTGTAGCTTCGAAAAGGATATTACAGTTAAAGTTGTAACAGCAATCCTTTATTAAATACTAATTTCAAGATTTTATTTGTTGGTTCTTATTTTTTAAAGAAAATCTGATATTATTACAAGTGTATGTATATGTGTGTGTGTATGTGTGTGCACGCATGTGTGTTTGGGTGTATATTCATATATATAGATAATTTGGAGGCTTTTTTAGATAGCAAATAAAATCTCCCTATGTATGTGCTGGTGCTCTTAAAACTTTAATGTGTAATTTTCAGTTTCATGACAATCTGTGAAACTTTATACAAATATAAGTACATCCAAACAAATAATGCTTTCTGATCTTGAAAGAAATGAAATGCGTTCAAATGCTAATTTTCATCTGCAGTTTCATAAGGACATTTAATATGCCATTACCATGCATGCATGCATCCATGGATTAAAGGGCTCCTAATGCACACTGACAAGATAAAGATGCGAAGGCTTCCAACAGTGTTTTTGTTTATGCTGTCAATAAAGTGTGAATTCAGAAATCTTAAATGGACACTTATAGGAAGAACCAGTAAGCTCCATGCATAATCTGGGACTAATAGGTTGTTGGGATCATGCCTTTTTATTCAGTTTGATGATGCTTGGAAGATGTTTCAAGGTTTCTGCAGAATTGTCAGCGGCAAGAGTACCTACCCCCATCTCAAAGCTTGCTGTAGTATATCAGCTATCTCACACTCTACTGCTGAAAGCTATAAATGCTCAAAAACTTTTAAGAAAAAAGAGTAATTTAACTGTATGTGCTTATTTGGAGGTTCTCCTTGTAAATGGAAGTTAAAAATTCTTGGTTAAGGCTAATATGCTTTCCTTAACTAAAGTCATTGTGCCTACATTATATAATGTATGCTATTTTGCACCTGTCTATCATTAATTCTTGTATCATTTATGGTACTGTAGTTACATATAAATTCTTAGTTGAATACAAGAGCAGTTTAAATACTGTATTTGTGTTTTTGGCTTCAGCTATATTCTTGATGTTAGTTTAACCCCTTGAGATATGATATGTACATGGTAAAACATTTTGTTTAGTAGACTTTGATTCAAATCTTAAAAAGCCGAGAAGTGATCATCTCTAATGTGGTATAACACATCATGGTCTTCTTGGCATTGTATTCTTGTGTATGAACTGTGTTAGAACAGTTTCAGAGAACACTAGATCTTATGAAATCAGTGAAGGGGTGAGATAATATATTGTGTCTGTGTAATATAAATCAAGTTTTAAATTATTTTTTTATGAAATCAATAAAAATGATTCAATTCTTTAAAAGTAAATCTTTGTGTAATTTTATGAGAAAGCAGCTATTAAAGTACAGTGATTCAAATATATAAGGCAATTTATATCCTATACTTAGTTTTCCATTCTAAATAACACTATCAACAAATATGTTAATTGGAAAGTTATTACAGACCATTACCATTTGTTGCTTTTCATAAACATTTAGTTTTGTATGCCATAAGGAAGCAAAAATATTAAAGGACATGGCCTCATGAGTAATGCCACAGATATTTCAGAAATATCAAAGTCAATCTAGAAATGTATGGTGATAATATTTATCTACAGTATCATTTGCAGGATTTACATGGATAGTTTCTGAAATGAGCACAGTGAGATTTTCTTTTATCTTTCATTTTTTTCTTTAATTTTTTCTCATCATTGCATCCAAAGAGTTAGGAAGAAAATATATTAAGAATGTATTTATAGTTACTATTTTGAAATAAAGTAGAGAGTATGTATTATATTGTTTTTACCCTGGTTCAGTTATTTCTATTTTAGATTAATTAATAAAAACAGGTAATGCTATGAAATCTAATGTAAATCACAGCAAAGAACAGGTCTAATTGAATTTTGTTTGCTTTGAATTATACCAAGGTATTGGAATTTATTAAATGTCATTTTTCTGGAACCATTAATAAAATTGTTTGGTACAAAGATATTTCTGAAGCCATTGTTTGTTAAGTATATTTATCTTTTCATTGTTTTTCAGAAACAATAAATAAAACAGTCACCAAACTGATTATATAACTCAAATTTAAGGGTGATATATATATATATATATATATATATATATATCTTTATAATACTGTTTACACTCAATTTTTAAGCCTCTGTTAAAAGATTTTTTCTTTATAAGTGTACTTTCATCTATATTCCTTTGTAGTGGCAGTCCCTCAGAGAACAGTTGTCAGACAATGTCAAAATCAACATACTATGATCCTTTGCATTCTCATCATTTAGAATCCAACATAACTTCAAATAGGCAAATATTAGTATTCAATCTGAACTATCAACTCAAATATTTTCACAGAAACTTCAGAACCTCTACATTCCATAGCAAGCTTGACTAATTTCAAGTTGCTTACACACTTAATGACTATTTTTAACTTAGCTTCTTTTAAGGTAACGAAAAAATCAGTCAATTACTTGATATATTTTCTGTGGTTGAAAAAAATGAACTAATTACATTATTGTTAAATTGAGTGCAGAAAAAATATCGAAAGACTGCATATGCCATAAAGTGATTTTAAATCATGTATTCTTAAACTAATTGAAAAAAAAAGGGTGCACAGAAGTATAAAATGAGATTTCTGTGGCTTTATAACTATACATAAACTGTGCTGGAAGTTGGCACAATATAGATAGGAAGCACAAGGTTCTCAACCACTACAGTATGTAGACAAGTGACATCAAGTCAAGAGCCTTACTGATGTTCAGTGTTCATTCAGTTTGTTACAGCTCAGATTAACCGAACTGAACTGTTGGCAGTGTCTCTTACTAGGAATAGTTTCAAGTTTAACTGTCAATTGTTATCTCTCAATTGCAGAATTCTAGGGGATCTCTCTTTTGTTAAATTAAAACCAAATGGAAGATTAAATGAACCTAAATAACTTATTTGTTTTTTACAAAAGCTATGTGTAGTGTAAATTTTAATTTAATTTTATTGTATTTTTTCTGTATTTTATTTAGTTTCTAGTGATTTATAGAATATCATTGGAAAAGGAAATATTAAAGAAATTGGCTCTACTATCTTTTATATAAAACACTCTGATATTCTATAATTTTGCAAAACTATTTTATTTTGTTGTTCTTATATTTACACAGGGGAAATGCATTGAAGATCTGAGGCAACTGAATACTTTGGGTCCATAAAATATGACACTGGGAATATAAAAGATCTGAGTTTCACATTGCTTGGTAATTACAAGTTAGAATTGCAATAGAACCCAGAACCAAGAGATAACAAGTAAATATTCCACTATAGTTTGCTTTTGTAGACATTGCTTGCACATAATGACAAATTCTAGCCATTCTAATATTATGATATAATGGAAAATTGCTTTAAAATTTATGAATGACGTTCTTAGAGAGCTAATGGGAGTATGTAATGAGTAAATACCCGCCTTTACTTTTAAATTGGCTATAGAGAGATAAGGAAGTCTTTTAGGGTACCTGAACAATGTATTTCTCTCAGTTGGGAACTCAAAAGTAAATTGTATCAAATGCTGTTGGTAAACATCTAAGGAACCCATGTTGTGCGATTGATATTAATTATGGAAACATTTAAGAACTTCATTAAGCATTGTCCTCCTTACTAAGAAATTACAATGTATATTTACATCATTGTTTTATGTGAACTGAATTATTGTGCTAAAATTCTGGAGTTGGTATGGAGTAACTTTAATGCTGTTTTCATGAATAAAAGTCTTTTCTTATAGGTCAAATGTGTAGCCATTCAGTGTTTTTATTAGTCTGATTTTAGCAAAGCTCAAGTACAAAAAGAAATTCAATTAATTTGTTATTTACTTGGTATGGTTACTCTATTACTTTAAATAAATATGAAAGTTATATCTGTACATATGCACATGCACACAGAAAATAATACACACAAACACTGAATGATACACAAATACTAGTTGTTAAATACTGAAATGTTCCTGATTTATTTAAATTTTACAGATTATATAGGTATTTCATCCTCATTGATAACTTTGTTTTCATTTTAAATTGAAACATAACCATTATATAGTATAGAGAAGTAACTGGACTGAGCTTATCACCTCGGTTTTCAGTCACACAATTGTCAAGTGATTTGATTTTTGATTTTCCTCGTTTATTCAATTTCTCATTTGGCTCATAATTTGTATGCTTATTAAATGAATATCACGTGCTATTCACAGAACACCAGCCATGATGCAAGTCAAAGCTTGCTACAAGATATATAAACAAGCTCAGAGAAGCATGTAGATACTATGTATATAGAATCATCTATAAAAAAAAAACAAGGAATTCTTTGGTGGGATTTGTGATTAAAAATTACGAGAACATGCAAATCTGTTTTAAAGGAAGGACAATTTGGTTGAAACTGGAGATTAGAGATTAGGTAGGACAAAAGGTCAAAGAAGTATTCACAAAAACAGATATCAGATCTCAAAACCTAATTGTTGAAAAGTCTTCCTGGTAAAAATATACCAAATGTTAAACTCATTTTCTTTATTTTAACTGTGATTTATTTCTTTTAAATCATACCTAAGACTATTTTAGGGACTCAAATGATTGTTATAAGCATTTATGTTCCAATGGCATAATAAAATGTTGCAAGGTTTTCTGATTTGTTTTCAAAAAATTTACTTCAGTAGAAAATATCAAGTGCCTATTTCAGATTCAGAAACCATTTCCTGCATGGATCCCCAGGAAATCATGTATCTGCCATGGATCCCTTTGCTCCATAGCAGGATATGCCATCTTTGCCAAGTCCTTCCTGCTGAAAATTATTCTCTTCTGCTGTTATGAACAGCCAGCACTATCTATGGCACAGAATAGCTTAGGGAGTTTTTTTTCTAGTGGTAATATTTATGTAACTCTAAGATTCTGAGGCTAAGCATCAGTTTGCCAGCATAAGATTATGATACCCAAGAGTTTTGTGTATTTTCCAAACTGA
Source organism: Arvicola amphibius (assembly GCF_903992535.2). NCBI lineage: Eukaryota > Metazoa > Chordata > Mammalia > Rodentia > Cricetidae > Arvicola > Arvicola amphibius. The sequence continues at coordinate 127,346,756 of NC_052065.1, read as the reverse complement.
ATCTTTCTTTTTGTTCATCAGTTATCCTCCTTCCCACAGGAACCACTTGTCATTTTATTCAACACTATTCTTCAAAGTAGAAACTACTCTCCACTCTGGAAACACACTTATTTATAAGAAAGAATCCTCACACTTTGCATTACCAGTTTCCTCTTATAAGTTATAGAAATACAGAAAGTTCAGTGCAGTAAATCTTGCTGAAACAAAAATAATTATAAGAAGACAGAGTTAGCAGCAGAAAAATCAACTTTTGCAAGATGTTTTTGGTTAAGACAGAATCTGAACAATCACTTTGCACTGTGAAACGCCCTACTTTATATACGGAAGTACACTATTGCTGACCTGTTGGTAAGGTTGCCACATGGTTGCCACAAACATGACTATTATTTTATCCTTACTCTCAGTACTTCAAAAAATAATTGATTTTTGTTTGATTTGATACAGCTGCTGAAATGCTGCTACATCAATTCTTACCATCGAATTTCACAAATCCTTATTTTCAGGAAGTAATTAAGCAGTTACAGAGAAATGTGTATTGGAAACTGAATAAAACCATCAGAATTAAGAAGTCAGTCAGTGCATACTTAAGAAAAGAAGGTATAAGAGAATCAAATGGAAGCATTTAATTAAAAATTTCATCTAGGCACACCAATCTCCCTTTGAATTTGTCATTTTTTCCATGGGCTCCATTATGAGTATTATAAAGAAGTAATGCTTAGCCTGTAGGCAGCATTTCCACTCTCTGTTTACTATTTCCAGATGCCTATACCATAACACAAACCCAACTGTGTGATCACAGGCTTGATTATTTAATCCCAAATGCATATATGAATTCAGATTGTCATTTGAATATAAATATATCTAAAAAGCTTGGACTTTCACATGAATCTTACTATACTTGAGTAAGACTACACTAAATCGTCTTTGGAACAGCATACTCTTCATCACAATAAGGGTAGACCAAGTAAATATTTGTGAATAGACATCTTCACTGTTAAGGTTCATCAAAAGTAGATGATTTGGTCTTTATCACTTCAAAAAAGGATTGAACAGAAGCATGACTTGCACAAGGTCACATGATCTATCATTGCCACCCTGGTCGAGGATCTCCTGACACACAGGATAATATTTTCACTGTACTGTTTTGTTTTATTTTGAAATTCCAGAGAAACTGTGAGAATCTATGGGTAAGGCTATACAAGAAAATCCATTAAGGCACAACTGTAATTTTCATAGGGTTCCACAACAGCCTGCATCTAGAAAGAACTAGCTATAGGACCTGGACTTCTTTATCCTCAATGTCCAAGGTGAGAATGGTCCAGAAAAGAAAAATGAAAGCTATGTAAAAGCAATCATTGTTATAAAGGCTTTCACTAAATGATCTTAGAAAGAGTATCTGTAAAAAGTTTCTGGAGTACACACCAGTACAGTTCAAGTCAAAATTATCTAGCAAAATGTATCCTGGGCATTAAAAAACTTGATCTATTTTAGTTTATTAGTAATCAATACCTACTATGGACTAATCAATTCCAATCAATAATCAGCAAATTCTATTTATATATTAAGCATTATGTTTATTAGATAAAGAATTCAATAACTCCTCCAATTGCCAATGCTTTTGTTTTGAGTGGCAGCATTTTACAAAGGAAAAATAGCTTCTTCCATCCACTGCACTGAAGATGGCATTATAGTACCAGTATCAAGGATGTGCTTGTATTTATTATTTCTATCCAAAAAATTCAATTTTTAGCTGTACTTTGAGCTAGTAAATAAAGCACAAAGTTTGGTATCATTGTATCCTCTTTGGTAATTGCATTTGGGACTTTTTAAATAAAATTTACACTTAATTAGATGCAATTGTAATTTATTCCAGTGAATTATAGTTGTTGTAGTTTAGGTTGTAGATCAGTAGAAAATACTAGAAACAAATGAAAATTATCTTCACTATAAAAAGATGTACTCATTAATATTCATTGCAATTTCATTTTACTGAAATAGAAAGTTATCTTTAAAAGAAGAGGAAAAAATATGTCTTCAGATTTTAAGGATTTTGATTCTTCAGTGTTTCTATTTTTGTAAGATTGAGGAGAATTCTGTGATGGCTGTTAATGCAATTATGATTTTGTTTTAGTTCAATACTATTTGTGAGAAACTCATCAAAGGTAACTATGCCGTAGTCCCTGGGCTTTTTAATTACAAAATCTATTCCTTCAGGTACTGGTAACTCATTCAAAATTAACAGATTTATGCTTTGAACTCCTGTTTCACTTCTATTAGTCACAGTGTTAAATGAATAAATAACCTTTGCATAATTAATTTTTCATTAAACTTAAGACAATTAGAGAGGATAAAAATACTTCTCTCAATTCAAGCACTAACATGTTTAAATGTTGATAAGGGCAGGACGTACTGACCCTCTACCTTTTTTCTCTCCATAATCATGTAGCCCTGATGTTACTACCACTTCACCCTGCACTGGAAGTCCCACAACACCTCATACAACACCTTCTTCATGACAACATTCATGTACTGTCACTCATACTAAAACTTTTTATGTTTAAAGCTGTTTTTTGTTTATTAGTGTATTTTCATAATTCACAGCCAGATACCAGATTTACAGTCATCTTAAAAGACAATGTCAAGAGATAGGAAAAGAGAATACATTAATAAAACAGATGATAATGTTTCAGGCCTATGACAGACCAGGCCTTTCTTAGATTCCTTTATCATTATCACATGTCAAGCTCGTACAGCTCAGATCAGTAGTGAGTGAGATGGACTTAAGTATACTCTCAAGGAGTCATATGTGAGACTGTTTTATAGACTTTTCTTTAATTCAGTCTAATTCACTATAAGAACAAAGGAGCAGGGTCAGCTACTTAAAGATCTTCCTTGGAAATTACATTTAAATTAAAATACTGAAAAGTTCATATTAGTTGTTGAACACTGGTTGGAGAGGGTATATGAGGCCAAGGGAACAATATGAGCTATGGCAGCCATGAGATGAGGAAAGTAACAGCTGCATCACAATAGTAGACATTTCTAACTATAGGTTGACGTTTTTGCAAAGTACCAGAGAACAATTATTAGAGAATTCAACATCCATGGTATCTCCATTACAAGTAACTGATTATGCTCTTGTAGGATAAGAAAGAGGTATTCAATAAGTAACTTATTGATGTTTCTGTGTTTCTAATAATATATTTATTATTTTTTTCTTTTGGTTTTTCAAGACAGGGTTTCCCTGTAGTTTCTAGAGCCTGTCCTGGAGCTAGCTCTTGTAGACCAGGCTGGCCTCAAACTCAGAGATCCGCTTGCCTCTGCCTCCCGAGTGCTGGGATTAAAGGCGTGAGCCACCACCGCCCGGCCGTAATAATATATTTATTGATAAGAATAAAATGGTGAACAAATTTGGCCTCTGAGTCAAGGGGCTGAATACCAAGCTAGTGAAGAGCCTGGTATGAGTAGAATTTTGCTATACATTAGGAAGTCAACAAAAGTTTTCAAAAGCAATGGCTTTATAAATCTTGTTTAAGACAAGCTATTGCCTGGTATATGGAAGATCAACTAAAAGGAGAGGGGAGCAGAGTTTAAGTGGGAAAAATATTAATTCACTTGGTAGTCGAAGCTGCCCTGGAACTCATGGAGAACCACCTGTATCTGTCTTGTAAGTGCAGGGATTAAAGTAAGCACCACAATGACCAGCTGTAAGTTATACAGACTTTGCAGAACTAGTCAATAAAATGAAAATGAGGATCAATGGTGACAGTGACTTTACAGTCATATGTTTATGAAGATGCTTTCCATTGAGATGTGTAAGGAGAAGTGTCATAAAGGGAAAAATAAGAACAGAAAGCAAAGCCCATCAATAACTGTAGCTTTGAGATTTGTTTTTACTAATTTCTTTTTTCTGTTTGCCTTCTGCATCCAAATCCTCTAAGGTGCTCAGAGCTCCTTGTGTGTGTGTGTGTGTGTGTGTGTGTGTGTGTGTGTGTGTGTGTGTATGTTTGCATATGTTTATGTATCTATCTAGTCAAAGGGAAAACCAAGGGGATAAAGAGTTCAGGAAGCAAAGGCAATACTGGCATTTAAAAAATAGCACAATGACAAACTGGATTTAGTGTTGCTAAAAGACAGCAGAACTGACTACCCGGGCTCTTCTGGTGTAAGACCTGCTTGAATTTTATACAAGACAAATACAAAAGCAATTGTGTCTCTATGTCCTAAAAAGGATCAAGAATTTCAAACAAAATTGCATAGACAAGGAATAGAGTGAGAAAAGTTAGACAAGAACCAGGTCCAAAATACTGAGTAATACCGAAGCAAAAGCTGAGTGCAGAAAAGATAGTGGGATTCTTCAGGGAATCATAGAATTAGCAAATCTAGCAGCAGCAGAGTTATGCCAAGAGGAAGTTAAAGGGCAGATTCAAAGCAGGAGAAGTGAGCTTCAGAAAAGCTCATCAAAATCCAGCACCTTTTAAAACATTCTATACCTTGTTGTCCTGCACTACCAAGGGCAAGTGATAAACAGGAGTTTTTGTGCTTTAGATTTTTGGTGAAAGGATTGAATTGTAGCACTTTTTGCCAGGAAAAATACACTCCTATTTTTTTTTCTGCAAACAGCTCCTTAACAGAATACATTATTTAAATTAAAGTTGATCCATATTTATTGCCTATGTACCTTGTGTTTTCTCTGGGCTGAAACTGAAGGAGGCAGAAACATTAGAGCAAATATACAAGTATATAAGAGTAGGAGTCTAGAAGAAGATGCAAATATTAAAAGAAAATGACTGAATAGCTGGAGCAATACATTCTCAATGCTCATTAATAAAGGCAATGTACTCACAAAAATCAGATGTTTAGCTATGAAAAGGAAGAAAAACTTCATGGTGATCTAACATTTGAAGGATAATATGGGGTGTCTTATTTGCTTTCTGTTGCTGTGGAAAACACCATGATCAAAAGCCACCTGTGGAGAAAAATTTGAAGGGAAGCCAGGAAGGGGACTCAAGGCAGGAGTCAAAAGGCAGACACTGAAGCAGAGGCATGGAGGAACATTGCTAACTGTCTTGATCCCATGGCTTACTCAGTTATCTATCTTATATAGCACATGAATACCTGTCCAGGCATGGCACAGATTCCAATAGGTTAGATGCACCCATTTCAATCACTATTCAAGAAAATGTCCCTACAGCCTCACTAACAGGCAGATAGTCTCATTCTCTCAACTGAGGTCCTCTTCCCAGATTATCCTAGTTTATTTAAAGTTGACAAAATGTACCTCTAGTACAGGAGGAGAGAAAAATTAGCCTATAACCAACAGTTAATGGCAAAACAGAAAAAGATTCGTGAGCACAGTCTTCTCAGGGGAATAAGTAACTCAGTGTGGTCAAAATATCTACTCCTTGAGTGACAGCAGCTCTATTTACATGCCATGGCCATCTTGATATCTTACTCCTCAAGCTCAGAGATGTCAAAATGACTTTACCATTCTCTCTTCACACAACTGTTGTCCTGTCATTGTCCTCTAGGATGTGTACTCCACAGCTATATGGATACTATAACTGGCTGATTTCATCATGATCCTTTTCCATCATCGTACATCAAGAAGATATGGATGTTATCCCCATGGCCTCCTTTCTACCCCATTGACCACATGATTGGCTGTGATCTAACTCTTATTAAGCCACCCTGATGTTCTCCATGTTCTGACATAGTTTATCATTAAATTTCCATGCAACATCAGTGACTGAAGATATCTTTAGCGTCAAGCCTTACTGAAGCCCCTTCAGTGGTTTCCATTTGCCTTCAGGATGAAATTAAAATAGAGAAAATTCACTTTGATTTGTCAAGTTCTTATTGCCTGCCACCATTTGAAGTAATTATTGTTATTTTATTCTATTATTTTTTTGAAGTTCACATGGTTGATTTTTGTTTTATATATTGAAGTAGTACACAACAACATGTCCATGTCGGCTACCACACATACACACACTTTTCCTTATTGTGCAATGGCTGATATGCTGCTTGAGAAAAGAGGGTCTTGGTGAGCTCATCCTTTCTGACAACAGTGCCAATATTCAGAGGTTGACTTCTGTTTTGTCTTAGAGTCAAAGAAGTAAGGCTGGATTATCTTTTCAGTTCTATGTGGTTCTCCAATGATAGACTACTGTGGACCAAATATCAAAAGGCTGGAGATAGTGAGTCCACTCTAATTATAGGCTGTATGTCCTACTCCACTCAGTTCATAGTGAAACCCGTGCTCTGTTCTCCTGACAAAACACTTGTATCTACCCTTTCTCATAGGATTCCATATATGTTGGCAAATATAAAGCAGTGATGCCCTGTGGAGAACAGATTTTGGGAGAGCAGGGAAGCAGGACAGTTCCGTACCTTACAAAGACACAGAAGAGAAAGACAGAAATGTCTGTTTCCAATGCAGAATGGTACAGAGTCAGACTGGCTTTAACTTCAACCTGAAGCTACAAGTGAGAGGAAGGCCATGAACCATTTGTTAAATCAACATGCCATTTCACACTTCTGAGGTTCTATATTTGAGTTTCACCTCATTTTATATGTGGTGGAGGGGGCAGAAATAATTGCTGTGGTAATTTTTGGTGAATACAGAAAGAGCTGAAAATTTTTCAAATTTTTTAACAAATACTCCACCATTTGTCATGCCATAGCTGGTAATGATTAACTCTCCTTCTTTCCTTACATATATAAATTATTACTATGATAAAACTCAAACTTATTTTACTGACATTCTGTTCGTTGTGGCAGCTCAGAATAAGGCAACAAGGAAGTTAAATATTACAAGTATTATAAGCTACTTTACTCAACAAAAAGTAAGTCATTTCAGAAATCTCAGACAGAATTCACCAAAAGATGGATTAAAAATTCTCTTGTCAGCAATAGTGGTGGCACACACCTCCTTATCTCAATACTCAGTAGGCATAGCTTTCCAAGTTCCAGTGAAGCCTTGTCTACATAGTGAGCTTCAAGCCATAAAGGACTACATGGTGAGACCTTGACACAAAAAGACATAATTTCTCAAAAGATTTTGACTATAATGAATAACTTAAGTTAGACAAAGTCAAAGTACTTATTTTATAAAAATTGCAGATTAGAAAAAACCTTTTCATGCTATTTTTTATTAAAACCAGTGAATAAGTTTTTCTCCTTTGCCACTGTTCTGCCTTCCACTTCCTTATATATTTTCTAAAGATAATTCTGGATTTTTCTTTTGTAGATTAATGTGTTGAGACACTTTTTTTGTTCATTAAGGTTCTCTTTTAGCTTTCACTTTGGGGCACACTGCATTCAGTCAGGTATCATCCTGAGTTGCTTTCATCTACCTGACAGAGATATCTCTATGTGGGCCTAGAAAACAGTAATGCAACACTTGAAAGGTCAAGTATCATTAATGCCTTTCACCATCTGGTGATGAATCTTTTTCTTCTTTCTTGCTGGCTTGCTATAGGAGTGCTGCTAAAAACAAGAGTGATTAAGTACACTGAACTGTCCAGCTCAAGGAAATATCAGTGTATCAAAGAATCTTAAGAACTTCTAGACAAGTTCTCATGCTGGAGAAAAATGAATGATTTTGTCTCATAGTTCTGGTTGTCTGAACTTGAAGACAAACAAAAAAACTCGATAAATTTAGAGAAGCATAGTCTTTGTTGATATTTTTTGGAACATTTAAAGTTAAGTCACCAAGAAGTCTATAAATTTAGCTGCATTAATAAGCAAATTTATTACATCTTTTTTTAAAAAGGAAAAGCAACTAATTTACTGACTTAGGCTTCTTGGCTTGCCATGTCTATATATATATATATATATATATATATATGAATTATGAAATTTAGCACCAATTAATTCCTGATATTAGGCTAGTTCCTGGAAAAACAACTCATTGTGACCTAACAACCATCATATCACTCTGTTCTCTCACAAGTCAGTTTGCTCTAGATTCCTTCTATAATTGAACAATCTAATATTTATCTTTTGTGGCTGGCTTACTTCACTTAATATGTTACCATTCTGGTTAATCCATGCTGTTAAATAAGATAGTATTATCTCCATTTTATTTAATGTTAATAGTGTTCTGTTACCTAAATATATTGTAATACCTGTACCTTTTTAATCTCTTCATCAAAATAAGATTGTTTATATCTATCCTTAGTTCTTAGCCAAAAAGTGAAAAAAGAAGATGTTTCCATGCATTGATTATTGTGAATAATAATATAAGGAATATATAAGGAATAATATAAGGATCACAGGAATATATCTGTGATATAGAGTTTTCAATTTTGCTTAAATGCCCAGAATTTGTATTGCAAAGCCATACAATATTTTTAGGTTGATGTTTTGAAGAATTAAAATATCAAGTGCATCAATGAATGATTTCAATAATTTTAACCTCACCAGTGCTTGTAT